>NC_067221.1:14204315-14816815 GCF_019924925.1 Ctenopharyngodon idella
TCGGTGCATCCCTACTACAGAGTGTAAAATGTCTAACCCAGCATAAAAGGAGCTAACAGTGATGCAGGTGTACACTGATATGTCGAACGCACGCGAAACACCAGCACCCGCCATTTTTAAAAAGCCGTGTCCACAGCCTATATATTTACTCCACGAACTAACTACAAACATGGAAAACAGTGATAGATGGACCTCTCAACCGTACGCAATGGAGAAAATCCAGTGCGACTTTGAGCAGACCAAGCGAAACATGATTATGTATTTATGCTAAGCTAGCGACATTGGGCATCAACCACACGGCAAAAGCTAATACTTTTTCATATACTGTCTTCTTTCTTTGTATAACAGTTCTATCTAATAACGTATTAGACAGGACTGTTAAACAGATCGTAAACTAATGAAGACGGAGAATGCGAGCACTGTGTGCTCAGGCTCTGTCTGAACTGTTCTCAGCGCCGTCAAAATAAAAGTAACAACAACACATCACTACAGGCCCTAGGGGAACATTAGTTCTCAGGGAACCACACTGGTGGCAAAATCCCCTATTATTATACCATGCATATGTTGACTTTTTTATTATTATTATTTAAAGAAGAAACCAAACCAATATATAGTTGACATTTGAGGTTTAATGCTATAGAAAAACTTGCGTTTTCAGATTGTTTTTTATTTTTATACAAAAATATGGCATGCAGTTGCTTCAAACAATAGTATAAAGCTATTCAATACATCATTCAATGTAAATTGTGATCATCGTAATTAATAATCGCAATTACAATTTCAAGGGAATAATCGACAATTATGATTTTTGTCATAATCGTGCAGCCCTATGTCGCAGTTTGCCAGCTTGTGAATTAGCAGAATTTGCATGCAGCCACTACAAAACACAAGCTTCTAGGGGGTTGATTTTGGTTGTTGTGTGTTGAAATAAATGTTTTTAAAAAAAACAAAAAAAAACAGCATGTCTGTCCACTGAATGTAACCCACAATCTCTGATTCCCCTCCGTGGCCGTGGGAAAGTGAATATTTACAATGATAATATTTAAATGTTCCCAACAAAGGATTTAAATGGTGACATTATTAATAGATTTGCTATCCGGTGTCTTCTCATTACCCCCTCAACCTGCTTCCTTTACCTCATGTCTCAAAGCACATAACATTACAATAATAATGAACGTAAAAAACCTACAGAGCTCTGACTTGTACCACCTGACTGCTGCAGATTCATTTTGGCATTGATGACATAGAAACGCATAAATCTGAGTCTGAGGATGTGAACAGCTCCGTGTGGAACGTCATGTATTGCCACCTCGTAAATACGGTTATGACATGCAGAGAACACAGCATAAGCTCGTTGTTTTGGTTCAGGAAGAACTGTAAAAGACGGCTGTTGTTTGTTTATGTCGCCCGGTGACTGTGTGTCTACAACTCTGCATAGCCTTATGGAACGCGCTCATGACGTGTGACGTCTGCGCGAGCAGGGTGCAAGGAGGTATGGACACCGTATCATTGCATTCGGTCCGAACAAACATTTTTTGGTCCAGAGACTTCCACGGAAGGTATTTGTTCTAATATTTAGACCACTTCTATTATTGATTGCTTTGTGAAGAGAGTTTCAACCAGTACAACAAAAAGTGTTTATAAAAAAAAATTGCCTACCCTACTTTTAAGGGACTTCAAGGGACATCTACTTACTAGACCAGCATATGAGTACTGAATTGTTGTTATGATTGCTACCTCAAACAAAGTGGTTTAGCTGGTTTCTCTTTTGTAAAACACTTCTTTGTAGTGACCACAAAATAAACAAGTGCTACAGAAATCACGTCCATGGTCTCTAATGGCCCTTTTTCTTTTTCCAGTAATGATTACACTCCCAGAATCACCTTAGGTAGTTTTCCAACAGTATGCAATTATTTAGACCTACGGCCATTGAAGTCCACTTTCCTGCAGAGTTTAGCTTTAACCCTTATCAAACTAATCTGCCTATAACTTTCTAGTAATCCTGAAGACCTTGATTAGCATGTTTAACTGTGTTTGATCAGGGTTGGAGCTGAACTCTGCAGGAAAGTGGACCTCAAGAGCCGGATTTGAGAGCATCTTTTACATTATAAACATATTTATTATTAAACATGTTAATTGTAGTTTCTCTCTCTCATATCATTTGCAAACAAATTATATTGTCTGATAAAACAATGAATCCACTCAAACCACTTCAAACTGCCAGGATGTAGCTGTTTCTCTATGCTAATGATTTGGACAGCATGAGGGCTGATAAAGATCTTTGGCTAAAACAAATGGCCTTGTTTGGACTATCTACATGTTTCAGTCAGAACAGTTTGTTAGGATGTCATAATCATGGTTCAAAAAATGATGATGGGCTATACTTAAGCTAAAATTTGGAAAGATTTTAGTATTCATGCAAACTGGAGCATGCATGTTTTAGCACTCAAATATTGAAAATAACAGAAGGCCATAGATCATCCGCAGAACTGTTAATCTGGGATATTTTGTTAGAAAGAGCAGCCGATGGCTGGTTTTGTGTTTATTTAAGATAAAGTTTTAGACAATACATATTTCACGAGGATTTTGACTGTTTGGAATCTGGTTTTAAAATACAATATCCAAGGATAAATTCCAACTTAAACCCAACAAAGAGATTCATGACATTGATGCTTTGGCTCTTTAAATTAAAAGTTAAATAATTAAACAAAACTGAATGCTCGGGTGTTGTGTGTTGATAATGTCAGTATGACAACATGCAGTTATGATTTTCTAAGAATTATTGAAATATTTTTCCACAGCGCAATGAATTACCAATTACTGTGACGGATCGAAACCCGGCGTAAAAATGAAAGTTTCTTAGATTACTGTACAAGGAATGAAAGTCCCGAGGTCAAGATGATATGTCTAAAGTAAAATATTATTCTTGGCTCTGCAGCGTGGTGAAAAATCCTCCGGTGCTCACCTCAGTGCTCATTTTTTTTATTACTCAGGGTTAAAATGTGAGTGTTCAGACTTTAAGTCAGTGTCCTGGAAACCTATCAGCTCCAGATAGCAAACAGACCTCAGTATTTATACCTGGCAAATGTCTCTGAAGTGCTGGTATTGGTACAGACTCTATATAGCTCTTTTTTCAGTCTTTGTCTCTTAATCTATGCACAGAAAAAAAATATATATATATACATACACTATCTTTCAATTTATTTAGCAAGGATGACTTTTAAATTGTTGTAAAATATTTTTGAACTGTTGTTTTGAACTTTCTAATCAAAGAATCCTGAAAAACAATATTTCACAAAAATATAAGCAGCACAACTGTTTTCAACATTGATTATAATAAGAAATGCATATTAGAATGATTTCTGAAGGATTATGTGACAATGAAGACTAGAGTAATGATGCTGAAAACTCAGCTTCGCCATCGATGGAATAAATTACATTTTAAAACCTATACAAATACAAAACAGTTATTTTAAATTGTAATCATATTTCACAGTATTACTATTTTTACTGTATTTTTGATTAAATTAATGTATTAACTAGTCAGACAAGCTTTGCCTTGCTTTTGTACTGACTGTAAACCAAAGCAAAACAAAATGATAATTTCATTACGTTCACCTCTACATTCTCTGCACTAGTGAACTGACCGAATAACTGAGCTCTTCTGCAGGTTTAACAGCACTATCCGTGGGCAAAGAAAATGGTTTTTGCCAGGACTCAGAGGATGCATGGATGTCCATCCAGACGTCACAGCAGGCATGAAGCATCACTGTGCTGACGTCACAGGCTTCACACTATGATGCTTAACTAACAGCGCCAAGACTAAATTCCTGTGATAAAACTGTGCTAAGGATCAGAAAAGCATTGCAAAAAAGTGAATTCTCCACAAAATGGAAAACAATAATTCTCAGGTAAGGATGCCTTCTGAAACAATAACTATAATCTAATAAGCAAATATTTAAACTGGTCTTGTGCTAAAAATGTATAAATTGCAGTGTAGATTTGTTATCAGTAATGCAACTTTAATTTGAACTTTTATTTGACTTTGTAAGAGGCAGAAATTAGTGAAAATGGACCTTCATTCATTCATAATATGATGCATTAACATTAGACCATTGCATCCCCTGCTGGTGAGACATGAACTACACGTAGCAATCTGGAAAACCACAAAGTTTAAACCAGTGGCTCTTGTTCTCAACTGGTTTGTCCATGGGACCTCCATGGTCATTAAGGCATGACCTAATTATTTTTTGTAGAAATTTTACCTAAAAAGGTTTTTTGTTAATAAAATAAAGTTAATAAGTTGGTATGAACCACCACAGTCATTTAAAAATATACAAAATGACACAAAGTGAAAATAAAGTGGCATTTTGGGGTTACAGAAACAACAGTTTCAATACTAACATGACTTGCATGCAAATCCTTCCCAGCTAACAGTTACATAATATATTAATTTCATGACTTACTAATTGACAACACAGCTATGATGTTGCATGCTCATAATTTCTTTATTTATAATGAAGTGAAATACAGAAAGTGCGTGATACAGTATAAAGGCTGACAGGACAAGAAAGTTCGTGAGAGGTGAGAGACTTTTATTTCATAACTAGATGTGAAAAAAACGTTAGAATAATGACACTCACATACAGCCTGACATCATCTCGTCTGGCTGCAGATACTGAATCAGGCAACGCGTTTTTCTTAGGCACTCTTTACTTAAACTGAGTCTTTCACGCACAAAAGTAAAACATAGAATTACGTTTGTTGATGTTTCTTTGATAGTCCAAATCCAGTCCAAATAGTCCAAATCCAGACCACTCAATCGTGAGCTCAGCCCACCCTCCCCATCTCTTAAAGGGGTTACAATCAAATGGTATTAATAATAATAAAAAAAAAAGTGTTATTTTGATATTTACCATAGTACTAAATTATTCATGTATGTCTACCATGGCATATATTTGGTACTCCAAGATACTTCAAAGAATACTATGGTATTAGCATGGTACATGTCCAAAAAACATAGTATTACCATATCAAAAACAAAACTAGGGAAATAACATCTAAACATCTTAAACAAGCCTTCTAACTGGTTTTCAGAGATGTGTTAAGACACTTTTCAGCTGGTCTGGTTAGCCAACCAGTTAAACCAGTTTGGAGACCAGCTAAGACCACCAAACCAGTTTAGGCTAGTTGGATAACCTTTGAATCTGGAGTATAAACTGCACTGCTGATAATCCTTGGTCCACAAGCGAAGTATTACTTAAAATAATCCGATATGTGATTTTCGCAGTAACATAATATTACCAGTAGATGTCACCAGCCTATAATCTAAGAACACTAACACTAACCAAAAACAGCAAGGCATAAAAAAGGTCTGACAGCTTCTATTAGATTGCTGGTTTTTAATGGAGAAAGGGCAGACGGATTGGCAGGGTTTCCGGCATTAGTGAGAGAGGCTGACAGATCAATGAGTGGTGGGAGTCATTGGGGAAAGCAGCCATGCTGAAAATATGGAGCAGAACAGTGACGCACAGCGACTCCAGTCACAGCATCAGCGTCTATCGACTATTCTGAGCTCTGAGGTTTTATTTTTGGGTCCGCTGGTTACTGACACTGTTGTCCTGTGATTGGTTCACCTCACTTGACTTTCTCTTTCGACATCAGTTTAGAACGACTCAACAAGGTTCTACTCTAATATGTAAAGGGATGTCAAAGTTATTTGCCAAACCTGTGCAATTAAGAAACTGTAACCACCAATACTTTAAGGGTTTAGAAAAAGCCTTCCATAAAATGCAATGCAAACATAATATTATTCAAGTCATTCAGTTTTAGCTTAGTTTAGCATTATCAGACAGTCGACATTCGTCACACGCAATGTGTTTTGTGCATCCTCCGTAAATGCACCCAAATTCATGTACTTATGCACTATTCTATGCCATTTTGTAGTATAAATAGTGTGAGTAATGTGTTCACACTGAAAATTCCAAAAAGAAAAAGTGCACTTTAAATACCGAAAAAATGAAGTGTGGAATGTTGGATACTTCATGCTCTCAACTGTTACAGCTTTAATTATGTAGCGGAGGGGGAGGGGCTATCAGACTCCAATGTTGAATGACAAAATACGACATTTGGGCACAACTGAGGCCCTGTCCCAAATGGCACCCTAAACACGGCAGTCTTCCTACGAGTCCGCACTTTCATGACACCAATAACACCGCTTTGACCGTCTGGAAGAAGTCTGCTGCGGAGTGTAACGGTGGCCAGCTAGTGAGAGCTGTGCCGGTAAACCTCACTCCCCCGATCTCAAGAGGTGCACTGATGCTAGAGGCTGCGGTCTTCAGTGTCCTTGTTAGTGTGCCCACCTCTAATGCCAGAGACACCGGTTCGAGTCCCGTTCGAGTGCATAGTGATTCATTTGGTACACACAATAATTGTTTTTTCCCCTATGTAAACATGTGCAAGAGGAACATGTTTGATCACTAACTCGCACCTCGCGTCTTTTGCAGCATCTCAACAGCGCTCAAATTAAAGAAGTTCAATTAATTAAAAACCGAGTCGCTAAACTTTGATGTCGTTTCATTCCACTGTCCGGCGTCTCACATTTTAAAAACATATTCTGTGTGAATGGCTTATGTTCACACACAGCAACAAGGCTCAAATACAGTCGACATTAAACCAGACATAGGCTATCTTGAAAATAATATGCCGTCCTATGCCATCTACATTACATGTGGTACAAAACTAAGAAATTATGAGCTAAATATCCCGTCCTCGGTTTTGATGTTGATGCTCTACAACACTGCTTGCCCTGCTTTAAATGGCTATTGTGGTGAGACGCATCTAGGAAACAAGTCACAGCTTTGTCTGAGTCACATGGAGAGTAAGTGTTGTCTCTGAGTGAAAGCCTCTTGTGAACAGTGTAACACTGTGATATGCTGTGTGGAGTTGTGACAGGTCCTTTAGAGAGCCATAGACTGAAGAGTGGCAGTGTTTCAAAGAGGCTCAAATGAATCTACTTTACAAGAGATGAATCCAGCCCAGACTTGCCAATAAAATTACTGCACATATTTAGCGACTGTGATCATTGGTGTCTTAACTGCAATCTTCATCTAAGGATGCACAATATCTCATATCGACTATAAATGTGACTTTTTAATGTTATTGCTAAAAGACTGATTAGTAAAATAGGCCAATTTATTTAGGCTGATAAATTATAACCAAATGATTATGGGATTTCTAGCTATTGTTAAACAGACTAAGATTTTGTTTCTTTATTACTCTCTTAAAAATGCTGGGTTTAAAACCCAAGTTGGGTTGAAAATAGATAAACCCAGCAATTGGGTTGTTTTAACCCAGCGGTTGGGTTAAATGTTTGCCCAATGTGCTGGGCAGTTTTATTTAACCCAACTATTGATTAAAAATTACTAAATGGCTGGCTTAAAATTAACCCAAAATAGGTTGGAAATTAAAAATCAGACACATAATTACTGGAGGCAACAATAATAATCAAAAGGTGAACATTTATTAATAAACAATTTAATAAATGTTTATTGTTTAATTATTATTCATTAAACGTATTAATAAATGTTCATTTATTAAACATATTAATACATGTTAATTTCCAACATATTTCAGTTCATTTTAAGCAAGCAATATAGTAATTTTTAAACAATAGTTGAGTAAAATAAAACTACCCAGCAGGTTAAGCAAACATTTAACCCAACCGCTGGGTTAAAACAACCCAATCACTCACTGGGTTTGTCCATTTTTAACCCAGCTTAGGTTGTTTTTAACCCAGCACTTTTTTGTATTCTTTTATTTTTCACAAATATTTTAATATATATTTTCTAGTAATATACAATACTGCTCAAAAGTTTAGGATTGGTATGATTTTATGTTTTTGAAAAAAAAAAGAAAAAAAAGTAATATTGTAAAATTGTGGGGATTTTTACAATATTATTTTGAAATGTATTTCAGTGTCATGATCATTCTAATATACTGATCTGGTGCTCTTTTTATTATCATTGTTGAAAACAGTTGCTTAGTATTTTTGTGGAAACTGTGATACTTTTTTTCATGATTCTTTGATGAACAAAGTAATGTAAAAGTCTTTACTGACACTTTGATCAATTGAATGCATCCTTGCTAAATATGCATTCATTTCTTTCTTTCAAAAAAATAAAATCGTACTGACCCCATACTTTTGAATAATAATGTAACTTTGTTTCAAGAGCGCTTTTTTTGTAATTTCAATATTGATTTCTACTACTGGCTAATATATCTGCTATCAGAGATGCTTCAAAACACAAAAAGTTGCTGGTATTGCTCAACATTTCCAAATCAGTGCATCCCTAACTGCTTTCAAATGATCACATTAAGTTCACCTTAGGGAAACTATTAAGTATCTCTGTCAGAGATTCTCCAAAGAAAAAAAAAAAAAAAAACGTCTCAACATTCATCAAAATGTGTCTGAATTTGATCGTCTGAAACAACATACACTCTACTTAAAGGCCGCATTTGGAGTACAAGAGCATAATTCACTCATCATTTACATTAGATAATGCCAGGCATGCTGGATATTACAGAGGTTACTGTGTGCTTAAGGTTGCGATGTGTCTGCCCATCGTGACTCTGCCTGACTGCCACAGGCGAACATCAACAGACAGTGGCTGAGCCATCGATTCTCTACCTCTACTGGCCTCAGGCTATCCAGGCCACAGATATAGCAGCTACACAACACATCACATAACAGCCAGCGCTGCTCTCTGCCTGCTTTAACACTGTGATACTATGTATAACAGTGCTTGCAGAGAAAGAGGGAAATCTAAGTAACTCCAGAGCAGCACTCTCCACTAGACGGTGCACTCATCATTTCAGAGTTGATGTTAGTGATGTCAGAAATCCAGTGGAGATGGGAGCACTGGTTTGCTTCAAGACTTTCCTACACAAGAAAAACCTGTCAGGGCTGAGCAATGGAAAAAAGACCATATTCACATGGAGAGCAAATCTCATTCTGTAGATATCAACACAGCAAAAACGATATTTACATCATGGGACAATGACATGGTGTAACATGTGCAAAGTTCAACCAAGGTCATTATATAATCAATGGAATTTTAAAATTTAAAAGCTTTAAAAGTGAGATTAGACTCAACTGAAGGTAAAGACACCTTCAGTGTTGCTTCTGTTGCTTATACATACCCAATGCACGAGTGCCGTCGTGTTGAGTAGTTCATCTGCATTGTCTTCCTGGGGAAACGAAGATCTTTGTTCATTGTGAGAGAGGATTCTGTTAACTTTTGAGTACTATAGGTAAAACTTGGGAAGTGTTTCCAATTTTAGACAGCAAGAGCATGACACAACTAAAAGCAACACCTCAGAAGATTTCTTAACTTGATCTCATGTCCACTATGTGCCCAGTGCCTCCATCCGCTGAGAAACATAATGCTGTGGCAATCTTGAAGCCAAGTATTGAACAAAAACTCAGCAGAGTAAAAGTCTTTCTGTTGTTTCCCTAAATGTGAAATGGATGCCAGTTCAACTGGGCACTCAAACTTAAATAAGCCACTATATCGCCAGCATAAAGGCCTACCATAGCCTCTACAGAGGAGAAAGTCCTGGATGAAAGTCTTTAGGAAAACACAACACTCCTAGTTTTGCCTTGCTCAATCCCACAAAGTCCTAAAAAAAAATTAGCCCAGCAAAAAATGATGTTCCTAAACATCAAAAGTTATTTGCCGATATATCATTAGTTGCATAAAAGTCTGAAAATCTGTGGCTCATAATCCCATCAGATGCTCCATAGAGTGTGCAGTCCCATCCAGCCTCCTAGTGCCATTCTCTGAATCCAAAGCCCTGAAACTAAACTCTGGCCTCAAACAACCAGCCTTTGATAGAGAGAGAGTGAGAGAGAGAGAGAGAGTGGAGGGAAGGGGAGAGAGGGACACAGAGACAAAGAGAGAGAAACTCTGCAGCACTGTTGCTTGTGTATATAAGGTATTTTCAGGGGTCGTTTTGTGATAGATAGGGTGTCCTGAGGCTCAACATCTGCAACTTGCTGCTTTACCATCTACAAGTGCGCTAAAAGTAATAACCTGAGTCCTGCACATCACTGGTTTGTTTTCAAATGAAACACTAACTAAACCCTGCCTGCAGCGAAATAATTTAACTGTGTGTCACTAAATCCAATACAGTGAGGGAGCTGGTATGTACACACAGCAGCTCATCATCCTAAAGTCAACTTTTTGTACTTTGCAAATAATGTTTTTGTTTTTTTTTCCTTCTATTATTTCAATTTAAAAATGTCTTTTATTTTTTCTTATCTTTGTTGTGTTCAGAATTATGACAGAAAAATATTTCCAGAATAAACTGAGTAGAATATAATACATTGAGGTGTAGGCCTAGTCTTTACATTAACTAACTGAGATGACTTGCATGGTCTGTATTAATAGAACAAGATTATTATAAGTACAAAATGACAACAATGTCAAGTAAGGGGAGAGATAAGGAAAAGCTTCTCAGCTCTACCCTCTAGTGGACACAAAATATTTTTTCCACCTGCAAAAGAAGGGTACAAAAGAACTCTCTTTTAATCTTACAGAGCGATTGACATTTTACTGTAACTTTACTTTTTTTAATTCAGGTGAATGTGGAAATTGCCCTGCGATTTGACTGTCCTCATCATGAACTGCAAATACATATTAAACTAAAAACAGAAATGTAAATGTATTCAGTCTTGGAGTGTAAGGCACCACATTATAGAAAGAGAATAATCACCATTAAAAAAAAGTCAAAATAGTTTAATACCTAAAATGTCCTGCGGAGTGACATGCTTTTTATCTTTTAAAACAGTTTTAAGCAACATTTTTTAATATAATATAATATAATATAATATAATATAATATATAAACATCCAGAGACACTGTTAAATTTAATTACATTTTAAATGTATATATTTTTATTTATAAATTTATATTTTTTTATTTATAAATGTATATATTTTATATACAGTCAAACCAAAAATTATTTAGACATTTTTGATATAATTTTATTAGTGGGTGCAGGACACTATAGTTCATTTATGTAAGTGAGGATAGCAAAATAAAGTAAACTGTGATATATTATACCCAAAAATTCTTCATACAGTGGACTACCAGTAAAACTGATAAAAATTTGGAACCAAAAATTATTCAGACATTTTGACCTGGCCATGTTTTGCTTAACTGTTATCTGACATAATTAAGATTATTTTTTTCTGACACAGTTTAACTCTGAGATCTTGTCATATTTTATTACCATTTTTTTTAAACTATAGTGAATAAACTGTAATAATGAATGAAATGTTCAAGGTGTCTGAATAAATTTTGGTTTGACTGTATATTAACCTAAAATCTTGAAAACAGGAAGTCTATTCATCATCTACCCTACAAAAGTACCTACAGTCATTATAAAATAAGTGCAGATGATTTGGCAGCCTGTAAGTGACAGGATGAGAGGAGAGAGAAAGTTTGAGTTGATCTGTTTATGGGTCAGGCGAGGGTGAGGGAGGAGGAGGGCTGCTGCAGGCGCTTGAACTCAGGTTGTTGATACTGGCCAAACAGTCTTGAGAGGCAGATCAGCACATGACAGCATAACGCTCAAGAAGAATGTCAAGAGCAGTGTGAGCCTTACACACAAGATCTGGATCCAAAACACATCTAGCATCTCCGAAAAGTTGTTAAAGCAGAAGCAGTAATAAAAAAAAGACAAACTCTTTTAATTATGTTTGTCAAAATCCAGGTAGTAAAAAATCTGGGGAAGTTATAGTTCTTCTCTAAAATACCCACAGATCAGATTGTGTTACTTCACTGAACTCACATACTTTGTAAGTGCAGCATAGCACAGAATCAGCTCCCTAAATATTGAGAGATTCATGGGTCAAAATATTTGCCACGGTGAGATGCATTAATCTCTAGCGGAGTTAAGAACCAGAAAAGTTACATTTAACCACTCGGTGGAAGGACTTCTCTGAGCAAACAGATCTGCTGTTACACTGGCCGGCCAAAAAAAAGTCGCTGTTTGGATTTAAATAGGTAAATACTTAAGAGTCTATGACTGGATCATTATTGCTGTGATTAATACGTTTCTAGCATGTTATATGCTTGGGAACAGTTCTTTTAACCCCAATTGATGAAGGGTGTAGCTTTTTTATTTTCTAATCAATCATGTAAGGAAGACACATCATGGCCATATTCCAAGATGACAAAGCCAAGATTCATCAGGCTCAAATTTTGAAAGAATTGTTGGGAAGGAGCATGAATCAACAACATTTATTTCAACAAGAGGTGCATCAATTTTTGGCCAAGATCTTGTATTGACAATGCAAGAGTCGAGCACTCTGTAAAGTCTCCTCCAGCACATCCCAAAGACTTTCAATGAATTTAAGGTCTGGACTCAGAGGTGCCAATTAGGCCTGTCGCAACAATCAATATATCGCGCAATATATGTACATGACCTCAATCATTTTTGGTGACACAATATATCGCCCATTATGTTTACATGTTAATAAATGTCACCAACATTTTGCCAATCATGCTGTCATCTGCAGTTCCTACACAGAGCAGTCATCGACAGGTCAAAAAAAAAAAAAACATTTTTCTTTCCATTCTTCATTTCCATAATCTAAAGAATTAAATGGTTGTTGTCATTTAAAAATTGTGTAGGCCTACTTGCATTATTATGCTGTTATATTATGATTACATATTCAGTGGCATAAAATGGTCTTAAAATAACTATCGTTTATCGCAATTATTTCTGGAACAATATAAACAAAAAGTAGTTATCGTGAAAGGTCTAGTGCCAATTCATGTGTGAAAATGATTCTTCATGCTCCCTCCCAACAATTCAATTTGAGCCTGATGAATCTTGGCTTTATCATCCTGGAATATGGCCATGATACATCTTCCTAAATGGTTGTTTAGGAAATAAAAAGCTACACACTCCATCAATTAGGATTAAAAGAACTGTTCCCAAACATGTAACATGCTAGAAACATAATAATCACAGCAATAATGATTCAGTCACAGACTCTTAAAGGGTTTGTTCATCCAAAAATGAA
Source organism: Ctenopharyngodon idella (assembly GCF_019924925.1). Taxonomy (NCBI): domain Eukaryota; kingdom Metazoa; phylum Chordata; class Actinopteri; order Cypriniformes; family Xenocyprididae; genus Ctenopharyngodon; species Ctenopharyngodon idella. Next base: position 14,217,412 of record NC_067221.1, read on the forward strand.
ATTTCTGTCATTAATTACCCTCATGTCGTTCCACATCCGTAAGACCTTCGTTCATCTTAGGAACACAAATTAAGATATTTTTGATGAGAAGTTCGTCATTCAAGGTCCAGAAAAGTAGTAAAGACATCGTTAAAATAGTCAACGTGACTACAATAGTTCAACCTTGATGTTATTGTTTTGTTTTTGCACAAAAAAAGTATTTTCGTCGCTTCATAACATTAGTAACTATAACTATTTTAACGATGTCTTTACTACTTTTCTGAACCTTGAATGACTGTAATTACATTGCTTTCTATGGGGAATAAAAAAAAACCTCGGATTTCATCATAAATACCTTAATTTGTGTTCTGAAGATGAACGAAGGTCTTACGGATGTGGAACAACATGAGGGTGAGTAATTAATGACAGAAATGTCATTTTTGGGTGAACAAACCCTTTAAGTATTTGCCTATTTAAATCCAAACAGTAACTTTTTTTTTGGCCGGACATTGTATAAAAACCCTGTAAAATTTTGCTAAAAACACTTTCAAGGTCCTGACACTAAATGTTAAATAAAGTTTCTAGCTCTGATTTGCTTCATCTCTTGCGGACTGTATTCTGACAGAGATATGGCTTGTTTAATCGTTCCTGTTCCTACACCATCCTGCTATAATTCTCCAACAGCCTGTTTCTTTCTTCCTTTAAATCCTTGACGCACACACATGCACAAAAAAGATCTTCTCAGCTTTGAAAGTCACATTTGACCTGTGTGGACTTCCACTGTTCACAGAGCCAAGAAAACTGCTTCAGTGTCCAATAGACGGATGGCAGGTTGACTCTTTCCACTTACATCACACAAACCAGCTGACATGAACACGGTGACCTGTGTTTAAACATTTCAGCTGAAACTGTTCTCTTGCAGATTTATTCTCTGATAAACAACTTCTGAGTTCACTTGTGGTCACCTCTTGGCAAAATACTTGATAACTGTAATCAGTTAATAAATATTTGAAGAAATGTCTATTTCACAGTTTTGAAGTATAACACCTCCTGTGAGCTCTGCTGATGATTTCTCAACATTTATTGCATGTGCGTGTATGGCTGGGGATGTTTACAGTGTTGTCAGGGTCTGACTTCCTCAAATCTTGGAAGTTTAACAGACACAAAAACGACTGAAAACAGGGGCTGTAACATGTCAAAGACACAGGCATAAGAGATGTATTTTGGCAATCGCTTGCAAAAGGGTAGTTTTAAAGATTTATACTGTTTTTTATTAATGTCAATCTCTATAAAACTCAGGCAATTACATAGTTTAAAACACTGAAAGTGAAGAATCACATGATTTAAAGACAATAAAAAAGAAAGAAAGGCTTCATCTTTTCTGTTGAAATATCTGCTACTTAGCATTAGGTATAACACAGACTACTGTTCAAAAGTTTGGGGTCAGTAATTGTTTTGAAACTTTTACTATTATTCAGCATAGATGCATTAAATAGATCAAAGATGACAGTAAAGATATTTATAATGTTACAAAACATTTCTATTTCAAAATGCTGTTCTTTTGAACTTTCTATTCATCAAAGAATCTTGAAAAAAAAAAGTATCACAGTTTCCATAAAAATATGAAGCAGCACAACTGTTTCCAACATTGATAATAATAAGACTTTTTTTTTCTTGAGCACCAAATCAGCATATCAGAATGATTTCTGAAAGATCATGACACACTGAAGACTGGAGTAATGATGCTGAAAATTCAGCTTTGCCATCACAGGAATAAATTACATTTTTAATATAAAACAGGTATTTTATGCAAAAAAAAAAACATAAAAACATTGTATTTTTTTTATCAAATACATGCAACCGTAATGAGCAATGAAACTTATAACTTATATCATAATGAAACTTCTTTCAAAAGCATAGAACATTTTACCAACCCCAAATGTTTGAACGATAGTGTAGCAATTTAATATGAAAAAATAAAGAACTGTTAAACCAGAAAAACCAATAATTTGCAGAACTTACAAACCATGTTGACAACGTAACAAGTACTATTTTACACAAATGCTGCTGACTTGGGTTTATCAAGGTCTGAAAAAAGCTCCACTTTAAGAAATGTTTTGTCAGGTAACCTAAAAATATAACAGCAAAATAATAAAATATAACTATAAATATATGATCACTCTCTATGCTTCAAGCACTGTAGTCTATATACATGCACTTATATCTAAAATTCTCATAGGTAATCATAGTTAATTTTACCAACAGGTTGGACTTTACCAGGCTTAAGAGACAGAACCAGTATAACTACGTGCAAAAAAGCAGTTCCTTCGATCACTGCTGAGATAGGCTGACAATAAATAGCTCAGGTCAAGATATCCTCCCAAACAAAGACATCTTTTTATGCTTCCACACAGCAGACAAACCACCTCCTTGATTACAGTGATTATAATTGTAGCTAGAAGTGTTAGCATCAATACAAACTCTGGATGGGGGGAGCAGCCACAAAATTCACCATGTGATGTGCTGTTACGTAGATGCCTGTGCCACAAGACTTCTGTGTGTGTGTTTGAAGCCAAGCCTCCCGGTAAGAGGCTAAATAAACGATGCAGAAGGATTCAAAACCTACCTGGGAGTGTGAGCCAAAGTGAAGCGTCTCTGCAAAGCAATGCTGCGATTCATCATCAGCCTCCGGAAGAGCAGAGGCGAGTTGCGGGGAGAACTCCGAGGAGAGTCCCGTGGAGACATTTTGGGGGAGCCGGTGGGAGAGTTTCCCTTCAGCTTGAGATGCGAGGGTCTCTGAGGTCTCTCCTCTTCCGAACTCTCTGAGAGCATTTCACTCATGACAGCAGAGTTCCTGTGTCTTCACAACTGGCCGGACAATTGTCTAGTCATAGCATGAGTCGCTCACTCACACTGCTTTCTCAACACAAAAACCACAGTCTACATCTCTCACCCTTCACTAGAGCTGAGAAATTCAGCCTTGCTTCAGAGATCACAGGCGCATTAATGGAGCCAGCCATCATAGCAATGGAACATCTCCCCTCGTGAACTCGCTTTGTTTACATAACTTGGAAGACTTCCCTCCAACAGACTAAATATGGCAGTGTGATTTACAATGAGAAGACTTCATGATAGAGCTCTCTAAGTGGCCCCACCTCCGCATTAAGACTATAAGTGTGCGAGGTCTAATGTTTACTGGTCTATAATGACTTCCTGTTCCAGTCCCCTGGTGTGCTGAAAAGCCAACGCACAATCGGTGCAATGCAGAGTTGATCACAGCGTTCAGATTTTCTCTGAGAAATGCGTATGCCTTTCACATGTTCAAGGTTTACCAGGAGAAGTCACATGAAAGCTCTGACTATAAAAAGCAAAGTCAGATAAAGTCAGACAGAGAGCATGGCTCATGTCACGATGGCCCTCTATCACGGGCCCCATGGGCTTTGATTATCAGAGGGGAAAAGGTTTCCTGTGATCCTTTGACTGCCGGATGAGTTGTGTATTCAAAAACAATATGCATAATAAAAAAAAAAAAAGGATTTTTCATACTTTAGATACACTTCAAAATGTTGTATGCATTACAAAACAATATGTTGAACCTTCTATTAAAACTTTATAATAATTATGAAAACTTTTTAATTAAAGCTTTTTATAGGTTTTAAATAGGCTATACAAAACAATATACACTAAAACTACCATTTAAATGTTTGGGGTCAGGAATATTTTTTTTATTTAATAATTTTATTCAGCAAGGATGGATTAAATGGTTCAAAGGTGACAGTAAAGACATTTATAATGCTACACAAGATTTCCCATTCAAATAGACACTGTCCTTGTGAACTTTATTTTCATCAAAGAATCTTGAAAAAAAATATTACGAAAATATAAAATTTTCAGCAAATGTTTCTTGGGCAGCAAATCAGAATATTAGAATGATTTCTGAAGGATCATGTGACACTGAAGACTGGAGTAATGATGCTGAAAATTCAGCTTTGCCAGCATAGAAATAAATGGCATTTTAAATATGTATTAAAATAGAAAACAGTTATTCTGAATTGTAATAATATGTCACAGTATTACTGTTTTTACTGTAGGGCTGCACAGTTAATCGAATTGGGATTACAGTTATGGGTGCCACAATTATGTAATCGTTCAAAGACACAATTACAACAACAATTTTTTTTTTTAAATACCATGCTTTTTTTTTTAAGAAGAAACCCAACCAATGTATAGTTGACATTTGAGGTTTAATGCTATACAGTTTTCAGCTTGTTTATTTCATATAAAAATATGTTATGCAGTTGCTTCAATCAAAGGTGTAAAACTCTTCAAAACATCATTCAATGTAAATTGTGATCATCGTAATTAATAATCGCAATTACAATTTCAAGGGAATAATCGACAATTATGATTTTTGTCATAATCATGCAGCCCTATTTTACTGTAGTTTTGATCAAATAAATGCAGCCATGGGCATCTTTCAAACCTTACCTACCCCAAACTTATGAATGGTAGTATATGCATTGCCAACTGCACATTTACTGTCTTTGTTTATGGTTTTTGTTCTGAGTGTTTTCTTGTCACAGGTATTTTTCTGGTCATTAGGGAACAATAGCTCCCTCTGCTGGCTCTAAATGCAAAACGTCAATCTCTGGATACTACATCAATTAATGAATAATTATTGAGGTATATATATTAAACAACAATTGTAACAATACTGATGTAGTTCAATGTCAGTTACATTAAATTACAATCCAATACACCTTGTATTAGTCAAGAACCAACATAAGCCAACAACACAACATTGAAACAGTAAGTGCTCGGGCCTAAAGTTGCTGACATGAAGCCACTATTTTGAAAACAGGTACATGACGACAGGTTATCGACTAAAATCTGTTTTAGTGTAAAGTTCTTCTTACACGTATTTACAACGGACGATAAAAACAAGATTTTCCTCATTCATCTTCACAAACTCGATCGTCACTACCAGAAATTCAAATCCTTTCGTCAAATGATCACTGGTTAAGATTAAAGAATTTAAAAGAATGGGGGTGGGGGGAAGAGTGGTTTACCAGGAACTTTGAAAAGTGTCGAACTCGAGGCCATTGGCGCTGCCGAGACAGAATGTGGCATTGCCGGGTGTGTTCTCTGAATCTCCCTGAGCCGAGAGCCGGCGGGACAGACGGGGAAGCTGAATGATCCCTGAAAATGTCCTCTTAACTTTACGGTGACTGTGCATTGGTTTGGATCCGTGCAGGCCCTGCTGGTTCACAGTGTCCCATTCTCTCTGAATTAAACAGAGCAAGTAATTAATCTGCATTCTACACCAATACAATCTCTCTTCAGAACAGCACAAAATACAATTGTAATATTGACATAATTACTAGGTAACAATAACAAACTAATAATATCTAATGTTAATTTGCCAAATAGTTTTTTATTTGAATAATATAATGCCTTATATCTTAAGATATGCTTTATTTTGTATTATAAATGGGTGGAAATCTGCACAGTCACAGTGAAACAAAACTAATCTTTTCAGAATCAAACCAGAGGATAATAACTGTGAGCGCTGATGAACTGATATGACCTACCTCTGATGTCCAGAAAGACTTCAAAGAAGAACTTTTCTTCATATTGTTGGAGGCACTTCTGAAAATACACACTTCATTACAGACAACAATAAAACTGGATTTGTTCAAAAAGTAGAAACTCAAATTTTAAGGTTCCTGAAAACACACACACACTCTACATGACTATACAGTTAAATAATATAAACAATCAGAAAAATTAAGCACCATTCAATAAATAAAATCAATAAACAAAATTATTTTAATGAACAATAGTATAAATGTGCAGCAAATAACACATACCTCTAAAACTGAGAAGATATAAGATGTATTGTGTTTTTCTTCAAATAACTTTTAAACATATCTTCAGTCGAAGAGTTACACATTCTGATCACTTCCAAAAAAAAAGGTTTTTGTCCAATCCTGTGGCAAGTAACCATTATAACTCAAAACTAAATGTGTGAGAACATCCTGTCAGAACACCTGTGTTTTATCAGTCTGGAAGCCCCTATGAGGACAGTGTCCTGTCATTCTCACTCAGCAGGTTTGCCTGTGCTGACTGCAGAGCAGCTCACGTGATGTCAAGGACTGTCATACACCACAGAAAGATGGATGTCTTGATAGATGAGTAAAAGTGATAATATTCAAAACAGACAAAATAATTTTATTTTCTTCTATTAAAAAAAAAAAAAAAAATGTCACATAAAGACAATGCAGATATCAAAACGTCTAGCCAACTGATGCATTTATCATCAAAAATTGAAATGAATTAGTTGAAAATGTACATGTAAAGGCAATTTATGAACAACATAAACTGGCTAGAAGCACACAAACTGCCAGCCACATCACTGCTTATGCAGCACAGGCTTATGTTACAGCATTCATCCAGTATATATGACAGTAATATTGGCACATTATTGTGATTATAAACATGCTTGACCAAAATAAAAATATTTCTTACGGTGAAGGAAGATTATTATTTAATCGGTATACTATACCACCATACTATACCATATAATAATATATTTGTAAACAGTATGATTTTATAAATTGCTCTTCATGTCAACAATACATTGATTTCAGACAATTAAATTTGTTTAAAATTACATTAAATACTTGTATTATTCAAAAACAATACAAACACATTAAAACAAAATGTGCAATGTATCTGGCATTACTGGATAAAACTTTTATTAATTCTATTATATGAAAAAAAAACAAAAAAAAAACAAAGCTGTACATTAACAGTCATGAATAATCAGATTTAATTAAATTTTTGTGATCCAACCAGATCTGGGTTTTGAAATATTCCTTTTCTTCATACATCTTCACTCGGTTCATTCAGCTTCTTTTGTGGAATCTGCTTGGTCTCCTGGAAAAACACAAATGTCATGCATCACATGTCACAAGGAAGCTCACACCCAGGAAAAGAGAGTCTTGCTTCAATTTTAAATCTGCCAAGTGCCAGTGTTGGGGAAAGCATTAAAGCATTTAAAAGTAATGCATTGCAATATTGCGTTACTCCCTAAAAAAAGTAACTAATTGCGTTACTTTTTCTCACCTGGGCTGGGCTTGCTTGTTTGTTTTTTTTAAGAACAACAAAAAAGCTGTCTGTCAGTCGTATAATGCATGGCAATGGGAACTCCATTTATAAGAATAAAAAAAAAACATGCACAGACAAATCCAAATTAAACCCTGCAGCTCGTGACGACACACTGATGTCCTAAGACACGAAACAATCGGTTTGTGCGAGAAACCGAACAGTATTTATATCATTTTTTACCTCTAATACAACACTATGTCCAACTGCCTTGAGCATCTGAATGCACTCTGATGCCGGAAGTGATCGGTCGCACTCATTGACATATACACGCGAGAGATCACTTCTGTCATCAGAGCGTGTTTTTAGACCTCACCAAAGGGGTGCTCAAGGCAGTTGGACATAGTGGTGTATTAGAGGTAAAAAAAATGATATAAATACTGTTTGGTTTCTCGCACAAACCAATTGTTTCGTGTCTTAGTACATCAATGTGTCATCACGAGCCGCAGGGTTTAATTTGGATTTGTCTGTGCATGTTTTTTGACTCTTATAGATGGAGTTCCCATTGACGTGCATTATACGACTGACAGACCGCAACGGTTGGAGTTAAAAATCCTCATTTGTGTTCTACTGAAGAAACAAAGTCACCTACATCTTGGATGCCCTGGGGATAAGCAGATAAACATCAAATTTTCATTTTTGGGTGAACTCTCCCTTTAAGGCTGAAGAAAATTCATATTTACGCCTGTACAGTAGAGGGCGCAGCTCAAACAAACTTTTCTGGATTAAAGAAGAATAGGATACAGAAGGAAGTTCAACACTCTTATTTCTAAATCTAATCTAAAGTAATTTTTGCTTATTAGTATGGTTGAATTAGATCATTAAAGGTCAGCAGCAAATACACTGGGTAATAAAGTGATATTAAATACATATATTTGTGTAATTTAATATAGTTAATTATTACAGGTTTGTGTAAAATTCTGAGATTGAATTTCACTGTTTTTATTCATTTTGAGGAATACTGAATGTTTTCGTGCAAGTGAGATGAGTAAATACATTTTCACATTTAGTCTAGAACTACAATAACCATCATATTTACTTACACACAGCACACACATCGCTTCTGCACTTTTGTTCTCTCAACACGAGAACAGGAATTGTCAGTCAATAAATGTGAAAAAGTAACTTGAGTTACTTTAACAGATAGTAACAGATATTTTGTTGTAAATTGAAAAAGTAATGTGTTGCTTTACTAGTTACTTGAAAAAGTAATCTGATTACGTAACTCAAGTTATATATGTTATATATTACCCCCAACACTGCCAAGCGCAAGTAAAACTTGACCACCACGACTACAATAATAATTGTATAATGCCATCTTTGTTTAGTAATTATTACAAATGTATTATGTTATGTTATGCCTTGTGTCATGTGACAGATGCAAACATGTCTTACTGTGTTTGAGGTAGGAGAGGTAGGTGTCCCATCCCAGGGTAATTATATTCACATAAAGGACACGGAACTTGGGTGGCAAGAAGTAGAAGTTTACCATTTGAGCTGCTGGCCAAACACACCAATCTGCCTAAAAAGAAGCATGTTATGAAAAGCTGTCAGCTATGAAGATATATAATTTGAAGTTGACCTAAGAACACATGCTTATCAATGCAACATACCTTGTAAAACTCCCAGAATTTGTCTCTGAATTCTCTTTGTGCCTCAGACAAAGTGTGACCCTCCATCATACCCATACCTTCATTAAAAATAAATAAATAACAGGCGTAATATTATTCAGACTTTCATTCATTATTTTATAAATCTTAAGTTTTATTATGCCTCACTACTGTAACATTTATTCAAATTCTGAGACTATAACTGAGCGAGAAACAGAAATGAAAGAAAATCAGCAGCTCTCACCTAGAAAGTACCAGGCCCCCAGTGCTGGCGATGCAACCAGCTGATCAGTAAGCACTTTCTTGCAGACATTACTTATGCCATTGCCAACAAAGTATTTGTCGAGCCACATGTACCAATAGTGCATAAAGGGGCCCATAGAGCATCCGACAGCAAACATACAACCTATAGAGGGCGCAACACCGCGAGAGCTCATAAATCTCGCGTTACTTTCAAGACAGGACATTCACACGATACTTTAAAATAAGATTTTTTTTTTTCGTGTCACGCATTGGCACATAAATTACAAACATAAGCTGATATATATATATTTAAACAAACCAAACTTTTTTGTGTTTGTGTAAATGATAATTTGTTTTGTTGTTACCTGTACGCCACCAGTCACGTGCTCGTCCGGGTGTCTTTCGTATCTCTCGCGTCTGCTGGATGAGGTCGCCCGCTGCTAACATTCCCCCACAACTCACCGTGTTTGTCACGATTAGAAATCTGCCTCTGAAAAGCGGCTTCCAGTAACCGGCAATCCGTATGAGAAAGTCCTTACTCTGACGAGATATCATGTTTAGGCCGATTTGACGTAAATTCCTCTCAAGTTTCTGATCGATCAACGCTTGACGAATTCATTCGCCACTTCTGCTCCTTTACTCATAAGATACACAAAAATATATTTAACTACTGAGAAGTGTTGTTAACCTAAAACTGAAAGGAATTCATCTTCCTTAATACTCCCAGATAGATAGTTAAAACATGTTTAGAGTTGTTACGATATCCCCGAATTGTTTCTTTGCCTAAGTTCAGCTGCAATTACATGGCTAACATATTTACATCATTAGATTTCATTCATATAACCAACCAGCGGAACCCAGAGCAGCATGAAGGAGCCGGTGACGAGTCCAACGCGTAATGGCGTTGCGCTCCTGAGCATCAAGATTGCGTCAACATGCGCAGAACGCCGCCTAATCAGTTTGACCCCTATCAATAGTCTAATCCCGTTTGAATACAATTGCTATTAGGACATACTTTCTGGATCTTCGTGTGCTTACTCTTTTTTTTTTTTTTTTTGTATTATTAGTTATTAACGACTGTTAATAATATTATTAGTTTTATATAAAACCTAAAGGTATTTTCACTTTGTAGGTCAAAATAATGTGGAAAGACTCAGGTTAATGATAAACAAATATGTAGACAAGCAAAAAATTAAAACCATCGAGGAAGCTTTTCTCTTGAGTAAAGTCCACTTTAGCAATGATTTTTTTCTTAATCATTAACACAAGCAAATGAAATTTAAAACATGCAAATGTGATGGAAATTTACTTTTTAATTTTGTTTATGCATACAAAATGGTTTAAAACGTGACTTTATAAAAAAATAAGGTCATCAGTTGTAGTCAGCAGCAGACAACCCATGTTCAAAATCACACTTTCATGTACATATAGGCATAAAACGACAGTTATTCAAATACAAATTATTCAAATTCATCATTTTCAGCATGTATTCACTTGTTTTATACACAGTCTCCCTTCATGACATGAGTAGTGTTGTTATCAGATTTAATGATTACTTCATGCAGTAACTGCTGGTTTTCTTCAACCCTTGACCACAAGCAGGTGTTTTTTCACCCTATATGAACACAAAGAATGAAGAGGTCATGTGATGGACTCCTCATTGATAGGATAAAACACTGAAATGATAAAATACACTAACAGACACCTATCAGATTGCAAACAAACCTTGTACAAACTGCACACAAGACTGAAGAGAGAATTCATTGCTTTATCTTGAAGGTCCTCTGTGTGTTCCTGCAGGGACAACATTGAGTCATTTAATTACACTGATTTAAAAAAAATAAAATCCTTATAAATAATAATAAACAAACAAACTTCCTTACTCCATTAATGGTTATCCAAGGCACATACTCATGAGGGGGCTTCAGAGAACTTGTTTTCACTGCATTTTCATGCATTAATTTATTGCCCTGGTCTCCCTTCACACACTCCATGACTGAATCCCATGTCACTTCAGGAAAATAGACTCCAAGACACTGAGATATGGGACCAGAGGTATAGAATTAGCATTGCACTGCACAAGGGTTAATGGACAGATGGATAGAATAACAGCAGGTAAAATAGAAATGACTACTTACAGGCTGGGCTGCTTTCAGCACATCTGCTCCTGACTCCATGCAAAAAATGACTGGAAAAGCGTTGATGCCTAATTTATTCATCAGGCAGGTCTGATAGGAAAGATTACAATTATTATACCTCTGTTTTTAGCTCTAAGCAAGATGTCTTCAATATTAACACAAATCCACTTCTGCCTTTAAAATGTTTGAGTGGTGAAATAAATTGCAAAACCTCACCTCAATCATGTTACCTAGACATTCATCCTCTCCGTGCTGACAGACGTAGGTGTACTTCCCCTGATCTTCTTTCTCCTATTATGCAAACACATTATGAGCAACAGCATTTAACATTAATGTAACTTACAAGAACAAACCGTTTATTTTTCTACTTTTACAAAGTGCGAAAGAGATTGGTTGCCATTTGCACTGTGTAAATTGTGTTAGATACTATTTGCATCGAGTCAAATAGGCCTACAATAAAAATAATCTAGTTTAAACCATGTTAAATGCAAACAGCAATAGATTCTATTCACACAAAGTGTAAATAGCAGCTATGCGCTGTTTGTACTAAGAATAAAATTGTCTGGGCAAAAGTGGGCACTGGGCAGTTTAAATATACCTGTGCATTTCCATATGGAACCAGATCAATGTTCATGATGTCTGACAACATAATGAAGGTTGGCACGAGCTGCAATACAAGAAAACTTCTGCATCCAGGACACAAAGACTCATAGTACAGGCTCACATTCACTTTGTCAGCGTTGGGCTTTGTGACATTAAACTTCGCGCATTGCTCCAGCACCTAAGAAAGAAGAGAATAAAGGGAAATGATCAGTGCCAAAAAAAGTTCGGGATTTCCCAGAGAGCGGAAAACAAAACGAAAAGTGTGAATTATACGCCTGGGCAATTTGCATAAATTCAGCCATCTATTGTAACTTCAAATGACTTTCACTTGTAACTCAAATGTAACTTTCACTTTTTCGTGCAAGCAAAACTATTGCCAAAAAGCACTATAAAAACATCTTATGGTTCATATTATGAAATTTAAGGAGGAAGTCGTAAGTTTTGTTTTGATACTTACCCCACATTCGGCTGCAATGTCTTCAGAGTCGCACCACTTTGAGGGTGGATACTTACAGGGGTAAACAAACCTACCGCTACATTTACTCAGCGACACTACAGCGAAGAACAAAACAGACAGTTTAAAGCCGAACATGATTCCTGGTCACCTGCTTGCCTTGTCTTCTGAATGAAAATGTGTATGTGTACATCATTTTAAACTTTCTTCCTCCTACATATATCCAAGGACTGAGATTTTGATTGGTGTATTTACGTGACGTCATTAAAATCCGGCAAAACTCACCATTGCAAATCCTGGAGACTTTTATTATGGCCACAAAACATTATTGCTATCACGAGGAAGACTGCGCTGAAAATATAACTTTTGTTCATAAATATTATGAAACATTATACTAGTTCAATTTTGCATGTTTCAATGTTACCGTCAATGACAGTCAAATTACACGACTGAACTACCAAAATGGCAACATTTAAAACCACTGGCAACATGTGACAAAAAAAAATAAAAAAAATAAATCACTTTTTTTTTAGTTTAAAGGTTCTAAAATGAGCTGTATTTTACAGAAAATGGCCAACCATAAATGAAAATGCAGATGTCTTGTTTCTGTGTGAACTGGTGTACATGACTGGTGTAAACAATCACATGGGCTGTTTAATGCCAGTTTGCTCCTCTGAACAATGATGTCAGTTTCAAAGCTCCGTAAAAGGAAACAATGTAATATATGTGTACATGTATCCTATAAATGTTAGTAGTCACATTTTGAATACATACCTGATTGATCCATATTATAAAATTGTAGATTTAAAGTCACTATGAAACCAAAACGGACAATTTTTGGAATATATTTAATTTGTTTAATTCACATAATCTTTAATTAAAGGCATAAACACCAATGATCCAACCAAACAAACCATCCCAATATACAAAATCAAGTGCTGCCCTTCATTTTTTTCCTCTTTCTAGAAGCTGTTTCACATGGATATTCGTCACAATGGGGAAGATGATTACAATTTCTGTTTAATGCAACTTTAAAAAGATCTGTTGCATAAAATCCAGATGTCTGACATTCTTAGAAAGAGGAACAAAAATATTGTCAGCATATTTAATGATTTAAAACCATTCTGATCTAGCTGTTGGTGAACTTTAATTTGAAATATTCTCTAGGTTGTTGCTACAGATTTTCCACCCCCAGGTAATCTAAGGACACATGCCAAATTGTTTGTCAAAGGACAACTGACCAAGCAAGCTCATGGTACGGTACTTTCTGCTGCTTCAGCATGACATTCCTTGTAAAAGCCACAGGATCGCATCACACATCACAAGATCAAACTGATGACAACAGACAAGAAGGTGCAATAGACTCAATATCTTTTTATTGTCTTAAAAATAATTCCATCTACCTATTAAAGAGCCATATCTCTGTAATGCTTGTGTACCTGTTTGAGAGACAAACAACACTGATGCAAACTGTACACTGAAAAATCTGCACCCAAAAACAGATTGGACAGAACAGAAGTAGTAAAAGGAAACAGAAGTATGTACATAAAGTTTGTGCGCGCACACACACACACACACACACACACACACACACACACACACAGTAGAAATGTACTGGGTAACTAACAGTGCTCCCCATCCTCCATGTCTAATGGCACTTTGGTGTGCATTATCTTCAACAGACTACTTCATGCACTCAGGGGAAACAAGACAGTAAGGTATCATTTAGTTTAAAGAGGTAAAGGATAATTAGTGGTTATGTCATAACCACTAAATACAAAAATACATGTCTATTAAACATTTGACCCTGCTGTATCTTACTTTCAGTTTATTTCTTGTCATAGAAACAACGAAGGGGAAAAAAAGAACAGCTAATTTTAGTCAATGCTCCAAATGAGACTACAGAAGGAAGTTAGATAGAAATCAGGATAAAATTTTCATAACTTTTCATTCTGGACTTTTATCATTCTATGTAACTTGAAAAACATGTCTGCTATGGAAAGAAAAAAAATCAACGAAGAAGAAACCTGGGAAACCTGCTCTGGGTCATAGCTGCATTTTTAAAGACCATATTAAATTTCCTTTTTATTCAGAAGAAAATATATTGCGAGGTGAGGGAGCACTGTTTAAAGTGAACAAAGAAGGAAAACAAAATCTTCAAGTTTAAAACAACAGAGGCACGAAAAAAAAAAAAAAAAGACAAGAAACCCCGTCTGACAGATTCCTTGCAGGACCAGACAGCACATTTGAAAATACATCTTCTATTTGGTTAATTAGATACTGTAAACATTTGTAACTGTACTGAACGGAAGAGAAATATTCAAGCTAGCTTATCTTTGAATCTGTAAGGTCATTTCTTACAATGAGAAACAAAACACTTTAAAAAGGAGTTAAAGAAAATAAAAACAAAGAACAGACCCACTTCGGCACGATCATAACACATTATGACATTATAGGCTTGTAACTAAAATGTGTACCTAACCTATTTCTGTTGCTCATAAAGACTGTCAAGCTTCATTAATTGTCACTCATAATCATCTCAAGATGTGCTTGTATAGTGCATTTAGAGGATTTTACTCCACTGCTTTTTCTCACACGAATTCATCACATCCAACACTCTGGCTCTTTCTCTGTGCTCTCAATGACCCGACGTCAGTCAGTCAGAACATTCAAGGAATCATAACCAGTGTTTCTGTTCTCGCTCCACTCCACACCATCATAGCAAAACAACTTCATCCTATCGATAGGATGAAACTAATTGGAGTATACCGACAAACACGCTTACAAAACTAAAACCTGCTCCACTTTATTGTCTGTTGTGGATTTATAAACTAAAATGAATCCATCTAAAAGGAGGATGTCAAAAGCGAAGAATACACTAGATTTAGGCAAGTTTAAAGTTTCAAGGTTTTGATGAAGTTTTAATTTCAACTTGCCTTTTAAATCAATTAAAATACACTGCATCTGTTTTTGATAGTTTGGTAGCTTATTTTTATTGATTAAAATGTAGCCAGAATAAAAGCCTGTTCACACCAACATGAACGTTCAGAACAGTCAGATTTTCTTGTGTTTAGAAAAATGCTTTTAAAACCACAAACGGCCTGAATAAAATTGTCATTTCACTCTTTGACAGTCGTGGCACTTTTGGAAAAGCAAGAAATACTTGTTTTACCACGCTTTACACAAAGTGCTATGCAACTTTTTGTAGGTCTGCAACTTTTTGCAGGTCTGTCTTTAGCACTTTATAAGTTATTGTTAAAATAATTAAGCTTATTTTTGCCACGGAATAAAAAAGGAAATTGAAACTTTTTATCTCTCACAGTTTATATCTCACAATTCTGACTTTTCAGACAAAAAAGTCAGAATTCATGATGTTAACTTGCATACACTCACAATTCTGAGAAGTAAAGTCCAAATTGTGAGATATGACCTAAAAAAAAAAAAAAAAAAGTTTTTTTAATTTTTGTATTTCATGGCGAGGAAAAAAACTTCAAGATGTAAACTGAAAATTCCAAGAAAAAAAAGTCAGTTTTGCAAGAGAAAATTAATGGGATTTTTTTACTTCCGGAAACCAAACTGTACACTGTTTGTGAGCGCCACCAAGTTGTAGCTTTATGTAACAGTGGCAGCGGCTCTGAGCATGTGACCAAAAGTATTTCGCAGTGCGATGGCTAAGAGATCAGAAAACTTCTCTGTAAAAATACAAAAATTCTGTCGCATTGATGGAACATGAATGTTCATGTCAGTCTGAAAGCATTACCAGCCATTCAATCAAATTAAAATGTTTATCGCACTAAATACTTGTCTTGGTGTGAACAGGCCTTAAAAATGGATGAAATTACTTCTGTTGTACCTCAAATTAATTTCCACGAAAGTGTATACTGGTTAAGACCAAACCTCATTAAAAAAGCTTACAAGCTAACAAAGAGTTATGTTTAATTACAAATAAGAGGTCTTTAACTTGCTACTCCCAATATATTTGTAATTAGAATGGGTTTTATTTTAAAGTACTTAACAGAATGCGTTTGATGGGATGATCCTCCTTTTGGTTGTAGGGCTCAAGGAGTATTATATATATATTATTATTATTATTATTATTACTGAATTACTGAATCTATGGAAGTGAAGCTTTCTGTACTGCCCCAATCCCAAGAAAGCTTCTCAAGGATACATGGGCAGAAGGCACTTTAAAACCATTTCCTCTCCAAAAATGTAATTTAATCACTGATTCTTAGTAAGCAAACATAAAATTGCTATCTGGTTCTGCTTGATTAAAAAAAGCATATGATCACTCACGAGAAAAAAAAAAAAAAACATCCAGCTGACTGTATGATTTACAGACCAGTGTATCATCTGACAACACTAGGGGGAGTACAGTTACAAAACGCCCAACAACCATTAGGACTCATTTACTACCACAATATATCAACTTGCACCTGATAATTTCCTCAAAAATCTGCAATCATACCCAGGTGTTTTCACAAGAGGGTTTTTCCGTTCCTTTTTTGCTTGCGTCTGTTGAATAACCTGCTTTGCCCCTTTGAAACCGTTCTAAGCGAGTGAAAGTTCCTGTGCGCGTCGTTGCTTTGGGATCACATTTGTTTTGCTCTGGATCTTAACGGTTCGCTATAGCTATGCATCATTCTCATGTTAAAAGAATCAAAAATAAAGCAGGAAGCACCAATACCAGCCCACAGAAACCATTAAGATGCCAGACTTCAGTTCTGTGGTGTAAAATCTCAAATAAAAGTACACAATCGTTGATGGCTATTTATTCTCACCATGACGACTAGCTTTTAAGAGGCAGATTAGAAGCTAAAAGGACTTCAGAGTCCCTCGACCACATCTGATATATAAAAAAAAGGTTTGTTTCACATCATCTACAGGACTCACATAGAGAGGAATCTATTCATATGGTTGGCAGAAGCGAACTACCAAACAAATACACAGTGACATAAAGGTGCGTTCACGCCATGTCGTTATTACTGTAATTTCGGTATAGCTCAGAATAGAACATCACGTGTTGTCATCTCGATATTACGGTAATTACGATATGTCGTGAATGCAGCATAACAGCTAAAAGATTGATTATCAACAGCTGCAATCATTCCTCATCTCATCCCTGGCCCGTGTCCTAATCGAAAATATCCAGGACTACGACACTAGTTCGAGCTTTCATGGAATCATGAGACACTTTCTTCTCTCTTGTGTTGGGACAACAAATACTCAAGCTGTGATATTACCGTAATTACTGCAGCTGACTTTGATTGATAGAGAAAACTATGGGCTTACAAAAAAGCCGTACGTTTACTTACGATAATATACTGTGCTTATCTGTTCTCTATGATAAACATAAAAGTTTGGTGTTAGTATAATTTGCTCTGTATAATGTGCTTAATCATGCTTTTATATGCGTGTCCTCTGACGTCTCGTGTCGGGGTGCTCATCTAGGCGGCTGTGCGAGGACCGGGTAGGCCAGGGTTACATTCAGTGAGTCGTTGTGCTGGACCAGAGAGGTGTGTTTGTAGTGCAGGACCAAGTCTTTCAAGGAACCATAAAGGTTGTAGGGCTCAGCAAATCCAAAACCTGTGGCTGTCTTGTAAACCATGCAATGCTTGATCTCTCCATCCACTCTGTTGAAAAAGAAGAACATGTGTTATATTATAGTACAAATATTAAGGAAGTGTAGGTCACAGCTGGGGAAGAGAACTGTGAAGAATTTGACGATTCCAATTCCAATTCCTCTTAACACTTCTGGTTCCATTAATGATTCTTTTAGTACTTTTAATGAATAAATATTTAGAAAAAAGAAACTTCAGACAAATTTTTAAAAATCAAATTTAGGATTTTTTGAGACTTGCACAAATAAAATGAATACCGTATTTCCATTTAAAACAAACTGATACAATTTCAAAATAAATAATGTAACTCAGATTCTTTCACTTAAACAGGCCGAAGCACACATTCAACTGCAAAACAGGGTAACGGAAAGTTTGAATTACTCAAGACTCGTTTTATTCAATATATAGTACATGTATTGAAATTGGTTTGTACTTATATATCAATACATATGGATTAAGACGTTGATCCATATTGGATTTTTTTTTTTATACAATAATAATGTGTTTAAAGAAATGCAATAAAAGGATTATTGTGCTGATACTACTAAATCTATATGCAAAAGCATATAGATTGACCCATGTCCCTGGCCACAGACTCAAGACTAGTCTAGTTTTCTCACTCAAACCACTGACTGCTGCTGCTTCTGATTGCTTTTAGAAAGAAGAGCTGCCCATAACTGCTGGTCTAGGATCAGTTTTCTCCTTAATAATAGCATATTGGCAAAACAGATATGGCAGACGATCCAGTGCGTATCTGTGTTTGCGCTCTGGAGAGGTTTCTATTTACAATGCGTTTTTGCAGCATTATGGAATGTAGCCAATCACAAACATAACTGTTGATTTCTTGAATGCAGTGGCCAATCAGAGGTGTTTAAGTTAGAATCCACTTACCGCTCAAAGAGATTCATTGTGAAGTCAGCTTCACTGATTATAATGGAACTTTGTGAGATCGCGATTAACTGAGTGACAGCTTGTTAGTGATTATAAAGGGAGCGCTCTTTACGCGCTTTCTAGGCGATAGGCTATATTAATAGTATATATTTTCAGAATTTTAATAAAACTTGTTTTTCATACCTGACCACCGGCCACATACATGCTGCAAAGCATATAAATGCGGGATTCACTCTCGAAATTGCAATGATTGACATGGTGATAAACATAGCAATGGACGGGACAAAAATATGACATGTCGAAATAGATGTGCATTAAGGCTAGAGCACCCCGACTACTTTCAGAAGCACCCTTAGTGATTCGATTCTGGAACTGGGCCTGGCTCAAATGCAGGATTTGGCTGCATTAGGTAAGGCAATGGTTATTTGTTATTCATACTGGCTGCCATGCCAAATCACGTTAAAATTAACAGTGGTATGCGAATGCAGCTGCTATAATAACAAATAATTTTTCGGGAGCGTTTATGCTCGGATGCGTAGGTCGTTGCTAGGCGACACATAACTTCACAGAAATCTGTTTAAATGTTTCTTTTTTTGTTTGTTTGTTTGCCCAAAATTCACCAGGACTCTTATTTTAAAATGTCTATGATTAACTACTTCCAGCTGCTCATTCAAAAAGTGGGAGACAAAATATGCGTTTTAATCATCTACATCTACGTCATTAAGTAAACACTGTTATAATTCATCAACATTAGATCATAAGCAAACGCTTGGCATAAATGTGCACTATTCATTGACTGCAAACTGCTCTGAACCTGCACTGCATTTAGACTCTGAACATGCAGTACTCACATTTATTTAAATCATAGCATTTTGAAGATTAATAAGGGAGCTTTTACATTGGGCACGTTTGCTGCGGTCCTGAGTCAGAGCGCAATTGTTCCCTGTGCCCCCCTGCAGTGTCGGATTGGTTTCACACTCAACTTGATTGTATCGAACCCTGGTGACTTGCGTTCATCTTACTTCATCACAAACGTGAGCGCCGCATGATAGAAAACAGACCAATATATCATGCTTTTTATTCATTTGGTGTTATGCGCAGCAGAGTAAGCAACACTTGGCTTTACTGTATATGTGTTGCATGAAGTCGGCTTTCTGCTGCTTGCAAACAATCTTTAGAGGAGACAGCAGATGGACATCCACACTGATTGCACTTGCTATGCGCGATTACACTGCTTACATGTGTTTTATGGAATTTATGCTTTCACTTTCACGTGAATCACGCCACAGTTCAAGTGCAACTTTTCTCAGACCACCTTGTTCAGGTAGTCTCTGGTTCGGTACCCCAGTGGCAACCCAGGTCCACATGACAGATTTCACATTAGCAATTTTTCATGCGAACCATGCCCCGTTTTGAACTAAACTGCCAGTGTGAAAGCACTCTAAATCACATTAGGCTGTATTTTTAAGATATTTAATTTAATCAGTAAATTTAATTTAATTGAATAACTAAATTTAATACTTTTTAAAGGACATTTCAATTATTATTATTTTTTTTACTGACAAATAACCAGCCTTCCTGGATTTCGTGGGACTTTTTCTGATTTTTGCGGCCTAAAATGACTGAATTTGCAGCAGCTTTTCTCCAAATTTGCAGCAATATTTACAGCATTTCTTGTTGTTGTTGATACACGCTCCGAACCACTGATTCAAAATAAAAGATTCATAAAGCTTCGAAGCTTCATGAAGCAGTGTTTTGAAATCGCCCATCATTAGATATTGTTGAATAAAGATGAACTGAGGTCTTACGGGTGTGGAATGACATGAGGGTGAGTAATTAATGACAGAATTTTCATTTTTGGGTAACTAAAACCCTTTAAGTTCTAAGCTGGCACCAGCCCAAGATTTGGCAGCACTGTGAGGGCTGAACAAATAATGTTTTGGACATTACATTAAAATAACATTCAAATTGGGCAATATTTAAAGCTTTGAAGTACTAGGAAAATTTGTGTGAAGCACTTAAAAGCACTCTAAAACATTAAACCATTTCTGCCAGTTATTTCTGTCAGTTTTACTACGTTACACTTAACCTTCACTTTGTGTTCATGACACAATGTTTCTCATGGTTTCCAGATTACACAACGCTGGGAAGAAAGTGCTTGAATTCACCGCAGAGTTGATAACACTGTGAAATCTTGTGAGAAGCATTCACTTTCGTCGCATAATTCTCTGTTAAACCACAGATATCAGATCATGTCGGCACTGTTTGATCTGATATCTGTGGTTTAACAGAGAATTCTGCTTCTCACAAGATTTCACAGTGATGTTATCAATTCAAGTGCTTTCTTCCCAGCGCTGTTTAATAATAGTATCGTGTGAAGTGGGAATTATCAAATTTCTGATTGCACGTGAAGGCAGCTTTAATGCTTGACATCAAGAGACGTGTCTAAGCCCAAAATCTGCTGAAAATCTGCGGCAATTAAGAAAAAAATCCAAGCTCCTCCAAATATTGCGGAGTTTGCTTGATTTTGTGATAAATTCAGCGATCGCAGAATCGCGAATTCCTGGAGGGTCTGAATAACTGCATATTGTCTCAGTTGAAAGCTGTATGTTTGATTCACTAAAGAAATGGATCACAAGAGTCTTTTTTTCCAGGAGTCGGACTACACTGTATGAACTGTTTTTCTGATTCACTAAAATAAGAATGGATTCATTAGAATCATTTGTTTTGTTATCAGACTACTCTAGTCAAACTGAATGTTTTGACCTCTAGATTTGATGCTGCAACGCTACAGAATAAGTAGTGGAAGAATACACTTTTTAGAACCACTAACAGAACCGAATGTTGTTCTATTTTTTTTTTTAATAGAACCTGTTCTGAATAAGCAGTTAACCCTAGTTATCAGCAAATGTGAAGCTGGATGAAGTGAATAGAGCATTGCTTCAGTAACTCACACCACAGAGCAGGCGTAGGAGCCTTTCTTGGTCTGGCTCTCTCTGATGAGGAAGGTGCCGTCTCGTTTGCCTCTCAGGAGATCCTCCGCCTTTGTGCGCTTGATGTCCCCAACATACCAGGAGCACTCATCGTGATGCGCTTGATCGTCATCGTCGTCCAACAGAGAATAGAAGCTGAAAGGTCAGAAGTGGAATAATGACTGTTTTTTCTATATCTGATTTATTGGTCCATTTTGTTTCATTAATGAGCACTGCAATAAGATATTTTAGTTAACGTTCCTGTTTGTTGTTATCCCCAAAAAGTCTATTTTCATGGCAAAAACAGTGGCTTAACATAAAACGGCAAACAATAAATAAATCCACTCATATCTCTGTAAAATTACAAGGTAAAATCTTTCAATTTCTTGCAAGAACTTTCTGAATAAATCCTTTATGTCATGCTTGACAGTGGAATCTTTCAGATATGATGATCTAATGTTGAGTCAAGTTCATGATTAGGATGTCCAAATTCTCTGTGATGTTCAAATTAATGTCCAGATTCTCTAAATGGTGTTCTATGGGTATTCCAAAAGGACTAATGTACCTGGGCCTGGCTTCATACAAATGTAGGTCCTATTTGCACTTCCATAGACAGACTGAACAGAACTTACTCTTCCGATTCGTTCAATACACCCAGCCATTCGTTGATCTTCCTTTGCTTGGTGCCTTTCTGAGTCAACCATCTGCAAAGACAATATCAGTGTTGTTAACATCACCAGCAGTTACCTGTGAATAAATAACCAGAGTACAGAGTTTCCTACCACAATTTTCTAAATCAACAGCATCACAGCAAAAGAAATGATATCATGAGCTTGCAGTAATGCCTGTGTAACGCAAAATAATGTCAACGCAATGTGTTTTTATATTGTGTTGTCTTTACTGGCTTCACTAAACAATGAAAAAACTGACTACTGTAGTCACATTCACAAACAAATGACTCAAACTTACAAACTCACAAGTTATAATCAGTCTGATGAATCTACACTACTGATCATAATTTTCGGTTCAGTAAGAATTTTTCTTTTTTAAAGATTTTAATATTTTTATTCAGCAAGATCCTGAAAAAAATGTATCACAGCGAAATGTATTTTGTGGAAAAATGTTTTCCACAAAAATTTAGTTAAAAAAAAAAAAAAAAAAAAAAAAGTTAACATTGATAATAATACAATAAATATTTCTTCTCAAATATCTCACAAAAGTGAGTATACCCCTCACATTTCAGCAACTATTTTAGTATATCTTCAAGGGACAATTCTATAGAAATGAAACTTGAAAATGAAAGACCATACAAATTTGCGTATCTTGTATTAGGGCAGTTAAAATTTGGCGCTTTGAGTACAATCCTCTCATACTGACCACTGGATGTTCAACATGGCACCTCATGGCAAAGAACTAGAATTAGAATTGTTGCTCTCCACAAAGATGGCGTATATATGGGCATATATATATGGGCTGTACTTACACAAGGTATTGGTCCCTTAGCTTCCTCAGCTGTATGAGGTCTGGTTTCAAGCTGTTCATCTTCTTGTCTATCTCTCGATTGTCTGTGGCTTGCCTCTGTAAGTCCAGTTCCAATTTTCTCTTGCTGTCATGAATCTCGGTCACTCTGGACTTCAGCTTCTCAGAGTTGCTCTGAATTCTGAATAGACAGTGAACAAGTTTCCCTCTGACATAGAAGGCAAAACATGACTCGAATTCAAAGTAACACCAGGGAATAATGGACTGTATGGATATAGTGCTGTGATGTGCAATGGAAAGCAAGACTACCTCTCAATCTCCTTGTCATTGCCTTCTCTGCGAAACTTCTCAATGTTCTCTCTGCTGAGGCGCTCCTGGGTCTCACATTGCTCCTTAAAGATCTTGATGGTCTCATTAAAGGCCTCTATGGCTGTTCGCTTCATCTGCAGCTCCTGAGAGAGAACGAACAGAGCATCTCCGTTAGTGACTCTGTTAATTAGATCCCAGTGCATTTGAAGGAGAGATGAAATACAGCCTACTTGTGATGTGCGTGTGTATTCTTCATACAGTACATCATATTCATGACTTTTCTCCTGATACTGCTCGTGATAAACCTTCAGCTGCTCTCCTACTGCCTCAATACTGTCCTCTTTCACCACCTGATCCTGCAGAGCACAAGAAGATGGGTTCACAAGCCTTATTTACCCCAAAATGAATTCATTATTTTCCAACCAAGATGGTTAACTAGAGATGTACAAAACTATATTAAAATCGACTAGTTGCTTAGGCAACCCACCAACTAGTCGATTTTAATATAGTTTTGCACATCTCTACTAATCGGTCTTAAGGAAGTTTGTATAATTAAGGTCCCAATTTACTCTCTGCGCAAAGCCATATAGTTTGCGAACAGTCAGATGCTGCCCAGACTATTTAAAGGATTAGTTCACTTCTGAATGAAAATTTCCTGATAATTTACTCACCCTCATGTCATCCAAGATGTTCATGTCTTTCTTTCTTCAGGCGAAAAGAAATTAAGGTTTTTGAGAAAAACATTCCAGGATTCTTCTCCATATAGTGGACTTCAGTGGGGTTCACCGGGTGCAAGGTCCAAATTGCAGTTTCAATGCAGCTTCAAAGGGCTCTACACAATCCCAGACAAGGAATAGGGGTCTTATCTAGTGAAACGATCAGTCATTTTCTAAAAAAAATAAAAATTTATATACTTTTTAACCACAAATGCTCATCTTGCACTAGCTCTGCGATTCACACGCATGACGTAATCATGTTACAAAGGTCACGCGTGACGTAGGCGGAAGTACCGATCCGGTGTCTACAAAGCGAACGTCCAAAGATTAAGCCAAACGCCCTTTACAAAAAAAAGGTAAAACAATGATATCGAACGGGTTTGAAGTTGGAGGAAAAAATTAGATGAAGTTTTGCCCTACTACGGTACTTCCGGCTACGTCACGCGTGACCTTTCAACGTAATGCATGGCACATCGCAAAGCAGTGCAAGACGAGCATTTGTGGTAAAAAGTATATACATTTTTTTTCTTTTTTTAAATGACCAATCGTTTCGCTAGACAAGACCCTTATTCCTCACCTGGGATCGCGTAGAGCCCTTTAAAGCTGCACTGAAACTGCAATTTGGACCTTCAACCCAGTGAAACCCAATGAAGACCACTATATGAAGAAGAATCCTGGAATGTCTTCCTCAAAAACCTTAATTTCTTTTCGACTGAAGAAAAAGACACGAACACCTTGACATGGGGGTAAATAAATTATCAGGAATCTTTCATTCAGAAGTGAATTAATCCTTTAAATAAGTGCTGTGTGCTATGAGTGGACAAATAGGTGAACAAATGAACCTGAAAAGATTTCCACATCAAAGAAGGTGGAGCCTCTGGCCACACCCACCTTTAGCATAATTGCCATGGACCAATGGCAGTTCAAAGGTGTTTAATGGCCAGTGCAAATTTTTCTGGAAATTTGTGCTGCCGATATGATTCGAACCACTGAAATGAACTTTTTGGGACAGATTTTGTTCAAAATGACACTTTGATTTCACTTGATGTATATCAAGGCCTTTTCATCTGACCCCAGTCAGACACGTTCTTTTAAGGTGCAATTACATAAGACACACTATTGCGTTGGAATGCACCGATGTATTGGCCCATAATCGGTAACGACCAATAAAAGCAATTATTTTCACTATTGGCCACTGGCCGATTGTTTAAAAACAGCCGATGATCAGGGCCAATTATATCCTGTCAATCAAAATGGGGTGGAAAAATGTGTTCAGACTGCAACTCATACTGTGTGTGAAGAAAATGTCTCTTGTGTTGAATTTAGGGCTGTCAAAGGTTACGTGACAATAAAAAACAAACAATTTAAAAAAAATAGCAATGTTAAAGCAGACTCTATTTGACCCAATGAATCAACCGTAGTTCAAGCCAGGGTTACTAGGTTCGTGGTTTTCCCCAACACCTACCATTATTTGTAGCGCCAGATCGAATAGAGCTTATTTACTGTTAATTATATATGTATGCTTGAATAAATTTGTCATGAAGACAAGTGTTTATAAAAACTACCTTATGCAACTGAGTTAAATAAAAACTGAAATGTTTGTATACAAGTGTAAGTATAAAATAATATAAAATCTGAAAATAAATTGAATATTTAGTTGAATATACTAGTTTAAGCTCTGTTGTTAATTTTAGCCTCTAATATTATAATAATATACCAAACGAGAGGTTTCCCTGTATAGTTTCCAGCATTAGTTGGGAGTTTTTTTTTCTCCGTAAGAAAATCAAACTATCAATATCAGAAGATATCTTTCTGGATAATCGGCTATCGGTACCGGCGGAGATGTTTAGTATTGGTGCATCTCTAATACTGAGTTCACAACAGCCAGATGAAGCACAACATATTGGACGCAGGGGTTGGAGTAATTCTAAAGCTGGTGATTAATTCTAATGACAAATTTAGTATTATATATTATTATTATTATTATTATTATTATTATTATTACAAGAAAGCTAATTAAAACAGTGTCACTAAAACATTTAAATGTGAATCTAACATCATGTGGACTACCTTTAAGGTGTTTTTATGTTTTTTTTGGAAACTGAAAATCTGTCATTGTATGGAAAACATCTTTAAGAATATTCTTTAAAAAAAATCGGTTCGGTACATCATGAGGGTGAGTAAATAATGACAAATGTCATTTTAGGCAAATTATACTATTAACAAAGACTGTGCAGAAAAGACTGCATCAGTTTGAGCATTGTGAAGAGCAGAGGCATCGCACCTGCTGATATTTAGACACAGGGAACAGCAGGCGAGTGTCCAGCTTGGCGTTGTAATGGGTCAGTGACTCATGCCGATAGTGGTTGATGAGCTCCACCACAGAAAGAAAAGTAAGCGGTTCTGAGAATCCATACTTCCCCCCGCGGTGAAAAACCTTGATCAGTTTGTTATTGCCTCCTTTCCTGGAATAAATAACACAAGGCTTTGATCATGTTGTGTCCCTGTTAGAAATTCCACTTTGTAATCATGCATATTAAACAAATGATACAGCAGCACACCTATGCAATGTATTCAGCTCCTATTAGATATCACACAAAATGCAGTTTGGTCTGAGGGAGCGCTCACCTGAGGGTCAAGGTGTACTCTCCCTGCACTTTGCTTGACGCGTCCCGCACCAGGAACGTACCATCAGGAGTGTCTCTCATCTTCTCATTCACCTCCTCTCTAAACCCGTGTGCATCAAACAGAGATTCATCATACACAGAAATGTGTGATGATCTTAATAACAGCTGACCTGTTAATTATGTCAGTGGTTTACCTTGAAATGTCTCCCCAGTACCATTCAGCATCACTCAGTAAGCTGTCGTTTCCATTGGTCACATATGAGGCCATGGCTTTGGCTTTGGGCGGTTTAGGAGGGAGCGCTGATTAAACAAGGCAAATAAGATACAAATATTTACGATTAAAATAAATAAATCTTTGTTTATCCCCACACTACTGGGGCCAACATTTGCTTTTACAACTTTCATGCATCATCACCATAGAAACGTGCAATGTTATATTACAGCAACAGTGTCTCTGGAGCCACCTGCCTTGCTCAAGGGTGTAATGGTGATCGCTCAGGGATCAGCCCTGCAACCTTTTAGTTACCAGCCTAGTCATTTAGCAATGACAAGATGTTTTCTCTTCTGGAGTAGACTTTATGCCTGCACTACAGGGTTTTGATTTCTTTTCTTTTTTTTCTTCTTTTTTTGTCATGGCAAAGCTGAATTTTCAGCATCATTCCTCCAGTTTTCAGTGTCACATGATCCTTCAGAAATCATTCTAATATGCTGATTTGACTGCTGCTCAAGAAACATTTCAAGGTTTTATCTGCATTCTGAGCAGTTTTGAGATATTGAGCTTTAAAGTTTTTGCATTCCATACTCCTTTGTGGATAAACCCTTTTTGTTTTCTAAAAAAAGTCTCAATATGTACACAAACATCACATAATGTAAATACGTTGTCACAGAATAAGAATACGCAAATAACTCAATTTTGACAAAAATGTCAGATAGAACCTTATAATTCCAAGGTGACGTAATGTTAGTACTGTCACTTTTGATAAATTTAAACCATCCTTGATGAATAAAAGTATTAATTACTTTAAAAAACAAAAACCTTTCTGAGAATGTGCGAAATAAATAGCAGGTCTAAGGTTATTGAGTTCAAATATGGTTTTAATGAAGTTGCGAACCTTGTACATAGCCTAAATGCACAGTAAACATCAAAGTTGAAAGGGAGTGTGGAGAAACTGAGTCAGCAAAGATTCATTTTTGTTTTTTTGCTTGTGGATAAAAAGAAGTTTGAAATACTTTCGTGGCCCTATACTGTAAACGAACTCCCCAAAACCGCCCACACTGATGAAAGCGCCATTTAGAACGAATATTGTAAATATGTGCTGTGTGCTTTCCTCTCAATAACAAAATAAACATTCAACAAAAATAACAGAGGTAAGAAAACAGCAGTTTAAAAAAAATAAAAAAAATCTGATCATAGTGATGTGAATTTGTTTGCAATTCGGCACTATCCAAGTCAAGTCACGTCACATTTATTTATTGCATACCATTTTATAAAATATTGCTTTTAGAGCCACAAATATCATAACTGTTATCTATAGGCCTACTGTAATTGAAACATTTATTCAAGAAATTCAGTACAAACAGAAAGACGTATAGTACAGAGAAATTCAATGTCAGAGCGGGATTTGAGCGAACGTTGTTTAACCGCTGAGTGTGAGCGGTACATGAGTGGAGGATTGGCTTGGTCCAGTGCAGTATTAAGAAGAGCATCGCTCCGCTTCGCTCACATACTCGGATGTGTGTGTATACTGCATCTGTGACATGTTGTTGATTACCACAATAATTTAACACATTCCTCATTGTAAAAAATAGGCAAGTTTACTGTAAATACTCTTATAATGGAAGCGGGCAGTATTGCAAAATAAATAAATGTTTAAAAATATGCAGCTAAACAAAAAGGGAAAAACTGAAATAGCATTGTTTATAGAAGTGTAACCAAGGCTGCATCCATAGGGAGTTACTGGACCACTGTCGCTTTTAACTTCGGCAAACAATATTTATTGTCAAATACAACATTATTCAAATTAATTTAATGTTTCACTTCATGTTTTCTGTACATTGCTAATAGAAGGTAAAAAAAGATACACTACTTAGTAAATAAAGTAAATCTTTTCCAGATTATATTTTAATAATTTGCTTTGGCTTTACTTTAACATCACAATATAAAAGCCAATTATTTAACGCTATTTAAATATGATACAGAATATAGCTGCCTTTATATTTTAACCCTTTCAAGCGTGAGTGTAAAATATTCTAACTGACCCCCCAGAGTGAGTTTTTTTAAGGCGACCGTTATTTTAGAACGTTTGGCCTTATTGTTTCCATGGCGACGTGTCATGCATGTCACATACACTGAACGCAGCCACAATAACACTGTATGACAGATGGATCGCTATTATTTTGTTTTTCCTTTTTTATTTAAAATATTCACAAACTTGCTTACCATGTCATCAACTATTTGATATTCCGATTCTCAAATATGTGCAAGTGAGTGTGTTTTGTCGTTTAAAAACCTTTATAAATGATCTTTATCTTAATCTATAATGCGATATGGGCACCGCCATCTTAGTTTGCCCCGCAGTTCGCAGAGTCCTGTCAGTCGGATTTACAGCAGGTGAATTCATCAGTTTCTCCCAAAATATATGCAGGTAAGTGGCTGGTGAACTGGAAGTATAATAGAGTAAACTTTATAGTTACTTAGGCCCATTATGTGTGTCTGATATGAATAAATGTCAGCAAATTATATTTGAATGGATTGTTATTGCTGCTTCCACTGATGTCTGACATCAGTCTGACTGACTGAAAACACTGCATAGTTGTGATATTTGACAAGCGCTGAGCGAGTCCGTCTCGCAGCCAAAGCGCGAAAGCACAGTTTGAATCTGGCAGTTATGTGACGTCACTGAACGTTATAAATCCCATATGTGGGACCGTACTCTCAGGGGCACAGAAATAAAAATCCCATATGTGTACTCAAAAGGTTAAAGATGGGGTCCCTAACATGGATAATCATATTTGGTATCAAAAGGTTTGAAAACACAGACAACTCTAGCTCACTGCAGGGCCCTGGTAGATCTCCCCGACAACTGTGAATTAAAAGCATTACTATTATATTCAATAGCAAAAATGGCAGGTAACTCACCGGGAGGAGTCGGCTCTTGTTCCCAAATTTTCTCCAAAAGAAGTCTCTCAACTGCAACCGCAGGAAACCCCTCATCTTCCTCTGACCTGTAAATCAAACACATAGAAATGGAGATAGTTTGCACATGTGCTAATTTTCAGCAATACATTTCCAGAATTTGTCTCCAGCCAATAGAAATCAAAGAAACGAAACAGCACACTCACCCGCTCACAGGGCCCCTGATCAGCAGAGGGCCAAAAATTTGGCAGAGGGTGTGAATGTCGAGGCCGTTGTGCTCCGCGTACTGGCAGACCTTTTCCAGGTGTCTCAGCAAATAATGCAGCGTCAGGAGGTTTTGCAGTGGAACTTCAGGCTTCCCCAGTACCTCCAACAGCTGCTCTCGTCTCCTCACGGAGGGAACGTCTATTCATGAATGACATCACCATGAGCGCATGCGTCATCAGATGCACAGGCAAAGACAGGGCAGACACTCAGCACATTTGAGCTGTTTGTTCGCGGAGTTCATATAATTCTGTTACTTTCTATACACGGTTCTCTTTCGGCCTGCACGGATGAGTGAAAAGTGGCACATACCTGATTCTAGTTGCACTGCTGCCTGAAGGTCTGTATAAACAGAGGGAGGGATGATGGGGGCAGGAAGTTCCTGCAGGTACCGAATAAGAGCGTCCGAGAGTGCATGAATGTCCCACTGTCCCACGTCCAACTCCTGCAGCTCTGCACAGGACAAATGAACAGTCACATCATGATGTACACACATTAGATCTAATCCAATACATCCCTTTCAAGCATATTAGAGTTACATAAATGTGTTGGTACTTATTTTAACTAAATAGCTAATCGCTGGGTAACTTTATCCTACCCTTATTTTGCCTTCTCACTCCTAGTTATCACGCTTTTGTGATTACGTTTATATGTTATATAGAACATTTTCCGTGTTTAAGTGCTATAATCGGGTCCCTGGTGCATCTACCAAACCAGAAAATGTGAAAAAGGACAACCCAGTGACTTTGGTAAGCCTTTCTCTACAAGCATGTGAAAAAATGAGCCGTTCAGATTTCGCTCCCCTTGTGACGTAGGAAGGGGATCTTATTATAAAATTACCGCCCCCTGAATCTGTATGTTTCCACCCACGGCACCGCCATTTTGTTTTCGCAAGCGACAAAAGTGTAACCACAATGGTCCTGGAGTGCAGCTGTCCTGCACAGTTTAGCTACAACCCTGATCAAACACACTTGAATGTCTTCAGGATTACTAAAGCTATGTAAAGGAAGGCGAGTTGGGTCGGAGCAAATCTCTGCAGGACAGCAGCACTCAAGAACGACCGTCTCTGAGCTTGTGATATGTGTCAGCTATGTAAACATTATCACTGATCTGTTAACGGCTATAATAGTAAACATATAGTCTCCATAAACTCCTGGCATCTGAGCCACTAAGGACGCAGTGGTGTAATTTTATTTACGAAGGGAATGTATCCAGATAAATTCATATACCAGTATGTGCAAGTCATTTTACACCAGACTGCTTTGCACACGAGGGTCAGCAAAACACAGGATTTGCACAGAAGTTGATTCTCAAAGATGAAACGATACCAACTGTTCATGATCCAATTTCATATATATTTCGTGATGCTTGCAAATTGTCTTCCTGAATGTGTTTAGTTAGCACGTTGCTAATGTACTGTTAAATGTGGCTAAATTTACCATTGTTTCTTACTGTATTCACGGAGACCAGAGCCATTTCGTTATTTTTAAAACTTAACCCGAAAACGCTTGCTGTCTGTATAATTCATAAACGCATCTCCATTCTTATTGAGTCTCTCTAACAGTGTGTAGCTTTAGCCACGTTAGCAGTGCAGCATGCTATCAAACTCATTCAGAATTGAATGTAAGCAAACATCCACAAAATACATACCATACCTACGTGATCTGATATGCTGCATCACAGTTTGTAATAATCCATTTTCAGAGTTATATTTGCTGTGTGAGCTTCTCCTGTATTATTTATGCCTCAGTGTACTGGAATCGCAAGCTTGGGCGCAGGGAGCACAAGCTCATTTGCATTTAAAGGTACACAGACCAAATCAGCACATTTTTCTTCCACCCAAAAATAGGCAGTTAAAATATGGTATAATAAAAACGCCTAAGACAGATTACATCTGGTAAAAAGGGGCACAATAGGTCACCTTTAAAAAAATGAGACCACTAATAAAAATGCTTATATTTTGTATTTTTATGATTTAATGCAATGTTTTTTTTTTTCAATGTAATAATTTAATTGAAAGTTACATTTAAAATATATATTTTTAAATTTCTTAGCAATGTTACAGCTGAAAAACAACATTATCAATAACCAACCTGCTTAAATAAAGAAAATATTTAACGCACACAAGCTAATATCTACACTAAAATGAGACATACAGAAAGACTAAGAATAACATGCAAAAACACTAAAGCAATCAAATATGTTTATATATGTTTCCAAGTATGTGAATAGAACTTTTCCACTTCTGTGCAAGAGAAGACGAGGACTGCAGATTTAACTTACCAGCGAGGCTCTGTCGTTGACTGTCAGAGGCTGAAGCAGTAGATGTCCTGTATAGTGTCCTAGAGTCCAGACCTAGCAGAAAATCGAGGCGTTAGCTCATCTCTCAAAAATAGATCTTCCATGCCAGCTTGGATTAGAGAAGCAGTTACATCTAAACATTAAATGTAAAAGCCTGGAGATATAAATATATTCAGTCACGCTATCGGGAGAACTGGGAAAACAGCCCAGCTGAATCCCTGAGCTCTGCTTTAGTCTGTGAAGAAGTGAGAAGACGGCTTCAATCAAGCCAGACAGTCTGAGCGTCACTCAGTCTCTCACTCAGGGAGGAAAGAGAGGGGACGGCTCACAGCGATAGAGGAAATCTGGATGGTAATAACTGCCATATGGTGCAATAACAAACATTTTTCACACCTCTGCTTCCAATATTATTTTCAATGTGGAAATATCTATTAAAAATACAATCAATTAAAAAAAGAAATCCAAAGTAACCGTATTTATTTTCGTTCTTTTTTGTGGCCGGAGGCACTCTGCAGGGACTCCTGCTCGCTCTGGATTTGCACGCTTCATATCATGTGTCAGGTTCTCTAACGAACAAACCACAAACAATAAAGCTCTTTACATGACATTCAATAACACAGAAGTATTACCTGTTTGCTCAATTGCTTCAACCAACTTAATAAGATTAGGGGGAGCAGTTTCCAGGTGTGTGAACTGTTTGGTCAAGTCCAGGTCTGGAGCAACTGAAACGGCAGAGAAAAAGGAGAATTTCAATCAAACCTCAGCTTATATGTTTCTAAAAAACAGCTGAAAATAATAAGAACCTTATTTAATGAACATCAAAAACAACAAAAATACATCACTCACTGAACATTTTGTATAGGGGTCCATGACAAATAAGGGTGTCCAAGATAAAGAAAAAAAAAAACATTTAAATCTGCGTTGGCGCTGCCCCATAGAAAGCAAACACCTTCACAAACAGTCTTTTCAACTACACAGTATTGTTATTTCTGTGTTACAAATATTCAAATGATCACAGAAGTACTGGGATAAAAGTTTATAGCTTTTATGGATATAAATACCGAACAGTATTTATATCATTTTTTACCTCTAAAACACCACTATGTCCAACTGCCTTGCACATCCAGTTGGTGAGGTCTGAACGCGCTTTGACAATGGAAGTGATCTCTCGCACTCATTGAAGTATAAGCGCAAGACATCACTTTCATCATCAGAACGCGTTTTCAGACCTCACCAACCGGATGCGCAAGGCAGTTGGACATAGTAGTGTTTTAGAGGTAAAAAATTATATAAATACTGTTCGGTTTCTCGCACAAACCGATCGTTTCGCATCTTAGGACATCAGTGTGTCGTCACGAGCCGCAGGGTTTAATTTGGATTTGTCTGTGCATGTTTTTTTTACTCTTATAGATGGAGTTCCCATTGACGTGCATTATACGACTGACAGACCGCAACGGTTGGAGTTAAAAATCCTCATTTGTGTTCTACTGAAGAAACAAAGTCACCTACATCTTGGATGCCCTGGGGGTAAGCAGATAAACATCACATTTCCATTTTTGGGTGAACTATCCCTTTCAGTTGTGGGTAATAAGAGTGGAAGAGAGCACCGTTCATTCACTCGTGCACCTACATTTCCTGCCAGTACTGAGACTCAAACCCGCGATCTTCGGGTTACAAATCTGACTCTCTAACCATTAGGCCACAACTGACCCTAATTGTATCAACGACTGTATCGATTACTTCTTTCCGCCACTAGGTGGTGACTTAAAATGTATGTCACTGAAAAATAATTCATTCAAATTAATTAAACATTTTAAATAGACTGCAGCAATTACCATTTTGTCAGAACCTCTAGTAAATTACATGTCATTTTGTTTAGGTGTCTCTTGTCTGTTCAGAATCGTGATCTTTATTTGAAACAAAAAATCGTGATTCTCAATTTATCCATATTCGTGCACCACATAACTTTGATTTGAAGGACAAACGTTTTTCAAATATTACTCAGCAGGATTTTTTTCTCTAAGAAATCATACAAGATTATGCCAAACTTCTTAATACGGTTTTCTTTTCATAAGTTGGTTTTCTCTTTATTATGAGACAGTTGTCAGGACAGTTGTATCACCAACATTTTTGTTTTTATGCCCTAGAAAAATGATCAGAGTGAATTGTAATTAGAAAGTAAAATTAAGAGAAATTAAAAACATGTTTATCATTGAAGATGTATTCAATTTACCGTATGAATGAATTGCATTTTAATGTATTTTTAAGAAATTAATAGAGCATCATGTCATTGACCCGTGGGATCACATTTGACAGTACTCTTTTTTATAAATAAAATGAATGCCTTAAATAATGTAAAAACCAATTCCTAAGTAAAATGTGTCTTAACACCAGCATTTACTCTGGCACTCTTCTTTCTCATTTTTGAATTGTGGTTTGCAAGATTACAGCCTTCTCTACCTACTGTTGTGACTCAGTGTCCCGAGGCCAATGTTTTAAATTTGACTTTGACTTGCATGTTACCTTTTTTAAATATAGCGCTAAATGTGCAGTCCTTCGTGGAATACTAAAGCTGCCAAAAGCAGCAACTGTCTAGCGGGGAAGGCTGATATAATGAGAAGGCTATTCTATAAAATCTGGGTATTTTTGCACCTCAGACTTCAGACCCAGTGCTGAACTCAATGCAGGCCACGTCTCCCACTTCTCTTCTGTCTTAGGAGAGTGATGACTGTGGGATGTATAATTGCATATGGTTTTTTATATTGTACTTCCTCCCTTGCTTGTTCTATTGGTTAAAAAAAACCAAAAAAAAAAAAACCTTTTGCATTCATTCAAAAACCTTAAACAAAAGCTAATTAAAATAACATTTGTAATGCATTCTAATGCGTCTACTTAAATTAAATAGTAAAAAAATAAAAAAATTGGACAGAGCTACACTCAAGAAAACAAAGAAAAAGAAATGTCTTTATCATACAAAAGCTTTTTACTGGTGAAAAAAGCCCTCTGTTTCCTCCTGTCTTATTCCACCCCTTCTGGAGCGAGCTCTGCCTTGGCCCTTTGCGTGAGTGGAGCACAATAAACGATTTAATCAAAAATCCTGAACAAGCAAAACCCCACTGGCCGTGTGCCAGACCCTCCTTTTCAGGCCCACCACAAAGAGGCCAGAGCTTGGCTGCCTTCGCCTCCTGGCAGTGCAAGGCTAAACCACGTCTGATTATTAATTTTGGAGTTCAGACGAAGTGCCATGTCAGCACATTCCACTTTTCCACTGCACGTTAAACATGGAACTTTGCTCGCTTTTCCCTCTTACGGACACAAAGCCTGCCTCTTCCGCCCTCAATCTTTCCTCATCTCGCACAGTTACCTCAACATGGACATGAATCCATGTCCTATCCTTAATCCATATTATATCTTTGCTTTCCTGGGGATGCATTACAGAAACTTCCTAACTTAATTCTTCAAATAAGATTTGAAAAATATCAATTTCCTAAATGAAATTACCATGGTTACTAAACAGATTCTAAGTTAGGATGTTTCTGTAATACAGCCCCCCTGAAGAACAACAAAATTAAGCTTTTTAATTTTCAACTTTAGGCTGAGATTTCTTTGTCAAAGACCATTTACTGCTGAAGACAAATATAAATAGCTGCTTTACATGTATTGACAATGATATTTACTGTTAAGCATAATTATATTTTAGCAAATGTCTTTACTTACAATACTTTGTGTTTAGGTAAAATTACAGCACTGTAATTCTACACTTCTTCCCCAGATCTATCACGTCTTCTGATGACCATGTTTTTAATTTCTGAATTAAAATTAATTTCATTTTTGGGGGGCATCTACAAAATGTCCAGGAGACTGTTTAACTAGGCAAAAATGTCAAAGTAATAAAACTTTCCTTGTCTTATAATTTTAATGAAATTCATGAAAAGTAGTTAATTTAGTTTAATTAGGGGTTCAAGCGTGTAGCTCTGAAACCCTATTGTAATTGTTAAAATTTCCAAGGATCAGCATTCTCCCCTAAAAGTGATCAGGCAGACCAAACCGCAAGTCGTAGAGATTTGAAACTTTGAGGGATGGTAGTACTCACACCTCCTACAACGTCACCAATCAGCCTGACAGGGGCGCTACAGTGGAGAAAAGTATGAAATCGGTCATAACTCCAAAACCATTAAGCGTAGGCTAGGCTCAAGTGGACAATGGACATTTTTTAATTTTTTTAAAAACCTACTTTTACAAACTAGCCCTAGGTTTTTGGCCCGATCGAAACCAAACCAGTGCAGCAAGATTCTCTCAGATTGTCAATAATTACCAAAAAAAAAAGTTGAAGTTGAATTCACGGTCTAAAAACGTTTGAAGCCACTTTTACTAAAATAGCTAGCCTATAACTTGTGAATGGAATGAGGTATTTTAACGAAACTCGGCACACATATATAAGAGCTCATGAGCCGCGTTTCCACTGTCGGGCCTAAAGCAGGCGTGCTAGTGCGTGCCAGTCGCGTTTCCACTGTCACTTCCGGGGCTTGATCGTGCCTCGTCGGGGCTTCCTCGGGGCCAACGGCCAGGGTTTTTCGGCCCGTCAAATACCTTGGTCCAAAGCGGGCCAGCTCGGGCTTGAGGGAGTGGTTACGAACAAAGGCGGTGTTAATCTGTGTGTGGAGACGGATGCGCCATGGATGATTACATGTAGGTGAAGAGATAACATCAGCATTAAAGACTTTTAAAAATATTTTAGCTCAAAACTCACTTTCAGACAGCAGCAAGTGTTTGAAATAACTTCTGTTTGTGATACGATGTGGATTCTGATCACCATTTATTTGTCAGCACGTCTCATCTCTTAACGGACTGTCTGATATCCATATTTAGCTCTGCATATTTCATAAAATAAAGCAACTCCAGTTTTTCGGCATTCCTCTGTTTCTCAGATTGAAAATATAACTGTTGGGACGTCACTGGAGAGAGTGCTAAAGCTCCTCGGGTCGTATTTTTGGTGGAAAATTTGTAGAAATTATCATTCTTTGTAAATGTGATGTAAACATACTGTCCCATGACTATAAAAAAATAAACAGACGCGACTGAATAAGTGCGTGTGTCCTCTTTCTTTTGTGAAATAACAGTAAATACCACTTTATTTCTGTGACTAATGTTTAATCTTGACACAAATTAATTCATTATGATCAATTTGTTTGGTAAAACATCGATGCTTGGGTTTTTAAATCTTTAAGTAAACAACAAAACGGCAACAAACGCCTGCTTTTATCATGTTCACTTTACGATCTCGCTAGTTTCCAGTGATTTCTTTGATTATTTTTCTGATAAAACTTTGTGTGACGTTGTTCCAGAGAGGCGTGTTACGGGCGGGTTTTAGTGAAGCGCTGCGGAGCTTCTGGCCCGACGGTGGAAATGCAGCGTGATTTTGGGCTCGGTGCTACAAGTCCAGGGCTATTAGCCTAGCCTGGCCCGCTGAAAGCCCTGGCTCGCACTGGCCCGACAGTGGAAAAGCGGCTATTCTGTGGTTGCGTGAAAAAGGATGTAGCGACTGGCCACTTGGTGGCACTATAACATGGAGAAAAAATAATAATAATAAAACTTAAAAAATGGCTATAACTATGCAACCTATTGCACACCCAACTACGCTATAACTATTGGCATGTGGCGTCTTTGTCCAAGGTGCCAAGACCGCATTTGAGGACATTTGCATATCTTGAAAAACGCGGCCGGCGGCGGCCAATAAAGTTTGAGCAGCTATCAGACAAGGGCCTGGGCCTGTTTGACTCATGGCCCTAGAGGCCTGTAAAAAAATTCAAAAGAAATCGGCCACTGGGGGGCGCCTTTGCATTTTTCACCTGCGATTGTATATCACATGATTTTTCGCACACGCCCACAACATTCATACCACATGGTAGAACTCCTCATTCTGAGCAACTTTACTTCTAAAACCTCCATTTTTACTCATGTGCTTAAAGGCCTTAAAGTGATTAAACCCCAATAATTGCAGCTATATTCTTTTAAAATTTCTTAGAATTTAATAACACTGCTCCACTGTTTACTATTAACATTTGAAAAACTCAAACTTATCAAATCAAACTCTTGAGGTGTAACACGCTGAGAAGAGAAAAAAAAAAAAACAGCAAATGAAGCAGACCGCCATGACTGTCAAGATGTGTCAAGTTCAATAAGTCTATTAATTTGACCTTTTTATGACAGGACAAAAATGTTTCTCAAAACCACATGAAACCAACATGAAATGAAAGAATATATTTCTAAGAACTTGGCACATGCGCTTCAAACGAAAAAAAAAATAAAAAAAATAAAAATGAAAAGCAGTTTCCTTTTTATCGTGGACAATCTTATTTGGAATTTACTAAATGGCTGCTTGTGCGGACATCAATAACAAAAAAAAAAAAAAAAAAAAAAAAAAGGAATATATACCTTTACTAATAAACAAACTTAACTATAGCTGCAAACTCACTGGCACAAATGGTCAAACACGCAGCAGGGGTTTTTGTGCAAAATACAGCTTTTAGGAAAAACAGCTGTGGCCCTGAAGTCATTGTTGGTTTTTGGAGAGAGAACCAACTAATCATTACCCAATTATAGTCGTCTTGGTAGTCTGCATTCTGGCTGGCCTGCAACTGAACGTGCCCTGGGAAAAAACAACTGCAACAACTAATGCTATGATTACAGCAACAGCTTGCTTTATTCGGCTGTCACTTCCTCACGGCTGCACTGACGAGGCAAAAAAAAATGCATTGTACTAATCATAGCTTAAGGTCTTCACTTAAAATTAAAAATGTATATTCACCAAACATTTAATTGTGCTCAGTCAATCTATCAAGTCGAAGTGAAAAGTCCTAGTCCTACATCCAAAAAAAAACTGTATACACTTGCGCAAAATGCGCCTGAGGAAAACAGTTGGTATGGAGAATTCAAATGCGGATGTGCGGGAGAGCGAGTGGAGGAAACCAGTTGGTGCTGAAGACCGAAACAAACATTCCCTAAAGAATACAGATTCATCATCATCACAAGTTTCAAGACTTTATGGTAAGTACTGAGCACTGAAATTATTCTACAAATTTTTGCTGTAGGACCCGGTATAAAATTTAAAAGGCATTTTGTAGAATCGCGAGTTCACGCATTCATTGGTTATGATTGTGTTTTCCCGGTTACCACATAATTATCTGATGGTAGCCAATAGTTTTAATTTCCTCATGTTATATATGTCTAAAATACTGTTTGATCGACTTCTGGAGATGTAATTTGTGTGATGTGTGCGCCATGCACCCGCTGAACACTGCCGTTAGATTGCAGTTGGTGTCGGCCTCTTTCGGGGCTTTTTGCCTTTTAAATAGCAAACACGTCAAGCTCGTGATTTTCTTATTCATCCATTAATTTTTATCGCTTGTGTCAGTAAATTTAAGCAGTCCTGAAAAGCTGGATATATTTATATACCACGAAATAAACGATAAAGCAAAATCGACTGACACAAGTCTCGTCCTCATTATATAGTTAAGTAACTTCTGTTCTGTCACTTGCTAGATGTGATGCAGGGGAACTTTGTCATTGATGTTAGTTTTTATTTTTATTTGCAGCTATTTTAATCTATGCAGTGCCGCTTTTGAAAGTTTTTTCTTCACCACATCAAGACATCCTGTTATGCAGAAGACATCTTGAATGTATTCAGTGTTTTTCCTTATTTAAAATAAGGTATTTTTACCAAATGTCCTGTGTTGGAATTGATTTGGTAATAAATTGATTAATAAATACATTGGTTAATAAATACATTAAGCAAAATACAGAACCCAGACAACAGGGTTGACATTTTATCACATTAAAATGTCAACCCTGTTGTCTGGGTTCTGTATTTTGCTTAATGTATTTATGCATTTCATACATTTTTTCTTTTGGGACAGTGAGAAATAAAATTGCTACTACAATTTAAATGACTTAATTGGACCAGCAACATGGTTTGGTAAACTAAATTTTTCCATTGGCTCAACTTATTATTTTTGATTGAGCTCAAGACTGTTGCCACAATCGATAAAATTCAATTCACAGAATTTCAGCTAGGCCAACTGAAAAATTTAGATGTGATCAGTCACTAGACATTTTTGAGTTGGAGAGGTCTGACATTTTTTACAGTGTTGGTAGGCCAAACCGCTCAACTAGTTTGCAGTTGTTGGTGTGCGTGGTTTGTTTTTTTGCTTGACTTGTGCTCCGATGTGTTCATTAACTTAGATTCGGCCATGCTCTACTAATGGAAAATGATGTCTTTGTACTCTGTGAATATGATTATGTAAGACAACTTTCACCCGCATTGCTTTGTGCTGTTCAGTAATCTGGGCACCTCATTCATAGCTAACCGAAGGCCTAGCCCATTTCCTTTCAGTGGAGCTCTAAACCTCTCGACGTGTTTTAATCTTAATGCAGTGCAAACGGTATTAAGAAACACAACACACAAAAGCTGCAACTACAAGAGACAGTCTTATATAGCTCAAGTTTCTTTTTGTTGAGCATAATCAGCTTCAGGCCTGACAGGATTTCTGCACAGAGTGCAACAGAAAAGGAAGAAAGGAAGAAAAGGGAAAAACTCAGCATTTTGATAGACTTAAATATCAAAAAATAAAGCACATGTACACTACTGTTCAAAAGTTTGGGGTTGGTAAGATTTTTTTTTTTTTATGTTTTTGAAAGAACCATCTAAGCATCTTAGATTAATGCACTTAGTTAATCTTTAAAACACTAATGTTAAATGTAATATTTAGCAAATCACAAAATATCTTCTTTTCATACTGCACTTTATAACATTTCTAAAGCTTAAATTTACTTGTAGAATTTAAACGATTGATGATTGATTTTAGTTATTAGTATTTTTATTCCAAATAGTATAGAATTTTAATATCGCCTTCTATTGGTTACGAAAATATCAGCAATTATTAAACCTCAGATCTTTCTGGAATTTTGTCCGTCATAATAAAGTGCATGATGTGCTGATAAAGCCTGCTGTACAGTCCAAGTAACAATATGCCTAGCATTTGAACACAAGCCAAAGCACCATGGGAAAGATTCTTTAATACAGGCTCAGATCAGAGGCCTTAACTAGCCCTCTACTTATTCTGTGAAAGAAAGTTCAGGGTAAGGAGCCGGGGGAAAATTCAAGGGGCCTTCTCTTTCTGAGAATTGTAGTGAGTGGATAGTTTATAGCTGCCTGGAGACAGTATCAGAAGAGTCTGTGAAACAGGGGAGGAGGAACAGGCGGAGATTGTAGAAATGCCAAGCCATGGT
The DNA here is from genome assembly GCF_019924925.1 of Ctenopharyngodon idella. Lineage (NCBI taxonomy): Eukaryota > Metazoa > Chordata > Actinopteri > Cypriniformes > Xenocyprididae > Ctenopharyngodon > Ctenopharyngodon idella. The sequence goes on from NC_067221.1 coordinate 14,259,210, forward strand.
TCACTTCAACAAGCAGTAAAACTGAGGCCAAGAAAAGAGGAAAAAAAAGAAGAAAAAAAAAAAAAAAAAAGAGAGAGGGAGAACTTCTGCCACAGGCAGCGAAACAACCAAGTCTGACTTTGTGCAACGTTTCTGTGAGGACAGTGTTGGCAGATTTCAATTAAATCACATGAAATCTCTCTCACACTGAATAAGATGCCCTTAGACATGGGAAAACACCACATAATTATTTTCACATTTTCTGTACAGATGCTTTCTGCCATATTAAAGGGACAGTTCACCCAGAAATGAAAATTTGCTGTCCATTTACTCACCCTCAGGCCATCCAAGATGCAGGTGTCTTTTTTTCTTCAGTAGAACAGTAAAGAAGATTTTTAGATGAAACCGTGGTCCTTGGTGATTCATTTAATGTAATTCAATGGCTACCGTCACTTTCAGAGTCAAAAAAACATATACAAGCAAAACAAAATACATACCCATTGCTCCTGACGATACATTGAGGTCTTATGAAGCGAAACGATCGGTCCGTGCAAGAAACTGAACATTATTTACTAGGGCTGCCCACTAAGTCAACTAAATATTATTCGACTAGAGGCTTAGTAGACCAAAATTTTATTAGTCGGTTAGACGCAGAAAAAAAAAAAACTTGCGACAAAGTCACGCAGTCCATGAGGGACAGATCGTTAATGGAGGGTCCTTGTAGTAATTACAGTATGTCAGGCAAGAATTCCAAACGTTTGCCTATCATCCATCAACCTCAAATATGGCTTATCGTTTGAAACATGCAAGTAGTAGCAACTTTACTGGGCCGCTCATTCTAATGTTAACCTAGATAAATGTGCACTATTATTAAGCGCATATCCAAGTGTTTGTGCGGAGTATGGAAGCTAAAATATAGCAAGCTAACAGCATGACATGATGGAGGTGCCGGCGCAATCACTTGCATTTTTTCCTGGTAACAGTGGAAACAACTTTAACGCTGCCATTTTAGGTCATACCGATAAGAGTAATAGATCCTAGATGTAAGTTTCCTCCCACGCATACGTAATTATGCAACAGGAAGCTCGCACTCCAGACTGCCATCAACGCACTCAGGACAGTTGGCCAAGGCTGTGGATTACAGGTAAAAATGTTGTAAAAAAAATAAATGAATAATAATAATAATAATAATAAAATAAATACACTAAAAAAAATAAAAAAAAAAAAAAAAAAAAAATCACCAAGACCACGGTTTCAGCTAAAAATCTTCTTTACTGTTCTACTAAATAAAAAAAGACAATTACATCTTGGATGGCCTGGGTGAACTATCCCTTTAACATGCTAGCAAGCACATACAGCGTTCTGTCAATCACTCCAGCTGGAGGAAAACTGATACAAATCAAGTAGTAGATCCAAGCCTTGAGCTGTAGGTATAAATGGTCGGTCAATGTGTCTAGATCTAGATATGCAAGTGTCTTTGATGCACAGCAGTTCAAGGTCTAATTATAAGTAGGGCTGGGTTGACAATATTGATTAAGTCGATTTTAATCAATCTTCATTTTGATGAGCATATTGATTCTTAAATCCCAAGAACAAACCTTTTACTCTACGCTGTTTTCAGTTGATGCGTGAACAAAACTTTACCAAGCATTATTTGTAGCACACTTCACATCTTATAAATAGTAGTATATAACTTTGTTCATTATGCTAATTCAATCTAAAATCCAACCTGCATAAAATAATTTAACCATTAATCATGATTTCTGTGGAAGATTTCAACATTCATGTTGGTACAAAAGTTTCCCCTCACAATCTGCCTCACCAGTACAATCAATTTGCTAATGAGACAGCTTTCGTTCATAACATTTTGGCTATAAGGATTTACACAATATAAAAATATAAATAGAAAATAGAAAAATAGTTCTTGAAATGTTAATAAATATTATGCAAGTAGATAAGCTAAAGTGAAGATTTATTGAAAATAACCCCCCCCAAAATGAATGTAATATTTTAATATTTTATAAACAATTTTAATATTCATTACATAAAAATACATAGATCACAGATTATCGTTTCTCAAAAAAATCAATGATTAATAAAACCTTTAAAAGCATATCTTATTAACTTGGTATTTTGTTTGTTTTTATAGCCATACCAGCATCTATGGCTATTTCCATGGCATGACCAACAAATAGTGGTAAAATACAGTAGTAAAAATCAATAACTCACATCATTACATTATACAAACATTATATAAGATTTTTCATTTCAATATTTAATGCATTTTTTTAAGGATCATTCTTGGTGAAACATTTTTGAAAACATCTAAGAATGTCAAAATAGTGGACTTGAAAATGTAATTAGCTTTATTAATCTGACATGTCATTTTTTGACATGACATGTTCTTAATAGATTCTTAATAGAGCATTATTTGATTCCTCTTTGTTCAATGCTACATTTTCATGCAAATCCATTTTAAGCAGCAGGCAATCGTCTCAGGCATGTAGGTAAATTCTCTACTTCTACATAAAAAAAACAAACAAAAAAAAAAACAAGCCATCTCTGTTTAAAACCTGCGATTGCAGTTATTTGCAAAATTATCTTTAAGTGGGTTGTGCATCGGCCCGGCTCCTCAGCGCGGATGAATCTAATATTTGCTGTCAGTCACCACACCGGTGTGGATGCTTGTACTTTGAAATCACTGATTCTACATCTTGGAAGTATGACCAAAATAATAATTTTCACTGGAAAATGTCATCTGAACAAGTAACATGTCTGCCACTTTTGTTCTGACCAACTTTCTGGATTACAATCCGCCATTAAAAAGATTAGTTTAATTATTTCAGCTGCTGTGAGTTTTCGCCCAACAACAGCATCCTCACGTGCAATATAGCCTACTAGCTGGGATACCTTCTTTCTGTGTACAGACGTGACGTAATGACGCAAAGACGAATAGCTGCATGCTCAAATTTCCCACGGAAACCTACCAGTACCCGTTTTATTATAAAACATTATTACAAGCTTACCGTTGTGAATCGTGCTAAGGTAAGGAGATAGTTTTGAACACTGGCTGGTTATGGACTTGCTCAAAAATTGATTTTGGATCATTTTTAACAAAAAAAAAAAAGTTACGGACTGCAGCTTTAAGCTAGTAGCAACTTACTGTTTTCAGCAAGGAGGCTCTAAAGCAACACTAGTAGTGCCCAAAGGTTTTGACCAATGAATTTCTAGCTATAACCTGTCAAGTTGTTTAAAATTGCTTTACAGATTTCTAGCTAATAATAATAATAATAATAATAATAATAATAATACAGATGAACTTTTCAGGCCTGGAAATCACAATTTTTAAAAAAATTCAGATTTTTCCATGTTTTCATGGAAAACATCATGGCGATCCTGTTCATGTTACTAGGCCCACATGGAATCTGTGCCTGCAGAACTTCACAGAAAGTTCTGCAGAGTTCCACAGAATGGAAATGCCCATCATTCACAATTCTACACATTCCTTAATTCTTATATTTTTAAATACTCAGAATTTTAAACACAGAATTCCTCAGATTTGCTTCAAAACGTGAAAAGGTCTGGATAATACTCAGAGGAAGCAGCTAAAATGTTGTCCTGACGTCTTGTAATCCAACACTTCAAATAACACCAACACTTCTCATACTTTCTCTTTTTAATCAGTGAGCATCACAGATTAAATATGACAACTTCTTTTTAGTGTGCACTGAAGACTTTTAACAGCCCAAAAAAGAGACACAAAAGGAGACATTGAAGCAAAAATCACCTGATGGAGTGGGAATGTGCAGATGAAGCTGAAAGCCCTACCTGATACATATAACTCTCCAGATTGGCCTGGTGAACTGCCAGGCCTCCAAACATACTATAATTTACTGCTTCCTGAGGGCATAAAGTGAGGAGGAGAGAGGGCTTGGGGAAAGTGCCAGAGAAATACAGGAGCAAAGACAGTTTGTGCAAAGAGACACTAGAATTTTCATATATTAATCACTGTTTATTGCCAATGTGTGAACAGCTTGTAACGAAACTTACAAAATGAGACCTTCCCTAACTTCCTAGGTTATTTACAGTGCTCAGCGTAAATGAGTACACCCCCTTTGAAAAGTAACATTTTAAACAATATCTCAGTGAACACAAAAACAATTTCCAAAATGTTGACAAGACTACGTTTTATATAACATCTGTTTAACTTATAACATGAAAGTAAGGTTAATAATATAACTTAGAGAACAAAATTCAGTTTTACTCAAATTAGGGTGATGCAAAAATGAGTAAACCCCACTGAAAGTCTCTGGAGAAAAGTTAAATTTTAGACTACAGATGTCTAATTTAACAAGAATTCAACCACAGGTGAGTCTAAATATTCATTACACAGGTGTCCAGACAGTTAACTATAAAAGGGTGTTAAAACCCCTTCCCATTTTATGCTGTCAGCAATGGCACCACATGGAAGAGAAATGTCACAAGACTAGAGAAAGAAAATAAAGGTGAAGGCTACAAGAAGATCAGCAAAGCTTTACTTATCAGTCAGAATACTGTAGCAAAAGTGGTACAAAAATGTAAAAAAGATGGAACTGCAACCATCTCACAGAGACGTCCAGGTCGTACACAGAAGTTAACACCTCAACAGGAGCGTCTTCTGATGAGAAGGGTTGAAGAAAATCAGCATGCAAGTTCACTGTAGTCATCTAAAGAAGTAGAAAGCCAAACTGGGGTGACTATTTCCCGTGACACAATACGGCATACACTGCAGAGGAATGGCATGCATGGGTGCCGTCCACGAAAGAAGGCACAAAAAAGCCCGCCTAGAGTTTGAAAGGGCTCATGCTGACAAAGATGAAGACTACTGGGACTCTATACTCTGGAGTGATGAAACCAAGATAAAAGTTTTTGGAACTGATGGCTTCAAAACTGTATGGCGTCGCAAAGGTGAGGAATACAAAGAAAAATGCATGGTGCCTACAGTGAAACATGGTGGTGGCAGTGTCCTTATGTGGGGCTGCATGAGCGCTGCTGGTGTCGGGGAGCTGCATTTCATTGATGGCATCATGAATTCACAGATGTACTGCTCTATACTGAAAGAGAAGATGCTACCATCACTCTGTGCCCTTGGTCGTCGTGCACTTTTCCAACATGACAATGACCCTAAACGCACATCTAAGGCCACTGTTGGATTTCTGAAGAAGAACAGGGTGAAAGTGATTCAGTGGCTCCTGATCTGACCCAATCGAACACCTATGGGGAATTCTGAAGAGACAAGTTGAGCATCACTCTCCATCCAGCATCCAGTCTCTAAAAGAGGTCATTCTTGAAGAATGGAAAAAGATAGATGTTGCAAAATGTCGCCAACTTGTTCATTCCGTGCCTAGAAGACTTGGTGCGGTCATTAAAAATCATGGAGGCCATACAAAGTACTAGATGTAGTAGTTTTTGTTGTGGGGTGTACTCATTTTTGCATCACCCTAATTTGAGTAAAACTGAAAAATGTGTAATCTAAGTTATATTATTACCCTTATTTTCATGTTATAAGTTAAACAGATGTTATATTAAACTTAGTCTTGTCAACATTTTGGAAATTGTTTTTGTGTTCATTGAGATATTGTTTAAAATGTTACTTTTCAAAGAGGGTGTACTCATTTACGCTTAGCACTGTATATAAGCCTGATATTTATGTGAAGGTCTTGGGACGTTTTTGCCGGGAAACTCAAAAGAATGTGACATTTACGCGCGCTCCCGAAAGCCTCTCTTCCGTTCAATGACACATGAAATGAATGCTTATACAATGTTCAGGTCAGGATAATGGTGAAAGAGCCACTCAGTATTGTAATGTCAATATGTTAAGCAAAGAAAAGGAATTAATTCCAACTATAGTCTCACATAGCCAGATCTATATAGACTATAGTCTCAAATATAACTTATAATCAAACTCTCATAAGTGTAATCTTAATTACCTCATCTGTCGACATAATCGCCACCGGTGTCGCTAACAACAAGGGTTTTTGAAATCTACATATAGCCCCTTTAAAGAGGTAGATGATCAGGCTAGATGACAAAAAAGAGAGCAAAATCTGATGATTCAACACCTAACTAATTTCATTGTAAAAGAAGCCTGCCTTCAAAAGCAAAATCCCCGTTTTCCTTCAACAAAAAGGGGAAAAAAACCCCGCAAATGAGATCTGAGGTTTGACTTAAGTTCCCAAACAATCATAATTAATAATCAGTCAGTTCCCAAAACAAAAAAGGTCTTTAGCACACATTAAGCAGGTTAGTCATTGGTCAACAGAGTACAAGACAATAAACAAAAAGCAGCCAGTCTTACCCTGCAAGGTTGGCTCAGGTCTGGGAACAGCAGGAAGCGGTCTCTGAGAACGAGGCTGGCAGGACGGCACTGACATTTTCACAGGTCCCACATACTGCACGTACGTCCCTGGAAGGTTTCCCCTCTGTTTGGTTCGCTCGTTAAACCCTAAGATCCAGCCGATGCATTCCGGGTGCTGCTCATCTCCCTCTTTGAAGCCCAGTGATAGCAGAGACGCTTTGTCGACCGTCAGGATATCACCGGGCTCAAGGTCAATGTCATCCTCCCAGTCCTTACAGTAGGCGTACAGAGATCTGTACTGGAAGCCATCAGCAGCCATTTTCAGAGTATGAAATGACAATTACCCCTGGAAGAAGAGTGTCGGACTGGGGATGAAACTTTGCGAGGGTGCGAATGATGTCGTACCGTGGGACGTTTCGTTGAAAGCTAAGCACTACTGACCGGAGCTCATAAGCGGGCATGCGCGGTAGGAACGGCTTAAACCTGGCCGGTGTTGGCCGAACAGGCCACTTTCCTCAACTTGAACCCGCGGTTCAACCAAATGATGGAACAGAGGGAATGCAGCATGCTCATTCAGGCACCGGAAAAGAAATAAACAAAGAAGTTCTTTCGCCAAATCAGCTGGTGTCGTCTTATAGCAGGTTGCTCAACATTCCCTCTCAAGATGTGATCCTCCCAGTGTAACTTGATGACTGTAAGAAAAAAGACAAGTATATTAAGAGCAAAATACTCACACAGAGGCTTTCTAAGAGAAAAATAACAAAATACGACAACACAACTTAATTGGTGCGTTAACATGCACAGTTAAAAACAAGCTACTGCAGGCGTTTGCATAGTCCAGCTACAGCCTTCATCTTGGTCCAAGTATACAGTAGTGGCCAAAAGTGGTGTCTCGCCTAGGAAAATTTACATCTTCCCCCTTTATTCAAATATTATTAACAATTTGTTAAAGATTTAGGTACATTGCGTAGTTGTGCTTGGAGTCAAATGTTATATTTGTGATAATGCAATGAAACAAATTGGCAAATTGTGTGGACATAATTTTTAGCTAGACTGTCATACAAAAAAAATTATGAACATGCAAAAACGAAAGAACAATCAAAATATTAATAACGGATTATGTTGTAGTCAATTGCTTTTTCCTGTGAGCTTTTTTTTTGCATAGTAAAATTAAATAAAACTTGCAGTTGTAGTTTTTAGCCAAATAATTTTGTCGGATAAATACCTTAACCAAGCATTTTGTTCTTCCCTCGTATTTAAAATATTAAAAAATGTAAAAAATTTTCCTCATATTTTGATTATTTAATCAAACTGGTAGGGTCATTAAGAATAAATATCCTCTCAGGACATCACTTTTGACCACTACTGTACATGACAGAATGCGTAACAAAATATTATTATATTAAAAATATATTAAATACACATTGTGTGTCACCTCTGTCTTTCAGAGAAAGTGCACAACACCAAGGCCAATTGTAGTCCGATTATACATGCTGGACAAAGACGAGCTCCAATTGCATTATCTTGGTCTGTTAGTCAGACTTCACAAAAAACAACAACAAAAAAAAAAAAACTAGTTGGACTAAAGCGTTTACATTTTGTTGTAACAACTGACTGAAATCAAACGGTATAAATGAACTAACCATGTTGCACCTCATACATGCATCATATGATGGACACAGTAAGTCATTCTGTAAGACCAGATGAATTTTTAAACACCATAATCTAAAAGCAAACTAAACCGAGAAACAAGCGATTCTACTTACCTTAAAAAAATGAAAACTAGAAATATCAGCACCTTTAATTTCACAGCACAGCATGTAACCAAATATTTTAATTTCAGCACATTATCAAAAAGATAACTGTCTAAAATTCGTCACGTTGAGGGGTGGTGTTTGTCGAAATAGAGTGCCTGTAACTCAAGTTTCAAATTCATCCAATATGAAGTCCATACTTGTCTAAGAATCTAAGTACGTAGTTGATTTTGTTTAAGCTTTTTTGTAATATGCATCACTTATTTAACAGAACAGCAAAACGTATAATTTTTTCATGCGCATGCGCACCTTTGAACCAGGGGCTTATGCTCATATACCAAGAAAGAGGCACATTAAAGGTCTGCCGAACCTGTGGAAGGATGCATTCGAAAAAACAATGTCAAAGTGTTCGCAGGCATCACAGGGCAACACTCACCCCACTTTGACCAGGCGCACTAAGGTCTCAGTCCGACATCCTCTGTATAGAGAAGAGAGGTGCAAGCGCAGACACGTGGCACTGACATACCCAACCACAGCCCGCAATCCTCACACCACCGAAACACCCCCTCCGAAAACACGTCATCCCCCTTTCCGCCTTTTCATCATTATAACTAAAGTACTTCGTGTAATGCTACTGCTGCTGTAGGACAGAGTTCATTCAGGAAAAGAGAAAAGGTCCATTCTGAGTCTGAGTTCTGAAACTAAAAGTCCTGCTGAGAGAAATCTTCATCTTTACAGTCGAGCACTCGGCTTAAAATGCAAGACGGCTGACTGATTCGTACGCATCCTTTCCTCCCCTGTATTCAGTCAGAGAAGAGCAGTTTGCAAAACACTGTGACCAAGGCAGGGCACAAAATAATTAATGAATTGAGCCAGGAAACTCACTGTTGCTACAGAAGGGAAAAGGTAATCCTGGATTCCTATTGGGCAGCATATGGCCATGTGCTCAAGAATCACCAGAGAAGCTGGGGCAAATCAAGCAAACGTTCTAATATTAGAAAATGTATCTAGGCAGTGATCAAACTCAAAAACCCTTAAACTATACTGCTTTTCTGCAGTAGATAACTTTTTTGCCATTAATAAGAATATGTTTAAGCCTGTGAGACAAGCTTAAGAGTAATTTGAATGAGAGACAAGCAATGCAAAACCAAAAAAAAGGAAAAAAAAAAAAAAAAGAAAAGTTGAATGAGGGTTGTCTAAACAGGACTATGAAAATTATTAGGATCATTTGGATTTTTAAAAAACAAGGAAAAAGCAGAGGACTGGATTCTGTTTGGATTCCAAATGAGAAAACAGGATCAGGATTCTCTATTGTGCTATGCATGTCTTCAGCCTCAGGCTACCGAGGTAGGAGTTTAATCTATCCATGGGACGTGTGTGAGATATAGAAATTAGGACAGTCACAGTATTTTGCAAATGTATGTCTTGAAGGATTGCCTGGGTATGGAAAGCTTATGCAATATTTTTTCCTTTTGTTTAATTGGCCGAAGTACCTTGACTAATGCCCATGAGTCTGGTGACAGAGAGTGTTCCCCAAACAATATGTCCTTTTAAAGCTTGGAGCGTACAGGGCTGAGGGAACGGCATGCAGAACATACCCTCTGGATATTTGACATGCAGTGGGTCAAATAAGGACAATATTGCTAATTAAAGTTGAAATGTGTCTTTATTTTACAATACTTTCTCAAGTTAATGTGCAGTCAACTCTGTAAAAGTGTAAACACTGTGGTGCTTTCAAACATTGCTCTGTTTGTGCGAGCATCCTGACTAGCCCGACGCAGTGACATTGGCTCAACCAATGGTGTAAGTTTGGGACAGGACTACACACTTGTCCCCTTAATGGCGGATTGCTACCACACATTTCTTATTGTTGAATTAACATTAAGTATTAAGATGTTTGCACTTTGCACCTATAATTTTAAGGATATTTTGCAAGTTATTTAGAAGTTGCGGTGAAACAAAAGTAGCAGCAACAAATCTTTTCTTTCTTATTGTGATGTACATCTGAGTGTAACGGTTTATTGAAAAAAAGAAAAAAAAAGTAGGGCGGGGCTTGGTTCTATCTATGTGGGCGTTGCACTCAAAAATGAATGCAAGCTTACTGTCATTTGTGGAGTCATTTGAGATCAAGTTGTGACTTTCTGATTAAACATTAACCCCCTTAGCATTCCACTGTTCCACCCGTGGTACAAATACCATTCAAAAAGAGACCTTAGGAATAAAAAATTAAAAAATGCAATATGTACATGGATGAATCATTCACAATAAAAGTGTAGTCACATTAGCGAAATTTAGAAATTTTGCGGGAAAAAACGGGTCCATTGTCCATTATCAATAGTATAGCAATGCATGGAGCCTCACTTACTCACTTGATACCTAGGCAGCTTTATATTGGCAGGGTTTTTCCTACATTGAAAATTTTTTGGCGGCCACCAAAATGAATTTTTGTTCCGCCAAAGTCTTTTGATCAGTTATTTAGAGTTGTTTATTAGTGATGCAGATGACTGCTGCACTGACGGACAGAACGAGCAGAGAGCTCCTCCCTCGTGCGTGCGAACTCTCTCTGTCTTCAAAGTAAGCACTGTCTTTGCACTCTCTCTACCTCTACCTCTCAACTGACACGATGCTAAAAGTTAGGAAGAACGAATCCATGTTTCATGAGGCACATTCTGAGAATGTTTTCCTGAATAACCGCTGGGTGTGAACTGTGCTCAAAAGAACATCACCTCATCTTCTCTGACAGGCGTCCCGCACATGCAGCTGACATAAACCACACTTTCAGTAAACGAAAAGAAAATCCTATTCAAGTTTTCTGTGTTGACAAATCTTTTGCAATGTCCTAATAACAGCCAGTGTTGTCATTCCCCTTGTAGCACGCGCAAGTGACGATTCTTTGTCAACCAATCAACGTTCTGCAGAGTGTAGCTCCACCCTTTTGGTACGGTACTATCGTGCTTGGTACCCCAACGGAAGGGTCCCAAAAAAGTGGTACGGTACGGTTCGGAATTAGGGTACAATTCACAACTTTTGACAATGGAAACGGCAAAAATTGCGTACCGTACTGTACTGAACCGAACCGTACCGCTCAGTGGAAACGAGCCATTACATCAATCCATGACACGTTCGGTGACTGTGAGTTGCATTAAAATGGTGGCTAGCAAAGAAAATTAAGGCTAGAGATTGTTTTTGATCATGTCTTAATAAAAAGAAAATTTTAAAGAAAAAAAATTATGTTTGTGGAGCAAGATGTGGTTTGTTGTTGTCGCACTAATTGCGTCATCAGGTTCTGTGCTCTTATTGGTTTTTGATTCTTCGTAGGAGAAGACACACTAAAGGACTGTGCCCCAAAACTTCTGATTAAATTTGATCACAATGGTCATTAATCGGCTGCCGGCGAACATGTCAAACTAGCTATCAAAGACTACAGATTTTAGCATAGGAATCGCAAAATTAGTCTCAGTGGCCAAAGTCGTACATTGTTACGCGACGCACATACTCAAAGCCAGTGGAACGGAGCGGCAGAGCTTTACTCCCCCGGCTCCAGCTCCACTCCGGGTTTTCATTTCTCACTCTTGACACAATCCTGAGAGAAACGCGAAAAATCCCCGTGGTGTTGTTATACAAATAATAAAAAATAAAAACACATACAATTAGCTAGAACTAACTACTGTATAATGTGGAATAGAGGCGTCGAATATAAGCAGTCTATAAAAAATGGACGCTCTAAATTCAGAACCGTCTAAATCTTATATAAAAGTTCAGTTTGTGGCATAAATACTTAAGAAACTGCTCGAGCACTATGAATGCTCAGTCATTGTCACGCGCTAAAGCTCTTGAAGGCTGTTAATGTTAACAGCGTATCTGCGGCATTGATCAGACAAGGCGAACATGCTTGTGCATCATGCAAACCTAACGCATATCCGTTTGCACATTTCAGTCGCCCACTAAATCCGAGATTTCTGCAAACGGCTTTTCCGAAAATTTGCAAAGAAATAAAATGTTGGCTCATCGTTAGAAGCAGACAAGTCCACATATTATGATGTAGCAGCACACTTCGTGTCTTTTCCACCATTTTCCCACATTTGGAGACCTCTTGCTAGCTATCAAGTTTAGTAGACTACAGTAACGCAATGTGCAAAACTTGGGAAAACTTACCCGTGGCAAGTCGTTGCAAAGGCTTTGACGATTTTCTTTCGCGCGTGTGAATAAAATGTGCGACCTTAACACTCGGCTGGACTTACTTTTTTAACTTCCATCCACTCCCTCAGCAGAGTACAGGATTGATATCATTTTCCTTCTCATAACGCACTAATCTTTTCAACTTGCCGAACTGCCATTTTCCAGCACAGCACGAAGCGGGCAGGACTGCGTGAGAACTAATGAAAGCGCGACGGAAAATAGCGGAATTAGCCGAAAACGTCCGAAAGAGAAAATCTCGGGTAACGCATCAAGCGTTCCTCATTCTTGCGCTCTCTATTGCGCCATCCTGCTGTGGTTAGACAAAATAGTGTAAAAACCCGTTCATAAAAAATGTAGATCTACCAGTAATAATAATAAAAAAAAGTAACCATCTCAAATTACGCTATTTTTGAAATAGATTTTTGCTATCGTTTAGCAGATTGATGAGATATTTTTAAATTTCAGAAGCAGCAGGTCAATAGCATAAAAACCCTTAGGATATATGTAACTGAACAATATATAAAATACAGCACAACTATTTTAGCATTAGAATGATTTCTGATGGATCATGTGAAGCTGAAGACTGGCGTAATGGCTGTTCAGCTTTAAAAAAAAAAAAAAAAAAAAAAAAAAAGTAAAAAGTTACTTAAATTCTAATAATATTTCACATTATAACTGTTTTTGCTTTATTTTTGATCAAGTGCAACTTGGTGAGCTTAAGGACCTTATTTCAAAAACATGAAAAAAATCGTACAGACCCCAAACTTTTGAACGGTTGTGTATTTTGATCAATCCTGGAGGCAGGCAATAGATATGCCACAGAGGTTTAGTAGAAAACCCATTGACAGTCACAACAGGAAAGGCACTGAAATATGATTATCAGCAATTATGTACACATTTAATCACGGTTAAACCCAAACTTTACAAATGCAGTTGAGGGTAAGTGGATTAGTTAGTCTAGGATCTTTTTAAATCAGGTTGTGAAAATAACAAAACAGACTACACAGAACTTCTACTTGTATATAAAAAAGAACAGTACCATACAAAGAAAATGAAGGTAGCATGTCAACTTGAGGAAATAGTGCCAAATTAATCTGATACAGAAGAAGAGAAAGACAAGTCAGACTGGGAGTGCAAGTTATAATTCAAAAGTATCTGAACGTCATCTTCTGTCTCTTTAGTTCTGATTAATGAATCAGGAAGCAATCCAGTTTAAGCAAACCATTACATAGAAAGCTCATTTTACAAGTAACTGAATGATTTCTGCCATTTCTTTCCAAACAAACAAGCAGATGACAACACTGCAGAAGGCTATCAGGCAGATTAAAACTATGGCATTTATACAGGGTACTCACAAAAACAAAGCCATATAGTTGTGTGAATTCAAGAGAAAAGACATTTCCACAAGTCAGACTACAAAACACTGACAGAAAACCACCATCTGTTAAAGATTACATAGGTCAAATGATTTTAGTTGTACAACACTGCTACTATATACCAAATCCAAAATACTGTAAATAAAAGTTATCACCAAATTAGTATACATAAGCCAATTTGTTCTTTCCAAATAATGAGAACAAGTACGATCAGGTAAACATGATACACTACAATGCAAACATTGGCTGAATGGCTTCTTAAAATTCATTACTTAGGTGCTGGAATATTTTTGGGGTATGACCGACAGAACACAAGATTCATTTCTTGCAAATCCAAGTTTGACAAAATGGCAGTCAACTAAATTTTTGTTGACCAATTAGACATTATATGATACTTACTGATATTTATGTGATATGAGAATGAAAAAAACAACAGTAACTGAACCTCAGCAGGACCACATACGTGCAAATTCTCAGAAAGCGATCCTACTGTATGACCTTTCTATTCCCGTCTTGTATAAAAGAAAATGTAATAAATAAAATCTTGCAAAATCTACAAAAGTTCACTGTGCTACCTGGTAAAACAAATTTTAAGGGATAGTCCACTCATAAATGAAAAATTCTGTCATCATTTACTCACGCTCATGGCGTCCAAAACCTGTATGACTTTCTTCGGTGAAGTTTCAACAGTTTTTGGAAGTCAGTGGAGTCCAAAACAACACTAAGACAATTTTCCAAAGATATTCTTTTATGTTCCAGAGAATAAAGAAAATCATACAGGCTTGGAACAACATGAGGTTGAGTAAACGTTGACGGAATTTTCATTTTTGGGTGAACTATCCCTTTAAAAGACAGTTTTGCAGGTGAATGACTTCTAACTTACGAATAAATGATACTAAACAAACACTTTGAACCCCTGTCTTTTCTCTGATTATGTTTCAAATGATCATGGAAGCACCCGTACATCTGAGTCTCACAGTTTTCTGGACATATCTAAGGCTAACACTCATCCTCTTGTTTCTTCTGTTCTTTTAGCTTGGATCCAAGCTCATCAGTCTTCCTTGCTGAAGTTTCTGAGCTTCCCTCAGTCTGCGCTGAGCTGATCCATGCCACTTTGAAACGTGGATGAGATGGCACTGGTGTAGATGTTGCAACCTTCTTGTCATTAGAGTCATCAAAGCTGACCTCTTGAACGGCTTCCTGTTTTTTAAATGAATCTCGTCTTTCAGACAAGTTTAGCTTCCTCATAACCACACCACCGGAGTCCCTCACTCGTTGACCAGCCAGGTACAACCCTTGTCTAGCATGGTCACCGACACACACAAAACCTGAGGCAATGTCACTAGTTTGTGACTCAAGCCCCTCAGCCTCACACTGAGAAACCTCCACAGTGTGTCTTCGAGTGGAGAAGGCCTTTTTGTCTCCGGAGAGCCTCTCAGATGACTGAACTCTGTTCAGCAGTGGTGAACGGGGTGATTCTGCACTGCGGGGACACACCGTCTGTCTCACGATGGTCGGTGGGGACATCATCTTATTATGAAACGAGTGGAGGCTTTTAGGAACTCCAGCGAGGGAAGATGGAGAACACTGCGGAGACAGAGGCTGTGAGGAGGGATTGCAGGCGAGGGGAGAGGGGGGAATACTGTTGCTGGACTTGCAGCGGCCTGATTTGCTATAGCGAAGGCCAATCTTAGATCCCAAAACGTGAAGAGAACTTGGTCGACTTTGAGGGATGGGTGAATTTGGAGAGCTTGAGCAGGGTGAGGAACTCTGTGGAGAGTTTGAATCTGTGGAGAGAGTACAAGCAATGCCAATCAATCACATACTACTTGAAAAATATGAATGATAAAGTCTTTCTTTATTTTTATTCATCAATAGATGAATGTAATGGCTGTTTACATTTTAGTGCTCTAATGCTCCACCAATAAACTTTCAAACAGTGGAAAAATCTAATTTTATATATAGCCTGCACTACCTTTCAAAAGTTTGGGGTCGTTAAGTTTTTTAATGTTTTTGAAAGAAGTCTATAATTCTCAGCAAGGATGCATTTATTTGATCAAAAAATTGTATTACTGTGAGATGACTGTTTTCTATTTTAATATATTTTTTAAAATGTCATTTATTCCAGTGATGGCAAAGCTGAATTTTCAGCATCATTACTCCAGTCTTCAGTGTCACATGATCCTTCAGAAATCCTTCTAATATGCTGATTTGGTCCTCAACATTATTATTATCATCATTATCATAAGAAATTTATAAATGTCTTTATAGTCACTTTTGATCAATTAAATGTGTCCTTGCTAAATAAAAGCATTAATTTATTTAAAAAAAAAAAAAAAAAATGAAACCTTTTGAACAGTAGTATAGGTGTCCATGATAATAAGTGTCCATGATTAGGAAGACGTCTTTTAAAAATCTAGTTTAAAACATGTGCCAAGGTCTTATAAAATGTACTCTTTGTGTTAATATTGGTTCATTTGGTTTTGAAAAACTTTAATACCATTTTCAAGAAAAGTGAAATGTAAAGGGGTGTAACCAAGTAAAAAATAATTACATGTTTTAACTTAAACCTTGAACAGTACAAAACAGTTCTGAAACAAATTTTTCAAGATAAAAAGTATTTTTAAACAAATATCATGTATTTTTAATTCAAATGTATCAAAGTTTTAGGGCAGTCACACCACATGACATTTTACGACCTGAATTAACCTTCTATTGTCATAATGAAGGTCAAATTATTTGATATTTAAGAGACTGACAGTCACTTATATTTTCTTTATTGAAACCCATTTTGTGAAGTGTCCTCCTTTTGTTGTGACTTTAAGCCGGGTCGTAACAAGGGTCTGCAGGGGTCTTCTCTATGATATCAGTGAGACAAGTTTTTCAAATATTAATTGGCAGTGAAGAAGATTATTAAATATTTTCTTAAGAAATAATAATAATAGGAAAAAAATCATGCCAAACTAATTTTTTCAAGAATTTGATTTCTTGAATGAGGCGTTTTTCTTTGAGGCGTAACTAATTACAAGCCGTAGCGTATAAAGGCTGTATTTGACAGTGAAAGACAGACTGAGTCATACCACATGACAGGTCCGGAGCTGGGCTTCTGCATGGGGTGTTGGGCCCAGGAGACAGACTCGGAGTTGGAGAGTCAGACAGGCTGTCGTTAGGTGAATGCTGGAAACCCGCCGAGAAACTGCGACTGTTCTGAATCCCTGGACTGTGTTTGGGCAGCTTCTTCAAAAGGCTACGCCGTTTGCTAGAAAAATTATGATATAAAGTTATGATATTTTGGGTCACAATGGGTTGTAACAGGTTTAAGATATTCCAGAAGACACAACAAAACATCTTTCCAACCTGTCTTGACCCTCTTTCCTTTTGCTCTTTTTACTGCGTCGTGCCATCTTCCCCTTCGAGCTGGTCTTTCTCGCAGGCCCGGTTTTAATGGACGTATTCTCAAGAGGAGTCGTCTGCAGAGTTACTTTACTGCCACTCTTCAAGCAGAAAATTAAGAAATCAAGCATTTATTCCCATCCTTTTTTCAAAAGCGTATGGGCCACCTTCAATTCCAGATCTATTTGAGAATCTCACCTTCAGCAGAAGCTCCACCACATCCGTGTGCACCAGACCCTGGATACACTCTCCATTCACATGAGTGATGAGATCACCAGCCCTCAGCCCGGCCTCGTGAGCAGGGCTGTAGTCTTCAACGCTCTAGATAAATGGTAACATAAAAGCACATTTAAATAGGTCAAACCAATAAAAACTTTATATACTGGGTTTTCAATATGGTTAACCACAGTGATGATGCACCAAAATAAATTTTTGCATGGGAGGCAGTGGCACTACAAAATGTTTAACTGTTTTAGGCTATCCATTGTTGTGTGCACAAAACAGACACTGACACAGAAG
Organism: Ctenopharyngodon idella; assembly: GCF_019924925.1. NCBI lineage: Eukaryota > Metazoa > Chordata > Actinopteri > Cypriniformes > Xenocyprididae > Ctenopharyngodon > Ctenopharyngodon idella. The sequence goes on from NC_067221.1 coordinate 14,276,747, forward strand.
CACTAATTATATGTCAAAAATGTTTTGGTCAATGATTTTAGCCCTCCCAAACTATTTCGGCCGAAACTGAAAATTAATTTGCAGTTGAAAATTTTCCGTTGCCAAAATTTTGGTGCATTGCTAGTTGTTAATGTAACAAAATGGAATGATTCACACTGCACTCATAATACCCACCCAGACCATGTGGTGCACCGTGTAGACATCTGTGTTGCCCATGTAGACCCGAATGGCACGGAGTGCAAATCCATACTTCCTCCCAGAGCTGTGGATGACCACAGGAGGACGAAGACTGCTTACGCTGAGAGAAAGGTCACGGTTGGGGGAAGAGTCCCGAGATGAAGGGTTGGATGAGAGGGAGTGTGAGGACATGGGGCTTGTCTGGAGCCCACCAGGGATGTCATCTATGGCGATAAAGGTCCAAATATATTATAAACGCCTCATAATATCTGCAATGTCCACATTATTGTACTAAATATCTAACATTTATGTCAAGTAATGTTTCGCTTTCATCTTTGTCAATAAGCTCTCTGTTCCTCTCAACTGTTCATTGTTCTCTTGAAATCACCTGCTTCACTTGTTTATTGTTTAAGTCACATGAATTTCAGTTGCCTTCAATGTGATCATATCACATGATGGTACATCATCTACACATCTGAGCTCCCTGTACCTGTTGTGACGATAAGAGAAAGGCCAGACACGGATGCAGACTTGGGGACTTTGCATGTATAAGGTGATCGTGGCTTCTCATGGGTCTCATGCTGGAGCCCGATGCGACGCGGACCCTTCTGGTCCCTGCGATTAGTAGGTCTTGTTCCAGTGGAATTGCTGCGCAGACGAATTCGCTGGAGATTTGAGACAAGACCTTCTAAAAGGAAACAAATATATAAGAAAACTTGAAATTGAGATGGAGCATTTACAGACTGACCAATTCACAAGCCGTTCTTTAATTTCACCTAATGTTAGATTAAAATATGCATTAATAAATTGTTACCCTCATCCTCAGGAAAGGCAAAGTGGGGCATGGCCTCCAGGCTCTGAGTGCTGTTTAAAATTAGAGGACTACTGCCCCTCTCAGGCTGAGATGAACTGGATGATGCTCTCGGCCTTGGACTGAGTGAGAAGAGATATAACAAAAAACTTTGACTTTAAGCAAATAAACAGCATTTTTAACATGACAACATTTTAAAAACAACATGATTATAAAATAAATACCTCTATTTTAATTTTGTCAGCTTTATTTTAATTAAAAATGTTTTTAATCGTTGCATGTGAAGTAGGGATGTCGCTCAACAGATATGTCTGTGATTGGTTACAATGATCAATGCTTCAAAAACATGGCATCTATCAGAAGATCCCTAGCATATCAGCTGAATGATGCCTGCTTTCAAACGCTCCCGTGTGCATCTGTATAAGCGCTCTGTGAAGAGCGTCAAAGATGTCTATTTACAACATGTTTTTGAAGCATTGATCATTGTAGCCAATCACAGACATATCTGTTGAGCCTGTGAACAATGGCTAATCAGAGGTGTTTAAGAATGCTACGGGGAAATGCTGGTATCGTCACATTTTTAAAAATTTGGTACCAGAGTCGGTACTTTTGACAACCCTAATGTGAAATTCAGTCATCAATTTGAAGATTAAAACTTTTTTGCATTTTTGATTCAATTCATCAAGAAAAACAGACTTCTATCTTCTAATTCCATTGTGATAAATAAACCTGAAGTAGAGCGCATTGCATTGTTAGTATTACACTATTCTTTGCAAGCTCATTCAGGTACTCTAAACATGCCCAATGTTTCTGCAACATACAAACAATATACTGCAGAAATAGTATGTCCTGTGTCAGTAACCTATTCCATACATAGCCGTGTGCTCACCTCCACCTGTGGGGATCCTTCCTGTCACTACTCGCAAGCTGTCTGGGGGTTTCTACTGGAGAAAGCACTGAATGACCATCCCACCGGTCCTCCTTCTCCTCACTGCAGCTCCGCTCAGAGGAGGACAGGCTCAAGTTAGAGGGAGAAGCCAGCTGCTCGGAGCTACTGTACACCTGATTCAAATGAAAAAAAAGTCATAATCTGATCCTTAATGTGTTAAATGTTTAGTCTGCCATGAGAACAAAATATAACCGACTGACAGGCATCACTAGAAGATAATATTGTGCACATTCAGCTATTTCACCTTGCTGAAGCGATGCGAGCAGGAAGAGAACTTGATCTCCTGATAAGATTCATCATCGTTTGTCTCATCATCCTCCTCAGAGTGGTGGTAACGGTCAGAGCGTGCTGAACAGCAGATGAACAGAAGCTTCAGTTGCATCTACATTATATTTATGATTCAGAAGATGTCATAAAAGAGCAAGGGAGCCACCTACTGTCGAAGTAGCTTGTGTCGTCTTCGGTTTCAAGCTGTGGAATGAACTCTGCTTTCTGCCTTAGCAGTCCACTCCAGTCCAGACCATGGAAGAAGACGTGATGTTTGACTTCTGCTGCCCCTCCTGTAGGTCATATGACACATTATTCAATGCAGCTTTTTAAGTTCATTAACAGCAGTGCTGATATTGTTAACTAAAACTATTAAGAATTGTTATTGTAAACTGAAATAAAACGAAATAATATACAAATATTAGATGACTCAAACTTATTTCAGCAACGTTTCTTTTAAGTGTAAGTTAAAGTAAAAAGAATTACTAAAACTAAAAAATATAAAGCTAAATAGAAGTATTTTGTTAAAAAAAAAAAAAAAAAAAACTAATAAAAATTACAAAACCACACAACAAAATTACTAAAACTTAAATTAATCTAAAACTAAAATAAAAACTGAAAATATAAAAATAAAACAATATGTAAAATATAAATAAATACTATAATAGTACATAAATAATATTAAAATAACAGGGATAAACAGGCATTTATTAGGGATAAACGGGCAAAACACCAACCTGTTCCCAAGCGCTCCAAGGGACTTTGTCTCAGCAGTTTTGTGATTAGGTCTTGAGACTCAACAGGTAATGCATCATCACCCTCTGGCCACTCGATTTCATCTATGGAGCGACAGGGATACGGACACAACATGAACTAGAGGATTGCAAGGTTACGTTACGTACTGGCCCATGTCAAAAGTGCCCACCCCCAAGTTTCTATGATATTCTTATTTCTCTGCGATGTAGGGAAATGGGAGCTTTTCCCCACTCATTTAATCATTTACCAGGCAGAAATCATATCAATCATAATTTAATACATTAGGGATCGATCCTTACCACTGACCACCTGGCCAAAGAGCTCTTCTGGTGTGTCTCCAAAGAATGGCACACAGCCCACCAGGAACTCATACAGGATAATGCCCATGGCCCACCAATCCACAGGTTTCCCATAACCTTGCCTCAGGATCACCTCTGGTGCAATGTACTCTGGAGTGCCACAGACCTAGAAAACAACAGGTGAAATGTTGTCATCATTTCTTTCTGCCGTGAAACACAAAGAGTTGCTTAGACATTCTCCTTTTCCAATCTCCTTTTATCATGAAAATTGTCTTCTTCATCGCCATAAATTCATTTTATATTTAAACTTGGCATGTGAGAACATGTTGCACCATCTTGTGAGCGATCAGAACGTTGCAAATTTGAATGTACTTGACCACAAATACAGCCATAGGAAAGATTACAGAATTAGTAAATAATGACATGCTCTCAAATCTCATTTTATAATGATGTTTTGTCCTTTCTGGAACTTGGCAGTAAAAAAATAAAATTAAATATATTTTATAAATGATAATGCCATTATTCTCTATTCCCTCTTTTTTAAAGTAATTTTTTTTTCTTTTTTCCAGCTGTTTTTACTGACTTGGCAGTAAAATAAAACAGTTGCATGGATAGGTGCTGCTTGGACATTTTGTTGAACAGAATTTTGTTTTACGGGAGAAAGAAAAAAAAATATGGAGTAGAAATTAATCAAACAAATGAAGACAAAACTAGTCTTTTAATGTGAACATTTAAAACTCTTAACACTTGAAAACTGCATTTATGGGTAGACTGACCTGTTTATCAATGAACTCTCTTGTGTCTTTCTCCATGTGCTCCTCATACAGGTTTGTGGTCATGTTCATTAAACCGATTTTAGACAAACCAAAGTCAGTCAGTTTAATGTGCCCCATTGATGTAATGAGTAGGCTGAAGACAGGAAACAAACAGTGTGAATGCAATATTCGCAGGATGTGGATTCACAAGTAACTGCAGTATTGCATCATCGAGCAGCTCTTACTTGTCAGGTTTGAGATCTCTGTGCACGATGCCATAATTATGAAGATACTCTAGTGCCAGAACTGTCTCTGCAAAGTACATTCTGGTCATGTCCACTGGCAAAGGACCCATATTCTTCAGCAAATTTGCACAGTCTCCACCTGCAAAAATAATTTCATATTAAAACATTACAGCTGCAGACTCAGATACTACACACGAGAAATGATGCATGTGTGTGTCATAAGATTAGACCAAGAAACACATTTGCAACAATGCATCACTCTTCTGACTCACCCTCCACATACTCCATGACCATGCACAGGTGCCGTCTTGTCTCAAAGGAGCAGAACATGCTGACAACAAAAGGATTCTCTGCAAACGTCAGGATGTCCCGCTCCACAAACACCTGCTGGATCTGGTTCCTCAGGATCAAGTTCTGCCGGTTGATCTTCTTCATGGCAAACCGCTGCCGTGTCCCACGGTGCCTTACCAGGTACACAGCCCTGCGAGTCAATGCTCAAATCAGTATCAAAGCTGATTGATATTCTTAAAGCTGGAACACACTACACAACTTTTAAAATCTCAAAACATTTAAAATCAGACACTTGTTGACTTTGTAAATCGTTGTAGAGAAAAATTGGGCACCATAAACTAAATGACTGAGAATCACAATACAACAAACTGTAAATATTTGGACTCAATCTGAAGCAAAAAAAAAAAAAAAAAAAAAAAATCTGTGAGTCTGTGCCATCATACGCTACACGATTTTCTGCAAAATCTGTCAACTCAACGGCCCAAAATCTGCAGAATTGCTCTGACTTTTGGCAACTAGTGTTGACTCGTCCAGACTGCAAATTAAGGCGAAAATTAGGGATGCACCGGTATCTGCTCCGATACTGCCATTTTTGCCGTATCGGGTATCGACAGTCAACACAGTCAAACTCTCTTCAAGATGATTCAATGTTCCTATTATTATACTTGATCTATAGATAAAGGTCTATGGATTTGCATAAAATGACTTTATCTTGCTGTTTCTAAATCATACTACTTTCTCCCAGGTGTCTGTTAGATCACAACACTGGAGTAGAGACCACTATGAATTGTTCTTCACGTGCACAGTGACTGAAATTTAAAACTGTTAAAAGAAAAGTCTCAAACTATTGCATAGATATAATACACTACAAATCAATCTGTTTTCCATTTTGTGCTTTGAAATTTTCAATGTGAAGTGCTGTGTGTTGTGACTCCATGTTGCTTCAGGCGCATCATTCTGCACACGGGATGCGCATAAGTGCTTTGTGCTGCTCTGTATTGGAGCCTTTCATATTATAATACTTTTGTGCAATGAAAGAGTACTAATAACCTTTCATGTTCTGTCCTATCTATCATATGTTGCTCCCTCATTAAAAAGCTGCGCGAAAAATTTAAAAGAAATGTCGGTAACACTTTACAATAAGGTTCATTTGTTAACATTAGTTGATGTATTAACATGAACTAACCATGAGCAATAGATTTGTTACTGTATTTGTTAGTTTTTGTTAACGTTAGTTAATAAAAATACAGCAGTTCATTGTTTGTTCATGTTAGTTCACAGTGCATTACCTAATGTTAACAAATACAATTCTTGATTTTAATAATGTATTAGTAAATGTTGAAATTAACAATAACAAAGATTAATAATTTGATTAAATTTAATAATATGCTGTAGAAGTGGTTTATTATTAGTTCATGTTAGGTAATGTAGTTAACTAATGAACCTTATTATAAAGTGTTACCGAAATGTCTTTTAGTTTTATAGTATATATTTATATATAAATATATTTACTTGTTTTCCATGAATGTATGAGTCATACATGACAAAGTCATGAGTCATGAATGAAAGAGTCAGCCTGACTCCTGTTTATTTTGAATGTCTTCCAAGCTAGTGAAGCTACTGGTTTATTTACAGTTGCTGCACTGGTGCACAATTATTTAATAAATAATTCACTACATTGTGTCTGTTTGTCATTTTGTTTTACAAAGTTAGGAAAGTAATGTTTAAGTCAAGCCTGATGCCTTGCACAAAAGAATGAACCCAGTCTCTTCCACACAGTGAGGCATATGCTGTAGTTTATTAGGCAATTCAGCACTGTTTTTTTGTTTCATTTAATTTTAGTATCGGATCAGTACTCTGTCAGCCATACTGAATCCCAGGTATCGGAGGCGAAATGGGCGGATCCGAAAATCCCTAGCGAAAACCTAGGCAAAAGGTGTGTAGTGTATTCCAGCCTTTAGTCAACTGGTGACCTAAATTCTTGTGACTATAAAATAGGCGATTTCTTCTTTGAAGATAATAGCAATAAGTGTGCGCTCACCCATAAGCCCCATTGCTGATGAGCTTTATGGTCTCAAAATCTCTTTCCAGAGGTTTTCTTCGAGGTGTCGTGGTTCCAGGACGATTCTGGGGCACAAAACACAGAAACCTCTCAAGAACAGAACAATACAACATCTATTTGATTGAAAGTCAAAAGTCACAAGTTAGCAGGCGGTGGTCTAGATCCACTAATTATTTCTCAATAAATAAATAATCTTAAACTGCTGGGTTTTTTTAATGCAAGTAACAGATAAGCTGTATTAACACTGAAATTTGAAGCAACATATATATGTAGTGTACATTACAGTTCCAAAGTTTGGGGGTAGGGGCTTATGCATCACCGTTTCAGCACCAAATCAGCATATTAGAATGATTTCTGAAGGATCATGTGACACTAAAGACTGGAGTAATGATGCTGAAAATTCAGCTTTGCCATCACAGGAATAAATTTCATTTTAAAATAAAGCAGCATGGTTATTTTGAATAGTAATAATATTTGACAATATTACCATTCTGTTTTACAGTTTTTGTTTTGTTTTTTAATCAAATAAATGCAGTCTTGCTGAGCATAAAATTAAAATAAATTAAATATAATAAATTTATGTTAAATATAATTAAATAATCCCTAACTTTTGAATGGTAGCATATTTTACAGCTTTAAATTTGACTCATCCAATCTCAATTATAATGTATTACCATTGTGAGACTTTTTTATCTCAAGTGTTACATAATGTGAAGCTGTTTTGATGTCAGAATCATTCATTTGATACGACATGTTAGTCTTAATGTGAGAAAATCAAATTGCCTGAAGTATTCATTTAAATCAAAGGTTAATCCAAAAATAGTCATTACTACATGAATATTCCTGCAATGTACATTGGTTATTTCATTTCACAACTGTACATAATTCTGACTTATAATTATGATTACTTGGACTGTGGTTAGGAATGAAATTTAGAGACTGGACCTCATGGAAAGAAAAGTATGAGACCTCCACCAGTGAAGAGAAACAGTGAGCCACTTTTATGTCAAGCCTTGGTTTATTTTCTTACCTCTGCAGTGTCGTCCAGTTCTCTGCCTGGGCCGCCTGAGTTATTGTGCTCAAGCTGCACCATTTCTGAACCCAAAGACAAGGGAAAAAAAAGGTCAATCACTTGTTTGCCTAAAGCTATTATTTAATTACCTTTTACAACATAAACAAAAACATATAATTTAAGGGTGTGTGCTAGATAAATCATAATTATACCCTCCAGGGGGTCTCGATTGAGACCCAGTTGGCTGATGATATATCGGGGGATGTCAGTCTTGATCCCCTGGCCAACTTTTGCTTGGCCTTCGGCAACTTCAAGACGTTGATAAAACTCCTCAGGATCAAACTCCTGTTGGTTAATAGAAAAATGGTATGTCAGCATTACATAAATGGCATTAGAATGAGTCCCAGCCTTCACAAAGTAATTAATTACAAATGTAGATTACTAGGGCACAGGCGGTTTTCAACATGATCTGGAACTCTTTAAACCCTCACGTTCTGCTGAGATTTTGTTCCTATAGACCCCCATGATGTAAGTGTTTCTTATTATTATTAAAGAAAAAACTAAGAGATTGCAAAATTACTACTTATTTAATAAAAATAGGATTTTTACAATTAAAATGCTAAAAAAAAAAAAGTGAACCATTATAGTAGGCAGTTCAGAACCATAAAATTTAAATTTGTATTGGGGCCATCAGACCCAAAACAGAACAGAATCACAGTGTTAATCATCATTTTACCAGACATTCCAGAAGTCTTGCTGGCCTGGAAATGATGATGAGAATCTTCTTCACGAGTTTGGCAATAACAGTCACTTCCTCACTCTCAGAGCGCTCATATGCCTATGGTTAAAAAAACACATACAGGGCCAATGCAAATAAACTTGACAAGCACAAAACAACCTACATTTTTGCATGACATTTGGTAGACGTTAAAATGAGGCAAATTCAGTTCTCAAAATGGTGGAAGTTACAGAAATAAGCCACTTGATTCACTGTGAAAGGACAGAGAGAAGTAATAATGGAACAAGACCATAAAAACCCCTTAAGCTCCAAATGACATTTAAGTCATTTAAAGGGATAGTTCACCCAAAAATTACAACCCCGTATGACAGCATTTTTTTCTGTGCAACCCAAAATAAAAATATGAAGAATTTTCACACAGCTCTTTTCCATAGAACAGTTTGTGACAACGTCATTCATTTGAAATATATAAACACAAAAAAACAACCATATGTGAGCAACTTGGAAATGTAAGTCGAATTTGTTGCACCACGACCTGTTTCCCCTTGCTTAATTTGATCAGCCTCTTCCCTTCGTTTGCTATTCATGACTTTAGAGGCATGAAGCAAAAGCTCCTCGGGGAGACAAAACAGTCTCTCACTTGCCCTAATTAACCATCCTTCCCTCCACAGTGTCGACATAACTGCTTGGGCACATACACTGCAGATGACTAGTGTGCAAGCAGCTCTCTTCATGTCTTTCCAGAAAAACTGCACATGACAACAGCATCTTGGTATGAGGAATGAAAGCTGCCAGTTTATTTTAAAACAAACACACAAACATGTGCCTGTATAGATACAACACAGGTTCATCTCCACAAAGGAAAATACCACAGTGCTTCTGTACAGCAGTTCACTGAATGTCATTTTCAGATGGAATATGACAGGAACAGTGCTTATTAAAAGAATAACTCAAGACTTCAGGGGTCTTATGTCTGGAGCCATGAGACTCTCAGTCAGTAATCATTTAGTAATAATACTGCTCTTATAAAGGAGACAGGCTGTGGCAGTATTACTGATTCAGCTGATGGTTGGAAAGAGAATTTAACCCCTCAGTATGAACTACTGCATGGTCATGTTAGTGCAAACTAAAGATGTCAAATGTGTGACGATACTAAAAAAAAAAAAAACAGTAAGGTACAGAAAGGAGGCTGTTTTTGAACACATGCATGATGTGGACGCATTCTCTGTGAAGACAGCATGTGAAGAGCACTTCCATGGTCAAAAGGCCAGTCTTGGCAAGGCCTTAACATAAGTATAGTTTGGCCTAGGTGCAATGTAAACAGGCAGTGCAAAAAAAAAAAAAAAACCCTTTGAAAAATGTCAAAATCTATCCATTAGGCCTTGCAGTTTAAAGGGTTAGTTCACCCAAAAATGAAAATTCTGTAATTAATTACTCACCCTCATGTCAATCCAAACCCGTAAGACCTTTGTTCATCTTCATAACACAAATTAAGATATTTTTGATGAAACAAAGGTCTTACAAAGGGTTGAGTAATTAATGATAGAATTTTCATTTCTCGGTGAACTAACCCTTTCAAATACCATTCACAAGTTTGGGGTCAAGATATTTTAATATTTAAAAAAGAAAAAAGAAAAAAAGAAAAAAAAAAGTCTTGTAAGGCTGCATTTAATTGATCCAAGATGCATTACAAACCAGTATTATATTAAAATATTATTACAGTCTAAAATAACCATTTTCTATTTTAATATATTTTAAAATGTAATTTATTCCTGTGATGTAAATCTGAATTTTCAGCAGCTGTTACTCTGTTACTTCTTGAGCTGTTTGCTCAAAAAACATTTCTTATTATCAGTGTTGAAAACAGCTGCTTAATATTTTTGTTCTGTGATTTTTTTTTCTTTTCTCAGGATTCTTTGATAAATAGAAAGTTCAAAAGAACAGCATTTATTTGAAATAGAAATCTTCTGTGACATTATAAATGTTTTTACTGTCAGTTTTGAATAAAAATATTAATTTGCAAAAAAAAAAAAAATTTACCAACCGCAAAGATTTGAACGGTTGCATACTGCATCGGTTCAAATACAATTACTAATATAATTATTTACATTAATACTTAGCGTAAAGTATTCAAGAATTGTGAAATTTTACTAGTATCAATACTAATATGGAGAACTGAAATTCTGGTCTTTTGTGACATTGCAAAATATGGATCTATGCAAACTACTATTTTTTCAGAAGCAAATAACAACATAATAAATTTGGCAAGTTTTATACCTCATGTAGAAAATTTTCTAATTTTTCCTGAAGCTCCACAAAGTAGCGGGATGTGATAAGCCCCTTTCTGGACTTCTCCAAACAGTCTCGGACAAGCTCGACCAGCTGGTGTTGAATGAAGCCCAGCACTCCATCAGCAAGGGGAGGAGCGCTGTCTGGGGAGTAGTCTGCAATCACTGCCAGCAAACGCCCCTCCATCTGAGCCGTGGCCTGGAAGAGTGATAAAACGCTGTGAGACTGCGTAGGTGACAATTGTCATTTGTTTTGTTTAGACCAACCAGGCCCTCAATTTTCCCACAGCCACAATTTCAACAAAGTAAACAACATGTGTTGACATGACGTGGCATCCACGTCCATGATGAAAAACAAAATTTAAATGTCAGAGCTCAATTACCTTTGGAAACCGTTCTTTGTAGACGTGATTCATCATCACAATCTCGTTATCAAAGGAGCCACATGTCCGCCCAGGACTACAAAACAATTTTGTACAAACAAATAACATTAAAGCAATAGTTTACCTCACAATAAAAAGTTTTTGTCATCATTTACTCGTTTCATTCCAAACCCTGTATGACTTTCTTCAGTGGAACAAGCTTTCTTCTGTGAAATTACACTGAAAAATGGATACAAAAGCATCATAAAGGTTCTCTGTATGACTTGCATACTAGTGATGTTATTGATAACTAAAACTATTAAAAATCATTTTCAGTAATTTAAATAAAACTGAAATAAAATATAAATATTAGATGAAAACATTATTAGAAGAAAACAAGCTTAAAAAAAAAAACTTAATGAAAATAACTGACAAATACATTTAAACTGTACTAAAATTACTAAAAAAAAAAATGAAATAAAAAATAAAGCTAAATACAATGAAAAAAGCAAATAAACACTAAAATTGAAATGAAAACTGAAAATATAAAAATTAAAGCCAATTCAAAATATTAATAAATACTTTAATAGTATATAAATAATATTAAAATAAAGCTGCAGTGCAATATATTTGAAGTCTCCAGGGACATTATGATAACTTTGTGTGAGGAAAAGATTTATAACACTTTTATGGTGCTTTTGGCTCCTTTTTTGAAGCTTGAAAGTTTCAGTTCCCCATCATTATAATTACATAGAAAAGAACATGGAAAATGGTCTTTCAAAATTTCCCTTCAAATTGTGTTTCTCAAAAGAAAGTAAACAATACAGGTCTGAAAGGGCATGAAGGGAAGTAAATGAAATATTTACTAAAGTAAATTCACTAAAGTAGTGTAATTTTAGTTGGGTCATATTTTTTAATTTCTTACAGGTTAGGACAGTTTTGCCAGGGTAATTAATCATTATAACTGTATAAAACATCAGATCTGTACAGATTGTTGTACTAAGCAGATTGTTAAGCATTAGCTAATTAAAATACAGTGTTTGCTAACTTTTTTCCTGCCCTGGCACGTACAAGCCAAACTAATCCTTCATTCTTATTCATTTGATATCAAAAGATTCAGAAGTTACAAATGGGATTTGCCATTTGCAATGCAAGCAAACGTATTTCAGCAGCTAACGGAATTGCTTTCTCTCTATGAAAATGTTGCATTTCACATATTAGCTGAATTTCTCTCAATCCTGTTTTTTCTCTACAACAAGCAGAGACCTAAGACTCCGTGAGCGAGGACGGAAGGGAGAGGGCTGTCCATCCTCATCTGCCACACTCTCTGAACTCCTGAAATGCTTGAAGAGGCGATGGAGGTCATCTGGGGTGGGCTGGGAGGGCAGCTGGTGCAGGAGCTCCTGTGAGGAGGAGGAAGACTAGTGCAGAAGAAAAAGAGAGACAGAAAAGAGTGTCACCCTAACATTGTGGATGTGTAAAAATGTGAGCAATGAATATACAACAGTCTGCATAGCAAGGTGGGGCACATATGCTCAGATTGCATGAAACACAAGTGGTGAGCATCTGACAATCTGAAGCTGCTTATTAGTCTGTGCAATTATGCAAGACAACTATAGGACGGGGCACTTTCCACTCTAGTTTGCAGATGGTACAGACGTTAATTCAAGACTAAACGTAAACTGAAATCTTGGGAAAGGAGAATGACAGAGGAGCACATGACAGAACCAGTGCTCGAAGGAGGAAACCAGAGGAGCTTCACAGCTTTCCTCTGAATAAAGTCTTCACTGACACTGGCTCAATAGGACATTGTTAAACAAGGCTGACCTCATCGCATGAGCCATGAATGGCCGTATAAAAATTCAAAACAGATAAAGGGGCTATTTTTCAAATGATTTCCTTGAAAATAAATCTACAAATTAATTTACAGTATGAACGACTGAGAATTACCAAAACTGACAACCCAGTAGTTAAATAACTACAGGTCAAATAAAAAAATTATATGAATAATTCCATTTCCATGAATTCCAAAGGTATTTTAATGGAACAGGGTAATCAGTTAAAAATATGTAAATAAAATTACCAAACATATTAAAAGGATATAAAGAATACTGATTGCTACTATGATTTCAGCAAATAATTTTATATAAAGCCCAGGCGGTCTCAAAGTGGGGTCCACAAACAACATATATAACGCATTTAACGTCAAACAAGCCAAATGTTTTTACCGACTTATTTCTCATGTCTGTGCTACAGGTAATCGCTGTGTTTTGGTTCATTTTTGTGATGTGCTCCAGAAAGACGTTCACAGAGATGGAGACAAAAGAAAGCACACCCTGGTTGTTTTCTTACTTTACAAAAGGACAATGTTTTTTTGTTATTTTGAATGTACACAAAAATAGACCCTTTACAGTTTGGAATGATGTCTTAAGACAGGGATACACTTAACGATTGTAAGGCTGATTATGAATGTAATTTGATGACTGATCATGCCCAAACGCGCCGAGTCTGAGCCAGTTGCTTTCAGTCGGTGTTTACAATCAGTGTTTAAATTCCGCGTGTAAGTATTTAAATCTGCTTGAGTCAAAGGAAACAGTCTTTATGTGTTGAGCATATCAGTTCTATGTGTTGAACATATCAGTTCTAGCATTGCAAACACATTTTTGCACATGTGAAGGATGCTGTTTTACATAGATATTGGGACACGAGAGAAGTACATAGCTTTGAGCCTTGTTTACATAATAAATTATAGTTTAGCACCCAAATACATGCAAATATGGAAACATTTGGATTCATACCGAATGAGAGGAGCCCAAAGCCGGTTTCAGTTTTGCTTTAAATAAATTTGTTTAGGCTTTAAAATAGGCTAAATGTTCTTTGTAATGAATGCCACTATAATGTATGTTTATTTTATATGCTACTTATATTTTTCATTTTTATTTTTTTCTGAATACTGTTCAATTTAAAGAATTTGTTGTAGAGTAAAGGGAATTAAAATACATGTTTATAGTGTTTGTAAACATTACATTTTATTTACTGGTACTTTACATTATTTTTTAATTTGTAGTTCTAATAATAAAATGTGACTGATACACCAATGTGATTTATCTTTGTTTTGTTTTGTTTTTTCTCAACAACTTTAGTTTGACACGGTGCGACTTTTTTCCGGAAAATAAGGTAAATTATAAAATTGTGCTGTATTATTAAAAAGTGCATATTTACAGATGGGGACCATTTGCGCCAACAAAACAAGCATACCCACATTAACTTTGGGTTTAATCACTGTTATAATTATGAGGGGGTCCTTGGAAAATGTTCTACTCCATAAGAGGTCCCTGGCCCCAAAAAGTTTGAGAACCCCTGATCTAGCCAATTAAACATTTCAGAGCATGAGGGAAAATATATTCATTATAGAAATTCCCCAGTCTTTTCTGTGATTTTTATATTATTTACTTCCATTACTTTTTTCAAGCTTGGAAATCACAATTTTTCAATTCCCTGCTATTTCAAGCTGACTCTGTACATGAATACTTTAACACTGTAAAGTTCATCAATATTAATGTGAAAATCTAGCATGCTGTGTACTTTTCAGTCTCTTTTCCAACTGGCTGCACTAGTACTGCCTTTAAACTGCACTCCAAAAGCAGCAAAAAAAAAAAATAAATAAATAAAAATAAAAATAGACAGAATTAGATAACACATTTAATATATGATAGGTTAAAACACATCTGCTCTGTGTATAGTTTGATTATAGAAAAACACTGCGGATGAACTGGACTGATGGTTAAAGAAAAGGAAAACAAAGAGTGTTTTTTCAGAATAATTGAGAGAGGCCCACTCACTGAAACAGCAGAACTGGGTGGATTGGTTCCATATCCAGACGAAACAGACGCCACAGACCACCTTCGTGTGTCCGGTCTAAAATTTGGCAGAGATACAGGAAGACACTTTTATATGTGGGTAAGGAGTCTCCATTGAGGTATATAGTATGGATCAAAGTGCTGGTTATTTTAATGGCTGCACAACAAAAAAGTATTTTTAACCAGCAACAAATGACAGTGTGGTCCTTTATATACATATACATTACCAGTTAAAAGTTTTGGGGTCGCAAGATTTTTTAAATGTTTTTCAAAGAAGTTTCTAATGCCCACAAAGGCTGCTGTTATTTGATCAAAAACACAGTAAACACTGTAAAATTGTGAAATAATACTATTATTTACAATACAAGAACTGTTTTCTATTTGAATATATTTTAAAATGTAATTTATTCCTCTGATGGCAAAGCTGAATTTTCAGCATCATAACTCTAGTCTTCGGTCACATGATTCTTCGGAAATCATTCTTATATGCTGATTTGGTGTTCAAGAAACATTTAATCCCTTAATATTTTTGTAGAAAACATCATACATCTTTTCAGAATTCTTTCTTTAATGAACAGCAAGTTCAAAATGAAATAGAATTTTTTTTTCTAATATAAAAGTTTATACTTTTACTTTTGATCAAATTAATGCATCTTTGCTGAATAAATGTATTGATTTCTTTTTAAAAATAAAATCTTACTGACCCCAAATTTTTGAACATTAGTGTATATACCAGACAGATTTACATGTTTGTCTGAAACATTTAAAATGCTATTATATGATAAAGCTCATGTCTTTGAAAGTAATACTAGGACAATTCTAATTGACTAAAGGGAAAATTCAAAAAAAATACTAAAACTAGAGCACACTTCACTTTTAAGATTTTGAACATCCTCTACCCAGTCATATATCATTTATCTACAATTAGAAGCATGCTTTAGGCCACATTAAGGACACAACCAAAAACAACTTTCATTTGGCTGTACAAGAAGGCTTATATGGTCCCATCATTTTAAGTAAGCATTAATAAAAGTGGATGGAGCCTCTGTACATAATCATGGCAGCGTAAAGTAATGAGGCTACATGCTGACTTCACTATAATTGCTGTGACAAAATGCCAAGCTTCCCATCCCCGATACAGCCTTAAGGGCAGCTGCAGTGAACACTGAATCTTATTGGCCAGCTAGACACTTTTGCACACTTATTCCTTGCTTTTATATACTGCCATTATGAAAGGGCTGACAAGATATAACAAAAATGACTAATGTGTATAAATGTGGAAATGTTTGTAGTGCACAGCCTCAGTCTGCTTAGCTCTTACCTCCGGATGAAGGGGAAATTGACTGAAGGACTGCTGGAGACATTTCTGGGACTGTCCAGCGGACTGCTGCCTGTAGAAAACGCACCTTTCATGAGCAACATGCACATTATGGTTGGTTTACACTGTCATTGGATGCCAAAGTGGTTGTGTATTGACTGGCGCTCCTCTGAGAGGCTTTGTTGACAGAGTGTTACTGGCACTGGCATATTCAAACAGTGGGATAGATGTGCAAGCATGTTACACTACCCTGTGTTTATCATCAAGCCCAGTGTAAATCACACATCTATCATTATCGTAATTGAAAGAGGAGCAAAATTAAGTAATTATAGATACCAGTTGGGAAAGGAAGGGGTGAGAGCGGTCTTGATAGAGTAGGTGAGGGAGCCAGACTCTTCCTCTTGTTCCGATTACTGTGGAAAGAAAACCCTTGATCTTGTTAAAGGCACAAATACTGTTTTCACAGGCCCTATTAAAACCATCCATAGGGATGCTCTGTTAATGTCCTTGGTAGTGAAACACAACATTTTGGGTTTGCTAAAAGTTTTCCTTAGAGCTGGTGTAACTCAATCAACATTGAGTGTTTTCGTTTTCTGTGAAGAGGTCTGTGTAAATGAATTAGACGGTAGATTGATTATATTACAATGACATAAATTGGCTTTGAATTTAAAGGTGAACTCAGTAAGGTTTTTTTTAGCTGCCTCTTATTTGTCCCAACAGTACAATAGTGCCGGTGGTTTTGGGATTTACATTGACACCTGTTGTCCTGGATGCATGAAGGTTTTATTTTGTTCTATTTCTTCTATGGTTTTTAATAACTGTTTGTTGAATGGAGGCATTTTGCGGCACAGCCGCTATTATAAGTAGTTACTTGGGATGCACGGATAGGATTTTTTTTGGTCGATACCGATTTTAACTAACAACTATTTGCCGATTCCAATACTGATATAACTTTATATCCGTCATTACAATAGATTACTGTTTTGAAAAGTGCATTAAAGTATACTAGTTTTTTTGCTGCATCGTTAAATCATCTTAATTGAACATGGATTGGATCCACTTAACATTCAACAGACCAAAATAAATACATAATAAATACAAAAGACAAAGATACTTATGAAATAAACAGTACTTTGCTTTTCAGGTAGGTTTAGATAGTAATCAAATGTTAAGATTGCTGTATAAATTAAATATATATTTATCCTTATTAAAGCTACAAAAGTCATTTAATCCATTTTTTATCTTTAGACACATTAAAATACAGACAGCAGCGCAGCAGGAATATTAGACTGCTGTCACTTTAAGAGCTAAACAAATCCAATTTACTAACACAACTAAAGGCAGGAACACACCAAGCCGACGCACTAGTGGTGATGAAAGCAGACTGCGGGGTTGGCTCACGTCGGCAGCGTCTGTGTCCAAAGTTGCCCTGACACACCAAACCGACGCTCGACACCCGACGGCCAAGTAGCACGTCCGTTCTGCGCCTGCGCAAGATGAAATGCCTTTCCGTACCAGCAGGTGGCAGTAGCTGAACAGCCAATCAGAATGATCAGATGGCCTGACGGACCGACGAGGACCAGCTTCAGCCGACGGTGCAGAACACACTGGGAAAACTTAGTCGGCCGACGAACAAAAACTGCCCGACGGCCAACCATCGGCTTGGTGTGTTCCAGCCTTAAACGTTAAAATACAGACAGCAGCGCAGCAGGAATATTAGACTGCCGTCACTTTAAGAGCTGAACAAATCCAATTTACTAACACAAACATATACTGATACACACGTACAAAACTTCTCACAGTAAGTACCAAACTGAGTTCTTTCGCATCTTCCTGCACTTGAATATTTAAATTGGCAAGGCGTAAAAATGCATACAAAGGATGAACTTTTGTGAAGATGCAGCACTGGCCCGATCGGGATAGTGACAGTTCCGTCAATTGTCCCGAGCGTCGTTCACGCTGACCCTGGGCAGTCCGTATTGTCGAGCCCTGCTGTATTTTGTACAGGTTTCATTTTTGTTTTGGAAAGTATTTAATTATTTTACCCAGAGAAAAGCGTTGGATTATGCAACAGACATTATACAACTCGGTACCTTCAAGCAGTTAATTAATCAAAACCATCGGTATCTGTCTTTTTCTTGCTATAGCCGATATGCCGATGGTTTTAAATTGATTAAAAACCAGCCGATGAATATCGACAGCTGATACGTCAGTGCATCTCTAGTAGTTACCCACTCAACTAAATAACGAGGCTGGTCATGTGACATCAAAATGGCAGCACCCATGAGAGGGCGACCCTTAAAAAAACAACAACAAAAAAAACTTTTTATCTACAAGACTGAAATGACTGGACTATTCATCTCATGTGAGTGTACATCAGTTTAATTAGACTTTTTTTTTTTTAATTTGTAAAACTTAACTTTTTTAATAACTTTTTAAATTTAATCATTTTAACAATTTCCACCTAAAATGTTGCTGTTTAACAGATACACATTTTTAACATGCTTCTTTTTATTACACTTTTTACTCACAAACCTAATAATATAATGCTTAAGACTTATAATAAGAATTAAAAATAAACATTAAAAATCGCCTTGTTTGACCTCAGTCCTCTTATAACTTTTGACTACAGATTGGCCTACTATTACGTACACTATACTTTGTTGACAAAGGCTTCAAACCAGCATAACAATGACACAGACCCAACATACAGACGGTTAAACTGTATAAACATTATGTGAAGGCTAGAAAACAAGAATATGACCATCCACCGCCAACAGGACAATGAGCAGCAGACGCTCAGCCGTACATGGGCCACGTTTACTATCGGAAACAAAAACGGGCTGGGTGGAAAAACAGTGTGTATGCTGCCCACAAGGAGATAGAGAGTGTTAAAACATATATTTTCTAACATTAGAGTAGTTATTTCTCATTTTTAAAAGGTCAATCTACTTTATCAAGCACATTTCTCGCGGTTGCGCCTGTGGGAGTTTTTTGTTTTTCAAGTTAGACCAAGTTTGGCGGACCAACCTTGAAGATTAGTAAATAACCTCAATGGAAGTATACAGTAATATGTTTAAACTCGTCGTTACCTCTTGGGACGTTTGACTAAGCCTCCTGAAACGAACTGACTTTTATAACTCGGACACACCGTCCAGTAATTCCGATCAGACATGATGTCGGTGTATTCGTCTTCGTTATGCCCACAGTTATCAAATCCTCATCGATGGTACACCGCAGCACTGCGACAAGTAAACGCAGTGAGGTCTAATGTAATTCCCAGACGAACTCCATGTCGACACGGACTCCATTGCATGTAGTGCGGGGGAGTAGACAGAAAGCGCCTTAGGTTCAGCAGCGACGATGCCATCATAGCGTTATTTTCTCACAAGTGACACATTGCCCCATTGGTTTGGAAAATGCCATCGTCTGAGTATACTAAAGCCCTGTCGCAGCCAAACGGATGCTGCTCCAGGTTTAAAGGTATAGCAACACAACTGTGACGACTGGAAGTTTAGAGAAACAATGAAAGAAATGCGGGTATACGGAGTGGAGGAAGTTGTCATAGACTCTGACTGAAAGAAGGGGTCATGGTGGGGTTTGAACGTCACCGTGCCGGGCAACTGAACCCGCCTTCTTTCACTTTACATGCTAAGAGTGTCCCATACTGGTGATCCTGTGTAATAGGCTAATAATGTTGATGATATAGTAATCCCAAAAGTCCCAAACTTTCAGAAACTCCCTCTTCTGGCATGGCTTTATTCATATGAGCGTCACGAGGTTGTAAATTAATTCATGGAATGATTAGATGTCATTTCTTATAACTCTGTATGAATGTAAATACTAAGATTAAATACAATAAATGGTAAATAACTATCCAATAAATACATGGGATATCAAATAAAATATTTTTTATTAATTACATAAAATTATTGAGTGCATCTTTAAGATGTAGCAGACAGATAAATAATTAACTAATTTCATTTTGCTTCTGACTAACTATTAATATAATGCTTAAAACTTATAAAAAACACATTTGACCTTACTGCCCTTATATATTTTGACTAAATGTTTTTTGTAATATTAATACAATATAGAAAATAGAAATGTAACAAGTTTTGATATAATTTACAATTGATATGTTTTTTTAATTATGATATCATATATTAGGTAGGCTACTCAAAAAATGTGAATTTCATAAAAAATATTTTATTTTAATTTTCAATGCAGAATATTTGATTTTTTTATATTAATGCAATATAAATATAAGAAAAGTGAAAGAAATGAAAGAATGAAAATGAATGAATACAAAAAACGTAACTGACAGCTAAAAAGGACAGTGACAAAATATTATATTAGAGTAAGAAGCCTGTACTCACATATTTCCTCTCCGTGGAAGGCTTAGTTCCTTCTGGAAAGTAATAAAGATTGAGTTATAGATCATGTGTAACTAACATTATACACTTTTTGTGGACACAAATGGCCTGTTTTTTTTGTTTTTTTTTGTTTTTTAGCAAAGCATCAATATGGGATTTAATTAAAATACAAAGCGTGAGTAAGA
This sequence comes from Ctenopharyngodon idella, assembly GCF_019924925.1. Lineage (NCBI taxonomy): Eukaryota > Metazoa > Chordata > Actinopteri > Cypriniformes > Xenocyprididae > Ctenopharyngodon > Ctenopharyngodon idella. Next base: position 14,297,499 of record NC_067221.1, read on the forward strand.
GGAGCCTTCAAAAAAATCAAAAAGAGTATGATCATACACAACAATAGTCATATAATGAATTTTAAATACCACTGATCTTTGTGACATTTCCTTTTTTAATTCTTAGTGAATGTTTTAAACCAGAAACAAATTCTCCAGTCCACTTAGAGCTCAGTACTGAGGGAGATTCATGATTTGTCTTATAGAGGGAAAGCATTCACATTTACAGAGTTTAACAGACTCAATCTAAACTGCAGCCCACATAAATGTTACACAGCTAATAAAACAGGGACCAATTTTGTTTTTGCATTTCTGGATTTGTTTAAACCTGTCAGTGTTTTTATTACCGTCACTGACTCTTGATTTAATGCTTATAAAACTTTAAGGTCTTAAATCATAATAATTATAATAAAATGACGCTATGACCTCACAAAATTCCTTGGTATTAGCCAGTGTTGGGGAAAGTTACTTTTAAAAGTAATGCATTACAATATTGCGTTACTTTTTATGTAAAGGATTGCGATACTTTTGTGTTACTTTTACTCATCTGGGCTGGGCTTGCTTGTTTGTTTTTAATAACAAAAAATATATATTTTTGGCAAATGTAAAGGCCCTTTCACACCAAAGTGAAACGAAGCCTCAGGCTGAAAGAAATGCAAATTCACACCTGTACAGTAGAGGGCGCAGCTCAAACAAACCTTTCAGCTGTGCTGCCATTCTGGATTGCAGAAGAACAGGATGCAGGAGAAGAAAGTTCAACATTCTTACTTAAGTAATAAAAACAAAAGAATGAAACACAAATGTGATTTTTATCTAGAGTCATTTTTGCTTATTAGTATGGTTGAACTGGTTCATAGAAGTTCAGCAGCAAAGACATTGGTTAATATATTGAGATTAAATACATAAAATATATTTGTGTTATTCAACATTTAATTATTGTGGGTTTGTGTAATATTCAGAGTTTACATTTAACTGTTTTTATTGATTTTGAGGAATACTGAATCTGTTTTTGTGCAAGTGAGATGAGTAAAATGCATGCTCACATTTAGTCTAGACTATAATCATCATGATTACACAGCGCCTCTGCATCTTATTCGCAATTTCTCTCAACATGGGGACAGGAGAGCTGTCAGTTAATAAATGCGAAAACAAAGTAACTTACGTTACTTATTTGAAAAAAGTAACTCAGATATTTTATTGTAAATTGAAAAAAAATGCGTTACTTTACTAGTTACTTAAAAAAAGTAATCTGATTAAATAATAAACAATACGTTACCCCCAACACTGGTAATAGCCAAGTTCCAGGCAAATTCTGAAAGCTTTTCAATGTCTTATTGTCCCTTTTTGGCAGGAGAATCACTGTCAGTGGGCTCAAATATTTGGATGGATATCTAAAGATCTAAAGAGGCCAAATGAATACTTCATTTGCAATGATGCAGTGTATAATCTTAAAACTCATAAAAGGGTTTATGCAAGATACAAAAAAGTTTCTCTTAAAAGCTTAAATGCTTATGTGAAAACATACATATGTCATCCCTTGCTTTCTTCTTCAGCTCCATTACAAATAATGCTCAGGCCAAAAGCTAAACCATTTCCATAAAACCATTTGTGATGATGGAATGACTATTACATTAATAAATACATTATTAAGATCCAAAGCTCAGCCTTACGGACACTATATACCCTTCTGCTTTTGGATATAAATTTGTCAGCCCTCAGAAGTAAGAGATGTTTGTGTCAGCTCATTTTTTGTTCCATGTCGTGTTCCATGGGGACTGTCAATGAAGTGTACTCTGTCGCTTTGAATGAGTGTCTTGTAAATGACCAATTAACAAAGGTTGTCTTGTTTATTCTCCAATAGTTTTGTGCCTTTCCCCAAGGATGAAACTGTTTCTGTTTTTAAAAAGAAAAAAATAAATCTTTATATGTTTCACAGTACTCATGGTTGCTGTCAAAGTAAAGCTCAGAAGTGCACTGAATTCAAGTTGGGCTTCATAATAAAAATTCATCCATTCCCACAGTCAACAGATATGTACAGATATTACACGTTAGGTGTCTTCTGACTTGCTGCTCGCATTGCGGCAGTTTATGTGACACTAACGCGAAAACGGATTTCATTCGCATCAAAGGAAAGCATATTTACACTGTCTGAATCGTTCCCTATTCTCTATATAGTGCCATTCACCATGTAGAAACTAGTAAATGTGTGAGCAAATGACCGATGTCAGCCGCAGCTTCAGCGTCTGTAAGAGTGTAGGAGGAGGCGGGACTTCAGATTCTAGAGAGCATTTGATTGGCCTGAAGATTTGACAAGAAACTGAAGTGCGATGTGATGTCATGAAAATCCGTGATCCATTTTAGCGGAAGTGAGAGACTGTAAGTTTTGAATGCTTATATCTCCTAAATGCGAATTTTGTCATTGTTTTGGAACACCAGCTTATTCATAACTTTAAGGCTATCATATTCATACTAAAAGCTAAAAAACTTACATTTTGATTTCAGGGGGACTATATATATATAATTTAAATTAAATTGTGAATTGACCATTTTTAGCAGGCAAACATATAGGGGACATCAGAGTTTCAGACGCATATATAGCTTAAAGAACAGTATTACAGACTTGTTCACTCCACAGTCTCCTACATTTTTACTGTTGATCAGGTTTTCAGGCAAATATAGCACAACACATCTTTGGAAATCAATTTAGACAGATTATACACGTTATTTCAATGGGAGGGTCGAGCAAAATGGAGCAAAGGCAGATCTTTCTATCATAAACAGATCGAAGCATAACAAATGCAGTAATCACCATGGCAACTGCTGATGAAACGTGTCGACTTCACTGGTTTTGTAAAAACCGAAACGTTCATAAAATCAACAGCTGTTTTTTTTTTCAATGTCGGGAATAAAAAAAAAAAATGTTATATTACATATTTAACAAGTATGTATCCAAAAACCGTATATTCCCAACACTCGCCACATCAAACCATTTCAAACACTGTAAGATTCGCTTCAATGTATACAAACAAACGGATGCGAAACGTGTGATATAAATATATAAGTTGTTGCAAGATACACCGTTCGCGTTACAAAAATATAGTACATGTAGTAAAAACACGCTGATACTGAAGAACCACTGGATTTATGTTGTTAAACAGAGATACACCCTATATTCTCATATATTCAAATAAAATCGCCTAATACTGTGTGTATCACTCATGCACTCTTACCTGGAGACCACGGCGCCTCAGTATATTTGGCTCATCCATTATGAATATATTTTGTAGGTTTCCTATGGTTAATTTAACCCATCCCGTAGGAATAAATATCTTTCACTCATAGTCAGTCCATCCCTGAAACAGCGAGCCCACTGTCACCTGACTAGAGGATGAGAGTGTCTGCGAGGAACCAATCAAAATACGAATCTGTACAATTAAGGCGGTAGCGACATGAATCAGGTTGTTGTGCTTTTCAAAGTGCTGTCTGTCATATTAATTTAGGCTATGTAGACGGTGTAGTTAATTTAAAGAAAAATCTTAACCAAAATGTAGCTATTTGAAGAGATTTGGCTGAGTACTGTTGCGTCAAATGAATCATAACGGAATAACAGGTTGTTTATTGGTTTATTTGGTTGATTTGTTAGGGTAACTTTAGCTTAGAAGTTCTGAAGATCCATAAAGGTCATTTACGGAATTTTCTGGTATCCTTAAGGTTCACAGTTGATATATGTTGGAATTTATGTGATAAATCATTTATGCATGGTACAGCTACATATCAGTTTTGCAATGCAATATTCTGGTGTTAATGTTTAGCTTTGAGTGAAAGCATATATTGCACCAAGGATGTAATTATATTCAGCATTGGTGGCACCCAAGATACTGATGCAAGAATCAAACGCACATGTGAGCATCACGTGTCCCCCTCCCCCAGTCCCGATGTAAGTATTTGTTTTATTTGATTTTTTGTCTTTAGATAAATGTAGAAGACCTTTGATTTATGAAAAATCAGTTCTGTTTTGCTGATGAAACATTCCCATTTTCAGAAGCATACTGGAATAATTTGGGCAGTTAGCCTGGCACTGTCAGTCATGTGGGATATTGTCTCCTGATTGATTATTGTCTGTCTCCAAGTGGCACCATGATGCTTTGATGTAACAATGGAACATTGATTGAAAAACATCACAGCACTGCATGAGTCACACTTTGTCCCTGTCTGCTCTCCTTTTATGCACAGATCACAGTCTTTAAATGACCATTACAATATGAATTCTTGGTTGTTTTTAATATCCAAATGCTTGAGTGCACATTTTGTAATGTTTTTTTTTAATGAACCATGATAGTTCCCTTTAGTCATTCTTTTTTATTTATTTTCTTTGCAGTTATTTGTTGTGGTAAATCAAGTGGAGTCCGGACTTCACAGTTCACTGCTTTTTGTCCTTTCCTATTACTCTGTGCGCCTGATGCACTGTTCCTGGAACAAAAGCAGGATCATTTGTGCTTGTTAGAGTTGTCTGAGCACGACAATGATTATATTATCCAGCTTTTGAGGCTGAACTTTTCCCTGCTTCCTTCCCAATTCGTGAAATGGTTTATATAATGAAATTGTTTATGATAAATTTATGTTATTTTTATTTTTAGTAGATTCTGATTGATAATAAGTATTTGTTGTGACAGAATTTAGAAAGGAGCTGTGATTTTCTGCTGTGATTCAGTTGTTGTTTTTGAATTTTCATAATTTCTTTAATAACCTTTATTGCTTTTTTGTTATATGTAACATACATTGTCTTTCAATTTATATCGTCTTTTATTTTTTTATATATATATATATATATATATATATATAATATAGTATTTTAAAGCAAGTCACCACTTCCCTAAAAATATTTAACGTTTTAATATTTTAACTTTATCAAAAATAATAAATGTTCATTTTTTATATTTTCCATAGTAACCACTAGAGGGAGTAATTTATCTATATTCATCTTCAGGAAGTCAATGTCTGACACCAAAAATTGGGTGATGCTCTATTTTTATCATCCTGGAGATGTGTGTCACTCTTGCTTATACACTTTTACACTTTTATCTCCTCACATCGCATATAATGGACCACAGGGAAACAGATGGACAAACATTTTTACTACTTTTTACATAGCGCTGTTGCTAGAATAAACTCTAAACTAGAATTAACCCTTACTATTGTAAGCACACAACTGCCCTATATGTGGCTGTCTTATGATGCAATTCTTCTGTAAGATATCATCACTGTAGCCTCATTGACATGCGTTATCACAGATTACAGGAAAGCCTAGTCTTTCAGTGATCTAAATGTGGCCAGTAGTTTACAGAATTAGAGAATTCATTGTAAGTGTGTATTTTTGTAATTTAGTTGTAAATTAACTGGATGAACTTGACAACGGGGCACATTCTAAATACTCAAACGTGCCCTTTAACCTGTTGCAATGGCAACCAATGTAACACCAAAAGTGTTAGGTGTACTTTTAGGGAGGGTGGGTAAAAATATATATGTATATATATATTTAGGTCAATAAATGTAATTTTTCTGGTGAAACATATGGTGTGTTTTTAAAAAAGAGTTCATTGTGGGTGTGTATTGAGTGCGTATGACAACCTTCCTTCGTGTTTTAAATATAGTTGTCATTTTGTTTGGCTCCAAATGCTCCATTACTCAATGCGGTACTCTTGGCATTCTGACAGCATGAACGCCACAATGTTTGTTTGAAACATGCCTAAAAACCTTTCACACACTTTTTACCTTAGGAGAGTCATCTGAGCATGTGACACTCAACACGTGACTAGTAGCTTAGGCATTTATGCAAATTATTCAACCTTTTTTTGTTTGTTTGTTTGTTTAGATCTGTCTTGCTTTATTTTACTACCATATGTGAGTTTTGTTCTATTGCTGTCTGTCGTTCAACATGTAAACAAATATGCGTCCTACGTGAAAAATGAGAGAAATTTACAAGACCACACACCATGAGGTGGTCCCGTAATTACAGATTACAGCTTTGTTATTATGAATTTAATGCAGACTGTACACATAATTGAGAGCTGTTCAAATGTAGAATTACATAATGTAGAAGCATAGTACAGCAATTCATTTAATTAAAAATACTCTCCTACTATTCTTATCCTATTTTACCTCATTGTTATGGATCATATTATTCAGTATTGTTTGAACATGTTAAATAATATTAATGTTGAACAAACGTTACAATGTATTGTGTATGCATGTGTGTCTGCGGGTGTGCGTGTGAATGTGTGTGTGTTCAGCAAGTCCCAAGTCCAAGACAAACTTCAATTTGGGGTGACAGTATTATCCTAAAGTCATATTGACATGATGTCATAGGGAATGGCTACTTTACGTGTAGTTTCATAGTGGGTGTAGATGAGCAATCCTCTCCGGTGAGGCGTGGCCTGTACCTGTATAAATGAAAGCATGTCTGGAATGTCATTCATTGCACTGACCAACACAAAGACAGCACAAACAAAAAGAACTTGCCATGCAGAACTCAGTAGCACAGTGCTTTTTCCTTTCTGTTGGGGCTGTTATTTTTAGCTCTTGTCTGAGAGAGTCTACAGCTCAACTAGATCATGAGGAAACATACACGGGCCTGCAGCTTGAGGCTCTGAAGTCTATTATTCTGGAGTACCTGGGGATGGACGCACCACCCAGGCCTGGAGGAAGAGCTTCTCACCAGGACTTGGTCAGGATGTACCGTCAGTATAGGAGAATTGGACAATTGCTTAAAGGGAATTCCAGTGAAGAACAAGAGCTTCAGCCTGCAAGAAGAGCCTCTACGGTGCTCTTTCCCACGACAGGTAAGCTTTTAGTTTAATTATGTAAAGTAAAAAAGTTTAATTGTGTAATTTAAAAGCATGTTTTTTTAAAATCCACTTTTAATTAATATATATATACACACACAAACATACATACATACAATTTACTATATATATTAGGGGTGTAACAATATATCATGTCACAATATATCGCAATACAAAAATGCAACAATATATATCATGGATAGTGACAATATTGTGTATAGTTCACCCAAAATGAAAATTACTGTGTGAGGAAAAAATTCAAGTTTACAGAGTTTTAGTGTCAATACTACATTAAACTATAATATATGTCGAATGTAATGTATAATAATGGGGGAATATTTGTGGGTCCTGATCATGCCAAATGTCTTGTGTTACCAGTAAAAAGTGGCCTACATTATTTTAAATATGTCTATTCAATGACAGAGTGCAAGCATATTTATATTTTTCTGTATTTTCAGCTTCAGAATCATGAATATTTATATCCTGGTGTCAACATTGTCCTGTGCATTGGGTTGCCAGCACCAAGTCCAAGCCATTTCCACCCCCAATGTAATACCAAATTTAGCATTTTAATCAACAGTTAATTTTTTGTTACCCTTTTACCAAATGTCTTGAAGTATCACAATAATATTGTATCGTGAGTTCAGTATCATGATATGTATCGTGACATGAGGGTATCGTTACATCCCATATATATATATATATATATATATATATATATATATTTGGTTTAAGGATATGTATATATTAATTGGACTCAAATGGATGAAAAAATAAATTGTATGTATTTATTTGTATGTAGTTTGTATTGTCTAATTTCAGTTTTTTGTTATTTTGAACTTGCTTTTAATGTTTTTTTTTTCTCACTTAACTGAATGTAGTAAAGTCAATATTTGTTATGTGTATGTGTGTGTGTGTGTGTATGTGTGTCTATCAATATATACATGCACAAAACAAATATACACATGTATATTTGTATTTAATTGAATACATATATTTACTGTACTCGAGGATTCAAAATTAAAATACATAATTTTTTTATTTGGTATATATACTGTATTTGTTTTGCATTGTCTAATTTCAGTTTTTCTGTATTATTTTCCTAACAGTACAGCCTCTGAATTCCAGCATGGATTCAAGGCAGCAGTGGTTCAGAGCTGCTTTCCAGAAGAACGCACACATCAAAACTGGAGTCAACCTTAAACGCGCAAGGCTGCAAATTAAGAGACCACGCTTGGATAAAATTACACCCGGCCAGCCATGGCTATCAAAAGACATTGTGGTTAGAATACATAAACCTCTTAGTTTTCATAAAGAGACTGTAATTCGTGCAAGGCACTTGAACTCTCGGGTTGTCACGTTGGATTTAACAGTTGCGGTTGAGAAGTGGCTTAAGGACACAAGTGCTGAGCTTTTAGTTGTTGAAATTTGCCTTCTCAAAAAACAAGAAGTGGGTACACAATCCATGCCTCTGCTTGTTTTACAACTTGAACAAGCAGTGAGGAGAAGCAGGAGAGCTCTCTCTACTAAGGAGGAAAGTGTTGAGGATGAAGGTCACTGCAGGCGAAAGTCATTAAATGTTTCCTTCAAAGAGATCGGCTGGTCAGACTGGGTTATCGCTCCTTCGGGCTATACTATGCACTACTGTGAGGGTTCCTGTCCACATAGTTATAAAGCTGCCAGTATGCATACTCTAGTTAAGTCTCGTCTGCATCTTATGTCCAAAGGAACAACACCCGGGCCTTGCTGCGTTCCAGCTGCCTATGAGCCAATGGTTCTCATGCACTATGACAGTCGTGGAAAGCTGAAACTCACACCTTTCAACGATTTGATAGTTAGTAAATGCCACTGTGCATGAGCAATGTGTTTTTAAATGAGACTGATTATTAACTGAACAATAGAGAAGATGAAAAGGAGGCAAAATATCTAGTCGATGAAATGCAAATAAATGTTCTCACACACATTTGGTTACATTCCTCAGGTTTATAAAATAGTTTGGCTTCTTCTGAAACCAGATGCCTGCTTACCTGTATACACTGACATGATGAATGGGTACTGTATTTTCACATGATTGACATACTGGAATATCAAGTTATTTATTGTAATTTATTTGAAAAGTTTTGTATCGTTTTTATTGGTTTGTTGCTGTGTTGCAAATGAATCGAAACCTTTTGTATTTTTGAAAGAATGTAAATAATGTGTATATTATAATATATTTTCAGTTTGGTTGTTTAGCTTATGAATAATGGTTGAACAACTCACATTTCAATAAAGATGATTCAACATCCTCTCTGAATATAAGATGAACATCCTCGCTTACAATATTTTTTTGTGAAACCAAGTTTGAGCACCTATAAAAACTCTGGATGTTGTTAAAATCCACATTGAATTACCTCCTCGTGCTATTATATTGAGGAGACTAGACCATCAGATTGAATTATCTGTGTATGACTCACTCAGGTCATATAACAATGAACAATAAAATCAATTCACAATACGTTTTACATAAAGTGGAAACTTTTAAATTATGGTCAACATTTTACAATATCCGCTCAGATGAAGATAATATTTCAAGGTGAGGTCATGCCATAAATATCTATAAAAGATATTTATCCATGTTATCCAATAATAAAGATAGCCCAGGTCTTACATCTGTAGCCTTGAAAGCACACATAAGTGTCATTGGCCTTGACCGAAGAGTGAATGTACTCTGAAGCAAGCACAGTGGAGGCATGAGTTCAGTTGTGACTCAGTATTTACATAATACTGTGTCACTGGTGTCACTGTATTTATGTGTCCATAAATATTTGTTGTCTTTTTGACTCTGCAGGATTTTGCTGACTGTAAATATTTTTGAGATACATTAACTAATGTATTGTTTTGACACAATGTAATCATTTCATTGATAATGATATATAATAATTGTAATCACCACACAATCAAGCATAAAGCAATAAACAAATTGACTTCCTTGTACTTCTTATTACTGTCATTTCATTTACTTCAAAGAGAAGGAACCGGCTCATACATCAATAAAACTGTTTTAGTAAATGTTCTGACTGACGTATGATAAAACAGTGTGGCAAAATAAACAAGTAATTGCTCTCTACGTCTTAAGTATGTGGATATGGTAGAACTTTGGTAAGGAAATTCACCTCAGCATATCTGGCTGTGCCAATAACCTGGAAACACAGTTTGGATGAAATGTGTGTCAGTAGTCTAGGACTACTGAAATCCCATAGAAAGTCACTAGACAAAGGTTTTGATGCCAGGATTGTAATATAGGCAATTTGTGTATATTCAGGATTTTCTTTATTTTAAATTTTGACATTTTTCACATGTATTATTTAATTTTTTTATTATTATTTTTTTTTTTTTTTTACATATTATTATATTTTTAACATGTATGCTTTATTAGACCTGTTCAAATGCTCGTTAACGCAAAAATCTAATCAGCCAATCACATGGCAGCAACTCAGTGCATTTAGGCATGGAGACATGGTCAAGACAATCTGCTGAAGTTCAAACTGAACATCAGAATGGGGAAGAAAGGTGATTTAAGTGACTTTGAATGTGGCGTGGAGTATTTCAGAACTGCTGATCTACTGGGGCACACACAACCATCTGGGTTTTCACACACAACCATCAGAATGGTCTGAAAAAGAGAAAATATCCAGTGAAAGGCAGTTCTGTGGGCAAAAATGCCTTGTTGATACCAGAGTGGATACCCTTTTGTCCTGTATACAGTAGCCAGTATAAATGTCAAACAGATTTATCCTTTACACTAGATATAATAAAGTACCATCACTTCAAAAGAATTATACTTGAAACCAGATGTCTGATGAGTCTCAGAGGAGAATGACAGGACGATAGTTCGAGCCGATAGAAAGGCAACAGTAACTCAAATAACCACTTTTTACAATCGAGGTATGCAGAAGAGCATCTCTAAACAAAGACATGAAATCTTGAAGCAGATGGGCTACAGCAGGTACACTCTTAAAAATAAAGGCTTTTTATTGGCATCAATGGTTCCATGAAGAAACTTTGACATCCATGGAACCTTCCCATTTGAACTTGGCATGAACAACATGAGAGCGTGGATCCATCCTGCCTTGTATCAATGGTTTAGGCTGTTGGTGGTATAATGGTATGGGGGATATTTTCTTGACACACTTTGGGTCCCTTAGTACCAAATGAGAATCGTTTAAACGTCACAGCCTAAGTACCGCTGACCATCTCTTTATAACCACAATGTACCTATCTTCAATGTGATTTTAGTTACTTTGAATATGGCATGATTGTTGGTTGATGGTCTGGCACCAACCCGTCTGGCACTAGCTACTTCCAGCAGGATAACGCACCATGTCACAAAGCTCAAATCATCTCAAACTGGTTTCTTGAACATGACAATGAGTTCACTATACTCAAATGGTCTCACCAGATCTCAATCCAATAGAGCACCTTTGGGATGTGGTGGAACAGGAGATTCGTATCATGCATGCGCAGCCGACAAATCTGCAGCAATCGCATGATGTTATCATGTCAGTATGGACCAAAACCTCTGAGAAATGTTTCCAGCACCTTGATGAATCTATGCCATGAAGAATTAAGGCAGTTCTGAAGGCAAAAGGGGTACTTTTTTCATTTTTAAATAATTCTGAAGGCAAAAGTTTTCTTAGACATTTTTCAATTATAGCTGGAAATTACAGAAAACTCAGAGACAGTAATAAATTCTTAAACACTTTTATTGGAAAATTATGGCTTACTGTACATGACATTAATGATTAGGTTTTACTTTCCAACCCATTCTTACTGAAGCTAGACTATCACAAGTCATTCTTGCAATTTCACCTAAACCTTGTCTATGTCAACAGGTTAGATAAACTTACCTCACTGACAAGTTTAAAAAGTTGACAAGCACACTTCACACACCAAATATTTAGGTTTGCAAAGCATAAAAATGCATGATCATGATCAAAAAATATAAGACATAGTGCAAGTGAATCTCATACATATATTGAGCCCTGAGGCTTACTATCTGGAGGTTAGTGGGACTGGGCCAATGTAATGTTTAAACTCTGATCAATGGCCATTAACTGTAGGTTAATTAAAAGTCAACAACAATCTCATCTGAGATTGAGAAATATATCTGAAACAGTGAATTGTCAACAGGATATGCTGCAATTATTATATACTTTTTCAGAGAGATGTGTATATGAACAACACCAAGACTATGGCAAGCAAAGACTGAATTGTACATCTCTTATTGTGACATTCTGACGCCTTCTTGGTGCCATATAAACCCGCCCACTTGTCTAATGTTCCACCAGTTTCATTTAGTTGTGGAAGTGGAAAAGACACTCTCAGCTAATTTGTAGCTAATCACTGTGAGAAGATTTCAGTGAGTCACAGTGACATAAAGATCATAAGGCACAGTCAAGATGGATAGTTATTACAGTCACCTAATAGATAAAAAGCTTAGCTTAAAAAAGTTTTGTATGGACTACCATTCAAAAATTTTGATTCTGTAAGATTTTCAACTGTTTTTTGAAACAAGTCTCTTAAAATATATTTTAAAATAAAATATATTCTAAAATATAATTTATTCATGTGAAAAAATAATCTATTTATAATTTATTCACAATAATTCACAACATTTTCGGCAGTCATTACTCCAGTCTTCAGTGTCACATGATCCTTCAGAAATCATTCTAATACGCTGCTTAAAATGTTTGTGGAAACCGTGATACATTTTTATCAGGATTCTTTGATGAATAGAAAGTTCAAAAGAACAGCATTTATTTGAAATAGAAATATTTTGTAACATTATAAATGTCTTTACTGTCACTTTCGACCAATTTAACGCATAAAAGTATTAAATTCTTTAAAAAAAAATCTCATTGACCCCAAACTTTTGAACAGTAGTACTCAAAAATTAAACATTAAAAACATGTGAAAAGTCCAGCATATGGACCAGCATCTGAACTACATCAACTTAGCTATGTTGGTCCACCAAACCAGAATAAACCAGTCTGTACCAGCATGTAACATTCACTCTGGTCAAAGCTGGTCTTTTCAGCTGGAAATATTTGCAATCGGCAGAGACACCTGTTAAACTGTGATCAATGAGGTCATGATTATGCTTTGCTGTCTCACTGAGTTCAGTCAATAAACTAAGCTGGCTCATGTAATGTTTTTAGTGCATTTGAATTGCTCAGGTTAAGTCTATTTCTTGGGCAGAATGTTTTGCCCTTAATTTTACCATCTGAAAATAAAGACTTGTTATTGTGTCACATCATGCCAGCACAAATTATTCAACTGAACTAGAAGGATGAATATTGGACAGCAAAACATTTCAAACTTTCAAGCATCTGGCATGATGTAAACATCCTCAGAGATTTCTGCCTGATCTGGATGGAAGAGGGCAGGATCATTGCTGTAGATTGCATCATGTGGATCACACTGCAGGTATGCTTGATGGGCTCTAAATGGGGGCAAAAGTGAAATTCATTAAATCCTTAAATAAAGCATTAAAATACATTTTAATTGCAAAATTTGCGCCAGCATATAACCCAATAAATATTGCGACGAAATAAAAACTCCTTTAATGTAACTCTCGCTGACTGTTATACCACTATTGCCACACATTCATGATGTCACTGTGATCTTGCAAAACAGACAGCAAATAGAACTTATTCCATGTCTACTTCAAAAACGTATCGCAGCCTTCTCATCACCCAATTTCTTATGATCTACATTACTGCAGTGGCTTACCTGTCTTCGCTTTCTACAGCACTGCTCTGAAATTCATGCAGATTTGACTGTCCACTCTGAAAGTTCTCATAGATTGGGCTCTGCGGTGCAGGCTGAAGTCCTCCGCCGTATCCACTGTATGGAGACTCCCTGGAATGACCATCGTGGCTCTTATCTTGGCTCTTAAGTTTATTAGATAACTCAATATCAACTGATTTTCTGTGTCGAAACCAGAGCACCACTGCTATCCCCACCAGAAGCAAAGCCACAAAGAATATAGGCAAACCAACAGCAAGTCCAAGGTTGTTTTTGTTGTTGTAGTTGTTGGTGGTGGTGGTGGTGGGCTCGTGGCCAGATGTAGAATTATTTACTGTGCTAGGTACAGTGCTAGGTACAGACATGGTCTAAAAAAGACAGAAAAATTATGTTATTGTATCTAAAATGACAGCAAACACTTGAGCATTTAAAGCACATTCACATCAATGTATTTCACAAAAAGAGAAAGTACTGTTAGTTCTGTTATGTAAAATGAAATTAATCAAATTGGCCTTGAAAAAAAATGTACTAATGTAACCCAAATTTATTGTTCATAATAGATCTAACCTTACCGTATCGTGTAGGTGAAACTATATCACCTATGTCTGTATCACAGCAGCAGGCAGAAATGGTCAAGCTGCCGTTTGGTGTTTCTTTTTGCAGAAAGACTTAAAGTTCCTCTTTCAATGCAGTAGTCATGCAACCTGGAAATTCACACCCCCACACAATCATTCTTCCTGTTGTCTTCATATAAACAGTTACTTGCTCTCAAAAGGAGATTTTGTGGGTTCATGTTAATAGGAGCTATAAATGATATGCAAATAATATGCATGACCTCTCAAACTTTACCAGTGTCTAGATTGTTCATAAAGTACTCCATTTGTTCTGTAGCCGATGTTGATAACACAGCCTTCATTAATAATCGAGTTTAAATCATGCTATAAAAGCTATTGGTAACAATATATGCTACACTGACTCATAAATGTACCAGTACCAGAAAATCACTGAATGTGACTAGTTTGAATATACAGAAATGAAAGCTGGTTAACCAGATCAAGACTTCAATGAAGCTCAAAATTAGAAAAAAAAATGAAAAATTTGAAAGTAGCTCAGATGTTGCGGGTAATGCTGATAGTGGTGATAGATAGACATCCTCTAGAAAAGAAGGAACTTAGTAATTCTAACATTGCAAGACCACAATTTTGCTCACAGCTTTTTTTTTTACTAGGACTAACGTACTAATGTGGTTTCAAAAAGATGGCAAAACAATGTCAGCTTAATGTAAAAAGAAACAAGAAAGTTGTGGTCACTGTCCTGGTCACTTGTGTTCTTATATCACCCCCTGGTGTTAAAAATGATGCATTTGCCTTCAAACTGTTAATTTTTGTTAGTGGGCAAACTGTGAGGATGAAATAAAATGAAATAACTACATCATTCTTGACAAAAAAAAAAGAAAGAAAGAAAAAAAAAAAGTCACTTAATGTGTCACTTTGAGGCCCATTCTCAGTAATGTTGACTAGCATCAAGCTGGAAAACCCCTAATTCAAATCCATAGAAATTATGGAAAATGATTCCGGCTTCAATGGAAATAGTTTTTTAAGTACAGTATGATGTGTTAGTTTGTCAAACAGACAGCTCTGTTTAACTACTTAGCCCAAACTAGAAGACTAAACTAAAAGAAACTCGATTTTCCAGTGTTAGGTTTGCTCTAGACAGATAAACAGGAGCTAAATGGGTTCTTCACTTAATAGTTAGCCTGTGAAAACAAAAGCTCCACTTTCAGGTTGCAAGAATTTGACTTCACTTCATTGCCTCTATTTTTATTTTCAGGACTGTGATACATAAATATCACTTTAAAAAAATATATCATAAAAATAATATTTAATCAAGAATCATGAATGAGAGTCATGAATGTCTCATGTGAAATCTTTAATGTTGGCTACTAACCCTATCCGAAACTGACATGTAACTGAACATATTATGCAACATTTGATTGTTATCTCAACTATACAGAACTTCTGTTTCTCTATTAAAAAATCCCACAGCTGCTGTAAAACACTTCCTTTCCATGCTTGCATGGTTCTGTTTAATTGTAGCCTACTTTACAAAATAAAATGAGTTACATTTCATATTGATCAAACTGACGGTGACGGCTGCAAGTAGCTGCATTTATTAACAAACCAAAGAGCTATAACTAAACAATACTTTGAGCTAGCATTAAATATTAAATATGATATGCATCATGACACATCTGGGTAGACCCGACATCTAACTACACCTGGCAGACAGAAAGTTTTTTCTTCATTAAAGTTGGGAACTGAGAATTGTTCTTATTAAGAAACATTTACATTAAAAATAAATATGGGAACCGAAGGATCTCATGACCTTTCATTCTCAATAATGATTAATCTACAGTTCCAATTCAACACATGCCTAATTGTCGAACAAATGGCTCTTAAAGGATTAGTTCACCCCAAAATTAAAATAACCCCATGATTTACTGACCCACAAGCCATCCTAGGTTTACATGACTTTCTTCTTTCAGACAAATACAATCGGAGTTGTACTAAATAATGTCCTGGCTCTTCCAAGCTTTATAATGGCAGTAAATAGGGGATGAGATCTTGAAGGCCAAAAAAGTGTAACTATCCATCATAAAAAATATCCACTCGGCTCCGGGGGGTTAATAAAGGCCTTCTGAAGCGAAGCGATGTGTTTGTGTAAGAAAAATATCCATATTTAAAACTTTAAAAACTAAAATAACTAGCTTCCAACAGACAGCTGAAAGCTAGTTAATGGACGAATAAATCATGGGGTAATTTTCATTTTTGGGTGAACTATCCCTGTAATAGGTGATTCTTACAGCTCAGAATGTCTAGTCTGATTCCCGAACAAACAACTCCCATGAGCCGGTTCTTTTTACAGAATGAACGACCAATGTAATTCCTGAACGAACGGATCATATAAAACTGTTATTTTAGCGAATCACTTAATCCGTCTATGAATAAAAAGTTGTGTTTTCATCATGTCCGACTTGAAATAAATAAATAATTGATCCATGACTACCAGCATGCATTGCAGCATGAATGAATTATGCAAAATAATTGTCTCTTTTTATTTTCTTTTATTCTTACTATTTAGTTTTATTGTATTGTTGTTGTTTTATTGTGACTTTAGTTGTTAGTTTTGTGATGTTCAGTGTTATTCTGTTTATCTAAATATTTTGAGTGCCACCGTTGTTGAGATTCATATGCTGATTCTTAATGTCTGTGTTTTTCTAAATTACACAATAGTTCAAAATTAACTGTGCACAATGTGTTTTTGAAATCATCTAGATTATCTGATTGTCACAATACTACTAGATCTCAAGCTGTAGAATGTACTATGCACTATGCACTAATTAATAAAACATGACCTATAGAATTACAAATTAAATATTAGAGTTAAATATTGGGTGAGAGAAGTGAATCAGGCCACTACGTGATAATTTTGTCACCATCAACAGGTAGCCAAACATCACCAGATCATATTTCCTCTTGGTTTTGTTTGTCATAACAAACATGTTCCGCAAACACAAAGTTATAGCAGCCAGAGAAAAACTATAATGCTAAAAAGTCAAGGGTCAAGAGTCCAACTAAAGCAAACACCGATCTCCATAATGGTGAACCAAACATTTTCAATAAAACATCTACATCTAAGCAACTGGTAATTTTCAATAAGAACTTTTATAGATGTATGAAAGAAATAAAGTCAAACTTGTTAGTATTAAGTGCTGCTGGTAATGCTATATATTTTAAATAATGGAGTTGTTTAATCAGATTTAATGTCTTAATGTCTAACAGCAGGTGTTCGTTACTAATGTACAATCGTACAATCATCACTCAATAAATGAATTATCTCATGAACTCCACTCTTAAATGGTCTTGAAGGTTCTGGTCTTGACCACACCTCTGGTCTTGGTCTTGGAGGACTGGTCTTCACTATATCTCTGAGATAAACACAAACACATTATGGCCTGGTTTCACAGACAGGGCTTAGATTAAGCCAGGTTTAGACCTTAGTTTAATTAGGACATTTACAGTTGAGCTCAAAAGTTTACATACCCCTTGCAGAATCTAGAAAAATGTGAATCATTTTAACAAAATAAGAAGGATCATGAAAATTCCATGTTATTTTTTATTTAGTACTTTCCTGAATAAACTATTTCACATAACAGTTGTTTACATAAAGTCCACAAGACAAAAAAATTGCAGAATTTATAAAAATGACCCTGTTGAAAAGTTTACATACCCTTGATTCTTAATACTGTGTGGTTACCTGGATGATCCACAACTGTTTTTTTGTTTTGTGATGGTTGTTCATGAGTCCCTTGTTTGTTCTGAGCAGTTAAACTGAGCTCTGTTCTTCAGTTTTCCAGCATCTTTTGCATATTTGAACCCTTTTCAGCAGTGACTGTATGATTCTGAGATCCATCTTTTCACACTGTGGACAACTGAGGGACTCAAACACAAGTATTAAACAAGGTTCAGACATTCACTGATACTCCAGAAGGAAACACAACGCATTAAGAGTCGGGGATGTAAACTTTTTGAATTGGATGAACAGAATAAATTACAGAATAAAAAACTTGCAAATCAACTTCTTGTTCAAAAGTTTTCACCCCTGACTCTTAACACATCGTGTTTCCTTCTGGAGCATCAGTGAATGTTTGCAGCTTTTGTAATAGTTTTGTCTGAGTCCCTCAGTTGTCCTCAGTGTGAAAAGATGGATCTCAAAATCATTCAGTCACTGCTAGAAAAGGGTTCAAATATGCAGAAGATGCTGGAAAACTGAAGAATCTGCAGGACCTGGAGGATTTTTCTGAAGAACAGAGCTCAGTTTAACTGCTCAGAACAAACAAGGGACTCATGAACAACCATCACAAAACAAAAAAACAGTCGTGGATTATCCAGGTAACCACACACAGTATTAAGAATCAAGGGTATGTAAACTTTTGAACAGGGTCATTTTTATAAATTCTGCAATTTTTTTGTCTTGTGGACTTTATGTAAACAACTGTTATGTGAAATAGTTTATTAAGGACAGTACTAAATAAAAAATAACATGCAATTTTCATGATCCTTCTTATTTTGTTAAAATGATTAGCATTTTTGCAGATTCTGCAAGGGGTATGTAAACTTTTGAGCTCAACTGTAAGTAGCTTTTATAAATAGGTGTTATAGGTGTTCTTGGCTACACAAATTGTGTTGGATGCTGTGAACAAATACACAGGTTATAACTATGTAAAACAACAGAATTCTTCCAAAACAGTTTTATTTAATATTGACACAAAATGTGTAAACTAGAGTGCTACATATTATGTGTAATATTTTTCTACACATTTTTTCTAAGAGTGTAATCTAATTATTACACTGTTAGACTGTAATTAGCAATTAATTCGTTTTTTAGAGTATAACTTACACAACACTGTGCAGAAATTATGTTAGGGAATTGTTTCAAATATTACAGTTTTAATGTAGGCTATAAATATTAATTCACTTCGGAAAAATGAAAAAAAAAAAAATAGGCTACTTTTAAAATATGAAACCAAAACCGCCAGTAGGTGGCAGCAAGTCACTGTCTTAATGAGTGAGTTGAATCTTTCAATAAACCGATTCAAAATGCTAATTTAGCAAACGACTGTATTTATGAATGGGTGGCCTAATTGAATTATTTTTTTACTCATCTGATTCGTTCAAATACGCTGATTCTTTGAGGAATAAACACTGTTGCTCTGAGACGCAGCAGTTCTGCTGTTTTTTTTCTATTTTCTTTGATGGAGCAAAAACAGTCTAGGGTAAAAAGCGGATTTTTGATGGCAAACGGCTCTCTCAAAACCTGGAGCTGATGTGAGCCATGTTATATCTGTTTAAATCTGAAATTATCTCATAATTTAATGACAGACTGCTGAGTGCAGTGATTTAATTCTTTTGTTAACATTTCTTCCTAAAATACTGTATTAATGAATCGTTGATGGAACCGAAGGAATCAGCATCACCTTATTCCCATTTCTAATCTTCTTTCGTTCACACATGATCATCCTCGAATCTCTGTAGAACAGACGAGGACCCGGCGCGCTCCAGATGTGCGTGTTCACTATGCCCACGCTCACGGACGCGCGCACGCAGCAGCGTCTCATTGAACCAGAGCGGAGCTCAGGAGGAGAGAAACATGGCGACCTCGAATAATCCGCGAAAATTCAGCGAAAAGATCGCGTTACACAACCAGAAGCAAGCGGAAGAGACAGCTGCGTTCGAGGAGGTGATGAAAGACCTGAGTATTACTCGGGCGGCCCGTGTAAGTTTGTCTGTTTTCTCTCTTGTGACAGCATTCATTAGCAGCCCGACGTGCGGGGCAGAATTTATGTTGATACGACACGCACGGAACCCGCCTGTCTGGACGTAAACAATAACAAACGCCCCTCTCTAGTGCGCGTTTATCTCTAGCGTTGATTAAAGGATTGCCTTCCAATGGACGTTGTTGAGATATTTGATAATAACAGGCGGTCACGACGAGGCCTTATAAAAGTTGCCATGCTCACATCTGCAGTGTATGAGTGTGAATGGATTGAGCATGTGTTTTGACAGCCACAATACAGTCTCTCGCCGTTGTAGCTGGACTGTAATCAAGGCCATATCCAGTGCTGGACGCTTTTTAGCATCTAAATTTTAATTTCAGGTGTCATTCCTTACTAAAGGGCCAAACCTCAATGTTTGTATTCATCTATACATGCTCTCAATAATTTAGAAATAAACAACAATGTATTTGCTCGGTTCACTTATGTGCACTTATGCCAAAAAATAAGGACTCCAGCAAACTATGATGACAGGGTTGTGATTATACAGACATTGCCTGCACTGCTTTACTAACATCCCACCCAAGATTCAGACTAAATACTACTCATTTCAAAGTGACGCTCACATTTTTTTCTGTTTTGTTTTTATTGTTCTCTTGTTACTGTTTAATTTCAGGTGTTTCCAACATTATATAAAATCTGCAGCACATGCATGATAATGTATGCATGCCCAGTGTGATGTATTAAAAGGGTTAGTTCATCCAAAAAATGAAAATTATCCCATGATATAATCACCCTCAAGCCATCCTAGTTGTATATCTTCTTTCAGATGAACACAATCGGAGTTACATTAAAAAATATCCTGGCTTTTCCAAGCTTTATAATGGTAGTGAAGGGGGCTCTAGATTTTGAAGCCCAAAAACGTGCAACCATCCATAAACTTCAGGGGCCTTCTGAAGCAAAAGTGATAGTTTTTTGTTAGAAATATATACTTTTTTGTTTTTGTTAGAAAAATATATATTTTTTAATATTACCCCGATTGTGTTCGTCTGAAAGAAGATAGTCATATACACCTAGGATGGCTTGAGGGTGAGTAAATCATGGGATAATTTTCATTTTTGGGTGAATTATACTTTTAATGCAGCTGATGAACAATAAAAACATTGACATCAGAATAAATTCGGCTCAAGCATTTAAAGTGGAAGGCGACAAAACTGCAGAGAACGCTTAAAATTGGAATGTAAATGTATGTTTGTGTGGATGCTAATATGGTTATTGTTACAAGGTTTTCTTCCTTGATAACCTTATAATTAGAAGTAGCCTCTTTTTCAATTAAGAAATATCACTCTCGGAATCTTTGGATGTTGTTTACAGCAGGGCAGTTTTACTTTAATTAGTATCTCACAGTTTTATTGGTTGGTTGTTTGTTTTCTTTCTTGCAGTTACAGTTACAGAAGACCCAGTATTTACAGCTCGGTCAGAACCGAGGACAGTACTATGGCGGCTCTTTGCCAAATGTCAATCAGATTGGAAACACTACCATTGACCTTCCCTTTCAGGTAAGGAGCAGGTGATATCGAGTATGAATAGATATGTGGAATACAAGCTGTATACTGAAATGTTATCTTCATGTTAGAGCTGCATGATTCTTGATAAATTGAGAATCACAATTTTTTTTTTTTTTTTAAATATAGATCACGATTCTCCCACGATTCTGAATAGAATAAACTAAACTAAATAACATGTAATTTAGTAGAGGTTCTGACAAAGTGTTGATTGTCTATTGAAAGAAATATTTAATTAATTTGAACAAATTATTTTTAAAAAATTGTTTTGAATGAATTATTCAATGATTCACTCACATATACTTCACTTGTTTCATTATTGGATGAATCAAAGTTTTTGAATGAATGATTCAATGACAAATACATTTTTTTAAGTCACTTGTGCCACCTACTGGTGTAACGAAGTAATTGATACAATCATTATTTGAAGCGTCAAGTTACTTTCAAAAGGTTATTTAGTCTATTTTGATCGCAACTGTAGACATCAGTGTTTATATCCAAACTATAAACTTTTATCCCAGTACTTCTGTGATAATTTGAATATTTCTAACACAGAAATAATGATACTGTGTGGTTGAAAAGACTGTTTGTGAAGCTGTTTCATCATACCTATACACAGGGTCTAAAATTAACACTCGCCAAGTACCAAATGCAAGTAAAAATCAGTGTTGGCAAGTATATGAAACAGTGTCAGTCGCCAGTTGGTCGGTAACATTTTTATGAATTCTAACAATGCAAAATTGTACGAACATGAATGTGAACAAACATGAACGACGCTCGGGACAATTGACAGGGCAGTGTTGCAACGTCACAAAAGTTTAAGCCTTGCCAATTAAAATATTTAAGCTCAAGAAGACTCAATTCGTTAATCACACACTGTGTGGGAAATTTTCTGTGCTCAACCATCCGAAGTGCGCGCCCAGAAATCCGCGTCTCAGACAGCGCACCAATACTAAATTGAGCTCTCTTTTCATGTCTTCTTGTGCTTGAACATATTCAAACAAAATTGTCAAAATGCCTGTCTTGGCAAGTATCCTTGTAAACATAGTCATTTATGTCTTAACTGAGCATAAACAGTTGAGAAATAAAACGCATGTGTAACAGTATATTGGATCCATGCATTAGCTCTTAAAGTGACAGCAGCCTAATATTCCTGCTGCTGTCTGTGTATTCAGTGCTAATCAAAAAACAAAGAACAATCACTCATTGCTCTTGACTGAATATCTTTTGTAACTTTAATAAGGACTAATCTATGTTTCACTGGCTGGTAAAAAAAAAAAAATATTTATGGCAGGTAAATTTTCTTAAGTCACCGGTCATTGGCAGCTGTGGCAAAAAGTTAGTTTTAGTCTCTGCCTATAAATGACAACTGCTTTCTCTGGCTCAGCGGCAGCAAATGTTCGCTGTGATCGTACTTATCAAAGGTTTAATAGACATAGCTGAATCGTTGTCATTTAGGAATAAGATTGCGTGGGTGTTTGAATCAAGATTGTGATCTTTTAACGATTAATAATGCAGCTCTGCTTCATGTTTGTTGGTTTTTATCAGACTCCTTTTCAGAATTCAGTATTGGACACAAGTAGAACGACTCGTCACCATGGGTTGGTGGACAGGGTCTATCGGGACAGGAATCGCATCACGTCGCCACACCGCAGACCCCTCTCTGTGGACAAACATGGTCGTCAAATATCCTTGATGAGTCTAGTCATGAATGCAGACGGAATTATTGCACTTCTTTGCCCTGCGTGGCATACAAAACATATTTATTTAAAATTTCTGTGATTTGCTTACACTGACATTATGAAGTCCTTAATGCTGAATCTCACATTGACAGCTGCCCATATGCCTCTGTGTATCTGTCACCCCCACCTGATACCAGCTGGAGGAGGTGAGAGTTTATACTCACACAGTCTGTTTGCATGTGCTAAAGATTGTACATACTGTATGTGCAGGACTAATAAGCCAGATAGCTGTTAAAATTGCATGTTATTATAATTATACTATAGTTATATTATAATTATACTTCATAGCTCTATGATAGCTCAAATAATAATCTCAGATTTTATATAGTAACATTGTAATATTGTAACTTTTAAGTTGTTTAAAGGGGCTATATGTAGAATTCAGAAACCCTTGTTATTAATCCAATTTCTTTGCATGACATATTGACAGAATAGCTCTTTCTGCAATATCCTGAACATTGTATAAGCATTCATTCATTCATATGTCAGACGGAATCCTTTGGATTTTCCTGGCACGAGTCTACAGTATACAGGCTTTCATAGACAACCTAGGAAGTCAGGGCAGGTCTCGTTTTTTTGTTTCGTTACAAGCTGTTCACACATTGGCAATATAAAAAATTATTAATACATTAAAATTCTTAGCCCCTTTAATTGTAAACTGTGTATTATTTTTTATGATTTTATTTTTACCATGAATATTGCCTTTTATTATATATAATATCGCTTACTTAATGTCAGTAATTATCAGACCTTCTTACCACTCTATTGTACATTTGAATCTGCATGTTGTGGTACAATATAGACTTTTACATCATGTGATTCTTGAATTTCTTTGTGCTTGTTATGCAGAACCAACTCAGACTCTGCCCTGCACCAGAGCACTTTGAACCCAAACCAACAAGATGCATTTGCAGGAGGGTCTCAAGATTTGCAGCCAAAACAAGGTTTATTTTATTTTATTTTATTTTAATCTATTAAATGCTCTCATCAATGATCTAATGCCAGGTTAAAGGTAGCAGTGAACTATATCCTGTAGAATTTTCCCCACACATGTTTTAGTGTATGATTTCATCCCTCTCTATGTACTAGTTCTTCTTCTCACTATGCCAGGAACAGGGGAATCTGAAAGTGACATGGACAAAGAAATTCAAAAGCTGATATGGGATCACAAAAAGGTACATTTTAAAATAGATTTCTTTACTATGGTTTTCATGTGTTCTTTTATCAACAAGTTATTTATCATTTTATTCATAGAATACTTCACCAAGGCACAAGTCAAACAAAATACCTGGAATCAAGTAAGTGTGGTTTCCCTGGATCTTCTTTTTGAATCTGATAGTGTAGGACCATGCAATTTAGAGAGTCAAATGTTCATTTGAGCAAACAATTATCCATTTATTATTATCCAACAGCCATCTAGACATACCTACTCCTTTATAGCAGCCTTGTTTTATCATATCATATAATCAGTACAGTGGGCCTTTTCTTTTGACATATCTATTTATCCTGGTCCCTCTTAACATCCCTCATGTCATTTCCCCAGCATATTTCCATCTCCAGATCAGGAAATGACTGCATCTCTAATCCCAGCGGCACACAACACAGGCGGCTCTCTGCCAGATCTGACCAACATCCAGATTCCCCCTCCACTCCCCACACCTCTGGACCCTGATGACTCCTCGTCCTCTCTCAGTGCCTCCAACAGCACTGGCAACCTGGCCAACAATCAAATGGGCCTCACGTCTGCCAGCCAAGGTGATTCTGACCAGCATACGCATTAGGACAGTTTCTCAACCCTTTCGACTCCCCATTGACTAGTATTTGAAGGTCCCCACATGTAGGCTAATGCTTAATTATGTCTTGTAATGCACCTTATAATACACTGTATGGTCTCAAGAACAATTGTAACCACATTTATAATACATTATAATACTTAACTATTCATTGAACACATCTTATGAAAGTATAATGCATTAAAACACATCAAAAACAACCAACAACCAGAATCTGCAAATATTATAATGCATTTTAACTTTGGTTACAATTATTTGTGAAAAGATATAATGCGTTATATCGTACATTGTGAATACCTTATACGTAAAGGCTTTAAGTAAAGTGTTACCAAATGTTTTTACTCTCAAATTTTATTTGATAAAATATTTTGCATTAGCATATGCGCTCTGTGTGTAAATATGTCCTATGCTGTCACTGTCTCTGATTACGAGGACTAACCTTGAGACTTTTTGGACCTTTGTAGACAAGATAAGCCCATATATTGTATTAAATATGTATTAGACACCACTTTTTCTCTCTTTCTGTGTAAAACCATCTAATAACACTGTCTGCAAGCGTCTGATATTTCAAATTTAATGATATTATATCTAAATGGATTTTCTTACTTGCATTGAGAATTATTAGGATACTATTTATCCAGCATCTGATGTGTGACGTTTTCTCTTCACGTGTGACATCAGCCCAGTCCACGGCGACAGTGAGCTTTCAGCGCCGACATGAGAATGTAGTTCCGCTGATCCTTAACACAGACTCCCAGCAGCATCCGAGTCTTCAGCAGCTGTCGCCCACCCTCTCTCCTCCGCTCTCTCTAGCACAGGTAACACAGCTGTCATACCTCCAACTGCTGATGAGGACAGATTTAAGGTAGTGTTACAGAAGGAACATTACTCACTCACATGCTAATAGACTGTCTCAATCTGGACCTATGGTAAATAGGCGGTGGCGATAGATGCTATGACGCTGGAGCAGCAGTTGGCTCAGTATGCTTTCTTCAGTCAGCCGTCCACACAGACGCAGGGTGGGCTTCCTCAGCTCCAGCAGAACAACCAGCTGCCACCTGTCTCAGGAAGCCAGACACAAAGCTCTGTTGGCATTGATATTAATACGGTAAGATCACATCTCAGCACTTCACTCCATAGATCTGCAGTGGATTTCTAGATATTGGGTATGTACGGTCTGTCAATCAGATCATACAGGGCACTAAATGACATTCAAAATACAGTA
This sequence comes from Ctenopharyngodon idella, assembly GCF_019924925.1. NCBI lineage: Eukaryota > Metazoa > Chordata > Actinopteri > Cypriniformes > Xenocyprididae > Ctenopharyngodon > Ctenopharyngodon idella. The sequence continues at coordinate 14,323,768 of NC_067221.1, forward strand.
CCAGTCAAATGTTTGGGCATAACTACCCATTAAACACTATTGTAGAAAACAGTAATAATAAGGAATACATAGTAAAAAAAAAAAAGAAAAAGTTATATAAAAACTGTCACATTTTTTTAGATTCTTTTAAATTAACTCCCTTTCCCTCTGCACACTCTGTTCATTCTCACAATTTTATTTATTTTTTTCTTTAATTTAGTCAAACTGTGTGATATAAAGTCACAATTGTGATATATGACTTCCACACTTTCTGGTCCACATCCTATAAATAAAATAAAATAAATAAAAAGAAAAAAAAAAAAGAAAAGAAAATTACCGTATGATTCAGAAGTTTATATTTTTTAAAGAAATGTATTCAGCAAGGATGCATTAAATTAATTAAAAGTGACAGTAAAGACATTTATGTTACAAAAAGATTTCTGTTTGAAATAATTTTTTTTTTAAACTTTCTGTTCATCAAATAACCCTGAAAAAAGTATCAAAAACTAACAAAAATATTAAGCAGCCGCTGTTTTCAACATTGATTGATAATAAGAAATGTTTCTTGAGCAGACAATCAGCATATAAGAATGACTTATGAAGGATCATGTGACACTGAAGACTGAAGTAATGATGCTGAAAATTCAGCTTTGCCATCACAGGAATAAATTACATTTTAAAATATGATAAAACAGAAAACAGTTATAGTTTAATAATATTTCACAATATTACTGTTTTACCATTTATTTAATCAAATAAATGCACCGTTGTTGAGCATAAGAGACTTTTTTCAAAAACATTTAAAAAAAAAATTTCCTACCTCAAACTTTTGAACAGTAGTGTATGTGGGCAAACTGTATATTTATCTATAAAACTAATTTTAAGCATGTAAGGATAAGCCTTTAGATCTAAAGGGTTTTAAAATAAAGAAAAAGCGCAACTCAATCATAAATGTCCAGACTTTTGACTGGTAGTGTAAATAGTGAATTTCAACAAGCAGTGTTCTTTCTTTCTCATTTAAGTTCTCAGCTTATTCTGTTTTAAACACCTCCTCAGTCTTGACAGTACTGGATATCGGTACTGTCAAGTAAAGACGAAAAAAAAATATATATATTTCCATTTGTAAAGAATAAGCCCTCTTGTAATAACAAGGTCATTTAGCTGATGTCCTGATAAAAACATTCTGGCTGAACAGTTTAAATGGCCAGATAATCAGAGACATTGTAGTAAATTGTTTGACTAAAATGGGAGCCACAGGCCTTACCCTGAGTCAGAGGTCCCCTACAGGGGCTCCGTTGGTCTAACTTGGTGTTGTCCCATATAGGCTGCTTCCCTCCAGCAGTACCGCTGTAGGGTGGGGTCTTCGGCCAATCAGTCTCCGACCTCTCCGGTCTCCAATCAAGGCTTCTCTCCGGGGGGCTCGCCTCAAGTAAGGGCGAACCCAGCAGCCGCTGCTTCCACCCTGTAGTTTGTTTTGTTTGGAGCAGATCTGGAGCCTGTCCCTTTAGCCGCTCTGTGTGTCCTAGTCCAGTCGTGTCTCCCAGTCTCTCTGATCCTGGCTGCTTCGCTGTGTGTCTGAGCACCACTTAGTCATTCTGTGTATCATGCTGAGTAGCGATATAGGCCAGTTTTAATGTACGCTGTACTCATTGAAAGTGCCATTGCTGTTATACATATACATATACAGTTTGACAAAAAAAGACGATGGTCCTTTAAATGAAATGTTAATGCTTTGAACCATCAATGACTTGCAGATTTGGAGAGTAGTAATTAGAAATTAGACTTTTGTTTAATTCTTTGTATCTTGCTTGGTAATTCAGGGGTCTATCTGGTACCACTAGATATTGTTAGATTTTTTTTTTTGTATCTCTGCCAGCAATCAGCCAAAAATCTATCACAAAAAGGGGCCTCACTCTGAAAATGTCTCTGAAAAATCTTTTATTATTTTGGAGCAGGACAATAATTGGAGCAGTCCACTGACTGCTGTGATGGATCCCACAGTCTGTGTGTGGCAAAAAAAGAAAAAAAAAAAGAAAAATCACACATTTTTACTTTGTAAGTATTCAATTAGAATCCAGATGAGAAACACAAACATTTAGAGTGGGAATAATGGTGTGCAACTTCTTCCTTTTGGTCTCTAAAAGCCATTCCAAAATGATTACCACAGATTGGGCTAGAAAATATGACTGTAGTGATGTGCATTTTGTGATGTTTTTTCTTCTTTTGTTTTTTTTGTTTTGTTTTGTTTGTAGATATTGGGTTAGGTTTAGCTCTTTGCTTATCTGTTGCTTTAACAAAGTGTTACATTTCCATACAGTACACTTTCAACATGTTTATGTGTTTGAAATTAGCCAAAATGTCTTCGTCAAACATGGTGATACAGAATTGATGTTGTCATTTTTCTTGAATCATGAATTGACGCAGAATGTAAATTTTTCATGGATTTAGATCCTTTCATGGGCTATGTTATTTTAAGGCATTTGTGATAGTCAGTGATCTGTAGTGATTATTTTTAGCCTTTTCGTGGATGGTTATTTCTAATATGTTCTCATTTTAGCACTCGTCCATTCTCGGAAGTGTCTTTGGTGATGCCTTTTACGACCAGCAGCTTTCTCCTCGGCAGACCAGCGCTTTGTCTCAGCAGGTGAGGCAACGGTATAAATAAGTTGAATTGTACTTTAGCTGCTGCAGCCCATCTGGGATTTTTTTAAGCCACATACAGTACAACAAATGTTTTAATGCAGTTCTATCTATTCATTTAAATATGTGAAGAAAGAACCTGTCCAGAAACAATTCTTTCTTTGCTCTTTACATGAACAAACCACTAGAGGGCAGCTGAAATCTTTGAGATGACAAGTGTAGGGTTCCCTGTGAGCTATTCTTCAGTAGTGGCACAGTGGGAAGTGGCATGCTTATGACACAAAAGAGAGGACCTGCATCATGTTCTGTTCCCATCTCCCCACTTTCCCCCCTTATGTTTTGGTCTATTCTGCATGTTTTACCTTCGTTTATAAAATGGCAAAATTTTGTTGAAATTTTATTGAAATTAATAATAATATAATACAGTGCTCAGTGTAAATGAGTACACCCCCTTTGAAAAGTAACATTTTAACAATATCTCAATGAACACAAAAACAATTTCCAAAATGTTGACAAGACTAAGTTTAATATAACATCTGTTTAACTTATAACATGAAAGTAAGGTTAATAATATAACTTAGATTACACGTTTTTCAGTTTTACTCAAATTTACTCATTTACGCTGAGCACTGTATATTAATTATATTAATATAATAATTAATATAATATATAAATGAAATAACACATACACACACACACAGACATATATATATATATATATATATATATATATAAGAAACATTGCTGCTGACAAAGGGAAAAAAATAAAGCTTTTCATATTTCAAAACCTGTTTTCAAAGTCAGTCTTGATCCCAAAGGACAAACAGGCTTTGGTTTTATATATATATTTATTTATAAATATACTTTTGAACGGTAGTGTTTTTATACACCTTACATGACACATGTAAGAAATGTAAGAACTGTATGAAAGTGTAAGAAATGTATTTTTCTTTCCTTTGATTGTCTCATTGACCTTCACTTTATAGTCATTGAATTTGTTTTAATTCCTTAGCTGGAGCAGTTCAACATGATTGAGAATTCCATCAGCTCGAACAGTCTGTACAGTGAGGGATCCACTCTAAACTACTCTCACGCTGCGATGCTCAACCTCACTGGGAGCCACGGCAACCTGCAGGACGCGCAGCAGCTAGGCTACAGCAGCCATGGGAACATCCCCAACATCATTCTCACAGGTATTGCACCTGCCCCAGTTCGATATTGCATAATATTAGCATGAACCTTTGTTGTACATGTGCTGACAATGCTGCTGTGAAGTCTAGCATCAAAGAGGTCCCTCTAAACCGGGTCTCCAACCTTATTTCATTTGAGAGCTACTTTTTAAAAATGAAAGTAGCTGAGGGCTACACATGTTACGAGATGTCAAGAGACAGTTCACCCAGAAAATAAAAATTCTGTCATCATTTACTCACCCTCATGTCGTTCTACCCTGTAAGACTTTCGTTCATCTTCAGAACACAAATGAAGATCTTTTTGATGAAATCTGAGAGCTTTCTGTCCCTCTATAGACAGCTATGCAACTGACACTTTGATGCATAAAGAGACCATAAAACTAATTCATATGATGATAAAACTATATCCATATGAAGTAAAACTGGTCCATATGAAAGCTCTCAGATTTCATCAAAAAGATCTTCATTTGTTTTCCGAAGATGAACGAAAGTCTTACAGGTTTGGAACAACATGAGGGTGAGTAATTAATGACAGAATTTTCATTTTTGACTAACCCTTTAAATCTCTTAACTCTCAAATTAACAACAATCCAAACAGATAATATACACCTTCATAGAGTTTTTGTATACACGTCACCCTTTAATGTCAGAGAAAAGAACAGAGTCAGAGAATACAGTTTTTTTTATGGAAAACAGTACTTTGCATATTATACTGTAGTTGTCTACACATAACTATAGTTGTTTTTATAGTGCATCATAACTAAAGCTTAAACGTTATGAACATTTCATATCACAATTATAGTGACCAAAATGACCGGTTATGGTAACCAAAATGGTTATCACGATATTGTTAAAATGTGCTGGAAACATTCAAAAAGTTTTATGTCTCAAACCAACAAACAAATAAAAAAATTAGCAGCACTGTGCACTTTTTGGCTGCATAAACATTAAAATGAAAGCGTATAACGTATGGGTGCCTTACAACATAACATGTTATCTACTATCCTGTACTACATGTTCAAATAAAGTTTTGACAAAAAAGTTTTATAAAATGATAAACCTCACATTTCAGCCTTTAAATCATTTTTATGAAAAGGATGAGTCAAAATGATAAATTAGAGGCATTTTATCTGCTCCATAAACAATTCATAAACATAAACAGTTCTACCACGGCTACCTTATTATATGAAGCGTTGAGATTTTTAGAATGCACATTAGCTTATTTTTTCATCCATCGGTTAAAATTGTAAAAAAAATTTATCTGATTTTCGCATTGGTCTGAACAAAAATGGCAGACAGGCTGAATGAAAATGTAAATTCACTCTCTGCCAGTAGGCGGCCAAGAGGCTCCAGTTATAACAAGCCTATACTGTGGCTATCGCCACAAATTAGGCACAAACATCTTTCACCTTCATTTAAAAAACCAAACAAAATTCTTTTTTTATTTTTTACTTGATTTACATTGGAGGGGGTGAGACACATGTCTATGTTAGCTCACTCTGATTGGATGAAAAGTGTGTCTTGGAGCTACTGGTAGCTCGTGAGCGACATGTTGGAGACCCCCGCTCTAAAAGTTGAGCGTATTATATTAAACACATCTTAGTTACAGTCGAGTCCCTTACAAGCCTATCCAAAGAGTTGTCCAACTCCCTAACAGGTGACGTGAGCTTTGACGCAGATTCCCAGTTCCCCCTGGATGAGCTGAAAATCGATCCGCTGACACTGGATGGCCTGCACATGCTCAACGATCCAGACATGGTTCTGACCGACCCCGCAACAGAAGACGCTTTCCGGATGGACAGGCTGTAATCTTTAGGTATACGATGTTCATTTGTCCTCCTTTTGAGATCGGTGTGATTAAGTGGGAGAGAAGCAGCATATCTGGGGGACATTTGACCCGGTTTCTCAAAGTCCATCCTCTGGGAAGAGATTGCTGAGAATGTTGCCACCGCATGCTAGGGAAAAATGGGAAAGCAGTGCTGCCTCATCTAATGAATCAACCTTTTGAGCAAGCAGCCCATCATTTCTTAGGATAATAAACTCACACCTCAGCAATCGTGGTTCCTTTAGCTCTTTATGAGAGAATGTGACACTACATACGATCCCTCGTGGTTCAATCATGTGTTCTTCCATTTCATATCCTGTAGAAGCCCCTACTCCTCCTGATGCCCACTGTACATGCCTGCTACTTTCCTTTATTTTCTTTAACTACAAATATTTATTTATGCACTTTTATACATGCATATACCACCAAAAGCATTGTTTGTCATGATCTGATTCATTTTCCTATACAAATGTTTCTTGCTTGAATAAGCAGTAATGGTTAAAAAGGAGTGTTAATCCTCCCCATTTTAAGGGCAGTCCTCAACAAATTTTCTTTTACACATGAACACTAATGTACTTCAGTGGAGTCTGAACATATGATTGTAATGTTTTATAGATGTCTAGTTTCGCCACACCATGCTCGGATAGCTATACAGCTTAAACAATGCTAATGTGGCTCAAGATGATCAAATTCATCTGGTTGAAAAGTGTCTAACTGAAAATACTAATATCAAAACACACATTTTTTTTATACTTTAAAAGGGATAGTTCACCGAAAAATTAAAATCCTGTCATCATTCACTCACCCTCATGCTGTTCCAAACCTGTATGACTTTTTCTGTAAAAAAAAAAAAAAAACATAAGATATTTTAAAGAAATGTTTTTGTCCATGGCATGCGATTAAAGGATTAGTTCACTTCAGAATTAAAATTTCCTGATAATTTACTGACCCCCATGTCATCCTAGATGTTTGTTTTTCTTTCTTCAGTCGAAAAGAAATTATGATTTTTAAGGAAAACATTCCAGGATTTTCCTTCATATAATGGACTTCAACAGGGTTCAATGGCTTGAAGGTCCACATTGCCGTTTCAGTGCAGCTTCAAAGGGCTCTACATGATCCCAGCTGAGGAACAAAGGTTTTATTTAGCGAAACAATCGGTAATTTTCTAAAAATAAAAAATTATATATACTTTTTAACCTCAAATGCTCATCTTGCACTAGCTCTGCGATGCGCTACGCATTACATAATCACGTTGGAAAGGTCATGCGTGACGTAGGCGGAAGTAAAGCGAATGTGCAAAGACTAAGTAACGGCCTTTACAAAAAAAAAAGGTTAAACAACGATGTCGGACGATTTTGAAGTTGGAGGAGAAAATGAAAATGAGTTTTACTTCTGCCTACGTCACGTGTGACCTTTCCAACATGATTACGTAATGCATGGCGCATCGCAGAGCCAGTGCAAGACGCACATTTGAGGTTAAAAAGTATATAATTTTGTTTTGTTTTGTTTAGAAAATGACCAATCGTTTCGCTAGATAAGACCATTATTCCTCGGCTGGGATCATGTAGAGCTCTTTGAGGCTGCACTGAAACTGCAATTTGGACCTTCAATCCATTGAACCCTGTTGAAGTCCACTATATGGAGAAAATCCTGGAATGTTTTCCTCAAAAACCTTAATTTCTTTTCGGCTGAAGAAAGAAAGACATAAATATCTTGGATGACATGGCGGTAAGTAAATTATCAGGAAATTTTAATTCTGAAGTGAACTAATCCTTTAAAGTCAGAGGTCCAAAACGAAACATTTGGACCCCATTGACTTTTATTGTATGGAGAGGGAAAAAAAAGGCCACACGCTGAGACTTTGTTCAAAATATCTTCTGTGTTCCACAAAAAAAGAAAGTCATACAGGTTTTGAATGACATGAGAGCGACTAAATGATGACAGAACTTTCATCTTTGGGTGAACTGTCCATTTAAAATTTGCAGTATATGCACAGTTACTAACAATGTAAAAGGCAGTAACTAGTGAACAACTGCTTTGCATTAGAAAACTTTTTTTTGTGCCAGTAAAATGGTGGTGTTTTAAATCAACAGACTTATAATATATTCAATGTACAGTATGTAATGTTACAATATAACCTATGAGCACAGCCATGGTAACTGGTATAGTCAAAATGATGCTGCAAACTTTAACATTACTTGTAAGTTCCTTTGGCTTACTCAAAAAAGAAGCATGAAGACAGTACATGATCATGGCGATCGTTTGCATATATGTATCAGAACTAGTCACTGTGATAACCAGATTCTGCCTTACACTGAAGATGCAGTTCTTGTCCGTTTTGTTCTCCGTAGCTGAAGGTGTTTTCTGGTACTGTAAAAGTTGCTGTAACTCATGAGGTTGTCCTGGCGCACAGTTCTTATTTGTCTTCTGGTGGTCTCGTGATATCAAACGCCCAAAAGGGGAGGTTTACTACTCTTTTTAAATCCTGTCACATTCATCTTTTTCTCATTTTTCTCGGACTTTTATACTCTAACCACTTTTGTAAGTGTGAGAATTTTGTTTACAAAATTGAAAACATCTTAATGTTTAAATTATTGAAATGCTGAATATATATATATATATATACGTATATTATAAAAAAATATTTTAAGAAATTTTGTTATCCGTGTAAAACTTCTCTACGTACAAGGGAATAATCGGATTTGGATTAATATCTATGCAAAGCATAATCAAACATACTAGATCACAAAAATTCTAAAGAAAAGGCTCAAACAGATGTACGGCTTTTACAGCATCTGTGGATTCTGAGTCCGTGCAGCTGAATTTTACTTGCTACATGGATTTTTTTTTTTTTTTGTCTGTTGTCAGCAAAAAGGGGGAAAAAAGAGAAACCGTTAATGGATGAAAAACGTTTGGATGCTCCGTAAGGGATTCTTTTTGTAAGGCATCTGATTGCACCGTGTAAATTTCCTGTATAAAAAAGCATGACCTACATGTGCTTTGTCTCAGACAATTGTTTTCATGAGGATCATGCTTCATGTGTTCAAAATGTAAAATAATTGACGGGAAGGATGTGTCAGGTAATCAGTTACTGCTATATTCCGTTACTTGACTGCCTCATCAAAAAGAACAGCATTGCTGGAACCAGAATGTATTTTGACACCTTTTATGTAGGACCAAACATATTACTGAAACTAGCATTATTTTTGTTACTGTGATGTTTGTGTACCTTTCCATGTGTTTAATAGTTGCCCTCTGCATTGTTGTGGCCCCTCCATTTCATTTGCAAGAGGCTGCATTGTACAGAGGCTCATAGCTATGGAGCTGTGAGCGTTTTTTATTTGATTTTATTTTATTTTTTATTTTGCATGTCTGACCATCACAAGTATTGGTGATTGATAAGCTGTGCACTTTTATCTCTTTGATATTTTATTTTACATCTCTATCTATGTGTTCTGCATTTGTGAACGTACTACATGAGAACACTTCCTACATTTACTTGGCACTTTAATCGATACCCAATCCATTTTTCCCAATCCATTCTTTTCACTACCCCCTCTGAGTGACTGTTAAGTGCACTGGGTCTATTTCCCCCCTCTGTTTGGCCGATTTTGCCTTCTACTCTAAGACAAGTATTTTTGAAAAGGATAAAAGTATCTGTTGTCTATTTATGATTTTATACTTGGTCAGCGCAAAAAAAATAAATAACTTTTTTATGTAGTGTTAGGAAAGTATGAAAGTTCCCCGATATTTAGGAAATGAAGGCAGGTTACCTTTCTCTGTGTCAATTCACCGTAGACCAGTTTACCTTTTATAAAGCTTCATCTGTGGATCATAGTGTATCATTACCATGAATTGAACCAATCCAGAACATTTCTGGTCCAGATAAGAGAACATGCAGAAAAAAAAGGTTCTTCATCATTGTATCCCATAACTTATTCAGTATCTAATGTATGCACAGCCTTCATGTACATAAATGCTACACTTATACATTTCTATATTTTAAAATGTAAGAGTAGAGCGTAAAATATCAGGAGTATGTAAAAAAAAAAAAAAAATATATATATATATATATATATATATAAATTAAATGAACAATATGGAACTGTATGTTTTTACATTTTAAAATGCTTGAAGTGGACGCTATACTGTCCCTCCGTTCAGGGGTTTCACACTTTCCTCAAACTCATGTTTTAAATACACAGATTTGTGTTCATTATCAAGTGTGCTCACACTTCTAGCCAAATCATAAAAGAATCCCTGCTGCAAATGTACATGCAGTTTTGCTTTACAGCTTCTATACACTGAACCTTGTTGAAGCTTTGTGAAATAATATTCTCTTATGTCTTTGTTTTGTAGTATTTGCAGTAGAACTATTTGTTTCTGGTTGATATTCTTTTATTTTGTGTTTTATGTGTGTGCATTGGGAATTGATGTTTAAGTACTGTAAAAGTTGTCTTCACATGCTCAAGGTCTGTTTGCTGCAATGTGTTGTAGGTCTGTGATTTCTTTGCAGTGGTTGCTTTATCCACTCAGTTCCTAGATCTGATTTGTAGGCCAGTTTTCTTAGATTCAGAAATATTTTCACAAGTGTCCTCCTTATGCAGAAAAATAAGATATCTTTATTTTGCAGGATACTACGGAGCCCCGCACATGACATGCGGGACAAAAATATATGTATTGTGGCCACAAATTAAGAATTTGTTCTCTCATTTTATGAAATTGTGGCCATGATTTACTAATTCGGTCACCCGTTTTGAGTGATTTTGAACTAAAACAAGGGAACGAATTATTAAAAAGTGGCCATGGTTTAGTAAAACGAGGTAACTAATTATATAGTGTGCAGGACTTAAAAGGTTAGTTCACCCAAAAATGAAAATTTCTGTCATTAATTACTCACCCTCATATCGTTCCAAACCCGTAAGACCTTCGTTCATCTTCAGAACACAATTTAAGATATTTTTGATGAAATCCAAGAGGTTTTTTCATCTCCAATAGAAAGCAATGAAATTACCACATTCATGGTCCAGAAAAGTAGTAAAAACATTGTTAAACTGGTCAACGCGACAACAGAGGTTCAACCTTAATGTTATGAAGTGATAAGAATATTTGCACGCAAAAACAAAAATAACAGATTTATTCAACAAATTCATCTCTTCCCTGTCAGACTTGTGTGCAGTTGACGCAGTGAACGCAGTAAACACGCTTCTGTGTTTACGTCAGAAAGCCAGCTCATTATTGGCCGGCTCTGGCGTCAACATCACACACATGAGTCGTGCTGCTCACATGAACAGAGTCTGCTAATAATGAGCCGCCGTTCTGACATAGAGCCTGAAATAGCATAGGAGAATGACAGGGGAGAGACAGATTTGTTGAATAAATTTGTTATTTTTGTTTTGTTTTTGTGTGCAAAAAATATTCTCGTCGCTTCATAACATTAAGGTTGAACCTCTGTAGTCACGTTGACCATTTTAACAATGTTTTTAGTACTTTTCTGAACTTTGAATGTGTTAATTTCATTACTTTCAATTGAGGATAAAAAAAACCCTCTTGGATTTCATCAAAAATATCTTAATTTATGTTCCGAAGATAAAAGAAGGTCTTACGGGTTTGGAACAACATGAGGGTGAGAAATTTCTGTCATTAATTAAATTTTTCGGTGAACTAACCCTTTAATTAAACGAGGGAACGAATTAGTAAAACATGCTGACTTCTTAGTTAGTCTTGGGAACAAATTGTTAATTAATGGCCACAATATACATTTTTTACCCAGAATGTCATGTGCGGGGCACCGTAGTACGCATTTGAAAACTGCAATCGTTTTTTTTTTTTTTTTTTTTTTTTCATCATTGACAGCATTTTGTTAACTTGTATATCTCGAGTAAGTTAAAAAAAGTAAACAAATTACGTTTTTACGAAGTAAACAAAATTTGAAATCTGAAGATATTCTGTTTAACATAATATCTTGAATGGAACAAGAAATATGCTGAGTAATGATTTGAGGAATGATTTCCCCATAATTTACTCCAGTAAATACACTTTGAATATAAAAAAAGAGTTTCTTTTTGTCCCAAACAATTACAAGTCTGGTAAGGGTAGTTTTAAATGTGTAAATGCTTTTGATGAGTGTGCCAATAGATTTTTAGCCATCTTTAATCTATGATAGGCCTAACTTTTTATTAATAATTCCAGGAAATTTGTTTCATATCAGTCATTTGCCAAACGCCCAGTTCATAGGGCAAAAAAAAAAAAAATTGTGCAGAAAGTTTGCTTGTATATTTTACCTGCATTCTTTCTCTATAATTGACAAGCCATTGAAAAAAAGCCAAAGTTTGTTGTTTGTACCTTTTTAAATTGAAGTCATGCTTCAGCTATGGTCTGCTACTGTTATGTCTTCAGTATGAAGATGTTCTTGAGTAATTGTCAGTTCGCCACACTGGCTAGGCTCTGTCTTTGTTGACCAATGGTAAAAAAATTACTTTGGTACTTTAGGACAACTGTACTTTAAAAATCAAACATATGTACCTTGATGTATAATCTCTCCCAGGGCCAGTCATTTACATGAGACTCTATATGTCTTCAGCCTTTAACTCTGAAACCTGCTTTATATTGGGTGAACTTTTGCTGCATGGTATGGAGTATTAAAATACCCGTAAGTCTCGATGTGATGTCCTGCTTTTTTGCAGTTATCAAGCTCTAAGTATATCTGAACTCTTTGCTAGTGCTTTACTAAAACTTTTGCAACTGGAAAATATCATTTTCGACAAAGTGGTTTTGTATCTTTCTTTATGTACAAAAAAAACATTGTTAGAGTGTTAAAGAAACAACATGATAATGCAACCCAGTGGAACTAAAACGTATACACAACAAAACTTTAAAAATACTCTTACAGTATGTGCATTTAATGAATGTGAACTGTCTCGGTGGTTCATATCTATACAAAGGCAGCTAATTTCTATTTTTTCAATGTATGATCATTCAGATGTTGCACATACATTTGACTGCAAAGTTCAGACGTTAATCCAGTTTTTTTTTTTTTTTTTTTTTTCTTTTTTTTGCAACAAGACATAACTATACTCACTAAATATGCAAAACAAGCTTTCAGGAACATAGCTTTGCAGCTCTGTGGTTTGGTTTACCTGACCCTTTAAAACAAAAGGAAAATATGTTCCTATTACTACATGTTTTCTATGAAATATAGAAGACAAAATAAAAAATGAACATGAAACATTGTGGGCTTTGTAAGTGTGCTACTTATTTAAAACAAAATGTTATCAAGCTTAAATTCCATTGTCCTTACTGTATTTTTTCTGTGTGGAAGCTTAAGTCTTTGTACCTTTGCATTAATATTTGTTTATTGAATTGAATAAAAATGTTTAAAAAAGCATATTTATTTCTCTGTTTCTCTCAGTTCAAAAACATTGGGATAGAGCACCTGGGACTATTTTAATGCTTCATACATATTCAATTTGTACAACTGTGTGTAAGTCAAATGTATGTCAATAGCCATGGGATACAAATATATATATATATATATTATAATTCAGCCAGACAAACAATGTTTTACTTTATACACGCGCGCACACACACACATACACGTGTATTGAAATAATAACCATTCTGCATCATTGTTTGTCTGGCTGAATTGATTTGAACTTGCGTGATGGCGTCACGCGGCGTCGCGCTCTCCCATAATGCAGCGGGCCTGAGGTTTTGATCCAGTGGAGTTCATGAGATCGGTGAGAGCGCTCGACGCAATGAGGCGGAGAGACACGACAGCCGTCGAACCTTCATCTCCCAACTGAACACAAACACACCATTTCTCAAGCCAACAATCACATCAGAAACATGTGGTTCCGCCACTTCTCAATCCTCCCGAGAGGTCTGTGAGTTCCTGCAATCCATTAAGCCCTTGAATCCGGAGGATTTTTCCCCCGTCGGCCGATTCGCACCGAGCAGGCAATGACAACGGCCTCCGCAACCCCGCAGCAGATGAGAGACCGGCTGCTGCAGGCCATCGATAGCCACAGCAATGTGAGTAACCCGCTCACTCTCCTGCCGACCAAAGATCACTTTCCCCGACACGATACAGTTAGAGCCTTATCTGAACCCGCCAAACGCCGTACCGAGCGCCTGAATCTGTGGCAGAGCAGATGTGGAGCTCCCATTAGCAGTCCGCTAACTGACGGGAGGCACATTTACCCCGCGCTCTGCGCTAACAGAACAGCTAGACAGGCGCGAGATTGCCCTAATTTCAAACACAATCATGCAGTGAGAGATTTTTTTAAAAACTGCCATCTCGATTTAAGGTGCATGATGCGATCAGTCACAGATGACATGTTATGTGAAGCCTGTTATCCGTTAGCTGCTTCATGTCAAGCTATCTGCTATCGAGCTCTGGAGCAGATTTAAAGAATTCTCTTCTCGCCTAGCGTACCTCTAAACAGTATCTTTAATGACGCCAGTGTATATTGTCTGTTGTTTCCTGCTTATACATGGTACATCTTGGCTAATATGAGCAAGGTATACGTGGCTAGCTGACACAGTGGCATTAGCAAAGCGCTAGCAGGTGAATTCATGCTGAGAGGAGTGAGTTAGCTTGATTGATTCTGTATCACCAAAAGAGATTAAAGCTGTTCTGATGCCTTCAAACAGTTATGGATGTTTCTGTATGTGTGTTTGGACTAACCTGATCACACAGCTGGTAGGTGTTCCGGCAACGTTGCTGTGCTAACTGGGCACTCAGACCTAACTAGAGCTAACCTGCTGGCTGACTGGAAAATGTGACAGCCACATTGAATGTTTTGCTAAGCTAACACCTCGCCATAAAATGTCTAATGAAGAGAAATAGAGAAATAATTAGTGTAGAGGGTTGAGGAAGTAAATAGTCCGTGTAATTGCCATTGTAATAAATATTCCCAACTTTAAGGTTCCAGTGAGTCTGTCTTCACTGGAGATTTTATGGTAAGTAAACACTGTTCAGGTTTTATTAACCCTTAAAAGATGTTTAAATCTGAGTGCATTTCATACACACATTGATTATTTATGTACCCCGTTGGGTTTTGTTTGGCTATACATGTCTATACATCATTTATTGCGTTGTTACGGGTCTCTTGGGGTTAAATTGGTAGGTTAAGGTCAGGAGGGTCAGAATGCTGCCCTGGAGTAAATAAAGGTTAAACCTGTTGTCTATTGATGGAAGCACTCATGAACAGGCAAAGCTTCTACTACCATAGATTAAAAGTTGACTTTTTCACACTCACTTTGAATGCGAGGTGAGAAGTCTCGGACATCGTATTGATACTAATAAACTACAGTGTATCATTTTTGTTATAAAATTCTATGTGTGAAAGGTACAAGAGGGTGTAGAAATGCTGTAATTTTAGTTTTTGTGTGCCAAGTTATGTCAATGTGTCTTTTAATTGATTTCTTTATATTACACTTTGAGCAGCCCAATGCGTTATTTATAGCTAAAGGCTGGAATATGCTACATCACTTGCAGACTTTGTAGTTGCAGAAGAAAACTGTGCATCATGCACTAAACGACTGAGGATCACACACTACAAAGACTTATAAGTCATTCCAAACACAACAAACTCATGCAGAAACACGCCTCACTTCTAGGAGACGCATGATGGATGAAAACAAGTGCTCTATAATCGGCTCAGAATATTAAACATGTTTGATATCCTCCGACTGGTTGGATTCATAGTTTGTGCCCATCATGCACTATGTGGTTTTCTGTGAAACTTGTCATCTCCAGCTGGCCAAAACCTGGAGACTGACTTTCGGCAACTAGTGTTGACTTCTCTAGACCTCAAATCAGGGCAAAAAATTTGGCAAAAGTTGTGCAGTGTATTTCAGCCTTAAGTTTCTACCTGGCTTTAGAACTAGGGATGCACCGATATGAAAATCTTGGCCGATAACTGATCATTCTTTATATTTAAAAGCCGATAACTGATATATTGGCCAAAATATCTACATCTAAATTTTTATTTAATTTTTGAGAGCTTGATTACAGAAACAAAAGTCTCACCATTAAAAGCCATGTCCCAGGTACTTCAACATAAATCAAACATACAGTACAGTATCCTGTTTATAAAAAAAAACAAAAAAATCTGTTTCCTTACAAATAAATAAAATAATGTCTAAATAATGCAAACAAGTCATTGGACAACATTTACATTTAACATTTATCATACGTATAAATAATCACAGTGCATGTGCCATGGATAAATATAATAGAATAGCCTCCACGGACAATAATAAAATGATTTTAATTAAACCATATTGTTTTTGATAAATGATACGAGAAAAATAAAAGTGCTAGTTATTATTAATGATGCATCAACGGTTTTGAAAACGAAACATCTAAAATTAATAATAGGCTACTGTTTTAAATAGCATTGTTGTTTGAGCTGTGTGTGCTAAAGCTGAAGAGTTAATGAACACCGGGAAACTGAAGCGCTTTGTTAGCGGGTTAATTTATTAACTGAAACAAACACATCCCATATGAGTTTAATAATATATTTATACAACATAAACATAATATTACAGCTTAAATCTGCACAAAATGACGCAAATGCACAAGTGAACTTGAACTGAGACGCGTAGTCAGTGTTTAACTCCTGTTGTGGAATGCGCTCTTCCCAAATACGCGCTGAAAGATGGCAACTAAACCCAAAGAATTCACAACAATTTATAATAAGTGTTTTCTTTATAATGTTATGTATATGACAGTCCCAGTTATAGTCATTAATGTCATGCATTGCTATTTGAGCTGCGTGCGCTGAAGCGAAAGATGATCACCTTTACTACCACGTTAATTCTTAACCAAGCGCGTCCTATATGAGACGTACACAAAGTAAATATAATATTAAAACTTACAAATGCACAAAACAAAAGGATGCGAATGCACAAGCGAACTTAGTCATGAAGGTGTATGGATGCTCTCTTCCCAGCGCTAAAACACAGGCAAACAAAGAATTCATTCTTTTACAGTATTGCTTTCATTATAATTTTATGTAGCTTATAAGACAGACTTGCACTGCACATGTTGCACTTAACTGTATTTTCCTTTTCGAAGTGATTCCATCAAGTAATTCAAAACCATAATGGCGAACAGTGTGCAACTGAAGGGTCTCAGCTGAAGGAAATAATCATTTATCGGCTTTAATATATCGATCAAATTTTCTTATCAGGGTTAATAACGATAACATTAAAAATTACCATATATTGGCTGATATCGATATGGTGGCTAATATCGCGCATCCCTATTTAGAACATGATTCCAAAGCTCCTCTTAAATATACACATTATTTTAGATATTTCATACCGTGTGTCATTGAGCTTTCATGTTAAATTGTCCCTCTTCCTGGACAGATCTGTAACATGGTTGCAGTTCTTGATGTTATCACCAATTTGGAGAAATATCCTATCACCAAAGAAGCACTTGAGGTTGGTACTTATTTATTCTCATCATCGATAATATAGTTTTGTTATAAATCTGCTTAAGACAAGTCAAGGCATATCGAATGCTGTTTCTGGGTCCAAGTCTACAGTGTTTCCAGTGTGTGAATACTATCTGAAAAGCCATGTATGAGCACTCTGCATTTATATAGCACGCCTTTAAAAACTCAGTGAATACTACTACTTTAGGTTCACCGTGTCTCAGAAATTAATAATTTAATGATTCAGAAAACAATAGTATGATTCAGTCTTGTATATTAGCACTATTTGTTGTTTGCTGTTGATCTGTACCCGGAAACAGTGACGCGAGATGTCAGACTTAACCGACTAATATCTTTTTTATTATTACTCTTTTTTTTTTTTTTTTTTTTTTTTCTGCAGTTTAAGATAAATAGGCATTGTTAATTTTATGTTCAACACACACACACAAAAAAAAACATTTGTGAAAGCTGTGTGGTATGACTTGTAATATGCAATTTTTTATGACTTTTCTCGGTTTCATTTTCAATGCAGGAAACCCGCTTGGGAAAGCTGATTAATGACGTGAGAAAGAAAACAAAGGATGAGGACCTTGCCAAACGTGCCAAGAAACTCCTGCGGAACTGGCAGAAGCTGATCGAGCCCGGCCAAAGTGACACTCCGGCGAGAGGAGTGCCAAACGTCCCGGGCTCTGCCAATGGAGGTGCTCACCCCTGCCGGACAGACACACCTCCAGTGGTCCCCCCTCCGAGCAAGGTTGCTCCTGAGCTTAAAACCAGGAATGACATCCATAATACGTACTCCCCAAAGGCGGAGAAATCCAGCAGCCGCAAGCGGCGGGGGGAGCAAAGAGATAGTCCGCATCTGCCGGCCAAAATGACAAAAACGTCCCTTTACGAGCCAATGTTTTCCTCTTCCCCACCATCAAATGGAATTAGGGGGAGTCCCGAGCCGCTCCCGGAGAAAGATGATGATGCAGCGACTGACCGGATCCGCCCGGAGCACCTAGAGAATGACAGGCACAACAAAATCCCTGTCAATGCTGTGAAGCCTCATCCAAGCTCTCCGGGGCTTACCAAACTACCTAGCACTTCCTCCTTACTCAAAACATCAGTGTTACAGCAGCATGCGAGAATGGACGGAGGCGGGCAGAATCAACCCAAAAGCCCTCGGTACTCCTCAAGTCCGCGCACCGTAACACACGAGACGATGGCCAAGAGGTCTTCAACATATGCACCAAAAGGGACTCTTTCGAGCCCGTCTCAGAATTCTGCCCAAGTGCCCTCTCCTTTGCCCACACTGCAGCCTTTAACGTCACCGGCCCAGGTGTGCGTCAGCGACGGTCCGTCATCTGTGGGGCTGGAAGGCTCGATGCACTTGCACAGATCATCGGATAGAGTCTCCCAGCCCCTACACAGCACTGCAACACTGGAGCCGCTCTCCGGCTCCCCGCTCACCGCACACAGCTTAGAGGGCGCTGAGACCAAGGGTGAGCGGGAGGGAGCGACCTCCAACTTGGAGGGCAAAAAGAGGAAAAAATACAGACCCAGAGACTACACGGTAAATCTTCAGGGGCAGTCCTCAGAGGACAGGACCAAACCCGTGCGGTTAAAAGAGCGTAGGTTAACCTTCGACCCGGTGACTGGACAGATTAAGCCCCTCACTCCGAAGGAATCCCACCATGAAGAAGAGTGCCAAGGACCGCCGGTTGCAACGCCCTCGGCGAGGACTGAGGTGCCGCAGCAAAAGACACCTACGTCGGTTCCCAACCCCTTTCAGCAGACGAACTGGAAAGAGCTGTCCAGAAATGAAATCATTCAATCGTACCTTAACCTTCAGAGCAATGTTCTCACATCCTCTGGAGCACAGACCCACGGGGCGCACTTTTTCATGACTGAATATTTAAAACGAGAGGAACACGATGTCAAAGAGCCCCGAAAAATGCACGTTTTAGTACAGAGCAGCTCCCCGAAAGAACTACCAGGAGTGTCTCGGGACGTAACAAATGAGGACCTTCTCAGAATACACAACGAACACTGGCCAGGGGTGAACGGTTGCTATGACACCAAGGGAGCCTGGTTTGATTGGACAGAGTGCATATCGTTGGATCCTCATGGCGATGAAAGCAAATTGAACATCTTGCCATATGTTTGCCTAGACTGAGAGAACAGGGCTTGGAAAAGTTTTCAATGTTCCCACTGTGAGTCAAAGGGGATCGAACCGACTCTCCTTGTCGCTCTGTACCCTAGGTTCATCTTACAGGTGTAGCGAACGAACCAACAGCGGTTGTTCCGAGTTCGGTTTTCCATAAGAAGGAGCTGAAAAGATGTCCTGTTTGTAATGTGCTGCTACCAACAAGAATTTGCAAACAAGGGTTGTATATAATGGCTCGCAGGGATTTAACAGGGCCAGTTCTTGCACAATGTGTGAATAGGAGGGTCCGAGCAAGCATTGAGCAGTACAGATATGTTTGAAAGCAAGTCGAGAACATTTTTTGGCAGTTACAAAAAGCTTTATGTGACAAAGAATAAATTATAAAAGTTTCTTATGTATGCATCTATTTATTTGACCATGTTTATTTGACCTTTTTTTTTTTTTTTTTTCTAGCAGAAGGTTATCCACTAAGATGTGTTTGAGGCTTTTCTGTTCGCATCACACATTTGTCCCCTTATTTGTGATGTACACGAGGCATATATAAATACATTTTTCCCCACAGCGGCTCTCAAGTACATGTGCAGTAGATACCGACATTCCATTCTGAACTGAACATTTCTCGCTTAACATTTCTTTCTCGATTTATCTAATATACGTGATTTTCATATGAGAGAAAAGCAATCTATTTTTAGATGTGTTAAATAAAACAATATTTTAAACAAATCTGTTTGCCTAGATAATTGTAAAAAGAAAAAATATGGATAAATATGTCGAAAAAGAGAAAAGTATTCATGTGCTAGAAGAAAACGCAGTGAATGGCCACAGAGGGTGCTACTTTTCATCTTCATACTGTGAGGACAGGAAAGCAGGAAAATGTTAATATGCTGGAAATATACTTGTTACCATTCCTTTAGATATTGTTTGCCTTACTGAAACCATTCAACGATGACTTTATTTAAAGAGCCTTAGTGAATGTATGGCATTTAGACTTTCGTTTAGGTGGTACAGAAGGAAACACCTCTAGGCATCTGCCATATGGTCTTTTTTTTTTTTTTTCTTCTCTCAAATGGACGCATTGTGCTATAAATGTGTCAATAAATATGCGCGTTATCCTGCTTGTCTGTACATAGTTCTTGCAATCAATGTAAAACCTTTCAAAGTCTTCATTTTCTTTTTTTAGTGTGAATGTAATTAATTTGGGAGGAAACGAAGCATTTTGAATGAAAGATCCAATCGTTTGTGTTGCTGTTCACAGGAATCTATAGACCTAGATTAATAGGTTGTGGTCCTATTATTCATTCAGTGTTTTCAGTTTGACATATTATTGATCGTGTTTTGTTTTTTTGTTTTTCTTTCTTTCTTTCATTCAATTTTTTTTTTTTTTTTTTTTTTTTTAAATGCCTTGCCATTGTTTTGAAGACAAACGTCTTGTGAAGGGGGTGAAACCAATTTGCTGCCGACTTGCAAACACTGTGTGCTCTGCTACCTTCGTCCTACCAATGTGCCTTTTGATGTAAAAAGTTTGGAAAGGCTTCCGCTAGCTTCACTTGGTTTCAAAAAGTACAGCCTATGTTTTCTTCAAACCATGTCAGATACTCCAGGGATATTCATTGTTTCTGAAGCAAAGGCCATCTAAGAGCTCAATACTTGGTTAGGGTATTGCAAATATAATTTGCAATTTAAAACTAGAGGAGAGACTTCTTTGATCATTTTTGATCAGTATATTTGTTCAGTGTTTAACATCACTCGTTTGTTCGAAAAAATAAAATAATCAAAACCCTTTGCATCATGGTACCCTTTATTCCATCAAGGTTATCTGTCCCAGACCTACATGATTGACATGTTCATAAGAGTTAATCTATCATTTCATGTCTTCTGTACCTTTTTAGGAAACTATTTGTAGCTCTCACAAAGAGTATACAACAAAATCTGTTGGGTTACATAGGCTATGAGCTTTTCAAGTGCACTTGCTGTATTCTGTTTGCTTGCTTGGTGTGTCATGGAAACCCCCTTTAACTGAAGTTGTCAAGGCTAACCAAAAGTGGTTGCGGTATATATACACGTAATCAACCTAGTCATAAAGGGATTCACCAAAATGTTTTAATTCTTTCATTAACTCACCCTCATGCTGTTTCAAACCTGTATGATTTACTTTCTTCTGTTGGACCTAACAGAAGATGTTGAAGAATGTTTCAGCTTATTTTTGGAAACATAATGAAAGTCAGTGTGGTTCAAAACAACACTGGACCCCATTTAGCTTTGTCGAATGGACAAATATATAGTAGTCAACATTTGAAGTGGATCAAAACCTTCTTCTTAGTACAACTTAGTTCTTAGGACAACTTTGAACTTTTTTGATCCACTTCAAATGTTGACTACTGTATATGGAATAGAGGGATAATGCAAGATCTTAAAACTTGTTTTTAAAGTTGAACTTATTTTACCTTGAGTGCTGCATTTTTAGAATGCCATGTTCTAAACACATTTTAGAATCCAATACACTGCTTTTCCTTTGGTGCACGTTTACATAGAAAAACAAAGTAGTTGTAAGGGTTTGACTGTTGCGACGGCATCTTTTGCAGTGTCTCATGGAAACTTTGTAAAAACGCAACTCAAGTTAAAAGTTCAACTTTTATATAAAAAAAAAAAAAAAAAAAAAAAAAAAAAACATCTCTAGACCTTGCCTTTTTTTCATTTCTTTCCACTACCCTGTGCTTTGCATTTTTAAATGCAAAAATGCATTCTGTGTGAATGGCCCCTTACAAACTGAAGTTCACACCAAAGACATAACTATAAAAAACAATCTAATTCTTTGAGAATATGGAATTCCACTCCACAGCTATAACAATAATGTCTTAGAGGAACGATACCATTGTAATCCCTTTCAAATAGATTTTTTCCCCATTCGATGAACAGTAAAAACATTGACAGCAAAACAGAAACCACCTAACTTTAAAGAGCTTGAGCATTTTACAGCAACAGACGTTAACGGCCTTTGGTGTGGTCACCAATATAATTATCAGTATAGTTACCATTATAGTTGTAATTCTTAGTCACTATTTAAGACTGACAACAGGAGCAACATTAAGTAAATGGTGGAATTTTCATTTTTGGGTGAGCTATCTTTTTAATAAGCTGAATTCTAAAGTCACATTTATCATGATCACTATTAATGTCTCTTTATAGTCTCAGAAAATTGTGCCTCACTATTTCATTATTTTTACCTAGCGGAAATTATTACACTTATGCCTTGTTTCACAGATCAGGCTTAAGTCTAGTCCCAGACTGAAATCCATGTTTGACCTCTTAACTGAATGAAACTTGTACTGACATCTTAAAATGTCAGGACCATTGTTTTTTTCCTCAAGATGCACAACAGTAATGTTTTTTTTTCTAAGGCATTTATAAAAGCTACTTGAATGGCCTAATTTAAGGCCTAAGGCCTAGTCCTGACTAAAGCCCTGTCTGTGAAACCAGTGGCCTTAATGTCACTGGATTGCTTTAAAATGTGCGTCTGTACCTGTTCAAAATCATGTTATTGATTACATGTATGACTTAATAGCATGATATCATATCTTGCCTTGCTTCCTCAGCATTACAGAGAAATATTTCATGAATGTTAGTGACATCATTCAGTAGCCTGCCGTGTTCCCAGAGGTGACTCATTCCTCAGCTACCGCGAGTCTGGAATACCAGGATGGACGCAGGGATACTCCCATTATAAAGGAATTTGTTACTTTAGTGCCATATATGGAGTTTTTGATATCAATCACGGCCAAGAAGGAAAGAAAGGGGCGGAGCCTGCATTGAGCGCGTGTTCTCATTGGTGGTGCGGTAACCGAGGGGAAGTTCTGGATCTACATACGCTAAAATAGTAAAGGAGACAAAACTATCAAACTTTCCTGAAGTTTTTCTTTCAGTTCCCGACAATCTCTTTTGAAACGACGACTTCTGTTGTTGCTGACAATGTCTTCGCAGTTCAACAGAGGCCCAGCATACGGGTTTTCAGCGGAAGTGAAGAGCAAGGTACGTGGAATAATTTGTAAACTATTTCAAAACCGTCGTTGAAACATAAGACATATTTTGTTTGGCATATAGTATCTCATATGTAACGGAAATCTCTCCGTGTCATTCTGATGTATCCAAAGTCTATTAACATGTTTCCCAAACTTCCTGATATGTTAACATGTAACACGCGTGTAATGATGCAAGGTTAAATATCAATCGTGCTTCATGTAATGCATATTGAATTATATTATTAACTGGCAACTAGCTGTAAAGTGAAGTGAGTAAAACACAAAAGAAGTCACGGAAACGGTAAAGTAAGTTCTCAAGAAGCTCTTGGGGCGTTGCCTCCAGTGCTCAAGTATGTCATTGTAATCTGGCCTGAAAAAACACAAGGCTTGTGCTCGCAATAAAACTGCCGTTGGTTCGCATTTCTTTTCCTCATAGGTGTTGATGTGTTTGTAGCACACTTAGTTTCGATTAGGCAGTTCTGATATTAACCTGACAGCCAGATTGATGATGATAGGAAGGTCTTGCATATCCTATATTTAGATATATGATTATGTTTAAAGACATAAACGCAATTAACTGACTCACTTACATATTGTTTCTTTATACAGCATAGGGTATTGGGGGAAATGATAATATTGCTGTATTATAGCCTGGTTTTGGTATGATTATTAACCAATGTCACATCAATCTTTCCACTAGATTGCACAGAAGTATGACCCCCAGAGAGAAGAAGAATTACGAGTTTGGATTGAGGGCATTACTGGGCGGTCAATTGGAGATGACTTTCAGAAAGGGTTAAAAAATGGTGTGATACTCTGCGAGTAAGTTTCGTTCATGTACATCTGTGTATCTCCCATTATGTCTTTTCATAGACTATTTCACAATATACCTTTGCATAACCGTGCGGTCTTTGTCTTTCCTTAAAGGCTCATAAACAAACTTCAGCCAGGGTCTGTGAAGAAGATCAACCAATCATCCCAAAACTGGCATCAGGTGAGCTGACGTTTTTCGCTTCTCTTTAATGTTTATTCCCAAGTGTTTTAGTGAAGCTGGAGATAAAATGTTCTGACATTGACCTGTGACATAGTTGTCTATTGTGTTCACTTAAATTCTGGATAAGAATATCTCTTGTAGTAGAAATGAATGTCCAAAATGAAGGTTATGTTTCGTCTGTTCACATTCAGCTATTTTGTTGTGTTGCAGCTAGAGAACCTGACCAACTTCATTAAAGCGATCACCACTTATGGACTCAAACCTCACGATATTTTTGAGGCCAATGATCTGTTTGAGAATGGAAATATGACACAGGTTCAGACCACACTTCTGGCTCTTGCTGGCATGGTAGGCCCCGTTGAATGATTTAATTTCACTGGAGAACAGCCTAATTGTGACATTTCCGTCTGTAATTATAGGCTTTCACTGTTTACAGGCTAAAACCAAGGGCATCCACTCAAATGTAGACATTGGAGTCAAGTATGCAGAGAGACAGGAGAGGGCATTCGATGAAGAGAAAATGAAAGCCGGACAATGTGTCATTGGACTACAGGTATGAATGAAGTTTGTATAAATTTCTGTCATTATCTTAAACTATCTGAATATGTTTTTTCACAATCTGTAATACAAAACTAATTTGGCTTGATCTGGAAAGTACCATGAAAATAGCTCATATATGTAGCTCACTTGCATGTCTCTTTATAGATGGGAACAAATAAATGTGCAAGTCAAGCTGGAATGAATGCCTACGGTACCAGAAGACACCTGTATGATCCTAAGGCACACATTCTACCACCAATGGACCATTCAACCATCAGTCTTCAGATGGGCACTAACAAGGGTGCTAGCCAAGTGAGTACCACCTCCCATGATATTGCTCATTTTCTGCCTTTTCTCATTCTGATCAGTGTTATTGTTAACTAAATATAAAACTGTTAAAAGTTTTTCGATAATTGAAATAAAGCTTAAATAAAATTTAAAAACTATATAAATATTAGATGAAAAACTAAAAATTAAAAATGTTTTGACAGATTACTGAAAGAACAAATTTTGAAGGACTAAAATTACTTAAACTGAAAACAAAGCTAAATAGAAATTAAAAACAAAAATAATTAAAAATGGCAAAAACATAAAATTACATTAAAGAGCCCCTATTATGCTTTTTTTGAATGTTACCTTTCATTCGGTGTGTAATATAGCTGTTTGTGAATGTAAAAGTGCACAACAAATAAAGTTATTGTCTCCTAAAAGTCGGAATTGATTCAGCTGAAATGAGTCGTCAGCAATTCCAGTCTCACTTACTGTTACACACAGTATGTAATATAGCTGTTTGTGAATGTAAAAGTGCACAAAAAGTGCACAACAAATAAAGTTAGTGTCTCCTAAAAGTCGGAATTGATTCTGAACAGCTGAAATGAGTCATCAACAATTCCAGTCTCACTTCCTGTTACATGCCTATGTAACAATGTGACAAATTTGCATAATGCCAGCCTATGGTCTTCATTAGCTGCCCGTGAACAACATCTACTTTGCAATTGTAATTGCAGCTGAGGCCTGGAAGAGTTTGGTTCGTATTGTCGACATGAAGAGAAGACGCTGTTTTCAACGTTGCAAATTCACTTTGCATGCACTTCAAAAGTATGAGAACTCGTGCTGGAATCGATATGGAAAAACCAACAGCATCATTCCTTTTTTGTATCGTATCACTGTTTTTCAAACTCTGAGGAAGATCCGGAGCTGAAATTCAGATATGGTAACAGGCGTTTCTTTTTCGACACGAAAGTAGGCTCGCAGAAAGGAGGGGTTTAGAGAGACTGGATCTTTGAACAAACCTTTTCTGTCTCTTTGAGAAATTATGTGGTGTGCAATGTATATTATAAGAAAAGTGTTTTTTTTTTTTTTGGGTTTTTTTTACCGTTGATGCACCTATTGTAGAAGACCTCCAAAACAAAATTAGGAACCTTAAAAATAGCATAATTGGGGCATGTTTCCATGAAAATGGAAATATAAAAATGAAAGCTAATTCAAAATATTAATAATAAATAAACGGCTCTGATCTGTTCCTTCTAGGCTGGTATGACAGCTCCAGGAACCCGCCGTGCCATCTACGACCAGAAAATCGGCACAGACAAGTGTGACAACTCCACAATGTCTCTACAAATGGGCTACACTCAAGGCGCCAACCAGAGCGGGCAAAATTTCGGGCTTGGCCGTCAGATCTACGATGCCAAATACTGCCCCAAAAGTGCACCCGATGCAAGTGGGGAAGGAGCTGATGCTGTTGGCTACATAGATTACCAAGACGAGGGCTACCAGGGTTATCAGGATGATGGTCAAGATTACTGAATCGACCAATTGCAGGCTATAAGTCTGAATAAGAAGCTAAAGGGAAGTTGATACTTCCTTGCAAACAAAAGACCCAAAACATGCCATTACACCACAGTGAGTGTGCCAACTGTTGCAAAGTGATGAAAGTGACCAATATGAAACATATCACTTATTTTTTAACTATATCAATGTTCTTTTTATAAATAGTATGTTTTGTTCATTACAAAACATATCAGTTAAGTGTTACGTGTATTGATATTTCTTGTATTTTATATGGTTCATTTGACAGTCATTTACTTGCACAACTACTATAATAATATTTAGTATTCGCTTAAATTGTTAGTTTAGTTTAATGTACGTTTTATTTTTTATTTGTTCAAAATGCTGATCTTAAACGCAAGTGTGACGGGGGTTATTGTAAAGTTACATTCACATAATCCCAAATAATGAATTGCATTTTTTTTCTGTTCTAATCAAGCTTTTGTGAAGAAATTTGATTTTAAGTATGGACGAAAAAGAGCGTTACGTGAGCCTGATTCATTTATTGAATATAGAACATGCTCAGGGGTTTAAAATCACTCTGCAAAATGTTTTTTCTTGTCAGTTGAGCATGTGAAGGTAAATTTTTGCTGTTACAGTTAATAGAGGGAAAGTTAGGTGAGGGTTTAGAAATGGGAACCTTTACTGGAGTTATGTGGTCCATTGTCTTAATTTAAGAGCTTATTTTCCCAGTAATATTTTGTTATTGTGTATTTAGGCTGGAAATTGAGAGCACGTGCTTGACGTGCACAAAAAGGAAGGGGTAAAATCTATCATTTCAGCAGCATTCTTGAGTCATTTCTGCTTTTGACATTCTAAATATTATACTTCCTCAGTTGATGTGAGGAGATGAATGTGGTTTTTATAATACACTTTACTGTCTGACATACAATCTGTAATGTTTTAAAGAGTTCATCTTTGCATTAGTGCTTCATTTTCTCATCAAATATTTTACTGTTTGCAAAGCCAGAACAACTGGAGCACGTTTTGTTTTCTTTGGATTATAGTGTTGTAAAAGGAAATTGAAGTATAACATTGTGAGCCTTGAACATTCCAAATTAGGAACTGGATTCACTGCTTTTATTTTACAGTATTTGTTCTCATTCCAAATAACCTTTTGTACTAGACATTGGAACATTTAGATCTGCTTAGATAAATCAATTTTTTTTACCTTTCTCGTGGAATATGATGGTTGGATTTAGTAAATACTGGGTTTTTAATAAAAGATGATGAACAAAAGGTACTGTTGTCAGGATTCACTTAATTTGATAAAGCCTTTTGCTCTCTAGTATTTTAATTACAGTCTTACCCAGTAGAAAGATAACATTTGAAATCTTTGAAATCACTTGCTTATCCGCCTGGATCCATTATTCATTGAACCAATCATTCAAATGAGTAAGCAGGCAGTGTTGAGTCATATAATGAAGCTGATGTAGCAAATCCTCAGACACTGGAGCAGGGCCCACTAATATCCTTAATGGTACAGAATAATTTTTGGGCTTGAGGAAGAGGAGACTCACTTATAAAAACAGTCCAAAGCTGTTGAAAAATTACCTAATACTGCCATCATATGGCACTGTGTGAGAATGACAGCATAGATTATTAGCTACACACAAACTATATCTATATTATAGAGCTCCAAACGAGAATAAGTGTTATTTTATCTTTAACAAAGGGTAAGTGAAAGTATGTGCTTAACCCTGTCGCTGGGGAAATGCTGAGTGCCAAAAATGTTGGTCAAAATATTTTATTATTTAGTTTATATTTTCAACCCTTATAACCCATGTACCAATGTTAACTAATATAACCATATTGTGCAGTGTTACCAAATACATTTAATATATTTTTACTGTGGTTATCTACGTCTCAATAAAAAAAAAAGATGACGTTTTTGTTGTTTACACCAGGTGGCGCTGCCTAACAAGGTCTCAACAGTTTCTCCTGTTCTCTCCAGTTTTTGCTGCCTGAGGTTGGAATTTTTTATAACCTCATTTTGTCGGCACATGTGCAGATTTATGCTTTTACGGCCTTATTTGTGCCTCTTCTCAAACAGGCCTGCCGCGAGCTTGTCAAAATGACTCTCTTCTTGTTAATGAAATGCTACATTCCATGTTGACACGCCGTTCACCTCCCTCGCGCTTCAGACTGATTTACCTTCATGATTCCTGTTGAAGCAGGTACACTGCAGCTCAACCTGTCATACAGACAACATTTTGCAAACATTATATTACACGTGTAATCTGTGCGTTTTTCTCCTTAAAGTGAGAGTTCACCCGAAAATGGAAATTTTGTCATCAATAACTCCCCTAACTATTAAAACAAATCTACTTTTCTTATTAGTTGAAAATAAATGTATTTGCATTGTATTAGTTTTTGCCTTCAGGTTGGTAGCAAATAAAAGTCTTTTAGTGAAATGCAAAACAGAAAATTTGAAAAACAACAAAAAAAAAGGGGCTACTGAGGTGTCATCATGAGTAATAACAATCAAAGATGTTATATAAGGGATGATATTTGTCAGTTCTGTTGGTACTGTTCTGCTTCAGTGACTCTTAATAGAGTAACAATACATTAATGGCATTAATAGGCAGCCAGGATGACTGCTGAATAAAGCTTTAAGATTCACAATGGCTAAACATAAAGGCTGTTGCATAAAGACGAAACATCTCTTTATGTTTGTGCATTGGCCTGATTTTCTGTTGGTTCTGTAATGCTCTTAATAACTCCATTTATACTGTACATATAGGAACTATGTGCAGTGTCCTTGGTTCACTTGACCGTGGTTATACATATGCTTTTGTCAATATGAAGTGCATAATCTTGTTGAAGGCCAAAAACATCTTATTTATTGTGAAGCAGGATTTCACATGTGTAGCACATTTCAATGTTTCTATTTATCCACACTGTATCTTAGCTTAAAAGATAACTTTACTTCAAAGGTGATATAAGACAGTGGTTCTTCTCTTAAACCGTGAAGCATTTGACTGTTAAATACACTAAACTCATCTGGAAGTAAGTAACTGAAAGCACATTAGTGACGATTTGGCACGTTAAGAATTTCTTTCAGGTGTGAAACATTGAGTGTGACACTCGGAAGCCAACGCAACTTAGTTACTTATAGTCAAGTCAGAAGAATAAGCTGATTTTCGCTAAGTAAGGTTCACGTGTCTTTAAGACCATATGGCATCACTCCTGTGGGAACATTCAAGGACAGTATTTTGTACTTACAGTTTTTTATATGACTATTTTTTGACTGTTAACTGAAGTTACAGCAGTTCAACTGTGTGGATGACTTACAGGTATATTTTCAGCCATCTGCTCTATTATATTTGTTGCCATGTTTCTTGTCTCTGGGGCACCGTGCAAGCTTGAGCACCGTCAGGACATTCCAGCATCACCTGCCGTGTAGATAAACTTAACCCTCAGGTCTGATAAGAGCTGCGTACATCTGCTTAGCACTTCATACCGAACTGATCCAAACCAGCCAATTCACTTCGCATTAACAGGGTGTTTGTGTGTAGTGCAAGAACTTCAGTGACACTGACAGCTTTTTTTTTTTAAATAAAACCAATTTTTATTGGTCTCTTCAAGACCAAACTTTTTTTCATAAAAACAATAACAAAATGTTTTACTTCTTGGAAAACATAAATTATAAGCAAAAAGATAAAGAAATACATAATGATTTTGTACAACACTTAAATAATATGGAAATCAGAGCATGACCGTTTGAAGTTGGCAAGAATACAGCTGTAATGCTACAAAGAAAACAAATATTTCTGTTATTTACAGAGAAGTGACAGCTATAGACATTTACAGGCAGTCAATGTGACTGAGAAAATAAATCTCCACAGGAACTCCTCATTTGATTTCAAAACAGGAAATACACAAGTAGTCTCAGATCATTTAAGCTTTTGAAAGACAGAGTGTGTACCAGAAAATAACTTCCAACTTTGATTGGATACTTGAAATGACTTGACAGGCAACAAATCTTTCAATGTTCTGCAGATCTACTAATGCATGTCTTTGTCTGTGGATAATGCCTTAAGATAAACAGTGCCTTTACAATAAGCGTTCTCAAAAGTACTGGCTCAAGCTTATGTAGCTTATTTGGTCCGTATTTTAGTGGTAAGGTTCTTTAATATCTTCCCCAAGCCTTTTAGTTAAGGGAAGTACTTGCGATGGTGCTAAACCATCAGGTCTTTTGACGTCACCCTGCCAGATTTGTCTAAACATGTAGCAGATCCTTACAGTGGCCTGCACCATATAATACATGCTGCTGCTTGCAGGAGCTCCAGGCACATTTAGTTCTTTCCAGTCTGATTAAATAAAAGAGCCTATTTTTGCACAGACTGGGATTTGAGTGTCCACCACATTCATGATTCAGACGTTGTCTGTTCTAACAAACAATTGGAAGACACTCCTAAAAGAGCTTTAGACCTTTTCAGCACTAGTATGTTATTTTTGGCAGGTTACGAATTGCGGTTTCTCCTACCACATTATTGGATAAGGTCTCATGCATGATTGATTCAAACATCAGACACCCTCTATGACTTGGTTTCGATCTCGGCAGGTGCAATCATCATGGTGGTGGTTTTCAACGGGTAGTAGCGGCCACGCCAGGTTTTCCAGAACACTCCTTGTTTTCTCTCGTGTCTTTGCTTTGGCGCAGGAGTAACAAAATATCTGCCGTTTAGGTTTGAGCGACCGCAGTTGCTAAACCACCAACCGCCTGGAAAGCCAAAAAGGAAACCTATTAAATGACAACATCACCCACATAGAATAACATCTTTTATTTATGGCCAGTGGCATCATAATGTTACCTGATAGCTGTTTGGCACAGTTGAGGTCGTTCTTTTGGTCGTTGTCTTTGTCGCGGGTGGAGAAGGGCACTCCGGATGTTTCGGTGGACAGAGAGCTCTCCAGGTTCCCAGCAGGTCTCTCCAGAATGCGCAGGGAATAGTTGCTCTCCTCACCGTTCAGATGGAAAGGGTAGTTGATGCTCTGAATCTCATCCCGCCAATCAGAGAACTGCACCTTGAGGATGTAGTTGCCGCCTTTGGACACAGAATGGATCTTCTTCAGGCCGAGCCAGAACTCACCTGAAAGCGACATTTAAGAGGGATATTTAAGAGACGTGTATTCTGGTCTAGGAATAGGCCAGGAGATTTAGTCACTCTGTAGTTAACTCATTTAAAGGCATTAGGGATACAGGATTTGACAATGTTTCCTCTCCAGACAGGATTGATCTGATCCTCTATTCTTAATCTACCACTCTACATCCCTTATTAGTTGGTAAATCACTTTGCCTTAATCAAAGTCTACTGAAAGAAGTGGCTGTTTGCTCAGAGCCTGTTGCTCACATGGAAAACGGAGTCAGTTCACATTGGATTCTTACCATTCAGGCTCCCAAAGCCAGTTTGATATGCCTGCCATAGTTGATCAAAGTCTACAGATCCATCCTGGCGTCTCTGGATGACTGTCCATCCTCCTTCTGTGGATACAAGCACAAAACAAAAGGATTAAAAGCTGTTCTGAGTGATATTTTTGGGGGGCAATATGCAATGTGTTTTACCAACATAGAAGCCTAAAGCCCGGAACACACCAAGCAGACGGTCAGCCGTCGGGCAGTTTTTCTTCATCGGTCGACTAAGTTTTCTCAGTGTTTCCGCACCGTCGGCTGAAGTTAGTCCTCGTCGGCTTTTTTCAGCCGATTCGACACGTTGAATCGGCGTCGGAGCTCGTCGGTCAGTCTGGCCATCTGATCATTCTGATTGGCTGTTCAGCTACTGCCACCTGCTGGTACGGAAAGGAATTCCTTCTTACGCAGACACAGAACGAACGTGCTACTTGGCCGTCGAGCATCAGTTTGGTGTGTCAGGGCAACTTTGGACCCAGACGCTGCCGATGTGAGCCAACCCCGCAGTCTGCTTTCATCGCCACTAGTTCGTCGGCGTCAGCATGGTGTGTTCCGGGCTTTAGATGCTCTTTTAAGAGGACAAATAAAAGTACCACCTACCGGGTGTCATTTCGCAGAAGACCTCAAATGGCTGGGAATCAGCTGGTTGGATGGTGTACAGCCCGCTTGAGGTCTCACCCCTCAGGAACAGCTCATGACAGTCAGAAGCCATAGCTGAAAGACACAGAAACACCACAGATATGTTTACATGTCTACAAATGACCTTTACCTAAGCCTGTATCCAAACAGAGGTTTTAAAGTTGGCACACAATGGATATTGCTCACACGTCTAGGTAAGTGTTTATCTCATTGTTTAATGGTGAACTAAACCCTTATCTCAAACACAGAACCTTGAACGTGTCACCCAAGCACCCAAAAGCCAACATGGAGTTTGTTTTGAACTCCAGGGCAATAGTCCAAATTGACGTGTTGTTATTAAACAAATTGTCGTATTGGTCCAAAAGAGCATTCAATGCTTTACGCATTGGCATATATTTCTCAGACAATGACGCTTACAAGGTGCGCTATGCGGCTTACTTTACAAACATCTGCCAAACAAAGGCAGTTTCATATGAGATTTCTGACCTGGCTGGAACAATTGAGGGTGTAAACATGACCTTTCCCCCAGTTCCCAAGCTGAGAATTCCCTCACTTGCCTCAGACCTCTATAAGCATTCCTTCCTCCCTGCCCCCCTTTAGTCCAGCCCTTCATGCCTGCTTCACGTGCACAACACCCCTCTGCTGACATCACAATGCATGGACAGCGAGTGATCCGGGAATGCCGAGGCTGCTGCTGCTGCTATTTGAGTAGCAACTGCACAGGCCCTCAAGGCGCTATGTGTAAGATGGGAGTCAGATGCCAAAAAAAAAAAAAAAAAGATTGGTATCTATCAACTGACATATATTATATATATATATGTGTGTGTGTGTGTGTGTGTGTTAAAAAGCTACACAAATAATGGAGCAAATTTAAAAACAAAGGCTCAAAGCATATGGCATTAAGTGAAGTGGTCTTCTGGCACACTTCTCATTCACTTCAATAAAAGGGGTGGTCTGTGTGGATGAGTAGAGGCAGGGGGGTCTGAGGGGGATAGTCTGGCTCTGACAGATCTAGGGTAAAGGTTACATGTTTTCTGAGAGAAATGACGTGTTTTTTGGAGTGATCTCTCCACAAGAGGGAAAGTCTGTACAAAGTTCACGGTCCAAAAATATGCACTCTGTACTTTATGGTTTTCGCTGGATTAAAGCCAGGAAATGTAATCTAAAGTACATCCTATACTATACTATATCTGGAAAAAAAATAATCCCTCCCTTTGCTCTTGGTCAGATTTGTAACAATATCTGCATGCTTGTGACCCTGAGTTAACACGGTCCGAGACTGATGAACTTGCACACAATTGGAAGACGTCCAGGGAAAGTGTTTTTTTTAAAGCATTCTTTGGATCCCACTGATGTCAGAACTCGCCATTAAAGGCTTTATTGTGTTGGTTTGGATGACTGTTCTGGCCAATGTGTTTCTGCTAGGTTCACCTTTCACCTACTTAGAGGCAGCCATTGCTCTGAAATGGAGTTTCTTACAAATGAACCGTTTCCTACCCTCACACATCTACAGAAAAAATAAATAAAAAAAATTAAAGGTTAAATATTTGAGATGGTGCCTTATTTCCATGAGGCATTTTCCAAATGTTTTCAAGATCTTTCCCATAATTATACATGTTCTATCAACATTATGCAGTTATCAACATAAAACAAGACCCAGCATGCCTTTGACAAGGGCAAAACCTCCTCTTGTATGTTTTATTTTTAGCATAGATGCAATTATAATATGTGTCAGAGGCTGTTTAAGGCAGAGATGGTTCACTTTTACAAATGTGAATAGGAGGATTGTAACGACTTCTTTTAGTGAGCATATACATTTAGACCACTCTTACTAACTTAAAATGTATTTTTTGTGTTTACTGAAACACTGTTTTTTAAACATATAATTATATGTAAAAAATATATAAGGTGTAGGCTAGCATAATGATAAACTTACCAACAGGTGAATCTCGCTGTTCAGAGCTCGCGTTCAGACGAACTTCATCCTCCTTCCGTTTGAGAGAAGATAGTTCTTTTTTCATTTGAATCTAGTGCACATAACATGAATATTTTGAATAAGTTTTCAGTCTTAGATTTAATATTAATACCACACTATTTTGTAGGCTATTTTATATTGTGTATTATAGTATTTTTACCTGGTTTTGGAGGGTTCGAATTCGAACATTTTGTTTATCCAGTTTTTCTTGCTGTTGCTTGATGCGCTCGACTAGGTCATCGATGCGTTTATTTTGAGCCTCCAGCATCCACTGAAATCAGAAATGGTTTGTCATCAGTTTTTATTCAAACTCAAAACAGGGCCTTTTCCAGCAGACCGAAAATGATAGTTGTAGTGTTGACAATTAAATTCGTGTATTTTCCAGTATAACCGGTCCTGTATAATCTTTTCAATCGACACAGCTATTCTTCTGTGCATCGTTATGTAACTCGAAGGTCTAAAACGGCTGCACGCGTATGAAACACTTCAGGTTATGTTCGGCTTGTTTCTTTCTGAAAGGGCGAAGGTAAACGGACTTCAAACTTTCTAGGAGGTTAGTAGGCCTCTATTATTTTTCTTTGTCTGGACATAACTGCTACCTTGCACGTACAACACGGCTTTGAGTCCATGCCATGAAGAGCTCACGCCCACAAACGTGCCTGTTATGCTCTTGTGTGCGGGTTCAGTGGTCGATTGGAAATGCAGGCTTTTTAAACCACTTAAACTAATCAAATTCATTCTTGTTTAGTTAATTTAAGTTAACAAATATATGCAAATACACAAACATTACAATGCATGTCAGGTAGAGATGTGGTAAGTCTATGCCTAAAAACACTTTCTTTTAGCCCTGAAATAAGGTTTTGCACCCACCTGAATAATCCGGGCATCACTGTAGTTGCCGTTGGCAGCTTCCAAACCCTCTCCTTGCATCAAGCCATCTACTTTTTCTTCCAGCTTATTCATTCTCTCATGGTCCTTCTGTCTGTCTTTGAGAAGCTCCTTAGTCTTCTCCCTCAGATCCGTGGACACGTTTAGGATCAGCCTCTCGCTTTCTTCCAAACTCTGGGCTTTTGCTTTCAGCGTCTCGCTGTCTTCTTGAAGCATTTGAGTCAGCTTGCCAAGCTCGGATACGGTGACGTTGAGCACCTTCATCTTAATGGTGATGTCTCTCACCTGGCCTTTGGTCTTGTCCACATGCTCTTTCAGACCCTGTCCTAGCTGCAGCAACCCATGTGCAAGCACGTTAACATCA
Organism: Ctenopharyngodon idella; assembly: GCF_019924925.1. Lineage (NCBI taxonomy): Eukaryota > Metazoa > Chordata > Actinopteri > Cypriniformes > Xenocyprididae > Ctenopharyngodon > Ctenopharyngodon idella. The sequence continues at coordinate 14,359,660 of NC_067221.1, forward strand.
TCCCAAGCGGCATACTGAACTCTCTTCTCTTTTCCAGCAGCAGCTCCTCTCCTCTCCAGCGGGAAGCTCGTCCCGGAGCTTGCCAAGACTGTGATGCATAGCAGATTTGCCAGTGGTACCTTCATCTTGTTTTGTGTCTTTGGTTGTCTGGTTATTCTAGAGATTGCAGTATTCTCAAGAGCACAGGCTCATGCTGTTGAAGGGCTAACTTGTTTTTATACCCGTTCTGAGCCGTCTAGTGTGGTCTGATTGGCTGGCCATCTGGAGGGAGTGTGTGAGTCTGCTCAGGTTTCAGCCTCCTCCCCCTTAACCATATTTGCTTCTAATGTGGACCATGATGTAAGAATGGACCTGGTTGCAACCAGAAAACCTGTTGATTTCTCATTATTTTTAAGATTTTGAAAATTGAGTGTAGGCTTACAACAATTATGAGCAATTTAGTTGATTCATAGGTTTGTATGTGTACCTAATAAGTTTGGTCAGCGGCTGGTTTCATTGATTATATTCTGTTTAATTTAAGGTTTTTGCACATTATTTTCACACAAGCAATCCTACTGAGACAACTAAGGTGTGAAGTAAATACTGAATCGTACCAACCAGTAACAATGTCAGTTTGGTACATCCTACAGTACCCACTGTTCATTTTCAAGTAGTTGACATTCATAAATATACATTATTTAGAAAACTACATAGTTTAGAGAGAAAATATTTGGTTTCTTTGGTCTGAATGGACGTCAGGGTTTTCCCAATGTGAAGTAATTTTTGCAGAAGAGGCTTCGTGTGGAGCGACGAGGTGAACGTGCTGCAGCTGAGTACTGTGGTCTGAGGTGGTCTGTTACACTGCCAGCACAGAGCAGTGTGAGAATTAGGGGAAAGTTCATGCTCACTGAAAGCCAGCATTCACTGGAGCTTTCTGAAGACTACACTTGGTTACCTCTTCAGGTGATGCTTGAGTATTTGCCTCACCCATAGAAAAGCAATACTCTTGTGTTTTGTTGTTGTTGTTGTTATTCTGTCTTGTGATTTGAAGGATTAGGTGTTTATTCCAGTTGGGTGATTATCAAAGTGAAAGTGTTTCAGAGTTTAACCTTCAGCATTCGAAAGCTTTTCAGGGTTTTTTTAGAGAAAGATTTGCTTGTTTTTATAGATTTGCTTGTTTTTATAGTGTACGGTGCGCAGACATTGTCAAAACAGGATTTAAAGTTAGTAAGTGGAGCAGAAGCCAGGACTTGATTGTTGGTGAAAATGATGTCATTCACAACTGGAATTATGTCTCTAATATATTGATATGTGTTATGAATGACTATGTACACTATTGCTCAAAAGTTTGGGGTTGGTCAGGTTTTTTTTTTTTTTTTTAAAGAAATCAATACTTTTATTGAGCAAGTATGCACTAAATTGATCAAAAGTGACAGTAAATAATTTTAAATTGTCACAAAAAATATTTCAAATAAATGCTGTTCTTTCGAACTTTATAACATCAAAGAATCCTGAAAAAAATTAATCACAGAAATATTTAACAGCACAACTGTTTTCAACATTGATAACAAAATGTTTCTTGAGCAGCAAATCAGCATATAAGAATGATTTCTGAAGGATCATGTGACACTGAAACCTGGAGGAATGATGCTGAAAATTCAGCTTTCCTATCATAAATTATATTTTAAAATATATTACAATATTTTATATTGTAATAATATTTCAGAATATTACTGTTTTTTATCAAATAAATGCAGCCAGGATACTTCTTTCAAAAACATTTAAAGGCAGTGTATTACTTGTGCTTTTCTCAAAACTTCGCAGAAAACGTCATCCAAATTAAATGCCTGTGTAATTTAATGTGATGCATGTAATCACTTCACTAGAATTTCAAGCCTGAAGGGTGTTTCATGATTAATGCTTGATTGATGAAGCATTTTCTACCATTTCCAGTCTTCATAAAGCAACTTTAAGGGTGTGTTTGATTCTCAATGCCAATGACGTGAAGCAAACAATAAAACAAACACTTATTCAGTTGTTTCAGCTGGTCATATAATACCATGCACGCCTTTTGGTGGATCACTGTAATTGAATCACATGTCATTGTTTTAACACTCTTTAACACTGTTTTGGTTAGTACTTTCATAGCTATTAGACAGCGGGGGATATCTTAAACGTGACCTACCGCTCTTCATAATGACAGGTCAGAACATTTGGCATGGGATTTTAATGCATCATCTGTGAAGCACAGTGCATATGCATCTTTCATCTCTCTTTTCAGATGCTGAGTAGCCCTGAAGAGGATCATTAGCATATGAATGACAGGGATATTCAGTATCTGCCGTGTCTGTGAGTTTCCCAGAAACACTGATGACAGCAGTTAGTCATCCGCCTGAATCACGATGCCGGAACCAAAGGAACAGCTGCATTTTTTGACTCTAATATGCTCCCGGCGGGACAACCTTTTACCCACATTCTAAATGCGCAACATCTGCATCACAGAAGAGCATTAAGATTTATGCGAAAGAGGCGCTATAGGTGCATAAGCTATGGATGTCTAAGGAAATGTTTACAGAATCATAAATCATAGTTAAAACAAACTTAAGTTCTTCTTTTTAATGAAGTATTGTTAATACAATTTTGTTTTGGTAACCAGTGGCTAACAAAAGCATTACTGGGTTCTTGATTCAATAGACAACACGTAAATCATGCCCTTGTTAGCTGTCACATGATGAGCATATGACATTAATTCTCTTTTTTGGATATCTCCTATTAAAAGTTATGTGCCTTCATTTCCATTCAACCATGTATCAGAAACATTTTGATTTGCCATATGTGATGCTGAACTGTATTAACAGTACAGTATAGAGATCTAAATACTGTCTGTTCTCTCTTGTTCTAGCTTCAACGAAGATATCGCTGTGTATCGCGGTGATTGCATCATAAAAGTTGCCACCCATCCATATGTATGACTCAGTTTTAACACTACCTGTTTTTTTTTTTCTTATTAAGAGTAATCCTCAGTGATCCAAGAGTAAGAGTATTGTAAAACAAGAAATTCCTCTGTATATTGTTCACATCTCATGTCCAGAGTGAGATGAACACTGGCATATGAGCACGTCTCTTATGCTTACCAAGGCTGTGTTTATTTGAACAAACAAACAAACTAACTAAATAAGAAAAAAAACCCAGTAAGAACACTAATATTGTGAAATATTTTTAGCAGTCATTACTTTAGTCTTCAGTGTCACATGATCCTTCAGAAATTATTCTAATATGCTGATTTGCTGCTCAAGAAACACTTCTTATCAATGTTGAAAAGAGAGTAATATTTTTTTGTAGAAACCATGATACATTTTTTTTTTCAGGATTTTCATAAAACGAAAGTTCAAAGAACGGTGATGTACACTGGAACCATGCTGTGGTATGGTTATATGTGACTCAAAATATCCTGAGCATGACTTCAGTCATAAGATATGTACTGTCACAGTGTGGTTATCCTCTTCTGCATGATTGTGGTATTTCTGTGAGCGAGAAGTTGAGGACTGTGTAAATCCATGTCTGACTTATAACTACACCTGTTAAGACATTTTTGAGACTTTTCCAGAACAATTTCCAATTTGTTGTGATCTATTTACCACACATAGATAAATACATGTTGCATGCTTGATAATAATAAAAATGACAATTAAAGAAACAATGAAGAGATAAACTGAGACATAATTGTTACTGAAACTTCTTTGCTCAGAGCACAACTCAACTACCCCAGAACAGTTTGTTCTAAATGTACACTAAACCACATCTGGGCATGTGTTCAACCGTGTACGTGCTTGAAAGGAGAGCATTTTGGAACTGTCCAGACTCCAGAGAAAGTTCTTCTGCCTCCTTGTGGTCACTTATAGAGGTTATATTCCTGCCCAAATCCCACAGTGCAGCGCATATAGCCTTAATCATCACTTCAAGGTCTGTAAATCAAACACTCCTAAAGCACTGAAAAGAACAAATTTCCTGGTTAGAGCACATATGAGGTGAAAATGGCCTGTTGTGAATCTCTGATGTGCTTTCTGTACATGGACAAACATGATTATTTTTTTTGAAACTATTGTGTTGTTTCCTCCTCATTTTTCTTATATAACAAATTTTACTTTTTACTTTTTTTTGTGTTAGTTAGTTTGCTTTATGATTTCCTAAAACTTTTGGTTTATTTACTGGTTTACATTTAATTTTTAAAGGCAGATTTTTAGTGCAACCTCTTTTGGACCCCACTAAGTTCTTTCCAGTGCCAATCTTAGGCCCATAAATTAATATTTAGCCTCAGGTTTTTCAGACCCAAAATTTGTAGCTTACATTTTAATGTAATGATTTATCTTTCACAACACAACTGTGAAAAATATGGTCACCCAGCCCAGCAAACATTGGTCCAACGGCAACGTTGTGTCCCTGGCCAAAAATAGTCATGGTAGGACGGCATATATTGGTAAAAATATGCAACACAGATGATTTCCTAAAAATTCATTCAAATACGTTTGTACATGTCTACAATTATTTGGGGTTGCATGTGTAATTGGTACTTTGACTTTTAGCTAAGTGTAGTTCAATATATAATAATTAATTAATTAATAAGATAACGTCAAAGACGTCCATTCAAATTTCATTTTTGAACTATTTTTCAACCATGACAGGACGTGTCAGATGGATGTCTTTTCAACAGTCATTAAACGTCCAAATGTTTGCTGGGAGAGCATGAAAATAAAGTAATTTATTGCTCAAGATTCCATAAAGCATATCATTTTTTAAAAATCGTAATAAATGTGGGTTTACAATGTCAGTTCACATTAAAAACTCATTTAGTTCTGATCATAACTTTGCATACTCATTTTGTAGAGGATCATCAGGATAATCTGGATATTTCAGATGATTTTGTTTTGTGTAATATATCAAACAGCTTCATCAGGGCAGCACTAAATAAAGAAATTGGAGTTACCACGTAAAGCTGTGTCTCAATCAACAGCTAAAGTTTGATTAATCAGCAGAGGACAGTAGCTTGGCACCCTCAGGTTCATTTAATATGACAGTCTGATATGACAAAATGCAGCAGCTGTTGCTTATATACATTCTGAATTCTTGCAGGCATCTGATATTCTATGTGCCCTTTCGGTTTTTAGTGGTGCATGCCATGGTACTATTTTGGTTGAGCATTCATTCAGATCCTGAAAAGATGAGAGTGACTTAAAATGCAGTCTTGAATGTGCATTCAGATTGAAAATATGCACAGTGCATAGTTGAATCTGTTAGTGTGGAACTCTTGAGACTGGGAGAGGACAGGATGTAGCCTACATACTTCACAGATGCATAAATGCCTTAACAGTTTTCTGCTTTACACACAGGACTCATAAAAACGTGGCAGTATGATATTGTAGATTTTAAACAATACAAAACTTCTTTTTTTTATTGGCACTATTGGAAAAAAATGATCATGTAGTGTTTGTCAAAACTGAAACTGTAGCATAATTTTACATTAAATGCATTTAGCTCTCATTATTTATTTTCTTGTTATTTTCTTATCTCAAATTTTTCTCATTCTGATGCTGGAGGCACAGTTGGGTTTTCTTGATGCTGAAGTTAATTTACTCTCCCCAGACATACAAATGCAAGATGTTTTTTATACACAAGCTTCACTTCTCTTTTCTTTCAGAATAAACCATATTCCTGGGACACAAGATTACTTTTAAGGAGTTTAGTGCTCAAAGAACCAGTTTCACTAGTCATTTCTAGAGAAATAATTAGTGCAACAATACTTCTGAGAAAAGGGAAACATATATTGTGTTAACCATCATATAAATAATTTGCTTTTTAGAGGTTAATAGTTCCATTCATTTAGCCTTATTAATGAACATATGCATTGTGTATCTGTAAACAATATTTTTCTTGCATTTTCACCTCCGGATGCCCTGTCAATTCTAGAGTCAGGTTGCAGCCCGTCATGTAACATTTCTGTCAGTTAAGTTTTATTGGATTCCATGTTATAAAACACTTTTCTAGTTGGGACCTATTTAACTTTCAGAACATCTGCTATAGGCAACCCCCTGTGACTTTAAAAATAAACAACATTAGGGAATTGTTAACTTTTCATTCCCTAAGGAGTCCTAGACAAGAGGCAAAATAAACGGAGAACTGGGAGCGTGCAGACAGTGCATTTTTCCATGATCTGCAAAGATGATATGCCACATGTCTATACATATTCCAGAAGTGGAAAGATGTTTAACTCTGTGGGAACTATTTCTAAGAGAATAATGACATACAGAAAATGTATATTATATCCTCACATATTGAACCTTTATTTCTGAGAGTGTACCAGAAATAACTGCTGTATAAAACGTAATAAAATACATGTATGGACATGTACATATGTACATTCCAGCAACTATTTCATACCGTAAGCATTAACTTTTACAGTCAAAATCATAATCATTCATCGATTCCACTTTCAAGAAACGAGCGACAATTGATCTGCTTTGTCTAATATGAGTAATTGAAATACTGTGGTTTTTGTTTCCAGTCATATGTTCCTTTTTGTGCCTAGTAACTTACTTGAAATCAAAACAAAGACTGAGCGCCAGCAAGCTAATGTGTCAATAACAGAGCTTGTGATTGTCATAGAGATGTATGACATCCTATTATGCATGTGCAGACACTGTTAAATAACTGAATTACAGCAACACATGCATTATCATTCATTCATTTATAACACACAAGGCAGAGTTGTGCCTAAAGTTATAAACTCTCAGTGATCCAAAGCAATAACAGTAAAGCAGATAACAGACTTGTTTTCCACAGATAAAACATGCATTGTCGATTATACTTTCTCTTTTTTGAAAGGCCATGTATTGTCTAATCAGGTTTGTTTGTGTTTTGTACTTCTCAACCTTACTATCCTCACCATAACATCAGAAGCGCCCTTGAACCTTGCCTTGTTTCAATTCTATTGGCTTAGTTTGGTGAAAAACATATTGTTGTCATCTTAAGACAGAATTGCAGTGCATTTGGTTTCTCATCATAGTGAAAACAATACAATACTAAGATTAAATATTTGCATATATTTTGCTAAAGTAACATGTTAATGTACACTACCACTCAAAAGCTTGGAGTTGGTAAAATTTTTAATGTTTTTTAACTTTTTAACTTTTTTCAATTATCTTATGCTTACCAAGGCTGCATTTATTTGATCGGAAATGCAGTAAAAACAGTAATATTGTAAAATATTATTACAATTTAAAATAACTTTTTTCTATTTTAATATATTTTAAAATATAATTTAGGCCTATTCCTGTGATGGTAAAGCTGAATTTCCAGCATCCATTAGTGTCACATGATCCTTCAGAAATCACTTTAATATGCTGATTTGCTGCTTAAGAAACCTTTTTTATTATTATCAATGTTAAAAAAAAGTTGTGCTGCTTAATATTTTTGGAAACTATGATACAATTTTTCAGTATTCTTTGATGAATAGAAAGTTCAAAAGAACAGCATTTTTTTGAAATAGAAATCGTTTGTAACAGTGAAAAGTCTGCTGTTGTCAGGGGGTGGATGTAGTTTATATCCTAAGGATGATGTGTGATGCAGAATGAACAATGCTAATAGACTTTAACACAAAGAGCAATAACATAAGAACCATAAACGTTAACATAGAACACTGAACCCCCGGAAAGCGTGGCCTCATGCTGTACACAAGAGTTCAAATTGAAGAGGGAGGGAAGGGGCTCTGGAGGAGAACGAAAAACAGACAGAAAGAGATATTAAGAAGATGACCAGAGGAACCAGGGAGGAGATGAAGGTGGGAGGAGCCAGAGGATGACCCAGAGCCATGACAGTGTAAAGGCCCACGGTAGAGCCTTGGTGGAAAGGATAGGTGGAACCAAGGAGACAATACACTGAGGAGGAACCTGTGGAGGTGGAGACCTAGTGGAGCCAAAGAGGTGAAAACCCAGGGTAATACTGAAGGCCTGGAGGGCCACGGTGGAGCTGAAGATGGGCATGACTGAGGTAGAGGCATTGGCTTGTCAGACCAGGGCAGAGATGGTGGAAGTGAGGACAATGATTGACCAGAAGGAAGGAGGAGCCTGGCAAAGCCAGAGGGTTGGAAGGTCGAGGTGCAGCTACTGACTCGGAAGTCTGAGGCAGAGCCAGAGGGACAATGGACCAAAGTGAAGCCAGAGGGGCGAGGGAGCCAGCAGAGCCTGAGGTATGGCAGTCCAAAGTGGAGCTGATGGGTCAGAGAGCTGAGGTGGAGTCCTGGGCTTGGAGGCTTGAGGAAGAGCTAAAGGATCCACAGGCCAAGGCGAATCTGATGACTGGGAAGCCCCAGGTGGATCCGTGCAGCAGAGTGGAACCACAGGAGGAGCCGAGGGGCTGAAGGGAGACAGAAGAGGTGAGGCAGAGGAAGAGGGAGAGGGAGGTTGGGCAGGACCATCCACAACAAAGGAGACTTGGTGCTAGATGACGAAGACTTGATGCTGGGCTAAACCATGGGAAACGAAGATGACTTGAAACTGGGCTTTACCAGCAATGACTGAGATGACTTGGAACTGGGCTGGCAATGTCCTTATCAGCAAGGCAGATGGTAAACAGTGAGTCATTTTGTACCAGCAACCATTCCACATACTCAGCGAACCTCCCTCATGGACCATCCACGGGCAGGTGTGCATTCCACCGCTCGTTAAGCCCGGAGTGATAGAACACATATAGCGAGTGGTCGGGATAGTGGGTTAGGCACGCCAGGTTGAGAAAATCCCTTGTGTGATCCTTGAGGGAGCAATCCTGCTGATCCAGCGGGAGGAAGCTAACTGCAGTAATATCCATAGTAAAAATCGCTGTATTAATCTTGTTTTTTGGGTTCTGCATTCTCTCTGGGGGTGCATGTATTTAAATCCCAAGGATAATGCTTGATGCTGAATGAACAATGATAATAGATACTAATTAACACAAAGAGGAAAAAACACAATACAAGAACCATAAACATTAATGCAGAACACTGAACAGAAGAAACAGGGGCTTAAATACAAAGGGCTAGATGATTAACAAGAACAGGGGACAGTTGTGAACTAATCGGAAACCATTACAACTAATGATTAACTCGAACACAGGGAAAACAGAGACAAAGAAAACAATGACTAGTCAAGTCAAGTCAAGACACCTTTATTTATATAACGCTTTTTACAATACAGATTGTTTCAAAATAGCTTTACATTAATAACAGGAAGATAATGTAACAAAGTTTGTTTTGGCTGTACATCAGCTCTAGAAGAAAATAGTGTCATTGTCCAGCTTAAGAAAGTTCAGTGTTGAGTCATTTCCGTTTTAAAAATAGAGTTATTAACTTAGTTCATTTATTTATACAGCAGCTCTGGAGAAAACAGTGATGTCATCGTCTAGCTCATTTCAGTTCTCATACAAAGGTTACACTGCAGACAGATCAGTAATATTGTTGAATATTAAGTGTCCCCAACTAAGCAAGCCAGAGGCAACAGTAGCAAGGAACCCAAACTCCATCAGGTGACAGAATGCAGAAAAAAAACAGGCTTAGTCGAGGGGCCAGTTCTCCTCTAGCCAACAAACGAACAGTGCATGATTATGATTCAGGCAGCATTACAGATCAGAAGTAAGATTGGATCGGAACATTCAGTTCCATCTGGTTGAAGATCGGATTCATTAAGCCGGTACGGAGACGGGTTTGTTGAGGATCTGTGCCACTGGCTGTCGTGTCGATGAGGCCTTCACAGGGGATAGTCTAGTTGACACAATCTCTGCTGACACTTCAGAGATGTGTTGTGTTTATATTTAGGCACAGGTCCTCCATCTGATCTGGATACGGCCCGGATCCGGCTGACTACGGTAAACCTCGGGATAAACAGAGAGACTAATATTAGCGTAGATGCCATTCTTTTTATGATGTAACAAGTTCATCGGGTGTTATAGGAAGTGTTCCTGGTTCCGGCTGACCTCATTTATGCAGTCTAACAATCATTTAACTGATTTGAAAATAAAAATTAATAACTGTGTAAGCCAGGTTAAAGAGATGTGTTTTTAGTCTAGATTTGAACTGACAGAGTTTGTCTGCTTCCCAAACAATGCTAGGAAGACTGTTCCAAAGTTTCGGTGCTAAATAGGAAAAGGATCTACCACCTGCAGTTGATTTTGATAGGTATTATCAACTGGCCAGAATTTTGAGATCGCAATAGACGTGAAAGACTATAATGCGTTAAGAGCTTGCTGAAGTACTGGGTAGCAAAACTAAAAACTAAACAAGACAACACAATGAAATTAAACATGACATGACTGTGACAGCTGTCACATTTTCATCAATTTAATGGGTCCATACCTAATAAAAGTATTAATTTCTTTCTAAAAAATATTACTGTCCCCAAACTTTTGAACAATAGTGTACTTGGAAGAGCCTTCAAAGATCAGGGCCCAATACAAATATTATATTATATTATATCGTTTTAAAGTGGAGGGATTGCTCAATTTTTTCTTCAAAGGTTTTTTGTGCACTTTTTCTGAGGCCAAAGGTTGCTCCGCATGTCCTACAGTAATCTCTGTGCTCTGTGAAAATGATTAAAACTGTCCTTGGGGCCTTTGCAACTCAAAATGAACGTCATAAACAAGGGTCGGTCACAGAACCAGCAGCAGTAAATCAGGGTCAAACCTCTTTGCTCACTGAACCAAGTGAAACTCAACGCTCCAGTGGCACAGTGTTGTTATTCAGCGGATGTGGAGGCACAGCTGCTCTGTTTACATTGAACAAAGGTTATGCGTCTGTGATGTAACAGGTCAGGGTCGATTCTCAAATTAATAAAGTTCATTTAAAAGAAAGCAGAGTAATACAAAAAAGAAATTAAAACTTCACATTTACTACAATAATTGTAAAAAAAAAAAAAAAATATTACATACTATTTAACATACTATTTAATAATCAGAAATAACAGTGCAAAAGATTTTAATCTGTAAATGTAATAGAAGCACTGAATAATTCAACATTAGTTGTTTCCTGTATTTAATAATTGTACACCATGAGGGTGTATACTGCAAATGACAAACACTGCTGAGTTTGTCCGATAGTTACCCCTGTTTTTTTTTCCCCTGAAAGAAAGATGAGACCTCAGGGACATCAAGACATGGGGGACTTGTATCCGGGCAAAAATGTATGCTATGCCATGCACATATCTGCTGTGAAGACACCTTCATGTCAGATCACAGTGAATATGGAGAGTTACAAGAAATCATTTCTCCCTATTTTTACCAGACATGTTCCTCTTTTCGGATGTTTGAGGAAGTTCAACACAAAATTTGATGTCTCTTGTTGGAGTGGTATGACTTTCCTCCTTTAGGGCAACAGTCATTGGGAAACGAACTAGTTTAGCTGAGTAAGGGTGATTTGAACTTTTATTAAGACTACAGTTCATGTTTTAAAAAAAAAATATATATATATATATAAAATGTGAACTTTAGCAAACACTGCTGTGCTAAAAGCATCCTATAGTATCTTCTAAATTTCCAAATTAGGTTGAAATGGCCTAGTACTTTGGTCTAGTTAAACCGCTATTGCCTTTGTGTAAATATTAGCAAAGGCTCGTATTTGATTCACCCTTAGTTTGTACATGTCATGAATGAGCCCAATATTTGCAATTCAAAGAAAGAAAAATGCTATTGATGAGTAAATAACACAGCACATGTTCCATTTAATTAATTTTACTTTTAACAAAGATTTTGATCCGAGCTAAGAGACATTTTCAAATGATCTGGCAGTAAATTAACTTATTGCATCAGTTAACTAGAACACTTTTGGGGTCTACATTAAAGTCGACATGAAACAGAAGGATTTTTTTTGCGATAATCCAAGTGAAACAACTTTTCGAACAAGAAAAAATGTGTAAAACGGGTCTGCAACAAGATGTGAACAGTTGGCGATACCCTTACAAAAAATAAGTATACTTCAAATTCATTTTATTAAGGCCTGGTTTCACAGACTGGGCTTAGATTAAGCCAGAATTAGGCCTTAGTTCAATTAGGACATTTAAGTAGCTTTTATAAACATGCATGGGAAAAAACATTACTGGTGTGCATCTTGATATAAAAACAATGGCACTGACATATTTTAAGATATGCTAGTGCAAGTTGCTTTCAATTAAAAAAGCTCATACATGCATTTTAGTCAGGGACTAGGCTTAAACCTGATCTGTGAAACCTGGGGAATGTATACTTAAGTAAAGTTCAGGTATATTTTTAAGTTTACTTAATGTAGTAAGTAATATCAGTTTAAGTATACTTGTAAGTGTACTGTTTTAATACTACTTGGGACTAAATTGGCCCACTTTTTAGTGTATAAAAGTATACTTTTAAGTATACTTTAAGTGTAACAGTAGTAAACTTTGAGTACACAACTAGTTTACAACTAAGTTTTTCATTTGTACTGAAACTATACTGCTAGTGAACTATAGGTACGGATAGTTTACTAGTCAAATAGTTTTTGACACATTTTTTATTTTATGAAAGTTATATATTATTTTTGCGCTTTAAGTATACTACTATGTTTCTATTTAGGTATTTTTTTTATACTTAAAATATACATTTAACTGTACTTTAACTTTTTCCATTTTAAACAGTGTTGATATTAAAGATAGCAAATGCTGTAATATATTTTGTAGACATTTGATTCATTGCCCTGCAACATTTCGTAAATACTTTTGGAATAACCATTTTGAATAGAGAAAAATTATTAATTAAAATTGATACGTTAAGTGGAATTAAAATTTACATAGATAAAAGATGTTTTGTTTATTATGAAAAAAAAGATATAGACAATAGTCACATTTTTATGTTAAATCTTATAATATTACAAATGCAAGTGGTCTGAAAGGTTACCCAGTATCACCCATTTCAAGGTTGACAAAGATTTATCTTGAAACTTTACAAGGACTTTTAAGCTGTAAAGCTATCAGAACTATATACAAAGAACTAAATGTTATTTTGAGTAAAGATTATGAGGGCATATGAATTGTATAAAATTATGTGCACGGATAAATCATTTATAATACTGAAATATTCCATAAAAAATAAAAATTTTCTTTTCACTTTAAAATATGTTGCAGCATTCAAGGTAAAAGTTGAAAACAGCAAGTGCAGATGCTCTACTTTTGCAAGAACACCAAGGGGTGGCCAAAAAATGTAATGAAAATAAACCATGAGCTTCTGACCTAAACATCTGCAAATGTGTTCAGTGCTTATAGCAGGATCACAGTTCAACAGCTGTTTTTTTACTAACCAACAGTTTAAGATTATACTGGCAAATCTCTGGGATAGGGCATATTTAGGACTGATACTGCCCTCTAATGGACATCCAATGAACAGTGACACAATTTGTGTTGTATGAACAGAAAATGTTGTACTAAAACATTTCAAGATAAACTCAACTACAGCCAAAGACAAAAGGACACCAGTAAAATAAGGCAATTAGTTTAAATTCTTCACTCACCGCTCATATTACTTTGGAAAACAAGCATCATGTCCCCGCTTGAATGTTAAGTGTTACGTTAAAGGGTTAGTTTACCAAAAATGAAATTCTGTCATTACTCACCCTTGTCATTCCAAACCCGCAAAACCTTCGTTCATCTTCAGAACACAAATTAAGATATTTTTGTCTACTTCAACGTAAACTGCGTAGGAGAAAGACATGGTTGAGAAGAAATTTCTCAATTAACCCCTTTAGGTTAAAATGTTAAGATACACCTATTCGCACAACTGCCTATCACACTGCATTAAAATATGTAATCAGAATTTGTAAACAGTCACATTGTGACAACTTAAAACCAAGAAACACATACCCCTTTACTATACAAGATTTCCCAGCAATCCCACAGAATTTTTTTTAGATCGTTATCACTGTATTGAGTCATGTTGAATTTTAGTGTTGGTTTTAAGCTTAATACATTTGAAAAAATATAAGCCTACATAATGTATTCAGATACATTATGCTTGGATGTGACAGGCAAGATGTTTTTTTTAATGACAATCTAAATACCACACACAAATCAATCGTTTTGACGGAACTTGTATCTGACCGAATCTCACATTTAAACTGGGAAAACATGCCATTAGTACTCTATCCCCCGGTTTCACAGACAAGGCTTAAGCTAGTCCTAGACTAAAATGCACGTTTGAGCCTTTTTAACTGAAAGCAACTTGTACTGACATCTTAAAATATGTCAGTGCCATTGTTTTGTCTCAAGACACACACCAGTAATGTTCTTTTTCTAGGGTACCATTTATAAAAGCTACTTATATGTCCTAACTGAACTAAGGCCTAATCCTGACTTAGCCAAAACCCTGTCTGTGAAACCAGGCCTATAAGTAATTGTAAAACTCATAGAAACATATTAATGTTCGTTAGTATCAAATGAAGGAGATGATCAGCTTATTCACAAAGACACTTTATTTCCAACTCTGCACAAATTATGTTGTACTGGCAATTGTAGAGCTGCTGTTGATATGCTCCACAAGTCCTGGTTTGGCCATGGCAGGTCTTCACACGTGAACTGCTGTGGAAAAACAGACAAAAGGTTATAACTTACATCAAACAGCAAATACTGCTGCATTTTAATATGGCAGATATTGCCTTAATTTACATATGATGTGAGGAATAGGAGTCATCTAGCAAACAACAGACAGACAGTCAAGAAAACACTGGGGGGTAAAAACTGGGATTGATGCATTAAAAAATTTTTTTTTAGTCAGATATGCTAAATATTAAAACTTGACATTGTCTTCCCACACAAAACATATGCATAGACTTTTTTTTTTAACATTTACTTATTTTTTTTCTTAAAGTGTTTTTCTTTCCTTCTAAAACATACATAAAAATATCTGAGGTGTTTTACGCATTTATACCAGTGAATGTTTACTAACCTAGCGAAGCCTCCTGGCCTCTCTTTCAGACTCCAGAAGTGTCAGAACATCTCCTTCTCTTACTGGGCCCTTCACATTTCTGATGATGGATCGGTTGCTGTCATCCATGAACTCAACGCGCACCTGTGGAAGCACGATATTTTAAGTTATGACCATGGATCAAAATTTGTACTTTAAAAATAATAAATTTTGACAGCCAAAAATCAATTTTATTTGCTATTCAACGACATTATGCATAACCTAGATCTTATAAGAAATGACCATCAATGATACAATAAGAATTTTTCTTTGGAAAAGCTTCATTTTTGCATGTGTCATACTGATTACAACAGTTTCAATATTTATTACTAAATTAGTCTCCAGCAAAATTTACTTTAGAATACAACACAACATAACTCAATTCCTGCACATCACAAAAATTGTTTTTCTAATGAAATCGCTAATCAAGTGGCACATGTAACGGAGCATGAGGAGTTCAGTCTGAACTCACCTGTGTACACTGTCCCTGGGAGCCGGTTCTTCCCAGTACTTTTGTAACCTGTAATAAAGATACACAATTAAAGGTAAATATAACGGATATTATTAAACGTTATATGTAATGGAAACTACATTACACGCAGCTGTTCGACATCCAAATTGTTGGATAGTAGGATGCTAATGCTAACTAAAGGCCTAACGACAAACACCGCTATCTTTCAGAGAGCGTTGTGAGAAAATATACGATTCTTAAAGGGTACCGTCTCCCGAATAAGACTTGAAATTATATACTTTTCATCTTACCAGTATTAAATTTCCCAACTCAAACGGAAATATTCAATAAATTATTATTTTTCTTACTCTGGCGAGCTTGATGGGCTGCACGCGGCTGGCATCCATGATTTCAGCTTCGTTCGGAAAGGAAGTCACGTGGTCTCGACGGATTTTATATACCGACAATAAAATGCATATTTTCAATTTATTGGGTTTTATTGAATGTTATATTTTGATATTATTTTAAAAAATGCAAACAGACCAAAAAAATTGACTTTATATTAATTAAAGATGGTTTTACAGTTACAACAAACCAGTTTCCGCTTCCGGGATCTTAAGGGGAAACTTTTAAACCGCAGATCCTGGATCAGCTGTACGAATAATTGTACAAATCACTTATATAAAGACTTGGGGATACTGTGGTCTTTGATTATGTCAGTAAAATTGTTTTTAAACGTTTCTTCGACCATACAATAATAATAATAAAAAATATATTATAGGCTATAGGCCTAATAATAATGCAGGTCTATGAGATTCTATAAAGGAAGGGGATAGCTTTGTAAAATCTGTTTTATAAACTGATAGTGATATTAACTAACTAAAGGTTTGTGTAGCGGTGTCATGCAAAAAAGTGAACAAGTTAAATATTATCTGAAAGAGTTTTTATTTTTATCATTCAAATGTTTCCTTTTTTGAAAACATTTCTTTGAAACTTTCATATGTGGTAAGTAAATAAATAAATAAAAAAAAGTAGTAGGCTAAATAAAGTCAAAATAATATTTTAGTGTAGTTTGAAATGTCAAGAATTCAGCACACACCCTAAAACCAGAATATATGACCTTTGCAATGATCCTGTCAAGCACCTTTTACATTTATATTACATTTACTTTAGTTGCACAAAATTAGTTTTTTCAGAACATATCGAAATTCATATATTTTGCATTAGTTTAAGTCAGAAGTCAGAAGAAATGAACAGTTCTTAATGTACAAACAGTTTTCTTTCCTGACAGTTATTTGCATGCCTTATATGACTATAGATAGCTTTTGTTTATGTTATTTTTAATATATATGTAATATGTATTTTTATTTTTATTTTTGTCTGATCATATTGCTGGTAAAATGTTCATGAGAGCACATGTGGAGAGGATATAAAAGATACAGAACAAGATAAGGAAATTATGGGATTAAAGGATTTTCATATTGGATTTGCACTGAATTGTTTAAATATCATACTGAGCACAATATTGCACTGATACGTTTAAAAGCAACATAAACTAAACTTTTCTGTGAGCATTTAATAACCTTAGTATCCTTGCTACTGCTATTTACCCTTTGCCATTCCTCCTCCAAGGGCTCAATCCTTAAATCACAACACTAATCCTCATGACTGTATTTTTAACTCTGTTGAGGACAGAAAGAACAGCAATGGGATTATGGCATCAGTGAGGTGGGGCAAATCCCAACTCTTGATCTTCAGTTGAGCCGAAACAAATACAGTTGCTTTTTCTTTCTGTCTTTTTAGCTATATTGCAAACTCTAAAAAGCTAGAAGCAGTGGAATATGTTTTCTCCGTCAGTCTGAAAATTTCTTTGAAGCTTCAAACCAATACGCATTTTTAAAGGAAAGTGGGATGTGTACTCTTGGAATGTAGAATCTGCCTTTTTCTGTTTTAATTTCTAACAAGAATTTTTTTCTACATCTTTCAGTTCTTTACCCTTGTTGCACATTCTTCATTATTTAAGTAAGTGTCATAATGGATCAACCAAGAAGGCATCTTAAAAAGCTGAAAAAAAGACGTTCAAGTCTATTTGCAAGTGTCAAACTTAATGCCAGCTTTTCACAGAGTATAGAGGAAGAAGAGAGTGCCTTTCCTTTTTCACAAGACAGCTCTGTGAAACCTTGGACGTCAATGGACAACCTTGATACTCCATCACCTCAGGCAAGTGACAAAAGAGATCAAGAAAAGAGGAAAGGCAGTGATGCTGAAGCAGCAAAGATGCCACACCGCCATTCAACTGTGATCAATGTTAATGTAGGTGGGAAAGTCTTTACTATTCCCAAGCACCTGGCTATCAGATACCCTAAAACAAGAATAGGCAGCTTAGCCCTGTGTAAGGATCCCGTCAAGCAGCTAACGCTCTGCGATGACTATTGTGTGATCACTAATGAGTTTTTCTTTGACCGAGATCCTACTTTCTTCCACTACATCTTCCACTTTTACTGTAGCAATGTATTATGGGTAATGGAGAGTCTTTGCCCTGTCAATTTTGAGGAGGAAATGCAGTTTTGGGGCCTGCACTTGAGGGACACTCCCCGGTGTTGCCGCATTCTCTATGAGGAGAAAATAGATGAAATAAGAGACCAGCTGAAAGTGAACAGAGAGCTAATGGCGGAAATTGAGCCTCAGCACAATGAGGCGGGTTTCAAGACAATGTTTTTGGGTGGTGTTCGTAAGGTGCTATGGGACCTGATGGAGAACCCATACTCCTCGATGGCTGCTAAGGCTTTTGCTGTGTTCTCCAGCCTCTTTGTGCTCATCTCCATCGTAGCGATGACTCTAAATACTGTAAACGAACTGAAAGATTATAAAATCTATGGAAGAACCTATATGGAGTGTGTGGAGATCACCTCAATTCTCTTCTTCACTTTTGAGTACTTCCTTCGCTTGCTGACAACTTGTGACGTCAAGCATTTTTTGAAGAGTGCACTTAATTTAGTAGACTTAGTGGCTGTCATGCCTTACTTTATCCAGCTGATATTTGAGGCTTTTGCTGACCAGGAAGATCTCAGCGTCCAAGATGACCTGAAAACCATGGCGAGGGTTAGCAAAGTTAGCAAAGTGCTTAAAGTTGTCAAACTCATGCGAATCTTTCGCATTCTGAAACTGGCGAGGCACTCGACAGGGATGCGGGCGTTTGGCTTCACTCTTCGCCAGTGTTTTGAACAGGTCTGCTGTCTGTTTCTGTTTATTATCATGGGGATCTTCACCTTCTCTGCCCTAATGCACTCAGTGGAGCAGGATGTTGTAGGAACACCTTTTAGCAGTATACCCGATGCTTGGTGGTGGGCAGCGGTGAGTATGTTTCAAAACATTCACTACAATTAGTAGAACTGCAATATAATTCATATATTTATATAAATAGCCAAAAGTCTTAAAATAAAGTCTTAAAGTCTAAAAGCTATTATTAGGACGTTGCTGCTATTTTAGCTTCCTCTGTTCTGGGAAGGCTTTCAATTCAATGTTAGAACATGGATGTGGGGATTTACTCTCATCCAGAGACAAGAGCATCAGTGAGGTCAGACACTGATGTGGGACGATGGAGTGAGTTCACAGGGGACCAGTGGTGATTAGGTTTGGACTTTGTATAGGTCAGTCTTCCACACCAGACCAGAGTTGTTATTGTTATCTAAAACTACAACTATAAACAATAGTTTTCGGTAAATGAAATAAAGTAAAAATACAATACCAATATTAGATGAAAAACGAAAATGAGAAAAGTTGAGACTGGTTTCTGAAGTTCTATATTATGCCCCATTTTACAAAAAAAAAAAAGAAAAAAAATCACTAAGGAGACTGTGTATGGTTGTATTCTTGATTAACTGAAAATAGCCAAATCTAATTTGATTGGGGTGTCCACATACGTTTAGATGTACAAAGTTCCAATATTAAACAACAACTGGGCATCATTTTGTGTGTTTTTTTTAGTAGTATCACTTGCGTGTGAGTGTTTTTTCATTATTGTTATCATTATCATCATTTGCTGTGGCTGCCTGTTGTATCCTTCTATCCTCTTTAAATTGTTAGTCCTTATCCTCTGGCAGCTGTGTTTAATCTTATATAATACCTTGTAATGCCGCTCAATTGGAGGCATCCATGCTGATTGGAAAAGTTAGATTAGTTTGGAACTTCCTGGAGGCTTACTAAGTTGACTTGCATGCAAAATTGTGACTTTAATCACCAAACTAATATACTGACATTGAAACATAACTCTCTTTTGCTTCTTTCCATTTCATATAGAAAAAGCTGGTCTTTGTTGTGTATTTTGCAGTGTTCTTGTCCTCATTTGCAATATTTGTTTTTTATGCTGTTACAGGTGAGCATCTCTACTGTGGGCTATGGAGATGTGGTGCCCATATCGTACTCTGGTCGAGTGGTGGCCTTCGGGTGCATATCTTTCGGCATTATTTTGAACGGAATGCCAATCTCCATCCTATTTAACAAATTTTCTGACTATTATGCCAAGCTGAAGGCCCAGGAGTGCACTAACACAAAAGTCCAGCATGGACTGAACCTCAAGAAAAGATTGCGAAGGAAATTCGAGAACTGCTTTGAGCCTCTAGCTGAGGAGTCTGATGAGGACAATAGACATCACACCGGCCAGTGTCATCACTGAATGTCCTTGTCATCCACCCTGCCTTCACTGCCCTTGAACAGACAGCTCAGGTCCCCAGCCTGCCTTGAATTAAATAGGGATTTAAAAGATGGGTGAACGCCAGGTTAAAGAAAATTAAGCCATTAGCTTTAAGATGGCTTACAAATGGCATGTCGCTGAGGATCTTTGGCGAAATACTTTGTGTTGTTTTTTTGGCAGTATCTATTCAGTTGTCAAATAATTTCAGGCATTTAAATAAAAAGTTATTACAAACTGCCAATTATTATGTGCAGCATCAACACAATCTGTGTTAAAATGATTTATGAATTGCGTCCCCTGAGGAGGTCGAAGTGCACTGTACAGATAAATACAGACAAGAATCCTGAGATTCCACAGATTTTTCTTCCTCAGGTAAAACATAAAGGATTTCCGAGGATCAAGTGAGACTTACGTGGCCTTCAGACACCTTTGGTATATTTGAAGTGTTGCTTTCACATTGTTTCTGTTCTTGGTGAAGCGCATTTAGACCGTGACATTCAAAGACTGATAAAACCATTGAGAAATTCATTTCTCAGCTAAATTAATTTGAACATTATATTTGTATATTCTCCAGTAAGCACTTTATCACCCTTTCAGATTAGCCCAACTCACATTTTAACTGTTTTTGGAAGGTCTGAAGGGTGATTTCTTCTATTGTTTCATTATTTGTAATGATTGTTGTTTATAAGACTGTATCTGCAGTAAGACAGAACCATACAATTACAAGAATCCTGTTAATTTCTGTTCCCCTTTATAATCCTATATCCTTCCTATAATACTTTATATTATCATCATCATCATATCAAACTTCTATTCTGTGAAACTTTTACATAATATATGGATCACCTTTGCTGTGTTACATAACATACTCCTGCATCTTGCATATATTAAAAAACTAATAAAAGATACATGCGTATGAAAATGGTTTCTTTAAGAGAGAACTAGTTCACTGTATGTATGTCACTACATAAATAATTCAATATAATCATTATTAAAAAAACGTTAGGCTTCATGACACTACATGCAAAACAAAAGAGACCAGTAACATCTGTATTTAGCCCATGCACAATGCGAATCTCAGAGGAGTTGCTTTCCTTTGGCTTAGTATAAAAGGCTTTGTTTGTATTGTTTTCAGAGTTTTCCCATGAACATCTTCATTTTTTGTCTTCTCTGGAAACAATCTAAGTGAGCACGTAAGCTACCGTCAGAGAGAAGTCAAGCATTCTGACTTCATGTCTAATAGGATTTAAGGATCAAGAGGACTCATGATGCCAATGTTTTGAGTGAAATGTTCAACTTCAATTAAGGGAATGTAAAGACAAGAGCCCTTGACAGCTGCATGTTTGTGGCTCAGCCTTTGCCACTGACAGCAGGGAATTACTGCATAACGGTCAATTATGGGATCATCTAGTGAATTCAGACTGGAATAACTAATGTATCTATTTATTTGTTATTTATCATGTTTAACCCACTGAGCTTATCCCAACTCAACATTTAAAACAAATAAATGATCAGTGGCTAAAACCATATTGTTTAGCAAATCTTTATTTTTAAAGTTGTTTATGGGTAACAGTGGGAAGATGAGGGAAGATGCCCACAGTGGGAATTTCCTGTTGAATTGAAACATAAAGATAACTTTACAGATGTACAGTAACAGGACAATGATGCACAGATGATGCGATCAGTCATAACATTATGACCACTGACAGGTGGAGTGGCCCGTGTGGTCCGATACAGACGAGCTACTGTAGCTCAAATTGCTCAAGAAGTTAATGCTGGTTCTGACAGAAAGGTGTCAGAATACACAGTGCATCGCTGTTTGTTGTGTATGGGGCTGCATAACCGCAGTCCAGTCAGGGTGCCCATGCTGACCCCTGTCCACCGCCGAAAGCGTCAACAGTGGGCAGAACTGGACCATGGAGCAATGGAAGAAGGCGGCCTGGTCTGATGGTCCTGCCATCCATGTGGATGTTACTTTGACACTAATGCCTTGATGGGTAAGGGCTGTTTTGGCTACAAAAAGGGGACCAACACAATATTAGGAAGGTGGTCATAATGTTATGCCTGATCGGTGTATTATTAAAAGAAAGTATAAATGATTCCACTCAACCGGCCTAGTTTATGATGAATAACCTTTTAAATGTGTGTCTAATTCATGAAATTATTAAATAACTACATTAATATAATAATTATTTAAATGAATAAGAAGAAAAACACCTGCAACAACATTCCACTAGAGGGCTTCTGTCCTATTCACTTTTCACATCAAAATAAAAACATATACTTTTTTACCCTAGCAATCTAAATGAATAAAAGTGTCCACAAATTCTCTATTAACAAATAGACATTACAACATTTAATATCCAGCATATATTAAATTCATTAATCACTATTATCCAAAAACAGAAAATTAGATTAGAACTGTTCAGATGGAATAAATCTCGTAAATGTTAAAGGGATAGTTCATCCAAAAATGAAGATTCTATCATCATTTACACACCCTCAAGTTGTTCAAAATCTGTATAATTTTCTTTGTTCTGTTGAACACAAAGGAAGATATTTTGAAGAATGTGTTAAACTGAACAGTTTTGGGGCACCATTGACTTCCATAGTCGTTTTTTTTCCCTACTATGGAAGTCAATGGTGCCCCAAAGTGGCTTGGTTACAAACTTTCTTCAAAATATCCTCCTTTGTGTTCAACAGAACAAAGAAATTTATACAGATTTGGAACAATTTGAGGGTGAGTAAATGATGATAGAATTTTCATTTTTGGGTGAACTATCCCTTTAATGTTCAGATAAATAGTCAAAATTAATAACAGCACAACCATTAAATAAATGTGTTTAGATGACATTTAGTGATATTTATGGTTATTATGGAGGCATCTTACCCATCTTCCCCTAATATGAAATAGTGCATGTTCATTGACGCATTTCTGTAAACTCATAAAAGAGATATTATAAGAAAATATGACCAGCTATCACAATTTTCCTTGACCCAAGGCAATACCATATATCACAGCTGACATGTTTTATCTGAAATACGTTCCAGCTTTGAAGGCCTCAAAGATCAGAACATGATTTTCTTCATTCAAGGCCAGATAGATTATTGTAGAACCATGCATGCCAAAGGTCTGATGGGGGGTATAAAAACCCCCGAATTGGTTTTGGTAGGTAGCCTGAAGTACCTGAACACACTTGAAAATTGTGTATACTAATTGATCACCCCAAGAAACACCATGAACATTAAGTGGTTTGCTTGTTTAGCTTTTTTAATTCTCCTCGAGACTTCCAAGACTGAGAGTCAAGATGTACGAGTGAAGCTCTGTGGTCGTGAGTTCATTCGGATGGTGGTCACATCATGTGGGAGCTCTCGACTCAAACGGAATGTGCTTGATTCAGACTTTCACTTTGCAAACCCCCATAGTAGGTTTGCCTTCTTCAGACTTTCATGTTATCCATTCATTCACCTTTTATTTACTTTATATGTTTTCACCTTATTCTGTATATTAATAAATCTTCTCATTTTCATATACCATCTGCCCTTTTCCAGGGAACCTACAAAACTGGCTGGACAGAGATCTCTTTGCACGCCAGAAATGGACCCCGACTGCTGAGGACGAGCAGTGGCGAGAGCACGGTGCCCCTGAGAGCGTGACAGAGCATCCAGCCCCCTACCAGCACACGAGCCCCCCAGCAGAGCTTCTGGAACACTCCACCACTGTGCAGGATCTCAGCATGTCCTCCAGGACCCGTCGCGATGTCGGGCCAGCGGGCGTCTGCTGTACTTCTGGATGTACCATGAGTGAACTGATTCAGTACTGCTAAGTTCACACCAAATCTCCTAGGACAGATATAGATATATAGATACACATATTAACACTTTACAACAAGATTCCATTTGTTAGCATTAGTTAATTAACATAAACTAAAAATAAAAAATATACTAAAGCATTTATTAACCTTAGTTAATTTTAATTTCAGCATTACTAATATTAAAATCAAAAGTTGTATCTGTTAATGTTATTTAATACAGTTGTAATTTTATTAACTAACGTTAACAAAGATTAATAAATACTGTCATTGCTGGTTCATGTAAGTTAATATATTACCTAATGTTAACCAATGGGAACTTATTGTAAATTATTACCTTCATTATGAATGTTGGTGCAGGATGTATGCATGAAATCGAATGAAAAGAGTGTTATTTTATATTTTATAGTATAAGCTTTTGATTATAGTTGATCAGTTGTGATATGTTTAGATACATATTTTAGATGGCTCATATAGCCTACAGAAATTGACTGGTTATCTGATTGGTCAGTGATTTCAGTAACGGATGACACTGACAGGGAACTTTGTGCAATGAATCCAAAGAATCAAAGATAATATCTGGTATAATCTTTGGTAAATGTAGCCTGCTTTTTGAGATAATTGAACTTGCAGGCTGTATGTTTGATCAATGACACTAAATTTATTCTCAGAATAAAAATGTAGTAAATGGTTCACTGTGAATTACCAATAATTTTTTTTTCCTCTCGAGTGGTTTAACATGCAGTTTAGCATATTACACATTTACCGCTAGAGGGGGTACACTAGCCTAATAGAAGTAAAAGCTATATACTTCAAAATCACTTTCTACATCAAACCTTATAAAAATACGTCAACATAACTGATCTAAATCAGTTCCGAGCACATCTTCGTACCTTTAGAATGCGTCAGATCAAAGTGATTTGCTTGAAATTGTTCAGGAAACATCATATCAGTACAACAAAAATACATTGATGGTGTTTGAAAAGGGCACAATGACTCAAATATGCTACTGTTTCAGAAATATTAATGCTAACACGTATGCACACACAAGCAGTGACCTTCTAATGGTACCTTAGATGAGTAGATGTGCATTCAGGCCACATAGACACTGTCAGACCAGCTGCTGTGCCACAGCTGCTCTTGATAGCACGTCTTCATATTCCTCCTCTGGGCCTCTGTCTATTACTGTCACTTATTCAGCAGCCCAGGACAAATGAAGATAAGGGACTTATGGTGTACAATAGAGGGATCTGTATAAATGAATAGATTGAATGCACGAATATTTGATGCTGAGAATTATTGTTTTCTACCATCATCAGGTCAATTTTACGCTGATTAGTGTGTATCAAAGCATTCTGTAATCTCCAAAATATCAAATTACACTGGAATACACACAAGTATCAACAGTGCCTTGTTCAAGGTATTATGTTCAAAATAACAAAATCACTGAAACCGAGCGACTTTTTTAAAAATACAGCACAAAAAAATCTTAAGAAGATATAACTACGTAGACATAAGTTCCCAACAATCTCTGTGACATCTTTTTGTTTAGCCAATCAGAAGAATTTTGAGGCGTTTTCTTTCTTGTCAATCATTCTACGCGTTCACGGCGCATGGTCCATAAATGGGAAACTTATAATCGGAAACTAAGAGACCGAAATTTGGGTGCAAAAAGGGTGCGAAATGTCAGCGATTTCTTACCTGCCATCCAGGCTCTGCTGTCAACAATGGTTTACGCAGCCAAACGTCCTTAAAGGAATTTGAAAACAGAGCATTGTAAAGAGACAAAAAAGCGACGGGACCAAAAATGAAGACTCTCTTTCTGGGGAGAGATGAGAGTCAAGAAGTGTTTGTGAAAACAGATGTTGACAGGTAAAACTTCCATGGTTACGGGCCACAGCGGCGGGCTTTAGAGTATGTGATTCTGTGGCTCAGTCTGGCGAAAATGTAATATTTTACAGCACTTTTTTATGCTAATCCCAGCGTTTGCCAACAACTTTTTATCTACCCCGCGGCCCATTAGGCCCTTTATGAACACCAAATAGTAAATTAGCTCATTTGAACTTACTATGTATTATACATAAATTGTCTCTTTGGTTTTCTTTTCCTTTCAAAGGAACTAAATGTACTGACAAAACATATCAAAATGAATTGTGTTATTTAGTTAATTTACTTATAATTACTTATTTTAATCAAATTTGATAAGCCTAATTTTTTAAAGGATTAGTTCACCCAAAAATGAAAATTCTGTCATTTATTACTCACCCTCATGTCGTTCCACACTCGTAAGACCTTCGTTCATCTTCGGAACACAAATTAAGATATTTTTGATAAAAATCTGATGGCTCAGTGAGGCCTGCATTGACGGCAAGTTAATTTACACTTTCAAACGCCCAGAAAGGTACTAAAGACATATTTAAAGCAATTCATGTGACTACAGTGTTCAACCTTAATGTTATGAAGCAACGAGAATACTTTTTTGTGTGCCAAAAAAATAAAATAACGACTCTATTCAAAAATATCTAGTGAAGGGTGATTTCAAAACACTGCTTCATGAAGCTTCGACGCTTTATGAATGTTTTGTTTCGAATCAGTGGTTCGGAGCGTGTATCAAACTGCCAAAGTCATGTGATTTCAGTAAACAAGGCTTCGTTATGTCGTTAATGGTTCACGTGACTTTGGCAGTGTTCCGAACCACTGATTTGAAACAAAATATTCGTAAAGCTTCGAAGCTTCATGAAGCAGTGCTTTGTAATCAGCCTTCACTAGATATGGTTGAATGAAGTCGTTATTTTGGTTTTTTTTTGGCGCACAAAAACTATTCTCGCTTCATAACAATAAGGTTGAACCACTGTGGTCACATGAACTGTTTTAAATATGTTTTTAGTACCTTTCTGGGCGTTTGAAAGTCTAAATTACCTTGCTGTCAATGGAGGCCTCACTGAGCCATCAGATTTTATCAAAAATATCTTAATTTGTGTTCCGAAGATGAACGAAGGTCTTACGGGTGTGGAACAACATGAGGGTGAGTAATTATTGACAGAATTTTCATTTTTGGGTGAACTAACCCTTTAAAGAAAGAAGACATCTTGTGAAAACTTGATTTCAGTTTATCAGCATATTTGGTCTCTGTTTTTCCAAATCCTACATCCCATAAGCAGCACAAACAGACTTCACCCACTCCCACTCTACACTCCTCTTATCTGCTTTCCTGCCCCTGCACTTCCCTTGTGAGTGAGTGGGTGTTCTCACTACAGCTGCCATGCATAATTAAGGATGCAGTGGAGGTGTACTGCAGTGGTGCTGAGCTGCAACACCATTACAGGCCGCTGCAACATTAGTGCCTCAGAAGCAACTGTGTTAAACACCAGAGCACCGGAGATCCCTGTTTCATGCATGTATTCCCTCAGTAGCTGCTCAGAGAACAAGCAGAATGCTGAGCCCCGTTTAAATCGCTGCTATTTAATGCAGAAAATGCAGCTCATTGAATTCAACAAAGATTTTTGATTGTATACACTGCCTGACACCCTGACAAGCACTACTTGCAATTATATAGTGCACACACTGTGAGGGATGTCCTCGCAGGAGATCTCTTAATAGGCTCTGCTTCACCACTGAGACTTGATCACAACGTGTGGTCCCTCTCAGCAATCAAGAGAACACAAACCATTAATATTAATTGGATGCTGTCTTGCATGCATATGTTATAGATTAGTGCAGTAAGCTACTGCGGTACAGTGCTGAATATTATTTCATCAGCTATAACCTGATGATTCTTCCAACTGCTGCCAGGGGAAAAATGTTTTTTCTGTAATATAAAAAAAAAAAAAATAGCTGCAAGCAGTGATGATAGGTCGAAGCCCCGGCGCCGCAATGACCATGAACCAAAACAGTCACATCCATGAGATCATTTAAATTTAGATGGATTTCATGTCATAGGATGTTATAGGTCACTTTCAAATAAGTGTGAAGTTATCAATTGCAGCTCAAAATCCATAAGTATTTATCTTAAGGTTTTTTTTTTTTTTTTTTTAAATATATATATTTTATTAACCTTCTTATTAAACTAATCATAAAACTATATTGTCAGTGCACTACAAGTAAACTGGTTCTATGCCTTTATTATTTAGTTATTGAATTTGATAGAAAAAGAGAAGGCACATAGCAATGAATGGGTTAAACTCTAAACCATCAAAAGTATAAAACAGACTGACACACACACAGAAAGAGAGAGAGAGAGAGAGAGGCAGAGTGAGACTGTTTACCAGTTAGTTGAGCCAGAAAATTCAACATTTTAAACAAAAAGAGTTAAATCTAAACTGTGACAGAAAGTAGTGTTTGATAAAATGTCTAAATATATATCCAAATGCAATTGCTAATAAAAGTGATTATGTCTGAAAACACTGTTCTCAGCAACAAGGCTTTTCTCAACCTTGATTAAAAATAGTCCTATGCTATGACATCTAGTGGTTACACTATGTATTACATTTGATTTTATTTCTTTCTTTCAACCAGATAGCTCAAAATCTGCATATTTTTAACTTGCACATAATTCATTAATTATAAAAAATAATAAAATGTGATTTTTCTACTTTTATTTGTATTATTTTATATAGAAATAAATGGTATTTAGAAGATATGAGACTCTTCAGTTTCCCCTTTTGTCATTACTTTAATCCCTCGCCATGGCAACACTGTTCAAGATATCTAATACCCGTTCGCAATGTAGCATCTTCAATATATTGGAATCATGTTGAGAAAGTTTGGCGTGAATCGTATGAAGCCCTTTGTATAAAGCAGTAGTTAAAAATTCAGAGCTTGATTAAAAAAATTCGCATTCAAACAAAAATACTTGCTTCCTATTGGTTGGAGCTACTGACTGTAAAATAGAAAGTTGTCCGGCTCAATGAGAACAATATATGTACCGAGTTTGGTGACTGTAGGTAAAACTAACCCCCCACTTTAGTCAAAAAGGTGGCGCTACTGAGCCCCTTCTACATGCCCATTATTAAGGCTTTGCTCATGTGTACTGGCCGACAACTCTGATGTGTGTGTCGAGTTTCATGGAATTTGAAGCATGCTAAAAGTCTCAAAAACACCCAAAAAGAATATTAAAGTTTGATGTGTTGCCATGACAACAGTATTCAGGCATATCAAGAATACTTGCACAGGTGTACATCTGCAGTGTCTTGACATTATTGGGTAAAAATAAGAGAGCGATTTCAAAGCATTTTGAAATTGACACACTTCCTGCTGCCAGTTTGTGTCACTATGGCTTTGAATCACATTCATGTGATTGGCCTGCTACAATAAACACAGCTGAAGTTTCATCAAAATCAGTCAATGTGTGCAGAAGCTATGTTTCCCTTTTTTGCACCATAAATTCATTGCCTCGCCATGGCCAAACCGTTTGAGATGTCAAAAACCCGCTCGAGTTTGGTGGCAATCGGTTCCTCTAGGAGTATATCAAATTCCAGAACATGTATTTTTCAAACAACCCATAATAGCTGACTTCCTGTTGGGCTGGCGTATGAAATGGGTGCAAAAGTTGTTTGGCCCAATGAGATCTATGTGTATGAAGTTTAGTTACTATAGGTGAAAAGGGGTGTGCTACAGAGCCCCTCAAATATAACCATATAAAAGGGTGTGCCACAGAGTGTATGAAAAGAAAGTGTATGAAAGATGGCTTTAAGTGTACTACAAGTGGTAACAAATACATTTTTTAATACAGAGATAGTATGTTAAAAGCACATTTTAGTTCATATTCATGGGATCTCAAAATAGCACAGTTGAATACACTTAGATATTCATACGATTATCTTAAGAAGTACTAAGGAAGAATTCTTTGTATATTAAGTACAAAATTAGTATGTCAAAATAGAGCACTTTAAGTACATTATGGAAGTATACTTTTTTTCACCTGTGAGAGACCCCTGATATGATTGTAATAATGGTACATAATAAAGCGCTATATAAATGCTTCATTTGTTCATTCATTCATGAGGGTGAGTAAATGAAAATTTTCATTTTTTGGGTGAATTTTAAATTGTTACTGCACGGAAGGTCTACAATAGTCAAACAGGATGTCTGCGCATAGATAATGAAAAGACATTGATGACATCAGATGACATCTTGAAAGCCTTCCACTCCAGTGAGGTGAATTTTAAGACAGCTGACTCTCATTCTCCTTCAGGTGAGCTGTGAAAGTCATGAAGAGGGCTTATAGGACATCATAAATTTATGCAGAGTACATTCACATAATCTTGTGTGAAAGCAGATTTCACTCCAAAAATGAGAGTACATTATTGATGATGAGGATTTATGTGAGGTGAATGAGGGTAAATTCCACACAAGAAAAGAACACCAACCATGACACTAAAAAGTACCTGCCCAACTTCAGTTTTATTCCCAGCCTCAGCAGACAGTGGCACCCTGCTGTTTCCCCTTATATTTGCACCCTCTTTGGCAATAAAGTCACTTTGAAGCTGATTAACACAAAACAAAGGAATCCCATTCTGTTTTAAGTGACAGGCTTCTCGTGTCAAATATTGGCCCCTAGGCAAACATGGTGCACAAACGTTCCTAATCCTCTTAAAGATAATAGAAAAAAAGAGTTGTGCTTTATTCTTGATACTGATGCAACCTTGCACCGTAAAGGCTACAATTGTGTTGTGTAATATTGAACTGAAATGCATTCTTCTTTTTTTTTTTTTTGCATGACTAAACCTACAAATTCATTAAGAGTGACAATCAAGAGATAATTGAAACAAGCTAAAAATTATTGACAGCAGTACTCTGATTACTCCGCAGATGTCCCATGCTGCCTCCAGATTAAAAAGTAGCCTAATACTCTGTCAGGCTGCAAACAAATGCAAGATGTCCGTCCTTCTGAGAAGTAGAGCTTGTTTTCACACATACACATGCACACTCCTGCACTGCCCATATTCCGTATGCACAATACAGAGTCCAACAGCAGCAGTGTGTGTAAAGCTTTAAGGTTGTATCAACTCAGATTCATGTTATAATGACTGCTAGTGATACTCAAAAATGGGACATGTTAAATAAAATTAACATATCCCAGGATTAAATTCAGATATCTTTGATAAAATATTTTGCTTTCATTAAACATGTTACTATTAGCTGAAACATGTTTGTCCACGTATTAAAATGCATTTGTTATTTAATTAGCTCCATGCATAGACCACGAAGATGTAAAAGCAACAATAGACCATATAAGAGAACGGCAAAATGGTGTCTCCAGTGATGCTATGTAAGAATCCCTTTATTTCAAATGCTGCATGAACATTATTTTAAGATCAATTTTGCTGCGGTTTGTGCGTGCACGGGAACCCCCGAGCCCCCACCCTATTCATCCACCCCCGCTAGTCTCTCAACAACCAAGCTCTAAAAATAGAACAGGGATCCCCCCATCAATTTACAACACGTCACAAGGTCATATAACCCTCCTTTCACGATCCTCGATCAATACTACGGCGTGACGGTCCAGTCTAGATCTTGGAACCAATATTCTGTGCTGCACGTGAAACACACGTTCGCGTTTTTGTTTTGTTTTTTTTGCTTTCCCCCTCAATTAGTCACGACGTGTATAGCCTAACTAACTGCGGTGGAAGTGTTCTTTATTATATTCCGTTTTGAGATGCTTTTCAAGAGGTAAACGTTCAACATCTGAAGATGAAAGTGAAGGGGAAACACGGAGAGTGCTCGCGCCATCGGTCGCGTGCATATTCACGCGCTGGAGGGCATGCCTGTCACTAGACCGAGGACAACGGTCACAACGAGGAATTGTGTCGGTGTGGACTTCCTTTTTTATTCGGGGAAACTACGTGTGTTTCTTATTTTGAGTCTGATTATATATATATATATTTTTTTTTATATTATTTTATTTATTGGGCTGATGTCATAGTCAGGAGCGTTCAAAAGGATCCGTATGAAGATGTGTAAAGTGTAAGGTAAGAAAGTGGAGATTCTGTAACTTACTGGACATTTAAGTTTTAATGCCACAGCTTACTGCCTCACATTTGGTATTTCATGTGGTTCTCTCTGTTAGTGTTAGCCTTAAAATGGCAGACCAGAGGTGATGAAAGAAGGTTTCTCAAGGCCTTTGAAGCATATCTTTGTGATGATTTATTCTGACCTATCTTCATGTTGCCCTTTCTATTATACAGACAACCTTTGTCAGAGAAGATAAAAAAAATGTGACACCCTCCACCCCTCCATAAACCCAGGTGCCTTTTACTACATGTTTGCTTTATAATTACATTTGGCAAGGGTTTTTTTTTCTTATATGCTGTTTTATTTTTCTGTTGGTATTTGTGTTTTTTCTCTCTTTTTTTTTTTTGACTAGTGGCATTAATAACTAAATCTATTTTATGTAGAGTAGCAAGCTGATCTTTATGAAAATATTCTCTCCTCATTGTTCTTGACAACTGCAACATTAATAAAGAAGCAAAAAGAGAAAAAAATAGTAAATAATAATATGAATAATAATAATAAACATTTCATAACCAGTGTGAGTGATAGATCTAGGCTGAAAGGGTCCTAAATGATTCAAGCTACAATGCAAATACTACATCAAGGCCGTCTATTTTTAACAAACAAATCTTTCAACTCATTAGATTTCTTTTTCTTTCTTTCTTTCTTTCTTTCTTTCTTTCTTTCTTTAAATTGGCATAAAATGTATTATTTGAATATTTGCTTGAGAAAATTCAGTGTAATTTCTGTTTTAAAAAGCAAGCATGTCTGGTGCATTAAGTCTGGTCCTCGTCCTCTCCCACTAGGCATTTATAATAATCTTTGTGGATCACGACTCTTGTCAGCTCAGTTCAGGTACTTCATTTCCCCTCAAAATAACCTTGCATGTGAAAGAGCTGATTTGTTGTATCATTGTCATAACATTCCATAGAATGTATTGCAATGTGAAGCGTGTTTCAGAGATAATGTCTCTGTCAATCAGACGTGAGGGACTGTATGCTGCTATCGAATTGTGCATACCGTCCATTGCAAACTCTTTTTTTCTTTTTCAAATTAGAGGCATTTGAATCATTACGTGTGTGTGTGTTTGTGTGTTTCAGGCTGCTTTTTCATGCAAGCAAGCTATCGTACTTCATTTTAACATGCGCTATAGTAAATTGACCCTCACTGATAAATTCTTCTATATCCATATTTTACTAAAATACAATACAAAACTATACACAGCTGTATTTTACTGACATTTTTGATAGCAGTGTGTATAACACTGTACGTTTTACTCTTAATACAATAATGGTGCATGAGAATAATACACAAAAATTATGGATATGAATTGCAAAATGCCTTGACATTTACTGTGCATATCTTTTGCCATCTGCCAACATGACTAAAAGGCTGTAAATAATGGGATTTGGAAAGTTTTGTTTTTTCAAAAGATTCAAAGATTAAAAACATTATGATGTTTCAAGATGAATTTCTCATTTTATAGTTATAGTTTTATGAATTTCTGAAAATGCTCTGTCATCATTCATTCAGTAATCAGTTTATTCATTCACATAGTAATTTGGCCTGAATTCTCAGGGTTTCTTTGGTAAAAGCAGATGCCTGTCTACTATATCAGCCATGTTAAAACACTTTATTGGGCTTTCCATTACATCTGTTTTCTTTTGAATCTGTTCCACAAACCTAAACCTCAAACAGATCTTTTTATATTTATAGATTTTAATTTAATATGTATAAAGCTATTTAATATATCGTTGTATTTAAGCTGTATTGTGTTGTATTTAAGCATTATATTTAAGCTGTGATGGCGGTTTTCCTGTGATTGTAGGTGATTTCAGGTTTCTTTGTGGAGACATTTGGTCCTCACAATGCAAGTAAAACCTGATCCACAGCTCTCATGGTTGTGATCTATTCCTGGACCAAAGAGAGCATCTTTATGCTCATTCTTTCCAACACTCATCTCCATTCTCATTATCATCCAGCATAATGGGGTGTCCTCAGTAAACTATCATTGATATTAATGAGGAAACTTATTTATACCTGGGCATTCACAAATGCTTGAAGTCTTTTATCTCTAACATGCAAAATGTAGACGTCTATTACACAGAAATTGGATGAAGTGGAATTCAGTGATTGAGGATTGAAAATTAATCTAAGACCTCTTATTGCACAAGCTGGGGTGTGTGTAGGTGGAGAATTTATTCAAAGATACAAAATTACAGTATTTTTTTCTCTTTGACAACTGTTTGTCTGCAGTTGTTGAAATATTTAACAGTCACACATGCATAAAAAAATGTCGCTGTGGGATATGACAACAGTGAATCTGATAAAAACCTCCATTGTCCATCTCTTTGATTTGCCATAATGTGTTTTTGGTATTGGAATATACGCATCTTATGCCTTAATGCAAAACTATCAGCTTGACAACAGTATATTAAATTTATTCTAGAATGAACCACTGAACTGATTCTGATAAGTGTGTGTCAGTCAAGGAGCATAAATATCGGAGCAAACGGAAGACCCATTCTTTATTAGTTGTCCTTGTGTTTTTCAAGTATTATTTATTCCACATTATACAACAGTCAGTTTGGTCCCAAATTTGGTTGATTTGGAATAACAGCACTGGGGAATTTCGCTGTATTAATCTGCTTTTCTGTGTTTATGGCATTCTAGATGACCTAGACTAGACTATTTGTGACTAGTGGAGAGAGTAGCGAACAGAGATTGTCTGGAGAGAAGGAAGTCATAGCACAAGTGTTGTCTTTTGGGGCAGAATTTATTCTTCTAGTGTAATATTTTTGTCTAAAACATAGGTTACTCTTTGTTTAAAGAACGTATACTGTTAAATAACAGAGCTGACAGTCATGGAAAACCTGGAAATCAGGGAATTTGGGGATAGTGAATGAATACAGTCTTACAAATAATGAATAATTCAGACATTTCTATAGTAAATATAGAATATATAGAATAAATATATTTTTGTAGGCTAATACTCTCTCTGATCTTGTGAGCAAATTGTCCTTTTGGGTTTGTTCTCTAAACTGATTCGCAGATTATGTCTTATGATTCATATTTACCTAGCCTATTTTTAAATCGTTATCTATTAAAACGTCATGATAATTCGAACCCTTATGAAAGCCATATCAGACTCGTCCTGACTAAATATGCTCGTCAGATTTTGCTTAACCATTGTCTTACACTCAACACTCGGTTATCATTGTACGTGCGCGCAGGTTTGGACATAGGCTTTACCACATAACATTAACCAATTTTATAACAGCGGTGCACCTGTCATGTGAAGTGATGCTCTTTATTTGTAATTTTGTCATGCAGTGGCAAATCCCGCCAAGACATTCAGCTTTCGCCGCGTGCATGACCTTGCTAATACCTAATTCACATCTCAGGTTTAATCTTATCAACTGTAAACATAAAGCGGTTTTCACACGAGGGCGGTGTTCATCCCAGCGATGACATCACGAGGCAGGTCTTGCTCAAGCCCACCAATGAGACAAGGCAGATCGGTTCTTTTGGGGCACATCGCAATGAATGGGTGTCGGTGCTTTACAAGGCAAAGGAGCAACCACAACAAGACGCGGATATTGAGGGGATGCGGCATCGGCACGCGGGAGCTGTCCACCAGCAGCACACCAACGACGCGGACGCTCGTGACAGTCAGAAGGAAGGATCTCGTCCAGTCGCCCCGCTCTTTAGTCTGCCGCCCCCACCGCCATCGATAAAGGAGCGATCCACCTCCTCACATCACAGCCGACATGTACAGTCTTGTCCGGACCGCGGCACCAGGAACGGCGAGTGCCTGCCTTTGACCGGCAGCTGCAGCCTCGCACAGGGAGCGCACAGTGACCGTCAGTCTTACGACAACCAGCCGCATCCGTTTCCAGGGGCCTCATCTGGCTATCAGTGTCATTCTGAGGGGCTCTCGCAGAGCAGCCATTCTCCTCAGCACACATCTTCCGTTTCCCCGCAGCCCTCCCCATCTGATCTGCTGCCGCCGCCTCTGCCTTCGCACATTTCTTATACGCGGGATACGCGCCAAAAGAGTGCTAATTACAAACAAGAAATTGTACAGCGTGGCGTCGGGGAGGGGGGGCGTCGAGACCAAAACCAGTTGCTGCAGCAACCTTGTTATAATCAACAAAGGGACCCCTCCTTTGAGCTACTCTTGCCAAACTCTGGTCAAGGACAGATAAATGCACGCGAGGAAGCCGAGAAGGAGAGGCAATTAATTGCGCCTCAGGCTCAGTTACTGTTGGGCAGCAGCTTACCCGTCAACTACTGCATCAGCAGATCGGGGCAAGTGTGCACAGACCAGCAGGCGCTGCTGTTGCAGCATCAGCATCAGCAGGCTCGCGCGCAGGAACACAGCCTTCAGCGGCAGCAGAGTGACCAGGACGGCAGGTACCAGGAGGGGGAAATCGCACTCTGTCAGCCGTATCAATGCGAGCGCGCGCTAGAGAGAAACTCTTCGGTGTCTAGTAGTGAAAACAGCAGCCCCCCGTACGGCTCCAGCAGTCAACTGTGGCCAGAGCCTCACGACAAGGAGGAAAGGAAAAATCGAGCAGGCAAATACAAGGTAGATTGTTTATGTATGGACACTAGCACAGCTTTCAATATGCAACTCATATAGAATACGCTGCGTTATATGCGACCACGCCTGTTGTATGTATGTTGTTGTTGTTCTTTTGCTGCTCTTAAACGAATAATCGTGAGGTTAAGCTTTTGAATCGGCTAATTTGATTTGCTAAAACATGGATTCGTAAGCAGCATATCAACTTGATGACATCAAGCACACTGCATCTCATGCATACACTCACGAGGACATAAAAACCCTGTGCCTTTCAAATCTCTCTCACACACACACACACACACATACAGACGTTTGTTCAATTTGACAGCATAGTGCATATCAAAACTTGAAATTTCTCTTCTCGTGAAGGGTCTTCCTGCGGTGCAAATTTGTAAATGTAGTTAAAGATGGTAATTCAAATGGGGAAAATTAACTATGCAAAGGTTGGACAGTCATACTGGCATTTAAAATACAAATTAAAGTCTTAAATTAAACTCTTAAAATACAATTTCAACTAATCCTTACAGCCATACAAAGGCACAACAACGCAGTAAGTAATCCAGCACTGAAACTGTAGGGGGAAAAAAAGGCTTTCTGGTTGAATTTTCATATAAATTTTCACTTTTTGTTTCCTCTGAGTCTGAGCACCCATCTGCCACAGGACGGAACATAGTCTAAAATGAGATCCAATTTCACTCATAACTCAATTATGATTTACCCAGTTACTTAATTTTTGCTTTTGAATATTGAATATTTCTTTACTTGTACAGAATTAAAACAGATCCAATTTCACTCATAACTCAATTATGATTTACACATTTCATTTTTTTCTTTTGAATCTTGAATCTTTCTTAATATGTGCAGAATTTAAACAAATTTAAACTACTGCAGATATCTGTGTTATATGAATCTGTGCCACTTTTACAGCGAGCCCAAATGATGCCCTCATTATTTGCCGTGCCAGTGCCTTCATCTGCAGATCATTCAAAAGACTCGAACAGCTCCCATGGCTCCATTTATTTTTCTGACCCTGTTATCTGATGCCACTAACCGAGGCTCCATTCATGTCTCCATTCTGCTTCATGCTCTCTCTCAGGTCCTGAAATACCTTTTATTAGGTCGATCACAGTGGCTTATCTTCTTGGCTGGTAGTAGCCAAGACTCATAAAGTAAGGGATTATATACCAGAATATATGGACAAATAATGTGGTGATTAAAAATGTGAATTAGATCAAAATCAGCACGAATCCATTTCCTGCACTAGTACCTGGCTTTATCATTGTTCTTCATCGAGAAGCACAGATGTCCATTTATTAAAACACACCATATCACAGGTATCTCTAATGCAAATGATCACCTTTTGTACAGAGGAAAACATTTGTTTAGATTATCTTCTTTCTACACTGTGGTTAATGATTCACTTTAACCTGTAATTTCTGCACCACTAGTCTCACCAAGTGGATTTGTGAAAATATAAAATTTAATATAGAAAACTAAATCACTTTTTTTTCACATGGGTTTCCTGAACAGGTTACACAGCACCTTTAGCTAAAATGTTGTACAATGGTTCACCAACCATCCCAAATACAGACTTTTTTTGAGCTGTTTCCAGAGTTTCAAGGCTGGATTAAACCCAAGCGCAGCACTGGTACGACAGGAAGAAAGCTAACAAAGGAAGAAAAATAAACTGACCTTTTAAAAGAAAAAAACTCTTGATATCTGATGCTAGATAGTTGAAAGGAAAGATACTAATGAGAGTATACAGTCAAAGGAAATTCATTTAGGCACAGAGTCTTATCAGTTGAGCTAGAATATAGCGGGCAGGGTGGAGTCCGAGACCTTTAGGACTTCAGAATACTGTGCTCTATTGTGAACAAGCTTTGTTAATGAGAGACATGTTACTCCGGTAACGCAAACAAAAGGACTTTTGGAATACATAAACTATCCATTACTTTTCATCTGAAGAACTGCAACAAATTACCTTTAATATCTGTCCCACACGTCCATTTATTTATACTCCATTTCATTTAATTGTATCATTAAATGAAGCTTTGATCTTTAGATCACGAGTGATTCACTCAAGACGTGTCCAGATGTACTCTGCAGACACACTGGCAACATAAAAATGAGGGAAGACATCATGTATAGTTCTTAAAAAAAAATCTGACAATTAAAATGAATTTTATAATGCTTTTTGTGTGCTTATTAAGTTAAGTTTTTCTCATAAATAACTTTGAATCAACATGCGTAACATTTTGCTGGTGCTCTTTATTAAAAAATAACCGTTTACCTGTGTAGGCTGATATACTTACCCGTGCATTGTAACATTTTGTTCAACCACATTGTTCTGGCTAACAGCTTAAAAACAATTTTGGCTAAGATCAAGTATATACGGTTACAAGATCCTGTGACACAAACTGAAACCTAATAGTAGTTTGCTATTGGGGCTTGTGTGATCCACAGTTCCACAAGCACAGACATTGCTATGAAAGGCTTAATATATACAACTGCGGTTTACTTGTAAATACTTTTTCATTCTTCCTTCTTGTCAGTGTTTAGAGTTTCCTTTTGACTGGTCTCACTTTGCTTGCTCAGTGATCCTTGCTCTGGTGTCGGAGTAATGTCATGTGAAACGTCTGATAAACCTCTCTAATATAATTAATTAATAGATTACATGATGAAAAATTAAAGACCTCATGAAAGAAAACAATCAGCAATTTAGAGTCATATCAGTCCTATCTCCATATTAACACAAT
Source organism: Ctenopharyngodon idella (assembly GCF_019924925.1). Classification (NCBI taxonomy): domain Eukaryota; kingdom Metazoa; phylum Chordata; class Actinopteri; order Cypriniformes; family Xenocyprididae; genus Ctenopharyngodon; species Ctenopharyngodon idella. Next base: position 14,398,907 of record NC_067221.1, read on the forward strand.
GTTACTGTTATCAAACTGTCTGGCAGTGTTTGATACGATTAAGCACCAGTACTGCCATGGCTTCTCTTTATCTACACTGTAAAAATCTATTTTCATGATTTGTTAACACAACACTTTTTTCTTTTGTCAAATCAACCTCAATGATTAATGTGGTTCAGAGTACATAATATTTTGAGTTTCTGTTGATTAAACCAATCGCCTTCATTGTATTAACTCAAATTTGTAATTTCAATGAACTCAAAATTTTAAGGCAACCAGGTTACTTACTTTTTTAAGTTAAACCAACAATTCTTTTTTACAGTGTATAATGAAAACAGGCCTGGTGTTAATTCTCTGCATTATTTGTTACATATTTAATATATTTAAAAAGAGAGAAAGATATCAGAATAATGAATAAACTCATTCTAGCATGTCACAGAGGTTCTCCTGTTTATTAAGGGTTTTACCACCTTAGAGCTTAATGCTGTTGTCCCAAAAAGCCATGAAAGTCTGCTTCTGAATGACATTTGTAAGAAAGAGGGCAAGGAAAGGGCTATCTTTAACCATTTAAAGTCTTTCTTTCTTCTTTTATTTTCCTAGCCACCTCATTTCCTCTATGACTAAAAGGTCAATTTAAATGGGATCAGTTTACTCTAAAGGTTTTACGGAGGACATTCAATCACAACAGCCCTTCTTACAGAAAAGAATCACAGAGGCGTTCAGTCTTTTTAGGCAGTAGGCACATTTTCCACGTTTTGTTTCTTTGTGTGATACAATAATGCCTAGCATCATGTCAGGAAATGCGTAGTTTAATCTCAATTGACCCTTAAAGGCTTTTGCAAAAAAGTCTAGTGACAATGGAATTACTACTTTTCATTTACTAGTGATACCTAATGGCGAAAATGCCAGTATTATAACAGGAAATGTGTTATAACAGTGAAAGTATGAGAAAACATTTCACCTCAGCTGGCATCAGAAAGTTGTTTTTTTAGATTTAAATATGCAAATATTCTTGTAAGAACATATAAATACAGAAATGATTAAACCTGAAATCGTTAAAGGGAAGAAATTATTTTAGTTTCTAAACTTCTAGCTAGATTATTAGCATGCAAACATTAAAACGTATCATTTTGTAATACACTATTTTGTACACTAGTTTTTTATTGTTTTGTTTACAATGAATTCTTTTTGAATGTGACCTTGTCAGGTCAGTCCCAGTTGCGTTAGAAGGAAACACTGAAAGATTGCATAACGCATGTAAGCACAGAGAACGGTGTGAATTTGTATAATGCACTGCAAGTACCCTCTCTTGGTCCTCCAGTACAAAATGTGTCCTTTTTGAAAACATGCCTACTAGTGATGTGTTTTTGCATTATAGCTTTCATACAAAGGTAGATGATTCTGTTGGCATATTCTCCCGTCACTAACGCTGCACCGGTTGCAGTGATTTTAATACCATCAATTTCAAAGTGGCCTCTTCTGTGTTCAGAGCCTCCTATTAATAGTACTGACATTAAAAATTTGACACACTCAAACTTGCATTAGCTGATGGGGTGTTTGGAAAATGGTGTTGTATTAAGTTCAGAATAGCCAGGAAAGAAGTGAATGATATGGCAGTTGTATATAAAGCCAAGTTGTTATACATAGATTCCTCATTATCGTCTGCTTCTATGGGCCGCTATACATAACGTCCGCCATATTAGAATGGTCAAAACAAACACTCGAGAGCAAGTTGACTGTGTCTGCGACTGTAGTTATATGCATGTATGAATGTTTACATATGCAGTAGTCTTCAGCATATGATTTAGGATTTAATACAACAAGACGAAGGCGTTAGCTAACACAACATTAAAAAGTTACTATAGTTTAAAAATCTGTAATATCGAGTTAATGCATATAAACATAAACCAACACATTCTCACCTGTGAAAGGTAATCCCATTTCTTTGTAAATTTAAATCTCATCAGCAGTTTTTACAACAAGAGGCTGCACAATGTTGTGGCATCTTGGAAAACTTGATTTCGGCGTGTTGACTGTTCAAAGATGGCGGACGCATCAGCGTGTCTGGAGTGGTTGAATATGGAATCTATGTATACACATCTATGGTGTCTATGATGTCTAGATTTTACATTCCTCAACAGTCTAATTGTTTGTAATCGGAGTATGTGGAAGGGACACACTTATCCATTCCATATTCATTTGATCAGAATTACATAAACATTGTTTTCAGTGTGGATTGAGTTTTGAATTTGCAGTGTTTCTACAAAAGCCATTTAAACGGATAGAAAATGAGCACTAATGAATAGGTTTTGTGGAAATAGACTGGGTTGTGATTACCCAATGCAAATATGAGATGAGAACTAACACACATTTGTAGTCAACATCAGTAATTTGTGATGAAACTTCTGCTAAAGCCATTTTTTTCTCTTTTAAACAAGAATGTAGAGCAGGTCCAAAACAATGCAACAGAAAAGACCAGAATATTTTGTTCTGTTGTGATCTCTGTGATGATTACTTGTGGCACTGATGTTCAATATGTGAGCAAGTACATTTTTAAAATTATTATCATTATTATTATAAGTATTGACCAATACTGGATTTTGTAGTTGTTCATGCTCATTTCCTCTATTTTTACATTTAAATTTGCCATCATCCAACACACACTTAAAGTTTATCTTTAAAAACACTAATAATTTAATAATACTTTTAAGTGTAATCTTTAGCAAATCTATTTTCTAGCTGTAAACTTTGTAGCATTTAAAATGATTGCTTTTTTAGTGATCACTTTTAATTTTTTCATACAAAATTGAACAGAATTTTAATATCAGCCATGTAACTGTTATCCGTCATAATATTAAAATAATAAGCATATCGACCAGAATTTTAATATCAGTGCAGCCCTAATTGCTTTTATAAGAAGTATACAGTATATAAGTTATTTAATCCAATCACAATTATATAAGATGGTTGGATAACCGTGATAATTTTACAGTTTAAATTTCAGTCATAATTTGTCATTGAAATAAGGGAAATTTAAGCGCATAAAGAAATGCCATCATTTGTGTAAAGTTGGTCCTTACGGTTTCACACACATATTATATGCTAGGCTCCAGTGTTAATATAAAGAGGACCAAGAAGATTACAATTGAACAAAAAGGGAAATATTTTAACTTTAAAATAAATAAATAAATAAAAAATGTAATTATATGATTCTAAATAGCCTAAAATATACAAATATAATGTATTAGGCTTACATGAACAAAACAATTAAATAGTTAATCCCAACTATTTGTATTACAATTAATCGTTAGCACAAAATTCCTGATCTTAACATGCCTAATTGCAAGTATTCCAATTTTAGCTCCTCTTTATTTTCCACCGCTTGCTCACCTGTGAGAGACACATGAATCCAGGAGTGTGAGAAAACACCAGTATCGCAGCTTTCACAAAGCCCACTCCTCACTCCAGGCAAACAGTGAAACATCCAAACGTCATTATACCTCTCCATATTGGGATATTTAGCCGCAAACCATCACGATTGCTGCACATCTGTTCTGTGTGGGTAATTTCTGCCATTGTATTTCTTCAGAGGGCTGAACTAAAAAGAAATCCTGTCTTTTTTATTTGTTTTATCCATATTGTCAGAGTAGTAAACCGTTTAGCGTACCTCACATTTTTCTCATTATAAAATTAGGTAATTCACACACAAATATATGTTAAAGTATATCGATTTATACTTTATGGATTGTTTACTGTACAATTAACATTTAGTCACTGTGATGCACTTAGGTGTGAAGATGCTACAGTAAGTCTTCTGAAGAAATGAGCTTTGGGACACTCTGGTCATGGAGCAGGGCCAACAGAGTAGATTAATGCTGGGTTTCAGTGTATATGCTGCTGACACCTATTTGTCTGTATTTGATTTTTGCTGACAGGCACATGCTGAGCGAACAAAGCTGAGCCATGCTGGATCCAAGCCCTCCCTCTCTGAGAGCAGTCACTCACTCCCTCAGATAGCCATGAACAGCTGCAAGTACAATGGAGGAGTGGTAAGACCACTGGGCAGCCTGGCGGCGTCACGACGCAACCTAGCAGAGCATGACTCTGAGACCCAGCCTCTCCAGACTCTTCACAGCTCCGGCCTGGAAGTGGTCGTCTCTAAGGGAGGTGGCGAGGACCCCAGCAAGGCGTCCAATGAGAGCCTGGTCCGAGAGAGTGGCAACGCACCACAGAAAAAAAATAAAGATATTGGCTACAAGTTGGGCCACAGGAGGGCACTTTTTGAGAAGCGCAAGCGGCTTAGTGACTATGCCCTGATATTCGGTATGTTTGGGATCGTTGTCATGGTAACAGAGACTGAACTGTCCTGGGGGGTTTACACTAAGGTAGGTGCTTCCTTTTTTCAAGTTTTTCATATAAATATGCACATGATAATAAGCAGTGGGATCCATTTGTTTAAGATATATTCTATTTACACTAAGTGAAAATAGCATATTTTCTTAGCAATAGGTGGTATTTACACTTAGTGAAAATAGCAACATATTCTGTTTACACTAACACCGTGTCTACACTGGACGCGACCGTTGTCGCCTGTGTCGCAACAGGTAAAAACTGTCTACACTGGACGTGACAAAACGCCCGTTGCAAAGCATTTGCCCTTCCTGTCAGTACGTCATAAATAGAATGAGGCATCAAGTTTACTGTTGGAGATTTGTCACTCGCATCGCGCCACATCCAGTGTAGACAACATCACTGATTAAAGTGGGTTCTATTGTCTTTTGTCGCGTCGCATCGTGCCGCTCGTGTCCGGTGTAGACACGGTGTCAGTGACAATAGCAGCATTTTCTAAGCGAAAATAGTGATATATTCTATTTACACTAAGTGAAAATAGCAATATTATTTTCACTAAGTGACAATGGCAGCATTTTCTTAGCTTTATGCTATTTACACTAAGTGAAAATAACAATATATTCTATTTACACTATATGAAAGTAGCATTTTTTTTTGCAATAAGTGCAAATAGTTGTTAGATGCTATTTATACGTAAAAATAGTGGCAGATACTATTTGCACCTCAGTATTGTTGTACATTAACAAGATGCAGTAATAACATAGAGTGTAAATGACTATATTTATTAAAATTATTAAATAGGTGCTGCCTTGTTGGGACAATAAAGCCCTCCCCACCTACCCCTACCCGATAAATGCTCTATTATTAAACTTTCGTTGGAACACTTTATTTCCTCTTTTCAAATATTTTCTTCATTTTTAAAGAAAATAAATTCCTTTCCGATCTATATCGATATGTGATGGGAAAAGGGAGAAGAGCAAGTTCGGCAAAATGCGGATTTGAACTCATCAAAAGCTACTTCCACGCACCGTACTCCCTACACCACTGCAGACATTGAGTGGCTTGCATCTTTTTTTTTTATTTTGTGTGGCCCAACCAGACATTGGTGGGCAGAGTTAGTGTAAATAGCCTTTGCCAACAAGACTATAGATCCTTTTCACATTTCCGGGTTTCTCAGAAGCGGAAGTCATCATAGTTGGGTAAAATTCTATAGTGATGAATGAGAGAATACATTAAATATATTTTTTGTGTTTCCATTTGCTCAAATAGCAAAAGAAAAACTCCACAATAGTGTTTTCACAACTTTCAAAAAGAGGAAAAAAATAAAGAGCGATTGATAACGGCAGTCAGAAGAGATAAAGATGTCATTTTTACTATCACTCCCACAGCTGCTGTATTAGAAACACCCTTACAGCAGCGTTAACTAGTTTTTTTAATTTGATGCAAAGATAATATAATACTAAGTATAGTGTTATAAATATACATACGTTTTTTAAAACATTATTAAAAAACATTAAAAAAATTAAAATATTAAAAACTTTGCAGGATTTACGATATTGATGACCGTTAAAACGTGTCATCACAGTTTGTGAAAAGGGTCTATTAGTGCAAAATAGACAGACCACAGTAAAATTCTGGGATTAAAAATCTCATTTAAACCTAAAAATAAACAGTTCACAAAAAAAGAAAAGAAGACATATGTGAATTAGGTGCGTTTCCATCAAGTTGTTCAAGCGGATGACGGTGGTATTGGTAACCTAGAAACCAAAAGTAAATAAAATACTGTGACCGAACGTTCGTAAAGGGTTCGCCTAAACACTTATGAGTAAGAAAACAATTAACGAGAGTCAGCTCCAACCCTAATCAAACACACCTGAACAAGCTAATCAAGGTCTGAAGGGTTGCTAGAAAGCTATAGGCAGGTGAATTTTTATCAGGGTTGGAGTTAAACTCTGCAGGACTGAGGCTGATCTAGACAAACCTAAAATAAACAAATGATATAATATAAAATAAGTAATTTCCTGCACTATTTATAGGTCACTAATATATTTGTACATTAAAACAATTCATACAATTGTGAAATTGTCAACATGAGTGCTGCTGTCAATAAAGCAAAAAGGAAAAACAAAAAGACATTCTGAAATTCATGATAATTTTTCAATTTAAATTTTCATGCAAATTATTAGGCTGACAATATAATTTTTAATAAAGAAATCTTAATATTAAAATGTAAAATAGTAAAATTTTCACTAGTGGTCTTAGTCTTTTGGAGCCCACTAATTCTCATGTCATCCACATAACCTTTGGCATATATAGCGACCATAGTACATACAGACATCACATTAATATTTGTCCCCTAAACTGCATTGATCTACTCTGGGATGTAGCTCTTCTCATCTCCTTACTGTTTTGTAGTCTTTTTCACAAGCAGTACTGGAGGGCTATACAGAGCTGAAATGCTTTAAACTTTGAGGTAGGCCTGTGTTACAGACAACTCCCAAAGCAATTCTTAATGCAGGGTCCACAAAATGAGGTGTTTGGTACTGTGACCACTCAGTTCCCTCGAGATGTGGATTTTGTAATGGTTGTGCTATTTCTAGCCCTGTGGGAGAGAACTGCTACACCGCTACTGTCACATTCAGCTGAATTAACCGTATTATCATGTCTTGATCTTGCATGAAAAATAGAAAAAAGAAAAGCGAGGAACAATGGCATGTGAATGTCAGCAGGAAAGCAAGGCACTCTAGATGTGTTTGTTAGGAATCTGACCTTTGAAAAAAACCTTCCGGTGACCAACAGGTGCAATAATTAGTTTACTATGTAATTTGTCACACGGGAAATTTATAACAATTTCAGACCTAATTTTTTCGTAGACGGACCATTGGGACCTGGGGTTAAATTAGAAGGGGTAAGGGAGAAGGGAGTCTAATTTCACTGTTAAAATTGAATCTTTTAATTGCTTTTCTGTGGTTATATAAATTATGCACACTTTCCTCATTTTCTCATACTGGCAGAACATAAAATTTTGATTTGTGAATCTTTGCATAAAGCTAGTTTCTTTCAAAAAATCAAATCACTTTTTGTCTGTCTAGAACGTAATTATTTTACAGATGTTTGTGACAGAGAATTAGCCCGTTTTACACCTACATTACAAAAAAGTAAGCTAATTTATGGACTGAACTACATTACCTTACCATCTATTATCAGTCTCTATGAAACATGCTGATCTGTAATCCTCATTCTGTTGTACAACACTAACATTGCAACTAACAAGTCCCTCACTCCCACCAACACATTTCGGCTGAGATGACAGGACAGTGCCGAAAAACATGTTCAAGTATTCACATGATCATCAAATACACCCACGTGCATAGCGTGATTGTGCATGTACTGTATGTCATAGGGAGTTTATGCAGAGAGTAAACCTACTATCAAACTTAATCATATGTTTGAGGTTCATTTGTTGCCATGGGGAATATTATGGAATATGATTCTTTTTTTCTTGACACAGTAGGGATTAACTCCTCCAGGGTGAAGCAATGCAGTGTATTGTGACGCAGATGGTTTAGGCAGCGTCTATTAATCCAGAAATGTTTCATTTAGTAAGCATGATTTTATAAGTTTAGCATAAGCTGCAAGACTGTGTGGTTATGTATGTTCATACTAATGGTGTGTTTTGTTTCTCTTGCTGCAGGAATCTTCATATTCATTTGCACTGAAATGCCTTATCAGCCTTTCCACTGTTATTTTGCTTGGTCTTATAATAATGTACCACGCTCGGGAAATACAGGTTAGTTTTTGAGTATCGAGAATAAAAAGTTGATTGTATTGTATTTGAATGATCTCTTAATGATAATTTCAAGGTAAAATGTGTCATTTTTGCGCCACTGACGTCAACCATCAACAAACAGAATTTAAACACATTTTCAAGCAGGCTTCTCAAAACACTCCCCCCATCTGCCATTGACTGGCCATATATATAGTCCCGCCCCCAATTCATGATATTGGTTGAGCCAATTGTACTGGGCATTTCAGCATGGCTACATTTTGTTGTTACTGTTATGGTATTATTTTTTTGCTCATTTTTATGCTGTTGTTGATGATTTTGTCATTATACACCATTGAGGTTTAAGTGCTGATATAGAAAACTATTATACATATATATTTTTTCTTTGCAAAACTATATAAGAGTACAAAAATGTTACTAATTTAATTTTTGTTGAACCTGAAATCCATTGTTGTTATTTTAGTATCATTGAGATGCTATTATAGGTTGTATTAATATTTTGAAATTGTTTTTATTTTAAGGCTGCATTTTTCATTTACAATTTAATTTTAGTTTAAGTTTTAGTCATTTTGTTGTGTTGTGTCGTTTTATTATTTTTTTTTTTATTATTCATTTTTATTTCAGTTTTACTTTTAGTTATTTTAGTACATCAAGTTAAGGTTAAGCTCAAGGTTTTATATAAAGTTAAGGTCAAGGTTTTATATTATTTCATTTCAGTTAAAGGGTTATTTCACCCAAAAATAAAAATTATCCCATAATTTACTCATCCTCAAGCCATTCTAGCTGTATATGACTTTCTTTTTTCAGTCAAACAAACACAAGGCTCTTCCAAGCTTTATAATGGGAGTGAATAGTAACCAATATTTTGAAGCCCAAAAAAGCACATCCATTTATCATAAAAGTAATCCATATGGCTCCAGGGATTAATAAAGGCCTTCTGAAGCGAAGTTAAAATTAAATAGTCTGACACAACTCAAAAATAGTCTGACACAACTCAAAAGTCTTAATCCATCATGTTGCCTTTATTTATTTTTTACAATTCCTTTATTACAGTGAGTGTTAACACTTTTTGAATCAATCAATCTTGTTTTATAGTTGTCTCTGTGTACTAAACTGGAAAACAAGAAGTGTTATACCATTAAAAAAAATGACACACTTCACCTTTAAGCCATTGACTGACATTGCATCCACTTACACGTGTTTTTCAGAGGAACTCTGAGTTCCTCTTAACTTCTCTGCTAATACACCCTGTTCTTCACCTGCTCCCTGCAGCTGTTCATGGTGGACAATGGGGCGGATGACTGGAGGATAGCCATGACATATGAACGCATCTTCTTTATTGTCCTGGAGCTGCTGGTGTGTGCCATTCACCCGATACCAGGCCAGTATGTGTTCACGTGGACGGCCCGGCTGGCTTTCACCTACGTGCCCTCCGTGGCCGACGCTGACGTAGACATCATTCTTTCCATCCCGATGTTCCTCCGCCTCTACCTGATTGGCCGGGTCATGCTCCTTCATAGCAAGCTCTTCACCGACGCATCCTCGCGCAGTATAGGTGCCCTCAACAAGATCAACTTCAACACACGCTTCGTCATGAAGACCCTCATGACCATCTGCCCGGGCACCGTGCTGCTGGTCTTCAGCATCTCCTCCTGGATCATCGCAGCCTGGACCGTTAGAGTCTGTGAGAGGTATGGCACCACAGCGACTGTGATCCCGAGCTACACAGCTATACCCCTCCCCTCCACTCGTTCTCGCTCTCTTTTTCTGTCTCTCGCTCTTCTTCTCTCTGCATCTCCCACTCACTCATTCCCTCCAGGAGCATCTCCAACAGCCTCACGCTGCCTGTATGAAGAGCTTTTCTCCCATCAGCTCTGCGATTGCACCACAAATCCCAGTCCATGTTTTGTAAGCTGTATTAGCAATTGTTAAATAATTCATGACTGCCTAATTGTTTGTTTGCGGAATGATTTGTTTTGGTAATTTTGAGGAGCCCTGAGGATACCCACTTCAAAAACTGCATCATCATGATCTCATCCCATGAGGAAGTGTAGATTTCGACATATTAAGGCACATTAGGAAATGGACATACACAGCCTTTTGGGCTAAAGCAGCACTGTGATTAATAGGTTAGATTCAAAAGACAATGATCATTAACTGTTTTATCTGTACTGTGTCTTTGCCATTCCTGCCTGCGTTAACTGCTTCTCCTCACCTTTACCTCTCCAACACATGCCTTAAACCAGAATTAATTTAACCAGAATTAACATATCTGCATAAATAGGGCTGTGCAGAAACGTCTTTAAGCCCCATTCACACCACCAGCAACTCACAATGACAAACCAACCGCAAGTTATTCGTTTTCAGTTAGAGTTGCTAATTTCCAGTGATACAACAAAGTTGAGAAATGCTTATTCTATGCAAACGAGATCAGGTGATGCAATGCGGTGACAACCAATAGGAGTACCACTTGATTCATCTCCTGTGAGATACTGTAGTCGAGTATAGGCAAGACATTAATATTAATGTGAGTGATTTCACTGATCTATACGATCTGTGTCTGCCCACGTGCAGCAATACAATAAAAAAATAAAAAAATCGCACGTGGAAAACCGAGCCAGATCTTGACGTCATTCTAAGTGAGTTTGATTCATAGATTCATACACTGATAATTGTTCGTCTTGTTCATTGTATGATGCATTTATGCTCTGCTGCACATAATATACCAACGTTTTCCCCTGCAGCAAGAAAGCTGACAATTTTAATGGCTATACATTTAATTTGTGATCAGATTTTTAAAAGCTGTGGCCAGTTTCGCAGCCCACAGATAATGTGACGATGAATATTTTTTATAAACTGTGCAAAAAGCTGTCAGTGTGAATGAGGCACTAGAAATTAAGTTTGCTTATATAATAGGGCTGGGTAAAAAGTATTTATTTTCAGATTAATTGCGATCTTCATTTGAACAATCATGATAATGGTTTTTTAAAGGGTTAGTTCGCCCCAAAAATGAAAATTCTGTCATTCATTACTCACTCTCATGTTGTTTCACACCCGTAAGACCTTCGTTCATCTTCGGAATACAAATTTTGATATTTTTGATGAAATCAGAGAGGTAAATGATTTCTCCATAGACAGCAATTTAACCACCACTTTCAAGGTCCAGAAAGGTACTAAAGGCATCGTTAAAAAAGTTGACGTGATTGCAGTAGTTCAACCTTAATTTTATGAAGCGCTGAGAATACTGTTTGTGCGCAAAAACAAAACCAAAATAATGACTTTATTCAACAGTATCTTCTCTTCCCTGTCATTCTCGTATACTGTTTACATTCAGTGCTTCCAGGTTCTACGTCAGAACGGTGACTCGGTATTGGCCGACACCTGTTCTTGTGAGCAGCACGACGCATGCGTGTGATGTTGACGCAGGAGCCGGCCAATATTGAGCCGGTGTTCTGACGTAGAACACAGAAGAGAAGATATTGTCGAATAAAGTCGTTATTTTTGTTTTGTTTTTGTACAAAAAGTATTCTCATCACTTCATAACATTAATGTTGAACCACTGTAGTCACATTAACTTTTTGATTTCATCGAAAATATCTTAATTTGTGTTCCGAAGATGAACAAAGGTCTTGCGGGTGTGGAACGACATGAGGGTGAGTAATTAATGACAGAATTTTCATTTTTGGGTGAACTAACCTTTTTAAAAACCCTTGATAGGTCTTTTACTCTAAGCCCCAACAAAGGAAGTAATATTTTACCAGTTAGCAGTGAAAGTAATATGTTAAAAAAAGGCGGTGTACCGCGAGTTGTACTAGTACAGTGTGAACTAGAGTTGTCAAAAGTACAGACTCAGTACCTAGTCAGTACTGAAATTTTAAAAATGTGATGCTTTGAGCGCTGTTGAGCGGATTCGTAAACACCTCTGATTGGCCATTGTGTTCACGGCTCATCGGATATGTCTGTGATTGGCTTCAATGATAAACGCTGTAAAAACGTTGTAAATAATCATCAATAAAGCTCTTCATCAAGCGCTTACACAGATACACATGGGAGCGTTTGAAAGCAGGTGTCTATTGCGGACCAGTCCGCTGATAGACTGGTCCGCTGCTTTCAAATGCTCCCGCTTTCAAAACGCTTTCAAATTCAAACAGTTCCGTGTGCTTTTAAACGCTGCTGTGCGATGATCATTGAAGCCAATCACAGACATATCCGATGAGCACGAGAACACAATGGCCAATCAGAGGAGTTTATGAATCTGCTCAACAGCGCTCAAAGCGTCACATTTTTAAAATTTCAATACCGATAGGTATCGAAGTCGGTACTTTTGACAACTGTGAACAGTGTAGTTCAATTCACAAACAAATGACACTTTTAAAGGATTAATTCACTTTCATATAAAATTTTCCTGATAATTTACTCACCCCCATGTCATCCAAGATGTCCATGTCTTTCTTTCTTCAGTCGAAAAGAAATGAAGGTTTTTGATGAAAACATTCCAGGATTTTTCTCCTTATAATGGACTTCAGTGGCCTCCAAATGGTGGAAGGTCAAAATTATAGTTTCAGTACAGCTTCAAAGGGCTTTAAACGATACCAGACAAGTCTTATCTAGCGAAACGATCGGTCATTTTCGAAAAAAAGCACTTGGAAGGCGATCATTTGTTTATATAAAGCATATACATTTTAAATTTTTTTCGAAAATGACCGATCGTTTCGCCAGATAAGACCTTTATTCCTCGTCTGGTATCGTTTAGAGCCCTTTGAAGCTGCACTGAAACTGTAATTTTGTTTGGAGGCCATTGAAGTCCACTATAAGGAGAATAATCCTGGAATGTTTTCATCAAAAACCTTAATTTCTTTTCGACTGAAGAAAGAAAGACATGAACATCTTGGATGACATGGGGGTGAGTAAATTATCAGGAAACTTTTATATGAAAGTGAACTAATCCTTTAAATAAATTATTTGGAGTGAATGAAAAACATACAGTGAATTTCCTTCATATATTAGCGAAATGGAAATTATAATTGATGTATCCCCAAATGAATCGCGATTGAATGAAAAATAATCAAAATTGTAATCAAACTAAATTGCATCGAGTGTTTGTGAATCAAAATTGATCTGAACTGAGAAATATGTATTGACACCCAGCCCTAATAAAAACAGTTGTTCCATCTAAGGCAAAGAAATGCTTTGCAAAATAAAAGAGATGACAAGAAGAGGTGTCAGTAACTCTCATCTCTGTGGCAGAAAGATGGTTCACTCCAAAAGGTGGTTCACGAAAGGATCTGTCTCTGGCTATATTTCACTTTTGTGGCTTTATAAGAGACTGAACAGGCAATAATGAAGAGTTTGGAGTGGTAAACGAGGTGAAGGTTTTGATGTTACACCATACCACTACCCAGCACTCTGCACCCCAGTCTCATCGGCTGCAATGCACGACACGATGCTGCCCACACTCTGGTTTTTACTTGCGTGAGTAATTTGCGTTGCGTGTGCGTGTCTGTATGAACGTATGGGAGGTTTCGAGTGCGTGTGTGTGACTATAATTCACTGTTGTACTTTCTATTTCCCCTCTATGCTGCTCCATAGGGATGCCATGTGAGTCCTCGTTCTCTAGCCGTGGAAAACCTATCATTGTTCATTGAGCTGGTGCCACTGCTGCTCTAAGAGGGGGGAGGGGGTGGGATTCAGCAGCTCTGACCGAAAAATAAAAACTCTAATAGATAAATTTATTGATAAAAACAAAGGACAAAAAACATGTGTGAATGTGGCACCATCCGCAAAAGAGAAGTTTGTTGATAGCAAATGCACTAATGGTTTCGAAAGCTATGATTTGCGCAGCACTGTGAATCAAGCGTCTCTTTCTAAAGTGCTCAGGAGTAGGAGGGAGGGAGGAGGAGGGAGTTTGTGTTAAAATGGAGCAGCTCCTTCAAATCACCTTTACAAACAGGCCTGAGGGCAACTCTTTTTTTTCTAGATTATTCCTTCAGCAGCTGTTATTGAACTGTAATACGCCCCAGCACAAAAGAGAGCTTCAGTAATACCTGTGAAACAAACCTTTGAATTTTACCTGATACATGTGCTTTTCTTTGCATCTTTGTAATGTTCAAATGTAGGTTGCCGTAACGGTCAGATCAAACGTTTGATCGCACATTTGTTTAGCTTAAACTCAAACCATTACCACACAGAAAATGTGTGCAAGCAGTTGAACAACACTGGGCTGCTTATCGATGACAAATTAAGCACAAAAAGGTGAGATGTTGCTGTCCATTCTAGCACAGTCTCCTCAGAGATGAGCGAAAGCAAGATTTTAGAGTGCGAGACTATTGGGTTCCCACTTCTGGTAAACTATGAAACAGCATGGTAGTCTTCATGTTTACTGCTCTGTCGTCATTCAAAAGAGGCGCTCGTTTCTCCCAAGTGCTGCTAAATTGGGCCTTTTACTGCACTTTTTTCTTTTCTCTAAGCACACTGGCCAGCCCAAAGGGCAGAACGGTGTGAGACTGGACGAGCACGGAGTCCGTCTGGAATGGGAGGGACGGGAAAATGAAGGAAGGGCTGGGACATTGGAGGAACATTGCTGCTATTTGCAACGTTGGCTTATCATTCACACTTGAATTCATGCACCTCCTGTTCATCGCTTCACATCTCTTGGTCCTGTTTCCGCCCCCTTCCTGCCCACTTTTCCCTGAATATTTTGCATGACTCAGGCAGTTTCCTTCTCTTAGGCCCTTTCCCCAAATGTACGTACAATTCCATGCATCATTCCATCTTTATCTCCTTCCCAAACAATAATGTTTTCATGTAGCCTAAAGTACAATAGCAGAAAAGCATGATATGCTCAGATCAGAATAGAGCATTTGAGAAGGTGCATTATAGTACATTACCTTCCATTTTGTCAAGATGCTCCACAATATCTCCATGTATGCTGTCTTTAGTGCACGCAGTTACTGGAGTGTTGGTTTGAGGATGGAAATCAGAAGATGAATAAATACCAGCTCACTGACAGCATATGTTTATTTAACGCTAGAAGGACTGTTTCTACAAAACGTGTCCTGATGACTGTTTTACTTGTGCCTAAAGCATCTTCTATCTTCCTGTCTGAACCTTGTCTGGCTTTATTGTCACACTGAGGCCTGTAACTTGCAGTGTGAGCGGACAATGAAGTGAACTATGTAGGGGGATTGGGAGCTTAAATATGGTGGGCATTGCCACTGTGTGACACTTAATTAACATTAGGGATGCACAATTGATACCGTATCGGTTATCAACCGACGTTAGTGCTTTTTTAAATTTATTTGTATGTGTCTATATTGAATATTTATTTATGCATACTCATTTAAAGCTGCTGTCCATAACTTTTTTTGGTTAAAAATGATCAAAATCAATGACCAAAATCAATTTTTGAGCAAGTACATAACCAGCCAGTGTTCAAAATTATCTCCTTACCTGATTTACAATGGTAAGCTTATAAAAATGTTTTATAATTCGGGTGGTACTGGTGGGTTTTCAGGGGAAATTCGAAAACCGTTGGTCTTTTAAAAAATTAACATTAGAGACTGTACAGAAACTGAAATCTACAGGTAATGCTAATACACACTAAATACACATAATCACGCAATGCTGATTTTAACATTAACAATTTGAGAACAAAGTATAACAGTAATAATAATTTGCACGGTTTGACATGATCCGAGCTAAGCGATCGTTGGATTTAATCACCATTGGCAGCACGATTTATTGTAATGCTTTTTTTTTTTTCTCAGTTGGTCAGAACAAAAGTGGTACACATGTTACTTACTTGTTCAGATGACATTTTCCGGTGAAAATTCTTATTTTGGTCATACTTCAAGACTACAATCTGTGATTCCGAAGTACAGTATCCACACCAGTGAGATGACCGACAGCAAACATTAGATTCGTCCGCGCTGAGGAGCCGTGCCGAGGCACAACCCACGTAAAGATGATAATTCCGCAAATAACTGCAATTGCAGGTTTCAAACAGAGATGGCAACAAAGAGGCAAAAGTTACGGACTGCAGCTTTAACCTATTTTTACTTTTTAGATTTTACACAATATATCTGTACCATATTGGTTATCAGCTGATGTTGGTACTTTTTATTTTTTAATATATTTGTATCAGGTTATATTGAATATTTAATTATGCATACTCATTTCCCCTATTTTTATTTTTAGATTTTGCACAATATATTGTTATCATATCGGTTATCAACCGATGTTAGTGTTTTTTTGTTTGTGTGTGTGTGTGTGTGTGTGTTTTTTGTTTGTTTTTTTATTTGAATCAGGCTATATTGAATATTACATTACTCATTTCCCCTCTTTTTTATTACTAGATTTCCATCATCTAATGCTCACTTAAAGTTTCTTTAGAAACAATAATTATTAATAATTTAATTACACTGTTAAATGTAATGTTTAGCAAATTTTAAATTGAATATCCATTTTTCATGCTGTGCATTTTAATTGTGTGATGCCTAAATTCACTTTTAGCATTTAAAACAACTTACAGAATTTTATTTTTGTCCTTTTTTTAATTATTGTCTATAACACGAAAATAGTTATTGGCTTATCAGTATTGGTGCATCCCTAGTTAACATAGGTGAATACATTTAAATGGCTTTATATTTGCTCCATCATTGCATCCTTTAACCATGCTATCAGGGTATGAGTCATTGAAGGTATGGGATTGCTGGGTTTTGTGAATTTTGCTACTGTATGGGTTTTTATGTGAAATTGGGATATGACGGAGGTATTTGGGGAAACACTTTTTTTCAGATAGACTTCTTGATCTAAGTTGAAGGTGGTGCCAGCTCTTCTCCATTTTATGCCAGTATTGCATACAGTATATTGAGAGCTTTAGAAGGCCAGTATGTAGTTTTTTGCTTTTGATTACCAGCATTGAGGGAAATGTTAATGCACTTCTTCACTGTCAAACAAAGGCAAGCTAATGATAAAGACAGTGTGCATAGTCATGATTAGACCTGCACTGCACTGCATATTCATGTTCATGTGTGCAAACAGACAGACCTCACAGGATATGACCTCTTCCCAAAATTGTACCATGTGAAATATTAGCATCTAATGGGCTTCTAAGAGCAAGTATATAGTTGAGATAATTGTAGAATGCAAGTCTGATGTAAAAGAGGGTCTTTACCAGAGCTCTTTGAGAGTAAAATCTGGTATGCCGTGGACTTCTTCTACCTCTGAGATCTGACACCAGCTTCAAAAAAGATCATTGAAAATGACTAAACCTATATGAGAATGGTTTGTGCCAGCACTGTGCGTTGTTTCACAATAGTTACGTAGCACATGGGCAAATATACTAATTTCTGTGAATAATCCCTCACTAGAACAAATTTTTAATAACTTGCATATACTGTGATCAACTTGCATATACTGTGTTTTATTATAGGGTTTGTATCTTTGCTCTCAATATACTGGCTTATTCAGCATGCAGGATGTGGATTTCTTCTTTAAAATGCCTGCATGGTAACTATGCTTTTCGCATGTAATAATGGGGCTCTCCCACTACATTGAACAATAAAAAAAAACAATTACAATGCTCCTGCTCTTAGAGCATGACCACAGAGTTGAATTGTGCTGTAGACAGGCGCAACTGATGGCGGCATGACCTTTCTTGTGTTTTGAGTATGCAGGTCTTAGAGGGGATGTTGAGGAACATTTAACTTTTTTTTTATGTAATAAATGTGTTTCATTAGATACTGAATTAACATTGTGGGTTCAGTCCGGCTACTCAATATGACTGTTGAAGAGCCTGAGCCTTGTTCTGTATTCCTCATCAACGGTGTTCCCATTGTATTAAATGCAGATAAATGTCTTCTGACCTGTGCTTAGCTCCTCCTTGACAGGCTGCTGAAAAGGTCAACCTCCTGCAGAAATGTGGATGAGCTGCTAGCAATAGTCTAGTCTGGGGACAATAAGTTAGGTCATGTGAATTTGAGGATTCTCTGAGGATTTTTAAATGTTTCTTTAGCTGATCTGCATCATCCTTCTATGGACTTGTGGACTGCATTTCATAGTCAAGCATTGCTGATATGCAAAGTGAAAGTAACAGAGGATTTATTTGACCACTTGTGCTGGTTGTTTAATTTCCTATTGAAAATAATAATTAGTGTTTTAAAGGAATTTTGGTAGCACTTTATTTTACAGTCATATTCCACACGTACCTACTAGGTACTTATTATAGTTATTACAATAATTGGGTAATAACTAGGTACTCACCCCTAAACCTTAGCCCTTGTAGTTACCTTATATTAACCAGTACTTTCTTAGGTAAGTACACTGTAAGTACATGTAAGTGCACATACTGTAAAATAAAGTGCAACAGGAATTCTTAATTTTCCTAAATGTTTAATCACGTTTGAATTTTATTATTATTATTTATTCATTAATTTATTCATTTATTATTGTTTTCAATTTATAGATAATGCAGCAGAACATTGAGCATTTAGTTTTGAGTCTGGGAAGGTATAGAATGTTGTATGGTCAAAAACATTACCATTTAAATATTTTAAATAATATGTAGATGTTGTCCGGTATTTACTGCTTTTGATAGTTTTCCTATCAGTTTGTGGGTTTTTTTCTTTCTTTTTTCAATATTGTTTTTATTGGGAGAAAAAAAAATCATCAAAGACCTGATGTTGAGGTTTAAAATGAACCAAATTCTACATATATTCCACCAGAAATGTTGGAAATCGTTTTGTCAGTTGGGCAAAATGTTCATAATTAACCTTTAAGCCTTGTTTTCCACAGCCTGATCAAGATTCTTTGCCTATTCTGTTCTTACTATTCTAGGTATCATGACAAACAGGAAGTCACTAGTAACTTTCTTGGAGCTATGTGGCTAATTTCCATAACTTTCCTATCGATTGGCTATGGAGATATGGTCCCTCATACATACTGTGGGAAAGGGGTCTGTCTTCTCACAGGAATCATGGTATGTCTTTAAAAACGGAATTATAATTAAACAAAGTATTTCAAATAGAATTTAGTTTGCATTTGTGAAATTAACTTTTTTTGTCTTATTTTGAGTGTTAATATTCATGTTGAAAACAGATACTATTCACTATCTCTTCCTGTAGGGAGCTGGTTGCACTGCACTTGTAGTCGCGGTGGTAGCCAGAAAGTTAGAATTGACAAAAGCTGAGAAACACGTCCACAATTTCATGATGGACACCCAACTTTGTAAACGAGTAAGTGATAAGAGTATTTATTAGAAAGTAATATGTGTTTGTATTTTTAACCAATCCTGAACCAATTCCCTCAGTGCAAACAATATAGTTTCTCTGGAAAATGCATAATGGTTAATGGTCATGTATTGTAATTCTGTTTAATTTTCATGCTTTTCTCCCAGGTAAAGAACACAGCTGCCAATGTACTCAGGGAAACATGGCTCATCTACAAACACACAAAATTAGTGAAGAAGATAGATCATGCCAAAGTGCGCAAACATCAGCGCAAGTTCTTGCAGGCCATTCACCAGTAAGCAAAATGTTTCTACACTTCAGAATTTTTGCAGGCTATTTATTGATAATAATAATCTGCAGAAATGATTAATTGTCCCTTGAACAATCAGTAACATTTCTTATCAAATCACAAGAGTATGATTAAAAGATAAAATGTGGCAATTTTGTGGATATTACATTTATAATGGATGTTCAACTGTATGTTTTGTTTGTTTTCCCTAATTCGAGAAACTACTGTTTCATGTTTTGAATGTTTTGGTTTTGTGTCTTTTTTTGTGTGTATATTTTCTAAAGTCATGTTGAATTAGAAGGGGCAGGTATTTGATAATCCAGTTCCTAAAATCACTGATGCTCAGATTACATCATAAGTTATTGTCAATTAAGTGTCAAAGACATTAGGATTGATTTCTGAAGCTTCTCAGGAGAATCAGTCAGCATGTTATTCTTTGTAATGTGATGATTGTCCTTCTCCCCTCTCCTTCCCCAAACCCTTACCTTGTGGTTATGGTTAGTGCAGTGTAATGGCTCACATGTTGTGTATATGTTGTGGTTTCTAAACTTGAACTGTGTTTTGTCTTCGTTCTGCTCTATCACTGCAGAGCTCAGAAGTAAGTTTTGTCCTCTGTGTTTTTCTCCCCACATCCTCCCTGTCTCTGTTTCATATGCATGGAGTCGGAAGCTGAATGCTGATTTTGGTTACTTATATTGCTTCTCTCCATTCTAAGTCTAGAATGAAAAAGATGCAACATTACTTAATGCTGTATGGTTTTATGTAACCTTCTGAAGGAGAAGCATCTTTGGAACTGTTGATTTGTTCATTTGCACCGAATCCATTTTTCAAAAGCGTAAATCTCTGTATTAACTTGCATTGATAGCCCCACCTCATGTGTCCAGAGGAAAACTAAGCTCAGTATGTGGGACAGGATGTTCAGGACGTTCATAAACAGCACCTTTAAAAATTGACTTCCATTAAATAGTCTTGCAATTAACCTCTATAGACTGTGTCTATAGATAAAGCATGTATTCGGTTGATGCCGTGTTCCCTTCCACCACAGGCACTTACTTAAGCTAAAGACATTTAGGGTCATCCAGGGCTTTGATGCAAGATGATATGGAGTTTTTGCATTAGAAAGAATGCTGACCATGTCCTGCATCTCCAGATTTTTATTTTTGGATACTCCAAAATAAATCCATTAAGCTTGAAAAAAAGCTAACATTTTTCAAAGCTTGGCATTTAGCTAATGAATGACAAATCGGAGTGGAAGACTCGCATTCTTATAATTACGACACTTAACGGGCAGGATATTAAGGCAGCCTTTCTTACAATGTCTCCTCATGGTCAGAGTCATCCCTGTACTCTTTCATAGTTGCTATGGCACAAAAAAAAAAAAATTCATTAACACATTCTTTTAAAATTTTGTTCAGAACCAAGCCCACAGCAAGCAATGCCATTCTCACAAGCATTTTCAGCGGTGTCACATATACCTCTACCTCAGCTGTTTGCCACTTCCTTTGACCTCATCCACAAACGAGGCTCTCGGATGGCTTTTTTTGTGAATGGTTGACGCGTGCCTGCAGGGGCAAAAGGAGATGTGTCATGTTTGAACGTTAAGTTAAGAGTTTTCTCTTCTTTACATTTCATAGATTGGGTTTGCATGACTGGTATGGCAAACAGGACTGTGAATGCTTGCATGCAGGCCACTCTCTCTCTATCCCTCATCCTTATCAAGTCTTCCTGACAGGAATCTGTTACTCTTCCCTAACGTCCCCCTCCTCCCAACCCCCCATCCCTCCATAACCCTGCCTCCTCCCAGGCTCCGCAGTGTGAAAATGGAGCAGAGGAAACTCAATGACCAGGCCAACACTCTGGTGGACTTGGCGAAGGTATGTTAAAGGCTTCATATAACCATCTACATCTTCAACAAAATCAAATTAAAGGCACAATATGTAATTGTTTGCCGCTAGAGGTTGCCTATTCAAAACAAAGGCGTAGCTTGATGATGCCGAGATTAAACACGGAATCATGGGAGGTGTCATCTTCACCTCAGCTGTTATAAAAGAATCCAAAGGGACTCGGACAGAAATCATGTTCATGGATGAGATTATTAACGTTACTGTAGTATGAAGCAAAGCAGGGCCGAGTGCTGTGGGAGCTGGAGCGATTGCTAATGAGAGACGAGCGCGACACACGGAACTTTTATTATGCCTCAGTTGCCACTTCCGCTTCTTCTGGTCAAGCGTATAGGGTAACACAGTGCTCTTTATCATATTACATACATTTGAGTGCGTTGATGTTATAACGTTACTCTGTGCATTCGCTCGCCGGCTGCTGTGAGACACTTGTTGCACACTGCAGTAAGCTAGATCAATATTAGTATATCATATTAATAAATGCTGGATGGCTTGTGTTGCTAAATGGCATGCAATTAATTTTAAAACGTATGACAGAGAAAATGCTGTATTACTGTTACTGCAAATAAAGCTGCATCTGATTATGCTATGTTAGCTACTTGACAAAATAGTGTTTTTCACTGAGGCATGATAAAAAAAAAAAGGAAAATCAAGAAAACAAGATTCAAGGCGACGCACAGACATGGTCAGTGTCCTGGTTAAAATTGCTTATTTCTCTGGATTTAAAGATACTTGAAAACATCTGGGATAATGTAAGTACACAAGTCAACAAAATATATAAAATTGTTCTAGTGGTTTTGGATATTTTAATCCAAAAGTCTTGCATATTGTGCCTTTAAATGTGAAATTAAATAAATGATAAATGAAAGATTTTAGATTTGATGGGATAATACTGGGTTGGATTATGATTGTTTTGAATTTAAATATTTTACTTATATTTAATATTTAATTTGTCTTTTTAATTTAGTTGTTTGCAGTATCATTGTTTTAGTTTTCTAGTTTGCTTATTTCATTTTTTATTTTTGTTTCAGTATTTCAAAGATACCAACATGTTTTATAATATAATGTTTTTAAAAATGAAACTAGAAGTATTTAGTTAGTTTTGGAGTCAGTTTTTGCCATTTATATTGATGTAAACGGTTATGCTAGTCGAACAGTTAGTGCAGCATCAAGCCAGCATACACCAGCCTTGAAAATAACTTTTTTTATAATAGCTGAATTATAAAAAATACCCCCCTCAAAGTTTACATATACTTGATTCTTAATACCGTATCGTTATCGATTTTTTTGTTTTGTTTTGTTGTTGTTTTTTTGCTCACTGAAATCCTCCAGATCCTTCACATGCTTTGCTTTTCCAGTGTCTTAAGCATATTTGAACCCTTTCCAGCAGTGGTTGTATGCTTTTTGAGATCAATCTTTTTACACTGAGGACAGTTTAGAGATTTAAACACAACTATTGGAAAAGATGCAAACACTCACTGATGCTCAAGGAGGCAGCAAGATTGAAAACTTTTTTAACACAATGATCTGGGTAAATAGTACCTGTTTTTGGTGTCTGGGAAACATGCAAAGGGTAGTACTAAAGTAAAAAAAATATGATGTATAAATAGATGGATGGATTGATTGATTCCATTCAATCTCAATCTTTTTCTGTACTCTCTTCTAGACACAGAATGTGATGTACGACCTGGTGTCAGAGCTGCAGGAACGCAGCGAGGAGCTGGACAAGCGTATTGGCACGCTGGAGGACAAACTGGACGCAGTCACCGGCAGCCTGCAGGCTCTGCCCTGTCTGATCTCCCAAGCCATAACTCAGCAGCAACAGGACCTCCTGGATGGCTTCGTGCACCGCTTCCGCCCCGCTTCGCTGGGCTCTGAACGCTCCTGGACCCCCTCCAGACGGCGGCGCTCCCCTTCCACTGCCCCGCACACTTCCTCCGACAGCGGCTAACGCCGACCTGGACCTCCTTGCCGCTTCCAAAGGTCTCAGACTTAATCACGTAAGATGATCAAGCCGAGATTGAGGACTCGTATTAATAAGTAGAGAAGAATTATCAAAAATAGTAGATATATGGTTTATGTTTAGCCATTGTATGGCTGTTCAAGTTAGCTTTTTTGTAAAGCCCTCATATATTTACAAGACTGAGTTCAGGAAGCTGGAGTGAGTCCAGGAAACTGGTCCTTCAAACTGCGACATCATGGGGTCCACAGGAAGGTGAACCAACGTAGACCACAAAGGAGTGCCGCACCCACATAGAAGAGATTCACTGGTCCTATAAGACATCTGTGCCAGGATGAGCACCGAGAGCGCTTCTGGGTGCTTTGCGATCACTTCAGCGTTCAGCTGGAGACAGAGGAGCACATGACCTTACTACTGAGTAGAATAATGCAGGAATGCCAACCTTAAGGATTCAGTTCCCTTGCTCCTTTAAGGGAAATTGGGTGCAACTAACCTTTTTTTAGTTACATATTGGCATGTTATTTTTTTCAGTGCCTGAATGTATAGATTGTGGAGGGTTGTCCATTTACAAATTTTGGAGCGAGTTTTTGTACAATGTTAACACAAGCATTGCATTCCTTTTTCAGATACATTCCTCTTGAAGACATTTTACTCGTCTGTCTTAACAAATACCATTAACTCTGTCGCAGTCTTCTCTTATTTTCCAAAGCCTTTCAATACTTCCATCAATTAGGAAATGAAGGAAAGACAGAAAGGAAGGAAGGAGGAAAAGAGAAATTGAAGGAAGGAAGGATAAAAGGGAAAGAATTAAAGGAAGGAATAAAAGGAGTTGTTTCTACTCAAGCTGGTAACACTTTCATTTTAACGAAATCTGAGCTTCCAGAAGTCTTCACATAACCGAGAGGCTGCGTTTTTGAATTTGAAATGACAGCACTGAGTGCTAAATGCTGTGGTAGGCACAAATGTATGACAGGACTGAGATTTAAACCTTGCATGTTTCAGTGCAAATGTGACGAATGGATTATGGATGGTTTTTCAAGTGTGTGTGTGTGTGTGTGTGTTCTTTTTTGTTTTATTTCATTTATTTTTTACACAGAGATTCCTTTTTAAAACGTTGGATAGTATTTTTAGAGTTGCAAATATAGCGGTGCAGTAATGTGGTAATGTTTGTTTAATGCATTCCTTGTTCTACCTAAATGAATTTCTCGACCAAGCGATTGATGAATGAGTAAAAAATAGGATTACCACTAAACGAATCTTTCTATAATCATGAGGAGATCTTCTCTGAGAGAATACATCTGATGAAGCAAAAAGAGATGCTTATGGAAGACATTATCGTGGCTCACATTTGCACTTTTCAAAATATACCGTTAAGGCAGCTTAGATTAAAAATCTGTCTCTCCTGTTCACAAGTATTTTACTGACATCTATGGTTTTAAATAATCACATAACCTTAAAGCAACTGACAGTGTTATGTGTTTGATGATGTAATTGTCACAGATTAGAACCAATGGTAAATGACTGCGAACCATTTCAGTGCAACTTGCTTTAGAAAAGATTTATTTTTTAGTTAGTTTAACTTAGTTTTTCAACATCAGAGACATTATTTTAGCTATTTAATTCTGAGAATGTTTTTTGGAGAAACCTAGATAAGATCAGGCAAAAATGGGGTTTGTGCTTGATTTAATATTTATAAATTATTAGATTTTTATTATTCTGCAAGACATTATATTCTTAACCAAAGTCTAAACCCTTTTATACAGCCTGTGATCACATGGAAATTAATTGACACGCTCACTCAAAGACACGTTTCATGTGAGATTGAAGCCAAATTCCCGCCAAAATACTTTTAATAATGCATGTTTGCTTTTTCTGATTTGCTTGTAAAACATTTGTTAAAGTATTATTAAATGAGAAAAAGATTTACATGATTTACCATTCGGAGATTTCATCACAATTCCTATCCAGCTTATTTCAGTCGTGTCAATACTGTGTTTAGGTCTTATGTATTTCCAGTCCTCTGTTCTTGTGTACAAACGATGCCTAAAATTAGCAACTTTGCCAAACAATAATGACTACATTTAAACTGAAAACTTGGATGAAGGGAAAAAATGGATGGAGAATTCTCACAGCTTTTATTGTTGATATATACTTGACACTTCTAGCACATTTTGATATAACAAAGATAAAAGATGAACTGAGAAAGCCAGTCATAAGTAACATTGATGTAGACAAAAATAGAGGAACAGACTGCTTTAATATTTAAGCTGCTGTTGATGACCAAAATCAAGTGCAATTTAGATCCTGATTAAAATCAAAAATAATTTGATGACTGCATGGTTTTTAACAACATGACCATGACCCTTGTTCATGCCTTTCTCTCTCTTTCACTGTCAGCACAGTCTAAATGTTGTAATGTGCCAATTATGAAGTAAGACTCAGATGCCTTCTGATGTCAAACTCCATACACGAGTAGATGGGACACCAAATCATTAGAACATATTTTATTGGACTACATGATTTTATTTTATTTCTTATTTTTTTTCTTCCTAATTGCCTTTCTTTGTGAAATACCTGTGAATGATTAAATACAGAGAGAAGACTTGCATTTTGTATCCTCCCAGGTTGACTGTACATAAAGGCATGGGTTATCATGGTCTCGTATGTTGAGATCCTCTTATTTTGTTTACATAGAGATAGCCCAAGAAGCTACAGTGTGGACAAAATCTGCCCATGTTTCAGATAATAAACATCAAATTCTTGAGAATACATTGTGGCACTGTGATATTGGATGAACATGTTCAAAAACATGAAAGAGCCTACCAGAGCCTTCTTCTGTGGATAATAAGTGATATTAAAGTACTTCCAGTACAATTATTTTTTAAGTAACGTGTGAACGTCTTGTCTTAGCAATTAAGTCACTATGCAATGCATCATCCCTCATAAAAATAAATATATATTCTTGATGTGTTTGATGTGCTGTTGAAGGAGGCAGACCTAGATCCTGAAGTGTGAGAATGGTGCAGAGGGACATCTTTGAGGCAATCCCAGAAGAGAGAAGAAAATGGGCCACATCAAGTTGGTAATGACAGCATGTGAGAGTAAGACATATGCCCATTAACAGTGGAGCGGACCTCATAAACATTTAATTGAAGAGGAATGAAGATAAACCACAGGCAACTATCTTGGGACAAAAACGGCCCTTAGGCTATTTTCCAAGGTGAATTCGGACACATATCGTACCATTGAAATTCTTCACAGATTAATATAATTATAGCTGAATACCATTTAAAGTGGTCTGGTATTTTAATTTGTGGTTCCTCCATCCACACTTGCAGAAACCTCTGGAGAACCTCTAGGCCCCCTTTCAAAAAGGGCAGGTGTCTATAAGTTCCTACAAGAAGTTGAAAGACTCCTCCAGTAACCCAATTAAAGGCTTTGAGACACTCATTAAGCACATAGGACATTTAAGGGACCCTAAGTTTGTATAGGTTCTCCACAGGATTTCACCAGTGTGGCAATCTGAGGAGCCCAAATTGAGTATTTTAATTTTTCAATGAATTTTTTTAATTAACATTTGAACTATGCTACTTAAAATTTCTATGACACTTGCCATTTTACCATATTCATTTGGAATTACCAATATTTTACTATTTCAAACATGTCATAATGTCGTGTCATAAATGTTTGAATATTAATCTAATGAGTATTTATTTTCTACTGGGTCTTCATCTAAAGTTTTTGAGGTTAAAATTTACAGAGAAAGAAACGTTAAAGTACTGAATAAGCCTGTGTCAGTCCTCTTTTTATTTATCTTACTGTTCACAGACCTCATGATCTCTTCTGCTAAAACACAAATTAGCTACTGATGAAGCATTCCTTCTCCACATTGACAAGAGTGATTTTACAACCCTTAAAATGTATTTACAGTCAGTTATAGTGTAGTAACCAAATGCAAAGCAACATCCACAATAAAAGAATGGACTGGCTGCTTCTTTTACATGGAAAATCTGTATAACTGTGAAACATATTTCCTATTTTTCATTCTGAAAGAGACTGTGACAGCTTATGCATTTCTTCATATGAGAGGAGTGCAATTATGTTACAGACAACACAAGTAACAAAACATATCCATTAAAATAAGTAGCTTGCCGGACGATGATGCATGAGGAGCTATGGTAGTCAATACTCCTCTACTGCCCTCTAGTGATTAGGTGCCGAATAACAGAGTGAGGCTCGATGGCTCCACATGACAAGGAAAAAAATACTTTTAGTTAATGAATTTTGAGGTACTTACATGATTCCAGTGAAATAAAAATAAGTAGTTTGGGACAATTTCCTTTGAGGGTTTCAAGAATGTTATCAAGTCCAGTTTCTGTGGGGAAGCATTCATTGGCAGCAGGTAGGCCTAGTTGAATGCCAGCCTGTGTCTGTCACCGGACTTGGCCTCTGCAGCAGGTTTAATGTTTAATCTCTTCTCCCGCTTCCTGCCACAGTGCCTTTGTGTTTTACTTTCTGAAGCCATTTTAGCACAGCCATTCTCACTTTACAGCAAACCAGTCTGTTCTGACAACAAGGTGAGCATTTTTTTTTTGTTTGTCTGATGTCTCTGTTATATTTTACAGAACAAATGCTTAAGAGAGCAAAGTTCAGCTTCCTTACAGTTGATAATCGGAAACTGTTGGGTATATATGATATGAGTATGTTTATGACTGTACTAGATGCACTTTGAAAACAAATACAACTTTTAACCATACCTGCTGAAAAGACCATCAGCAAAGTCTAGTTGGTGAAGCTGTTGATTACTAAAATGCTTACACCAGCTTCTAAAACACAACATAGGCTTAAGTTATGTTTTTTTTTTTTCATAATTCATACAGTTTTGATTATGTTTGAGAATGACTTTACATGTGTGAAGTGTGATTAAAATGAAAAGGTCTTATATTTGTTCTTAGTTTGATAGAGTTCTCTAAGATGTACAGCTGCTAGACTCTAATTTGCCCACTAGCTACAGCAAAATGACGGACCTCGGCAGATTATATTCAGATGACGTCTCATCCTCTCAAAGTGAAGATGTCAACAGAGCACATGCGGAGGAGGATCCCACAAAAATTCAGGATGATAACATTGAAGACTCAAGCTTCTCCTCTGATCGGGGCAGTTCAGCCAAGCAGAAGGACAACACAGAAGCTAAAAAGAAGACTAAAAAGAGTGTCTTTCTGAAACCATGGACTGGTGTGTTTAAGAAATGGAAGAAGACTGATTCTGAATCGCTTTCAACATCTTCAGGGGGAATTAAAATGCTACCCAATGGCACAAGATGTAGTCCGCCTGTTTCTCCATTGCTGGACAGAAAACATTGGGATGCTCGGGATGCTCTTTCTGGTGACCTCAAACCAAACTTTCCCCCAGGTTCAGGGGGATACACATATGACACCCTTGAATCCGAACTGACCAGTATCCATCCAGCAGAGTACTATGCTGAGAAGTTAGAAGTATACAAGTTAAAGTACTCCTACCTGAAGTCTTGGCCTGGCCTCTTAAGGCTGCTCGCTGGCCTTCAACTTGTATTCGGCGGGCTGGTTTTTGCCTGCGTATGCGCGTATATTCAGAGAGACAGTGAGTGGTCCAACTATTCAAGGCCAAATTATGGATTCACTGATATGAAAGGATACCGTTACACTGGACCCATGACAACTTTTGTGTTGGTCATTGTTGGACTCTCATGGATGCTGACCGTTATCCTGATGGTTTTGGGATTAACCATGTATTACCGAACGATCCTTCTGGATTCCAAATGGTGGCCTCTCACTGAGGCTGTTATTAATCTAGTCCTTTCGTTGTTGTACATGGCAGTGGGTATCGTCTATGTGAATGATTTGAATCGTGGTGGGCTTTGCTTCATGACGGTCGGTGTCAACCCAGTCCTGTCTAATCTGTGTCGTGTTGAGGGTGGTCAGATGGCTGGTACTGCATTTATGTTCATTAACATGCTCATGTACTTGATAAGCTTCTTGGTGTGCCTTAAAATGTGGAAGCATGAAGCTGCCCGCCGTCAGAGAGAGGGCTTGACCAGCCAGATGAGCAGCCAGGTAAATGCACATTTTACTGGTCAGCATACTTTTATTCAGCAAGAACTAAATTGATCAATATATATATATATATATAAGTTACAAAAGCTTTCTATTGAACTTTATATTGATTAAAGAATTCCTAAAAAATGTATCACAGTTTCCACAAAAATATTAAGCAGCACAACTGTTTTGAACATTGATAAGAAAAATTTCTTGAGCACCAAATCAGCATATTAGAATGACTTCTGATGGATCATGTGTCACTTAATGTTTCACAATATTACTGTTTTTACTATTTTTTTTAAAATAAATGCAACTTGAAAGAGCATGAGAAATGTTTGAATGGTTGTGCATATATTTAATTAATTGGAATATGAATGTCTTTTGTTCTTAACCTCATAAAAATGCTATAATAGTGATCACAGGGTTTTTGCTTCACTTTTAACTAGAAATGGCACTAATGAAATTCCACAAAATTCTCACTATTCTTATCAAGTTGTACTAATTGCAATGGCTGTTATCTTTCAGTTACAGCAGCAGACTCTGGAATCCACATCCAATATGGGCAGCTCCTCGACTAGATCCAAGAAAATTTCATTCAAAGATGAAATGGATCAAAGCTCTGTGAATAAGAGCAGGCTGGCTTATGTCTCAGAGAGAGCTGAGGAGCGAAAGATTTTAACTGGAGCTATTCCAGTTGGACACATTCCTAAACCCAGAGTCGTCGCTGATTATGTTATGTTAGTATTCTTCATGGTGTATTTCTAGTCTAACAAAAATAAATGATATATTTAGGACAAACAAACTCAACAGGTATGGGTTATATTCAGGTGGTTTTAACCCATTTAACCCTCTCAAAGGCTCTAGAAAGGCTATTTTTCCATCTGTAAATATTTTAGGTGTTATATATGGTTTAAAACTAACTGGTATGTATGTAGGCAACCTTAGGAAGGGATTTTGAAAACTTAATGGATAATTTCATGTTTCATTCATGCTGCTATTTATGGGTATTTACTTTGAAATGCACCCGATGGGCAAAACCCCTTATCTCAATCCTTGCATTGGATTCTATAAGATTTGCTTTATAATGATGTGTAGCTCAAAAAAATGTGCAATATGTTAAAGGGTTAGTTCACCCAAAAATGAAAATAATGTCATTTATTACTCACCTTCATGTCGTTCTAGACCCGTAAGACCTTCGTTCATCTTCGGAACACAAATTAAGATATTGTTGATGAAATCCGATGGCTCAGTGAGGCCTACATAGGGAGCAATTACATTTCCTCTCTCAAGATCCATAAAGGTACTAAAAACATTTGAAACAGTTCACGTGAGTTCATTGGTTCTATCTTAATATTATAAAGTGACAAGAATACTTTTTGTGTGCCAAAAAAACAAAATAACGACTTTTCAACAATATCTAGTGATGGGCGATTTCAAAACAATGCTTCAGAGCTTTACGAATCGAATCAGTGGATCGGAGCGCCAAAGTCACGTGATTTCAGCAGTTTAGCCATTTGGTAGGAGATCCGAATCACTAATTTGAAACAAAGTATTCATAAAGCTCAGAAGCTTCATGAAGCAGTGTTTTGAAATCTGCCCTTTTTTTTTTTTTTTGGCGCACAAAAAGTATTCTTGTCGCTTTATAATTAAGAACCACTGAACTCACATGAACTGATTCAAAAATGTTTTTAGTACCTTTATGGATCTTGAGAGTTTGAATGGCTTTGCTCTCAATAGAGGCCTCACTGAGCCATCGGATTTCATCAAAAATATCTTAATTTGTGTTCCGAAGATGAACGAAGGTCTTACGGGTGTAGAACGACATGAGGGTGAGTAATATTTTCATTTTTGGGTGAACTAATTATTTTCATTTTTTATTTTCATTTTTGGGTGAACTAACCTTTTAACCATATTTACAGGCGAAATGAACATAAAAATTCTAAAGAAATATTTTTAAGAAATGTTTTTTTTTTTTTTTTTTTTTTTTTAACAGAAAATATCCTGAAATTCATTCATTAGATGACAGAGAGCAATACAAAGCAGTCTTTAATGACCAATACCAGGAGTACAAGGAACTACACAAGGAGATCACAGCCACTTTAATGAAGTTTCAGGAATTAGACACCATGATGAGCCGACTCCTCAATAACAGGAGAAACCCTGAGGTGAGACAAAATATTACATTGTCTTTGTATTACCTTTTATTAGACTGTTCAAACAAGTTGTTTCAATTGTTTGTGGATGTTTTATTTAGGAGAGTAAGAGAATCAATGGCTTACTGAAAACATATGAACAAAAAAAGAACGTAAGTCTTCACTTTAACCTGCTACAAAATCTAAGTGAGAAACAAGAGATGAAATGATTTAATGTTGTTAATTTTAACTTTTCATGTGCTTCCTCAAGGATCCCTACTTTCTAGAGAAGAAGGAACGATGTGAATATCTAAAAGCAAAACTAAGCCACATCAAGATGAGGATTCGTGATTTTGATCAAAATTTCACTACAAAGGACAGCAATTACTAAAAAAAATATATTATTTATTTATTTTATTTACAAATTGTTTACATATTACACACTGTAAAAAGAAAAATTAGGCCATTTGGCTTATCTAATCTATAAATTTTACTTTCACAGATCATATTTTTTATTTGCAGTATTACACTGCAACTGTTTTTATGGCTTTAAAATTAAAATTACAATTTGTAAATAAATCCTATTTTACAGAAAACAAAATGGAAACAAAAAACAAGCGAAGTCAGACTTAGACTGTCACTTTAAAGCACTTTATAACATTACCAATCATTAACTCAGCTTCTCATCCACCTTAACTTTTGACCCACTAAAGAGCCAATAAGACTGATTCAGTGTCAGTAGCAACAGGTTTAGAGTTTCAGGCCCAGATCTTTCACACAAGTCACCATGACCAGCAGCTGTCACAGGTATTCACATCAAACGGATAAACTCAAACACTAAACAATACTTGACAAAAAACTGTCAAGCTTAGAAAAGCTGGACTAAGGAAAACAAGGAAAAGACCAGTGGCTGTTGTGTTACGGTAAGTTACATAATGTTGTATGCAACATTTATTTACTACAAAATGATAGACCTTTTTAGAATGGATTGTAGTCGATGTAAAAACATTGACATCTCCTGAGCCTTCTGATGTCAAATCAATTACTTTTTTTGTGATACATGTGATTGTAGCTGTCAGAAACCAGATGAGATGTGACAGCTATGTGATCAGAACAATCTAAAATAATAGCTGTTTATTTTCAGGAGGAAAGTTGTACCATTATATTCTATGTTGGAAAAAAAAAAGTACAAAAAATAGCTGTCCATTCAACATGCACCTGCGAGGCTGTATGAAGCTTGCTAGGTTGATTTTCAGCTCTTGAATTATTTATTCACTCTTTTCAAGTTACCACAGGTGTGCAGCTCACCCTCTCTCCAAAGCATAATTAACTAAGAGGGTACAGTATTAGAAATATTCCTGTTAGTGGTGCACCTCCTCAACTCTTTTATTCACATATAATGGTTGTATATTGCACTTGGGAGATGCAACAAAAATGAGAGAAAGGAAACTTACAGCATGAAAACCCCCAATGACTGCATCTGCTCATGTTTCTCTGAATAATTCAAAGCATCTCGTCTGAATTGCAGTAGACTGATGAAGGGAATGATGTTTAAAGCTGGACTCAACAGGAGTGAGAATGTTGTTTGTGGTATAAAGAGGTGTGTTCCATCTAAATTGTTGATGTAGCTCTATGAGTAAAGCTGTACTCTGACAATACATTTGTAATCACAGGGAACAAAAGTAGTGATAAAATGTATACTTTTAAGCGTTTGTATCATTCCGATTGTGTTTGTTTGCGTGTTGTCGGTCTGTTAGTGATGGAGATTTTTCTTTGACTATTTCTGCAGGCTGCATTGGTAATTGAACAAGTAACTGTCTTTATGACTGAGTCATTGAATCATTCATCCAAATGATTCCTTCAAACATACTGATTCATTCAGAAACAAAACAAGAGAATGTTTTACGAGTTAGTCACTGAATCATTCACTAAACCAATTCATTAAAAAACATTTACTGATTTAAGAAGGCTTTGAATTGCTCTGGAGACAGACGGGTTAGTGCTTTGCCTCTTTGTGAAAAAGTTTTATTCGCATAGTGCAAAATAGACAAAGTAACTTGCAATATTGTGTCTACAGTGTATGTTGATAAATATCAACTTATTGAACTGCTATATAAAAGCAATATCACATTTGCAAGATTTAATTGGAGCGGTGTATTGACCAATCAGAAGTAATGACTGGACACAGGAACTATTACTTTTATAAATTGGGTTTCAGTTATTATCAGATGTATAATTGAGAATATGTGGGTGTTAATATGTGGTTGTTAACTGAGGGCAGCAGATAAGTGATAAGTAGCAATGTGGTCTCAGTGTTATTTTACTATATATTTAGCGGTCAAGCCCCAAACTACTACTAGAGTGTTTGTCTAATTTGCACAAAATTTGGTATGTAGCATCTATTCACACTCCAGGCAAAAACTTCTTAAAAGATTTTTGTTCGGCAAATCCATTCTCGTATAGCGTGTCAACGAATTTGATGGCGAGCACGCAAAAATGGATTTGATGCTGCAGCTTCGCAATGATTTGGTGTATTGACACCAAACTTGGTATATGTCATTAAAAGGCATGACTTGGTACCCCCACTGGTACCACCTTGCACAGTATCGTCACAGTGCCACCTACTGGTGCCGAGATAAGAAAATGGTAGAGCTGCACGATTAATCGTAAAAAGATCGCGATCTCGATTCAAGCACCTACGCGATCCTACTTTATTAATGACAACGATTCTCCGCATCTATTAAACCTTTGACAAAATCATACCGGAACGTTCAAATCTGTGTTCGTGCTGCCAGAGCCAGAGAGAGCCGTTTTG
Organism: Ctenopharyngodon idella; assembly: GCF_019924925.1. Lineage (NCBI taxonomy): Eukaryota > Metazoa > Chordata > Actinopteri > Cypriniformes > Xenocyprididae > Ctenopharyngodon > Ctenopharyngodon idella. The sequence goes on from NC_067221.1 coordinate 14,433,425, forward strand.
AATCACACATTAGTTATTTCTGTGTTACAAATATTCACATTATCACAGAAGTACTGAGATACAAGTTTTAAGTTAGTATTTAAACACCGATGTCTACGATAGCGATCAAAATAGAGAAAACTACCTTTTGAAACGAACTTGGCACGTCAAATAACGGTTGTATCAATTACATTTAATTCCACTTGGTGGCGACAACTGACTGTTAAAAAATGTATTTGTCATTGAATCGTTCATTCAAAAGATTCGTTCAAAAACACTGATTCATCCAGCAATGAAACAGTATTTATTAATGAGTCATTGAATTCATTCAAAACCATTTTTTAAATAATTTATTCAAACATTTTCCAGCTATTAGAGCCAGCAATTTATAATTTCGTAATAGAGAATCGTGATCTCTATTTGAAACCAAAAAATCGTGATTCTCATTTTATCTAGAATCGTGCAGCTCTAGAAAATGGCTATTTTTGCTTATAACTTTTGAATGCCTTGTCCTAAAATCATGAGGAAATCATGGTCTCCTTAGATTCCTTGAGGCATGCCGAGTTGAACGATATCAAAGCCTATAGTCTTTGATGATATCCAATTTTCTTTGGTCGGCCATTTTGAATTTTGCATAAAATGCTGTGTTTTACGAACGCATGAACGTATCGTTACGAAACTTGGTGTAATTCATTGAGGCTAGTTACCTCAATGTTCTGAGAAGACCTGTAAAGTTTTAGGTCAGCGCACCCTAGTGGTCAAGAGATATAATGAAATTTATGAAAATGTTTATAACATGAAAAATTAAACATATTGCCATTTAACTTACATTAGATTTCTTGGCTTATGCCGAGTCCTATGATACCAAATTTGCCATATTCTACCATACTTAGTGTCCGCCATATTTAATTTTATTAAAAACCTACTTTTTCAAACTCCTGCTACAAAAATTGCCAGATTTGTACGAAATTTGGTATGTAGCATCTACAGACACTCATGACAAAAAGTTATTGAAAGATTTTTGATAGACCCAACCATTGTTTTATACTGCGTCAACAAATTTGACTGCGAGTACGCCAAAATTGCTATGTGGCTGTATCTTTGCAAAAATGTTGTATATTCACATGAAACTTGGTACATGTCATCACAGTTATGACTTGAGGATGCATGCAGTTTCGTCATAGCGCCACCTACTGCTCAGAAGTTATAAACCATGTTATTATGTTATTAGTGCTTTAACTGATGTAATTTAAACAGCTTAATCCTAACCTCATGATCACAGATGTCCACAAATATTTCCTTTTCTTCCCTTATTCGGCTTGACCTCGTAATTGCTGCTTGCAGCTATATTTTAATAATAATTATTATGTCTATATTAGCTTTTTTATATTTTCAGTTTGCATTTTAATTTTTGTTGTGTGCTTAAATATTTTTATTTTAGTTTAGTTTTAGTCATTTTAATTCTTCAATTCAAATTTATTTCAGGCAACATTTCTCATTTTAAGTTTTTTTAAGTTTAAATTTTTCATATTTGTATTTTACTTGATTTTTGCTTTATTTCAATTCATTTATGATTTTAATTAACAATAACAATAAATGCTCTTCTTACCATTATAAGAGTGCTAATTGTCCATATAGTTTTAAGAGATTAAAATGTTAAACAAATGACAGCAGCTCTTTGTCTGAAAAAGAAGAATAGTTTTGGCTTCAGAAAGCAGAAAGCTGTTGTTCCCAGATGATCTTATGATCTAAATTTGATCTCATTTCTCTTTTCAGATTCTCTAATGAATCATGTATGAAACACAGCAGTATGACAGCCCACCTCAGTACAGTCCACACTACATTGCCCCATCAAATATGTACACATCCAGAAGTTTCTACTCTCAACGGAGCGAGTATGGCTTATATTCTTCAGTGCCTGATGCTCCTCAAACGGAGGGAAACCCTCAGCATTTCTACAGATGGTTCTCACCACCTGGCATCGTGAAAACAATGGAGGGACTGACCGCTCTGCTCTGTTTTGTTATTTTCGCCTGTGTTGCTTCCACTCTAGTTTGGGATATGCATGGTTACGAGGGCAGCATCGGGGCCTATGTTGCTGGATCTGGGGGCTATGGCATGGGGTCTGGGTACTATGGAGGAACCTATGGCTATCAAAGCTCTTACATGACACCCTACTCAGCAAAGTCAGCCATGATTTCAATGGCAGCCCTTAATTTTGTAGTATCTTTGGCCATCCTAGTGACTAGTTTCTCAAAGGTATGGTGTGTGCGCGGAAAAACGTTTTACCTGACAGTTTTTGTGGTGGACGTGGTTCTGGCAATTCTTCAGTGTGTTATAGATATCATATTCGTCATTGGGGTGAATCCCATGGCCCAGAGTTCACAAAGCATCTTGTACAACCCCATCCTGATGATGTGTCAGACCTCATTAGGGAATCCCAGCATCAGTGCTGGAGCCGGCACAGGCTTTCCGGGTGCATATCCATCCTTTAATCGATATCTCTATCACTACTGCTTCATGGATCCTGAGGAGGTCAGTATGACAAGACATAATTCTCACTGTAAAATGCAAAAAAATGATTTTCTAAAGTATTTTTGTCTTGTTTTCAGTAAAATATCTTAACTCAATATACATTTACATGAAAAGTCTTGTTTTCTGAAGGAGAATAAGAAGGCCAAAATTAAGTGACTTTGTGCTTAATATACCATGGGGTAAGAAAAATAAAAATCATTTTCCCTTTGTTTTTCTTACCACATTGGCAGATATTCTTTCTTGTTTTAAGTATAAACTCACTTAATTTTGATCATTCATTTCAGAAAACAGGGCTGAATATACTTGTCAAATAAATATATCTTGATTTAAGAATGCTTAGATATTTTTACTGTGAAACAGGTCAAAAATACTGAGTTAGAAGAACTGTTTTTTGCAGTGTAGCATAAACAACTGTTTCTGCTTAATTTTAGGCTGTGGCTCTGGTTTGTGGGCTGTTTGTCATGATTGCTCTGGCTGTTGCAGCCTATTTTGCCTATAAAACTCGAAGCAAAATATGGCGTCATGGCAAACCTAATATCTATTGGGAAGAACCACCTATCCTCCGAACAGATAGGAGCCAGAATACACAAGATTGGGTGAGTTCATATTGGATGACAGTTCAGATTTATTTAGGTCTTTGCTAATTACATTAAATTTTTGTGGTATGTTTATTTTTCAAGTATTTAAAGCTTGTAATATGTATAAAATATCTTGAATTCCTTTATTGGGATTCTTAGGATTAGAGAAACAAGATTTGTTTCAAGTTTGGTCCAGAGGATTTGGGACTTGTTTTAGCATTATAGATTATATTGTGATTATATTGTCTTGTTTAGACGTGATAGCAAACCGCAACCCAAGACAACCAGCCCTTAAAGCAAACATGCATTCAGAGAATAATGTGAAGCCTGCGGTTAATGTATTATAAGCGTTTTTTTGCGAAAATGTGAACATAAATATGATTATTATTAAATTGTGTTATGCCTTATAGATATGGTAGGCTAAATATCTGTGATATAAGAAATTGCCACAGTATATATATATATAATACAGTCAAACCAAAATTTATTCAGATACCTTGAACATTTCATTCATTATTAGTTTATTCACTATAGTTTAAAAAAAATGGTAATAAAATATAACAAGATCTCAGAGTTAAACTGTGTCAGAAAAAAATAATGTCAGATAACACTTAAGCAAAACATGGCCAGGTCAAAATTTTACTGGTAGTCCACTGTATGAAGAATATTTGGGTATAATATGTCACAGTTTATTTTATTTTGCTATCCTCACTTACATAAATGAATTATAGTTGCCTGCACCCACTAGTAAAAAAATATAAAAAATTATATCTAGTGTCTGAATAATTTTTGGTTTGACTGTGTGTGTATGTGTATATTTTATATATATATATATATATATATATATATATATATACACACACACCCACACACACATGTACATTTAATGTTTTTGAAAGGCCTCACCAAGGCTGCATTTATTTGATAAAAAATACAGTAAATCAGTAATATTATGAAATATTATTACAATATAAAATGACTGTATTTTTATTGTAATATATTTTAAATGCAATGTGACTCCTGTGATGGCAAAGTTGAATTTTTATCATTCTAATATGCTGATTTGCTGCTCATGAAACATTTCTTATTATTAGCACAGTTAAAAACAGTTGTGCAGCTTAATATTTGTTATGAAAACCGTTTTTTTTTTTTTTTTTTTTTTCCAGAATTCTTTGATGAATAGAAAGTTTAAATTTTTAAAATATTTTATATTATTTTTAATTTAATTTATTAATTTATAAATATATTCATTTATTTATTTTGACTGTGGCAATATGTTTTATGAAGGTTTAATAAACTGAATTTATGGACCACATTATTTAAAAAATAGTTTACCCTAAACCTGTGACACTAGTCACCACCAGTTCTGTACAATGAATTCAATCATATGATCTGCATTGTTTCTGTGTTAATCATTGACTGATTTACAATGATTCTGAAGAAGTGAATGGCCATGATACTTTCTTCATAATGAACACTGAATAAAGGTCAGTAAACAAATTGTGACCTCTCGACAATCACCGATAACTTGCGTTATCAGTTACTAAATGGTTGATATGAGTTAGACAAAGATTTTATGGATACAGCTTGACCAGTAAGTGATATTTTCATCTAAATGTAGGCCTAAATTTGCCATGTGGTGTAATTATCAGAAATAAATACATAACACATTTTTCATTAAAAGACACTTAAAGATCTCTTTACTCATTATGAAAAGTTTATTTTATTTGGTTTACTGTGAGGTGACTCCAAACTGAGTCATTCTGAAGTCTTGGAATATGCACTGACTTTTTGACCTCAGATGTTGTTTGTCAACCACATGTTGTTAAGACAGTAAGCAGGTATTTTTGAACAGGCAGTACCATGTGCAGCGCTCATCAAGTGTGTTTCCTGAAAGCTATAATAATTACGCTTCATTAGAGGAAGTCATGCATGTGCATGAGGGTGGGATAATTGTGTTGTGATGGATTTACAGTGTCTTGGTGTATTGTGTGATGTACAACTTCTCAAGTGGTCTCTTAAGATACAGTATTGTTCAGGGACATCTGCGATGGTATCTCTGATCGTCCTCCGGTCTGTTCTAGTTTCCCATCAGCAGGCGCCTATTGCTTGGGTCGTTCTGTGGTAGTTTTAGTCTCTGACTCAAATTGATTTAGTTCATGTTGTTCTGTGGTTCTCCGGCCCCATTAACACTTATACATGGTATGTTCCAGCGACGCACTCAATACACCCCCACTGTGGTTTTATCAGAGAAGGCTTCCCCTCATCTGAAAGCAGAGAACAGCTTCACCTCCTACACTGAGGGAACAGTGAGCGTCTACAGCGAGGCTGCATACAAAAGCAATGTGTGAGTGCGGCCTGCTTTCTGACCATGTCCGGGACTAAAAGTTCTTACAAAGCACAAATGCACATTAGTCTTATTTTCATTGCATTTTGTTTTAAAGGTATTCTGAGAATGTGAACAGTTGCTCCCCAGAGCCGTTATACCAGAATCAGTGGATGAGCTCCTGCCCTGTAGAGGAGGTTGAAGTGCAGAGCAGCTCAGTTCAAGAGAAACCTGAAACATACGATGTTGAGGATGTTCTCTGTGAGACAGGCTACACCACTGGTGGAGATTCAGCTACTGAATTAGACACATATGAGTTGGAGGAGTGAGTTTCCATCATGAATGCTTCTTATCCTTCTCGAAAAGAGCTGAAATTCTATTTTTCTGTCTGATTACTGTTCTAAGAGCAGACTGCTTTGCAAAACAGCTAGTTATTTGTTGATTTTTTTTTTCTTCTACAGCTCTTATTCAGAAATTACAACAGATGAACAGCGCAGACAGTACAAGAAACAGTTTGATGTCACCCTTTCTGTTTACAAGAACCTTCGTGCAGAAATGGATGATATCAGTGATCAAATGAATGAACTGAGCCGAGAGCTAGACACCCTCCATGAGGAGTCCACCAAGTTCCAGGTAGGCAACAAAAAACATTAATAAAGTAAAAAAAATATATATTAAAAAAATAAAAAAATTAAGGCCCAGTTTCACAGACAGGGCTTAGATTAAGCCAGGATTAAGCCTTAGTTCAATTAGGACATTTAAGTAGCTTTTATAAACATGCCTTAGGAAAAAACAACAACAACAAAAAAACATTACTGGTATGAATCTTGAGACAAAACAATGGCACTGATATATTTTAAGATATGTCAGTGAAAGTTGCTTTCAGTAAAACAGCTCAAACATGCATTTTAGTCAGGGACTAGGCTTAAAGGGTTAGTTCAACCAAAAATGAAATTTCTTTCATTAAGTACTCACCCTCGTGTTGTTCCAAACCCGTAAGACCTTTGTTCATCTTCAGAACACAAATTAAGATTTTTTTGATGAAATCCAAGAGGTTTTTCTTATCCTTAGTAGAAAGCAACGAAATTACCACATTCAAGGTCCAGAAAAGTAGTAAAAACATCGTTAAAATAGTCAATGTAACTACAGTGGTTCAAGCTTAATGTTAAGAAGTGACGAGAATACTTTTTGTGCGCAAAAACAAAACAAAAATAACGACTTTATTTAACAAATTCTTCTCTCCCGTCATTCTCATACGCTATTTTCGTTGCAGCGTTTCTGTGTTTACGTCCGAATGCCGGCTCTTGCGTCAGCATCACACGCATGCCTCGTGCTGCTCATGTGAACAGGCGTCAGCCAATAATGAGCCGGCGTTCGGATGTAGAACCTGGAAGTGCTGCAACAATACTTTTTGTGCACAAAAAATATTCTCATCGCTTCACAACATTAAGGTTAAATCACTGTAGTCACGTTGACTATTTTAACTATGTTTTTACTACTTTTCTGGGCCTTGAATGTGGTCATTTCATTGCTTTCTATTGAGGATAAAAAATAAAAAATAAATATTTTTTTCATCAGAAATATCTTAATTTGTGTTCTGAAGATGAACGAAGGTCTTGCGGGTTTGGAACGACATGAGGGTGATGGTTTTAATGACAGAAATTTCATTTTTGGGTGAACTAACCCTTTAGGCCTTGTCTGTGAAACCGGGCATGTATATATTTATTAAAATTATGTAAAATTGTTATTTAAAAGTTAACATAAATTTAGTAAATTAATTCACCCATGAAACCTTTCCATTCCACAAAAGCTTCTTTTGATTTTTCAAAGAAAAATGGTTCTTTTAAAAACTACACTAAAAGGTTTTTTGTTGAACCAAAAATGGTTCTTCTATGGCACTGCTGTGTAAACTCCTTTTTGGTGTATGAGATAAACTCAATGCAACCCACCTATATATTGTCTTTGTATCACAGGCTGTAGCTGATGAATATAATCGACTCAAGGATCTGAAGCGGGTAAAGAAAAATATTTCTCAATACAGAATGATTTTTATACATCAGTATTAAGAGATTGATTAGCACTAATGATTTTAAGGCTCGTTCACACCAAGAATAACTATAAAGACAGTTATATTAGCATCCACGGTAGCGGACAACATTTTGCTGTTTATTCTAAGTGCACTCTGCAGTTGTTGTCTGTGTTGTTGACCCTGCTATTGCTTTATGTTTACAACTATCTTTAGTAGCTATTGTCCTTGGTGTGAACGGGCCTTTAGCCAATGTTTTTTTTTTCATTTCATTTGTCTGAAGATCCCTAATGCCCATATCCTTTCTCATAGTCTCCAGAATACCAGGCCAAGAAGCTCCGGTGTAAGAAACTGAGGCAGGAACTGTGTCATATCAAGCAACTAGTGAAAAATTATGACAGAGGCTTTACAAGGAGAGAGAAGACTAATGTTTCTGATCCTCAGGATTTCTTTGTCTGAAACTGTACACATGTATGCATACACTGTATATGTCACCATTGGTATAGACTTCTAAAAGCTGAGTAAGTTGTGGCTGTAAAGAGGTATTGTAAATATTTTAAATTTTCCTGTAAAATTCAGATTTTTCCACTGCAACTTTGTAATTTGATAAGTAACAGGCAAAAAAGTCTAAGTACACGACTCAATGTATGATACTTTTGTTTAATCAAGCTGTCATACACAAGTATTTAAAAAGACAAAGATATTAAAATGAAAACTGTACATGTTGCCGTTTTGATGCGTTTATGTATATTAGACCGCCTGATATGTTTCAAGGCCTAAATATGAGGTAATATTAGTCATTCAGATGTATTATAAGGCTAGAAAACTTACATCTCACAACTAGAGCCAATACAACATGCTGTCACCGGTGAAACGCCACACCAGAGCACGAAAGACAAAACAGGAAGTGCCAGTTTCTTGCCAAAAACAGCCTTCATAACACAAACAACAGACAGATAGATCCAATCACTCCTCTTTAGTGTAAAGTGAGCAGCTCAAGTGTGTAGATAAATTTAAAAACTGACACAGCCATGAATGACAGAGTCCGTTTGAGTCTCAACAGACTGTAGAGGTATTTCTTTTGGTCAACATACATAATGTGACTTTATTACCAGTTTAGCATTAACTGGTAAGTATGAAAAACAAAAGCGAAACAGATACCATGTATAAGAAGACACACTGTCTTATGCATATAGATGAACACCACTTTCATGAAGAATGTTCACTGGTTTTTATCTGGGGGGGGCATGACTACTTCATCTGTCATTTATCTCAAATGTGCGTTAAAGAAATATGAATCATTCTTAAAGAGATAAGTCTGTATCTTAACCCAAAGTACAAATACAGTCTGCAAGTATTCTGTCAAATGGAAATTTCACAAAACATAATCCAATCTTTGCACTAGCTTTTGCAAATTTCAATGTTTCCTCAAAGAAATGCATTAGCTTTGATAGGGTAAAAGAGCTAAAAATACAAACCAAGTAGTTATCACTGGCAAAACAAATGCCTAAGTCCCAGTTCTGACTGTTTCAGTTTGGTTTGTTTGGGTTTTTGGATGTCATCATGTCTACTTCCTCCTCCTTCAGGCTTTCTGGTACACAAGGACAGGGCAGAACAGAGTATGAGTGGGACTTGATTTCCTGGTGCTTCCAGGGACAGTCCAAAGTGACTTTTATGTTCACACCCAACTGAAAGACCTTGTTGTTTTGGGTTTTAACCAGTTTCCACATAATAACTGGTGATTAAACTGTACCTAACATCTTACCTTTGGCTGGCACATAACCAGTATTTCTCAAGTAATTTTAAAGAAATCAAAGATGCTCCTGGGCATCATAAAACAGTTCACAGAACATAAATCAAGCCATCTGCAATGTACTACTGAGTTCACCATTCCCATAGTATGACCCTGTTGCATTTGGTAATACAGTCAATATCAGATGTGAATGTGTGGTTTAAAAAACAAAACTGAGACATCCAGACTGGTTCTGTGGTCACATCTGATAATGATTATTGTCCTGGAGCATACGGCCAACTGATGGAGCTGCCAGACAGCTGCATGTCACGGATGAGCGTCTCAATGGGTGTTTTCCCCACAAGGCGCATGAAGAAGAGCTGAGAGATGAGGTTGGCGGGCACCGCCCTCAGAGCTGGCAGTCGCAGTAGGAGCCGTCCAAAGCGCTGGGGCTGTCCAGGGTACTGCATGCGTTCGTATTCGGTCAGGGCCACCTGAGCTTTTTCCTGCAGGCTTTCCACATGAGCTGGGTCTGTCAGCCCACACGCATCTAAAGATAAACATGAACAACAGCAGATATTAGGATTCGAACTAGATTTTGTGTAACTTAACTAGTAAAGCATTGAGGTACAGGATTAGTATAGTCCTATGTGGAATTTTTGAATTTGATTTTTTTTTTTGTGGCTAGACTATATGTGACTATTTAATTAAAGTGTGAGATGAGAATAACCAATATTTTTGCACTAAAACATTAATCTTGAAATACTATATCTGTAAAATGGATGGTGATGAATAATTAAGTCGGTATTTACTACATAATTTACATTGATTATTCCTAGAGCAGGGGTTTCAAAGTGTGGGTAGAGTATGTTAGGGGAGGCGTGGAGTAGGGCTAGGCAATATGATGATGCCAATAGATAGAGATTTTTCTATATAGTTTATCTGTATGTAAATATATCTGTGCAGCGCAAAAATGCTTCAACAATAGAGCAGCAAAGAAACATGGATGAATGAGAAGAAAAAGCGGGATGTGCTTGATGATGAGTTATTAAAGGCACAATAAACCACGACAGAGAACTGAATTCAGTACTGACAAATGCACATCCGAAGCACACAAGTGCTGAATTCAGTTAACTTTTGCAGCTTATTGCGCTTGAACAGTCAAATACACACATGTATCTGTCAAAATGCCCATCTTGGTGATTCACATTACCGCAGTTAGTTATGTCTAAAGTGAAAGTGAAAGTGAAATCTGTCGTTAATGTTAATCAAACAACAAAGGAAAAAGAAAATCATTCACTGCTCTTTCTGACTGAATATCTTTCATAGCTTTATTAAGAATCTGTGTATATGTAATTCATATGGGGGGCGTCATTGTGTATGTTGTGTTAGAAGGGAGGCCCACTGTCTTTGCCTTTGAAAACCCCTGTCCTAGAGAATAGGGGGTGAATAAGAGAAGGGTAACAGCTGTTTCATGACTAATTGTATGCAAATGTCGGAGATAGTGGAAGACGACTTTAGCATGTGAGAGTTTGTGGCCAGGTGATGGCCAGTGCTGCACTGTCACCATATCTTACAGTATTATGCATTAGTAACAAACATTTGGTTGCACAGTCTGCTGAGGGAACACCAAAGGAAAATTATCTAGCTGGCTAGCAAGTTTTGTAGAAATTGCAAGAACGCTTTACAAACAAATAAATTACCAAAAAAAAAAAAAAAAAAAATGAATTTACAGCTGTCTTGGAGTTATATCACAACTGTATAATTTCCAGAAATTACTTTGTATTCCAGCTAATTTTCTTTGTAAAATGAACTTTGATGTGAGAAAAAAAAAAAAAAAATGTAATTTGTGTGAATGTATTTAAATATATAATTTTCTACACATATAAAACATTATACATTAAACATCACATATTTGATTATGATTACTATATTATATATATATATATATATATATATATATAATATGGTTACATTTAAATTATGAATACAGAATACAAATCTACATTTTTTTTGTGGTGGGGCTGGTGTAATCATAATAAAAAAATATACATACATAAAAAAAAAAACCCTACTGTTGAGACCTGCATAGGTTCTTTTCCAAGGGCACATACTCAAAATGTTTGAAGCATATAAATTTTAACTCAAACTAAAAACATGATGCTACAGGACAGAGAATACAAGTGAATGAATTTATTTGCTCTATAAATTTGCCTTATTCCTAACAATAGGTATTAAAGTACTTCATAAGAAACATTAAGGAGAACAGATTTTGTCTTATCCAGTAGAAGGTGCTAGTATAATGCTGGAAATTTGACTGCCAGCACAATACTCATTAATATTCTCTACCATTTTGGATGTATTACATCTTCTATGATCCGACTGTGTTTGGTTAAATGCAGTTTAATCAGAGTAATGTGTCTGACGCACCTGGTGAGAAAAGCGCTATGGCCTTCAGACAGCTGTACTCTGCTGAATCCACTTGCAGGCGGGTCAGCTTCTCCACTTGGTCCTGGAAGACGCGCACCTGGTCCATGAAGGACACCACCCTCTCGGCAGACATGGGAGAGGAGTGAAAGCCTGCGGCAGCCAGCAGTGGGGCCATGTGCAGGGGCAGGGCAGATTGGGCTGCGTTAAGGATAAACAGTTCGCTCCAGCTGAGCCGCAGCAGGGCCACCTGCTCAGATACAGGCAGCTCGGGGAAATAAGGAATGTTTCGGGCCCATTCGATGGTGCTAAACAGGAGTCTCGCGGCTAGCTCGCAGATGCTGTCAATGCCCATGGCGGATCCTCCGCCCCCCTGCATCTGCTGGCCGTACTGATGGCTGTAGCGGCTGTTGGGGTAGGGCTCTGCCCGCAAGAGCTGTGAGATAAGCTCGGACACTGGCTGCCCATTGTAGAACTCGCTCACGCCGCTCCCGGCATTACCGCCCACTGGAGTCGTGGATGGACTGAGGCTCGAATGCGAAGGTGGGATGCGTCCACGCTGAACTGCTAAAGGGGGAGATGGAAGAGAAGACGGGGAGAGTTGTGAAGGAGTTGAAGAGCTTGATAGATGACTTTACAATCTTCCAACAGCCCTTTCTTTTGATATCATGCAACATCTGGCAGAGAGTCAGAGGACTGAAGGGATTAGAAACATCTAATTCCTGATTACACAAGCACTCAAAAAATCCAAAAAAAAAAAAAAAAGGAAACTGGAAACACTTTTACAGTCAAACCTCCAGAGACTTTAAAAATGAGCAATGAAAATGTTCAATATCGCTAAACATTGTAATGATCACTTCATTTTAAAAGCAAAACTGTTGAAGATCTAAAATATATAGGTCATCAGGCCCTAATCTAAGTTTCATCATGTGCACTGGCAATTGTGGTAAACAAACACCATCTGGGTCGGCTTAAAATAAAATACAGCTCTCTCTTCCCTCTAACTATCAAATATAAAACAGTGTTTCCTATAGCATTCTGCTTTATCAACCCATTACTTTTGTTAGACTGATTCAAACCAGTAACTTGAGTCAAATTAAATGAACCTGTTCCTAAGAGTCATGTGCTGCGTGTATGCTTGCTTTTGCATGTAGTCAGTGAAAACAATGCAGTAAAAAGAGTAATTATTGTCTTTCCATAAATGTGTGGTTCACAGTCACATTCAGTTCAGACTGCTAACTCACAGTTTGTGTATATAATTTATTTGGCATGACACTAGACTCAGTAGTGTTAAAGCACCTGTGCTGCAGAAAATATTGCTACAAAAGTACCAGGGCTTGACATTAACTTTTTTGCTCACCAGCCACTGTGGCTAGTGGTTTTCCAACATTACTAGCCACTCAGCATTTTCACTGGCCACAATTTTGACATTGATACCATGGGGAAAATCTGCTTTAATATTATTTCATAATTTGGCAGCAGATATATTAGGCTGCTGTCACTTTAAGACCTGATGTACGTTATACTGTTACACATGCGTTTTCTTTCTCAACTGTTCACGTTCACTTAAAACATGACTGTGTTTACGTGAACACTCACCAAGACCGGCATTTTGACATTATTTTGTGAGTATTTGACTGTTTAAGAGCAATAAGCAGCGAAAAAAGAACTCAACTTAGTACTGAGAGGTAGCTTTATGTGTGCGCACTTTGGGCGTGAGCACAAAATCTGAGGTAATGAGTAAAATGATGCGCGATACGCACAATCACATGCCAAATTTCATGCCCAGTAACACCAACAATATTCATCTGGACAAATGAAACTAGTGAGTGAGGAGAGGTGGGTTTGTGTGTCAAACTCGCTGTCGGAGAGAAGAGAGAGTGAGAAAGCGCAGCTGGTATTCTGTTCTGTGGAAAAAGAGTATTGGATGCATTTCAGATATTTCAGTATAAATATATATCTATATTTTTGACAACACTATTTTTTGCATTATTTTTTCAGATGCTTTTTTAAAAGACTACAATTGAAAAATGTATTATATATAAATTCCAACCCGCAAAAGCAGCTGGTAGGAGTTACTGTGTTACATGCCACTGCTGAAATCCACCTGCATTTGGTGGGTTGGCGGGTGTTAATGTTAATTTGGGGTCAGTAAGATTGTTAAAAAAAAAAAAAAAAAAAAAAAAAAGAATACTTTAATTCATCAAGGATGCATTCAATTTTATCAAAGTGACAGTAAAGGCATTTATAATGATACAAATGATTGTACAAAAAATGTATTGCGTTTCCACAAAAATATTAAGAAACACAACTGTTTTTAACAGATAATAGTATTTACTTGAGCAGCAAATCAGCATATTAGAATGATTTCTGAAGGATCATGTGACACTCAAGACTGGAGTAATGATGCTGAAAATTTAGCTTTACCATCACAGGAATAAATTACATTTGAAAATATATTACAATAGAAAACTGTTTTTAATGTAATAATATTCACAATATTACTAATTTTACTGTATTTTTGGTCAATTAAATACAGCAGTGAGCTTTCAAAAAACAGACTTTTACATTTTTGGTAGTTTAAGCTGTCTAAATCTGTGTACATGAGAGATACAGCCCCTATACATTCTATAGCATGTTGACAAATCAGTGCATCAGTTGACTGAGTCTGTGTGCATTAAACAATGATGGAGAGCCCTTCTGACAGGTTAAATGATGAGCGGGATAGACAGTTACCTTCTTTGCGCATTCCCACTCTGAAACACTTTTTTAAACGGCAGTATTGACACTGGTTGCGGTGATGTTGGTCAATCTGGCAGTCTCGGTTTGATCTGAAAAGCACCAAAAAAGCTTAATGTTGAGACTGAAACATCAAATAACATGTACAGCTAGCACATACATAAACAGTTCCCTCCATTACCTGCAGGTATAGTTGAGGTTTCGCCGGACGCTTCGTTTGAAGAAGCTCTTGCAGCCCTCGCAGGTAAACACACCGTAGTGTTTCCCACTGGATTTGTCACCACAGACCACACAGTCCACCACACAACCTTTATCATCCTCCCCGGCCTCCATGTCGCTGCCGCCTCCTTGTGGTGACCCGTCGTCCTCGTCTCCCCTCAGGTAACCCTTGTCACCAAGTCCGTTAGTCTCCCCATTGGGATCTCCCCACCCCCCTCTCACCATGGCCATCGCTTAGTTCTCAGCACAACCAAGGAGGAAAAATACTCCCAAACGTGCTGTTGGCACAGAGAGTTTCAGTTGACCACTTTTTTTGACAGCTGCGTATTCTAAAATGAGAAGCTATGAAGGCCTCTAGATCTGGTAATTGTCCGCAGCTTCGTCTGACACATTTAGGCTCAGACAGTTTAGTCTGAGTCAGTCAACTTTGGTATTCATGCAGTGGGCTGTGCATGCTGTTTTGCCTCCATGACTGACCATATTCACTATTTGCTCTCGCTTCTTTAGTCACACCTCAGATAACGTGTCAATTGGAAGCTAGTTTTCCAATTCAATCAAAGACCTGTGAGGGAAAAAAAAGGTTACACTTTATTTTAAGGTGTCAGTATTACAGTGCAATTATACATTTAAGTGATGAGTAATAATAATTAACTACATGTACTTACTATAGAGTTAGGGTTTGGTTTAGGGTTAACTGAATGTAATTACACAACATTTTATAGTCATTACTACAGTAACTACATGTAACATGTGTAATAATGACAGTAAAATAAAGTGTTACCAAAACCATGGAATTGTTCTTTACTTGTTATTATCAAGCAGTTCACAGTTTCCACGCTTTCGGACCACTCTCTTTGTATTGTTATTACTAAATTTCTAAAATGTAAATTCCACTCCAATAAGTAGCCTAGTAAGCACTTAAAAAGTAATGACAAATAACTAAAAACATTTAACGTTATGTCACCTACAGAAATTTCCATTACTTTTTGGCCTGGATATTTCCCAGTTTTCCAGGATAACAGGAACACTGACAGTTTAACTAGTTTTGCTCTATATACTGTGGCCTTTACAACATATATAGATACTATATAAATTCCACATATATAATTTACATTATTTTTGATAATTTCACTGGACGCTTGTAGCCAGAGTAGATCATCAATGAATTTTACTAAAACGTCTAACCTTTCAAAATTCCAGAATAAGTAATAACAAGCTAAATAAACACACAACTAATATTACAATAGATAAACGTCTGAAAGTATACAAAAAATAATAATAATAAAAAAAAATAATCACATACTAATAAAACATCTCGGTATAGAGAGCAGCGTCTTCGTTCACGATACTGATTGTTCAAGGAAGTGCTCTCTGCGCTTGTTTGTTGTGAAATGAGGACAGACTTTTGGAGTCCCTCTAACAGTTACCGTGGCGCTGAACGAGTAAATCAAAAACGGAACTAGTCAAATCCTAACGTAAGCTCGTGTTAATGGTTCCGCTGTGATCCGGAGCCAAATGCCCTTTTTCTTGTTTTTTTATGAGAGCTAGTAATAGACATGCGGCCTAACCTCCAGCGATCATCAAGCAGGGGGAGGGGTGGAGCCATAGCTTTAGCGACATACCTCACTCCTGACTTCGGCGAACACTGTATTTATTTCCGCTCACCTTTGACGCCCCGAATGTTAAGCTAGCGTGTCGTTAACGGCGGCGAACCCCCGGGAATATTTCAATATTCCTACCTGCTTTTTGGAAGTGCAAAAGTCGCGCGGGCTTGAGAAGGACAAGAGAGAGCGCCAGCCAGTGTCCAGTAGAGTGCGCGCGCCGCGTGCCTGTGAGGGAGTGTGTGTGTGTGTGTGTGCGTGCGTGCGGGGGGGGGGGTTGGAGGGATTTGACACAGCTATTCAAGCCCGCGGTTGCCATGGTATCTCCTGCCTTATATGGGCAAAGAAGTCAAAGAGCAGCTCTGCTGGGCACACAAAAAAAGAATGTGGTGTTTTGCTCCTGAGAGATCAGTGACCTCAGGCGTGCTTCAAAGGACTGCAAATATGCATACAGGACGCCAAACCAGTAAATACCATGAGAGAACATGTAGTCGGTAGCCATGCACAGGCTAGATAAACTACTCTATAATATTATTAATAGTTTTAATGATTTTGAATCGGCCAAAACATTTATGTTTGTAGGAAGTATTTAAACTAGTATCCATTTTATGTTACTAGCATTTTTTTTTTTATTAATCAGTACTGGTAATTGTAACTAGCATTTTTTTTTTTTTTTTTTTTATACAAGTAACGACCTATTAGATGATTCTGTAGGCCTACTTACTCCAGTATTTGCTAGTAACTATTCCAGCTTTACATATTAGATAATGTCTATAAGACAATATATAAAATCAATCATAAATTCCCAATAGTTACTAGTAGCAAGTGTTGGGTAAGTTACTCTAAAAAGTAATTAACTAGTAGCTACTAATTACATCTTTAACATTGCAGTTAGATTGCTGTACTACTAATTACTCTCTCTAAAAAGTATTGCATTACTTATTACTTTCTAAATCCCATATCAACCTCAACCAGTTGAACAATGCAATGATAGACATGAAACTGCTCTTTTAATTCTTTCAAATAAATAATATAAAATCTAATAATTATTATTGAACTGACCAAAGTATTTAAAGGGAGAAGGCTACATTAAAAACATACATTTTAACATTAGACATTAAATTTTGATGTTAAATCCACTATTGTTTATTGTTCTATAGTCTCAGTATTTATTGCAATTATATCAGAAGTAACTGTAATTACAGAAAAAGTAAGAGTAATCCCCTACTTTACTTTTTCCAAGGGAAAAGTAATTAAATTACAGTAATTACTTACTTAGTAATGCATTTCACCCAACACTGCCAGTAACAGTTACAATTGCTTTTTTATTTGTAATGATAAAATAATTACTTTATACTTAAATTTAAAATGTACTAGTAAGATTATAAATGTTACAACTGGAATACAACTACACTGGGAGAAAATGGTAACATCTAAGTTAATTGGTTTTATTAAAGTCAAAAATATTATTTAATATTGCTGAATCAACTTAAGTACATTAATTTATATCAGTAAAACTAAACATTATGGGTTAAATCAGATAGAAATAGCTCTTTAAAGTAACAATTGATGGTCACCACTTTTTACAGTGTAATGTCTAATGATAGTAGTAAATATGTAGTAAATATGTTAAGTAGGATTAGAAATTAGTAGTACCTAATGAATATAGATAGTAGTAAAACTAGAAATTGACAGCAACAATTGGAATAGTGGTAAAACTAAAAATTGATATACATGCTAGTTGTAAGTGAAGGAACCACAGATGCCAAATGGAATTCAAAATATGTGTTACTAGTTAGTTGTCACTGAGTACTAGTATGTCCTGAAGTGCTTGTGACATTAACAAAGATAATAGTCACTACTGGATTACTTAGTAGTAATTAAAAATAAAAACTTAATGCAATAGACACTAGTTTTATGGAATAAATGTTAAAATGCCTTGAGATTCTTTACACTCAAAGTGATTTAGAAAGTACAAATATGTTAATAGCAGTTAGGTAACCCAAGAGCCTATCTACAGGTTAGGTAAGGCTAGAATTCAGTCCTGGTTTATCTAGAAAGAGGTCAGAGGGTAGGAAAGACATCATTTTGTATAATAATAATAATAATTTTGTGCAGTTATCAAACAATGCAGGAGAGCATGAGCACAGCACTGTTTCCTGCATAAAAAGGAATGGACAATTTCTTTACTTTTCATTTTTTATTACTTTCAAACAATGAGAAAGCCATCCAGGCTGTACATCTTGTTGTTGATTCAGGAGACAGCTGTCTCTTGTTTTGAGATTTAGATCTTGGCCACCATATTACATAATTAGTCAGGGGTCACACTCAAGAGAAAAACATTTCATTTGCTGCCCTCACTCACCCTCGGCTTCCTTCTTAACTCTTTCTGTGAAATGATATTCTTAGCTAACAGAAACAAAAACAAACCTTGATTGCAACTCGCTTAGCGAAACCAGCAGCAAGCTAATTTGGCATCATCAATTTATATCAACTTTTTTTTTTTTTTAGGATTTGTTTCGTTGTGACTTTCTTGGTGGCATGTAAAATGTGTTTCCCCCACAAGCATTGTTTTTATGAGTGCACAAGAGAAAAGAATAGTACAGGTCTGAGAGTGCATGCTTGTGTTATGTGCATTGCACAAACTGGGTGTTTATTTGGCCTTTGACCCCAGGGTTCAGGAACAGTGGTGTAGTCGGGGCCATATGCACGTATACGCCACATACTTACTTTTTGCCCAGGACTGTTTGCGTATTACCACATCTAAGGATCAGTATTGGCGTATACTCACTTGTTTTTTTGCTTCGAAAGTTCATAATCTACTGTCATGTTACCCTCCCCTTTAACTGTGGGCCCAATGCTGTTATGTAAACCCGCGATTCTTTGTTGTAATTGGTGCATTAACACTTCCATCATTCTACCTTTTCCCGCCCATCATCGACTAAATCAGCTTTGAGAGAACTCCGATCAAAGCCGATTGGTGTTTTGAGCGGTGAATTGAGCGCATACAGCGGACACGTCGTGAGAAATATGGTGGTGAGCGAATGCAGACTATTAATTCATTACATACATCATGCGTTCGGAGCTTTTATAAGCGCTAAGTTCCCGTACGAACTGAAAAGACCAATTATCAGCGCAACTGAAGCCCGGTTTATTTAATGCATCAGTGGCGCGCGAATCATAAGCATACTGAATCTTGTCACGCTCCAAAAGTGTGATAAGATTTCCACGAGCCATTCCTATCGTGACACTTGATGATAAAATGTGCGATCCATTTGAATTCTATTGAGAGTTCAACACTTTAAAGCGCTATAGACCTTATGTAGCCCCGCCCCTTTTCAGCGCTGCGCTCGTTGTCTTTTGACTTCCGGCTTGTATTTCCACAGCGATCTTATGTATTTATGAAAGAACTGCTCATTTTAAAATCTTCCCGGTCTACTGACATTTGTTAAGACATCTGCTTTAAACATAACAATGCTCATGATAACTTTAATTAACTCTACAACAGGTAAACCCACTTCACGAGCTAATTTTTTTTCAACAGCGATGCCATAGAAATATACAGAGCTACCGCAAAAACGGAAGTTCAAAGACAATATTCTAAAGATGGCGGCGCGCTTGTTTCTCTGGTAAATTAGGTCTATAGAAAGTCAAACATGATCTAGAGACTGATGAACAAAATGAACAAAAGACTGATGAAAAGAGAAAAAAAACATCATCTTGCGCCAACATTTATTAGAAAGATTTTTAAACTATTCATGACTCACCCTTACTAGAACTTATCACGTTTTATTGTATTAATTGTGGTAAATTTGGCTAACTTGTAGAATTTATAATCTATTAAGGGAATATATTTTCACTAGATTTATATTACAAATTTATATTATTGCTGAGGGAAATTATATGAAATTATATGAATTAAAGTATAAATTAATTCTATGAATGTATCTCTGAAGGGAAATGACTGACTTGAGAAAAGTTTTAATGGCATTTTCTTTTCATCTTCCCTCCATGTAATGCATAGTGTTTATAAGCAGCTTTGTTTACTGAGGTTACCGGGGAAACGGCTCTATTTCCGCTGTCCCATCCCACCTACTGACAAGGAGTGGATTTAAATTTTTATTTAGCTGCGTTTGTTTGTTTTTATGCGCTGTTGTATTTTTTTTTTATCTAATGTTTAAACCAAAACTACACTCTTGAATAATTGGCTTTTGCCACTAATGTCAAAGCTAATTTTTTTTAAAAATGATTATCTGGAAATATTTATTTCATATTAAGTTATTTTTTACCACCCACTTGAATAAGATGAAACATTAAACATTCACATGTTTAAATAATATTCGTAATGCAGTCAAAAATAATTTGAAAAATGTCAACCAATTTTAGAATGCACTGTATTGATTTGTTTTTAATGAAACAAATGTTACTAGTGAACAATAACATAAAACACATTTACTGTCTTGAGTTGTTTTTTTTTTGTTTGTTTGTTTTTTTGTTCTTTTTTTTTTTTTTTTTTGTTTTTTTTTTTTTAGTCCTTCTTTTTTAGGACTACACCACTGTTGTTGGGTATAGTGTTGCAGCTGTTACTTACTGACTTTACTGAGCCCCGAAAGCCTGTTGGAGCAAACATGGGCTTCAAAGAAGTTTCATAAAAAGTTTATTTTAATTTTATTTTGCAATAAAATAATATATTTGCATTTTATATATTAAAATCATTTTTATTTTAGGGAATATTTTTTATTTTAGTTATTAAGTGTTGTTCAGTGTGATTTGGAAATATCCCCATCTAGTGGTGAGATTCAGAAGCTACGTTCACAGGTCTTAAAGGTGATGCAAATCTTTTGTGTTAAAATTAGTGCTGTCAGTCGATTTAAAAAATAACTAATTAATCGCACATTTTTTTCTCTAATTAATCGCTATTAAAACAAGTTTTGTTTTAAAAAAAGTTTTTAATATTTTTATGTTGTAAAAATTTCACAATTACTCTCCAAATTAATATAGAAACAACTTAAAGACAGTATAGGCCTATTTAAATATTTGTTTAATGGCTTCTTTTTATGAATGAAGGCCAGTATCACTGATGCTAATACTGGTAGCCTACTGATGTCCCTTAAAGATTACAGTATAACTGAAAGCTATCAATTTCAACATTTATTAGGCTTTAAAAAATAACTTTTAATTTAAGTGAACTGAAAACAATCTTCACATAAACCCATTATAATAAATGTCATATTAACCTGTGACCTTCCTAGCTGTCTAACAGGAAGGAAATTTACAGAAATTGAATAAAGTTATCAAACACTTTACAGTAGGCTATTCACTGCATAGATTATGAATTAAATATAGATTAATCCTTATTTAAGCTACGATTTTCTCTGTTACCTTTGTTCTTTTATTTACATTAATAATAGACATCACATCAACTGGTTTATTAGGCTGCTGTACACTTTAAGGCCTGCCGCTGCCGAACATGACGCGGATCTGACGCGTATCTCATTTTCTCTTTAAGTTAATTTAAGATGTTATTTAAATAATTTAAAACTGCTCTAGGATACTCGACAAACGGCATTTTGGCATAATTCTGTGTGTTATTGTTTGTTCAAGCGCGAAAGAGAACTCGATACTGGCGCGTGTCTTTATGTGCACACGAGTCGACGTTTACAGACAGCGCGTTCTCGTTTTCCTTGTGGCGCTTGAATGGTTTAAAAGCATTTGCGTGAATAACAGCGTTATCGTATAATGTAACGCTAGCCAAATTATTACCGGGGGAAAAAACGCGTTAATTTTGACCAGTTCAGTAGCAGAGACTGAGTCATTCTTTGATTTTTCTGAAAAGTGTAGGCCTAAATGCTGACTCGGGGGCTAAAAACATTGCTCTGTTTTTTGATCATCTAAAGCCCGGGATACACTGCACGATTTTAGCAATCCTATAAGATCATTACTTTATCACACTGTGTGACATGGATCTATTAAACCTGGGTACGACAAGCATGTAGACTGTTCATTAGAGAAGTGAGGAAAGGATGGGGGGGTTTCAGAAATATACATTTATGAATGAAGTATTTAGCAGCTTCGAAAAGGTTGTTAATCAAGTAATGTTGTGAACAATCTTTCTTAAGTACACCAAACTTAATTTGTTTGTATTCAGGGGGTTTTACACATGTAATTATACATGACATTTTACTGTACAAACAACTTTGAATAATTACAATAAAAAAAAAATATGTTCAGTGGTTTCAATATCATTTTCACAGAATTGACAAGAGTTTTCTCCAATGTCAAATTTTGATTTGAGGAATTCTTTAGATGGGTATATGTCATTTATTATTTTAAAATGAAGTTCTTTCACTTTAGGGAGACTTAGAAAGGTAAGATAATTCATTCTCATTTCCTTCACCTCTTTAGGGTTAAAATCTTTGAAAACATAATATCGTTTAATTCTATTTGGATGAAGTTTATCAATGAAAATACTTCTTATATGTTTGTTGTTACATGATCCCTAATAAACAATTCGCCCAGACAAGGAGATGGGAGAGAGAATGTCACAGAGTAATGTGAAAGAATACCTTTTACTAATAATACCATGTTTTTTAGTATGGCATTTACAACATTGTAAAACTCTTTAGGATGACATACAAATCCATGTTTTAAACAAAAATCATTGTAATTGAGATTTTTTACCATAGTCGTTCGTCATGTCCAATATGGAAAAAATGTTATATTGAAACCAGTTTTCATAAAATAAAGATTTGTTATGGTGCAAAATAAAACGATTGTTCCAAATACAAGTTTTGTGTGGACTAAAGTTGTGAGAAAATGCTAATTTCCAACACAGGAGAACTTGTTGATGGAAAGCAGACAATTTAAGTGGTAATTTGGACAAATCAAAGTCACATCTAATTAAAAATTCCAAGCCACCTACTTTCCCAAATGTTGAAGAAGAGACAGTAAACCATAAGCAGTTTGTATTACAAAGAAATGATCTTAACCATTGAGTTTTTAAAACACTATTCATTATTTCTAAGTCAATAACATTTAATCCCCCTTCTTCGTAACTGCGAACTAAATCATTTTTGTTAATATAGTGATGCTTATTTTTCCAAATAAAGTTAAATAATGCAATATTACATTCTTTTAGTAAGTGAGGTGGGATAGCTAAGGAGGAGGCTGGATAAACAAACCTGGAGAGTAATTCCATTTTAGTCAATAAAACTCTTCCAAAAATTGAGATATCTGTTTGTATCCAGTTATTGAGAATAGTTTTTGCTTTTGAAAGATTTTTAACAAAATTTTCTTGGACACTTTGATTACTATCTCTAGTAATAGTTATCCCCAAGTATTTTACAGATGTTTTTATTGGTATGTTACATAAAGTGTCTAGTTCGCTGCCATGAATTGCAACTCACACTAGTTCAAGTTTAAGTGTAGACCTGATGCTTTGGAAAAGACATTAACTAGTTGAATGGCTTTATAAATTTGAAATTGGTCCTTTAAAAAGATCACTGTATCATCAGCTAATTGACTAATGCCAATTTGTCTTCCAAATACATTGAGTCTATCAAAGTTGCTGTTTTTATCTATCAAGATAGCGAGCATTTCTACTGTTAAGATAAATAGAAAAGGGGATATGGGACATCCTTGTCTTATTCCTCGTGAAATGTTGAATCTCTGGGATGTTCCAAATGAAAGGGATATAGAACTATTGATGTCTTTATATAACGTTTTTATAAAGGAAATGAATTCACTGCCAAAACCAAATTTTTCGAGGGAGCTAAATATGAAATTATGTTCGATTATGTCGAATGCCTTTCTAAAATCTAAAAAGAGAATATAGCCATCATCCTCAATACATTCACGATAATCTAAAATATCTAAGATCAAACTGATGTTATTATGTATTGATCTGCCTTTTATAAAACCAGACTGTGATTCACTAATTATTTGATTTATGTTTTTCTTGAGTCTATTGGAAAATATATGAGCTAGAATTTTATAATCATAGTTGAGTGAAGTGATGCGGTTATCTATATGTCGTGCATCTTTACCTGGTTTGGGGATAAGAATAATTAGACCTTGTTTCATAGTCGAAGATAGTGAATTATTTTGGATACATTCAAGAAAGGCTCGAAACAATAGTTCTCTCAAATCTTCCCTAAAGAATTTATAAAATTTGGATGTAAGGCCATCAGGGCCTGGAGATTTCCCTGAAGATAATTTATCTATTGCTTTATCCAGTTCCTCTATTTTGATGTCAGCCTCGCATAATTCTTTAAATTCTTTAAATTCCTGGTCTAACTGCGGTATGCTAGTGTGTATATTATCAAAAAGAATATTACAATATGATACAGAGAAGGATGAGCTATATAAAGAACTATAGAATTGAAAAATCTCTGAGGAAATCATTTTAGGGCAAGTATTTATAACTCCGTTCACATAAAGACAATTTATGGCATTTTTCTCCCGTCGCCTTTTTTCAAGTCTGCAAAAATAATTGTTACTTTTTTCACCTTTCTCTATCCATCTTGCTCTAGATCTTACATATGCTCCTTTAGCTTTTTGAGTATATAAATCATCAATTTTGGATTGCAAGGATAGAATTTGTAATTTAGTTTCATTGTCCATTTTCTCGTGAGCCAGGTTGCAAGTTTCTATAGAAGAATCAAACGTCATCAGCATGCGCTAGTGATTAACAAAAAGACCATCATGTTGAATCACACTTTCGCTGCGTTCCATTCGGAAGGGTTCATCCCTATGCCCTAATCCCTTCAAAGGGTTTACCCTCCGGAGTGAGAGATTCGAAGGGATGAAGGGTGTAGGGGTCAAAAAAAAAAAAAAAAGAAAAGAAAAAAACTCTTCTTTTGGAATGCACTTCTGCGTCATCTTAACGAGACAATCAAGGCGCCTTTTGTTTAACATTTTGTTTAACGTTAGTTTATTTATTTATTTACGTTAAATATAATGTATATTGTGTCTTTGTATTTGAAACATTTGAATGGACTGATAAAGGTAGCTGTTAAGTATTTTTGTTGAAGTACAATATCATTTTGACCATAATAATGTACCAAATCTAACTTGTATAAATATTACAGTAGTATAGAAAAATACTATACATACATTTATAGGTAAAATCGAACTCCGAGCCCCTTGTACCCATTCTGTGATGTCAGACAACTTCCCTGTGCAAAGGATCATCCTGTGCAAAATCCTTCATTCCGAAGGGCCCTTTGAAGTGGCCAGTTTTGAGCACTTCGGTTTGGAACGACCCTTCAATATGGCGGCCATGATTTTCACTCCGAAGTGCCCTTCAGAGGGCGATATATCCCGTTTGGAACGCACCGTTTGACAGTTGTAGTTTTAAGCAGTTTTAAGTTTTAGTGCCATGTCGCGTTGATTTCATGTCGCATTTTTATTGGCTGGTCAGTAGACTTAGCAGCAAACACACTGGGTGCTTCTCATTTCTTATTTGTGCATCCTCGTTTCCTTTCCTCGCGTCTCAGCTCCACCCCCGTAGGATGTGAGGGGAGGATGCAAGGAAAGAAAACAAGGACAGCTGCGTCATCAGCTGCGCTCGAGGGATCTGCCCTCATGTTGTTAAAGTTTGGTTATTTAAAAAATTAATAATAAATATTAATAACGCAAGATGCTCCATTGAAATATGTGAGATGTAAAGTTTA
Source organism: Ctenopharyngodon idella (assembly GCF_019924925.1). Classification (NCBI taxonomy): domain Eukaryota; kingdom Metazoa; phylum Chordata; class Actinopteri; order Cypriniformes; family Xenocyprididae; genus Ctenopharyngodon; species Ctenopharyngodon idella. The sequence continues at coordinate 14,459,261 of NC_067221.1, forward strand.
TTTAAACTGCAAAAGTAAAGAATACATTTAAATTATTGTTGACAGATGTGACGGGGGAGGAGAATGTATACGTGTGTCAGGTTTCTCGATGAGAAAGACTTCCGCAAAGGATACACCTGTGTATCCTCGCTTATGACTCCTCAGGAAGCTTCCTCACTCCTCGTTCCTCGCCTCCTCGCGGTGCAATTAGAGAACTGAGATGTCCTACAAGATGGCTGAGCTCGATTGGTTTCCTGGTCATAGGATGGAGGACGGAGGAGCGAGGAAACGAGGAGGGATATTGAGAAGCACCCACTGTGCGTTGATCGTAGGCTATCTTTGATCGTTAAAGCCCGGGATACACTGCACGATTTTTGGCTGTCCCAGACAAAAGATTGCCATTGTGAAACAATTGTGGCGATTTCTGTGATCGTGACTCTTAATCGGTGGTCCTATGTCATACAGTGAGAGAGGTTCAAAGATGGCCGTTTTCCTGGTCTTGCGACCAAAGATAGCCTACGATCATTTTCTGACAGTGTCAGAAATTCAGCATGATCATCGCACAGTGTGTTTGCTGCTACGACCTACGTCTACTGACCAGCCAATAAAAATGCAACACGAAATCAAAGCGACATGGAGCTAAAACTTAGAACTGCTTACCTCAAGCTCTTTTCCCTTCTTCTTTCGCCGCTTCCTTTTTTTTCAGCACACATAAAAACTACAACTGCCAAAGTGTGATTCAACATGTTTTTTTTGTTTACCACTAGCGCATGCTGATGACGTTTTATTCTTCTATAGAAACTTGCATCATCATCGTACAGTCTCATGTATGTCATACCCAAGTTTAGTAGATCCATGTCGCACAGTGTGATAAAGTAATGATCTTATAGGATCGCTAAAATCCTGCAGTGTATCCAGGGCTTTAGACCGGGAAAATGGCCATCTTTGAACCTCTCTCACTGTACGACATAGGACCACAGCCACGATCACAGAAATCGCCACAATTGTTTCACGATGGCAATCTTTCATCTGGGACAGCTGAAAATCGTGCAGTGTATCCTGGGCTTTAAGGAAGTCTTCAGAGAACTAATGGCAGTCTCAGTTGCAGTTTAGTTTAGGTAGCTAACTATCAAACCATGAACTCAGTACATCCTAATTCACAGGCTTCATTGCTTTTAAAATCTGTTTAATTAATTTCTTTTTTTTTCTTTTTTGTTGTTATGTGAAGTCCTGTCAGTGCTTTACATAATTCAAGCACAAATGTTTTAACATTAATGAGGTAATGTGTGCTTTGGCAAGCTTACGGGATTTGGAAAGATTTGAAACAACAGTGTGTGAGTGAACCTTGTTAGATGATGATAATTTTAACATCAGGCGTATTTTAGAAACAGATAAACAGGACGATTAACTCTTGATAATGTCAGCAGATGTGTATGCATCTGTGTTTATTGCTGATTTCCTTCATTTGTTCAGTAGTTTACCTAAGAAGTGTCCAGACAGTGCCTTCTGCGTTTGTCACTCTGAGACACAGCTATGAATTACTGCTTCCTCTTGGAATCGGGTTGGCATATCAACAATTCCTGGCAGGAAAGCCACATGCTTTCATAATATTCTTGTTCTCTGGCTCTTTAGATATATCAGAAAAATAAAAATAATTTTTTTAGAAACATATGGCTTAACAACAATTACAGAATAATATATAAAAGCACAAAGTTATGGTGAATAACTTAATTACATTATGTTTAAACTAAAACTGGCCATTGACTGAAATGCTTTGGTCAAAGGTAGTGTTTTAGTAAGGCACAATATACAAACCACATCCTCATACGTCAAGAAGAATTTTAGACAGCATGTAGGAATGTGGTGTATTATAATTCTTGAGGTAATCAGAAGTACTTTATTTTTTTCAAATTTCTCAAATTAAAAAAAATCGCATAATGTCGTAATCATTAATCTAGATCTAAAATCATCTCTGAATGTCTGTTCAAAATGGCACGTAGTCAAACCGTCAACCATGTGCTTTCTCAAGTGCCAGCAAGCTGTCAAACAAAAGGATCTGTTTTGGCAGGACACACATATTAGAACAATGTACAGTTTAGGTTTGGGCCAGCCCTTCAGCAGTGCGTGATGTTGTTCTAACTTCCGAAATCATGACCATAGGTTGGACCAGGGATGCGTCATGAAATGGGAGGTGCAGGAAAACAATATAAGCTGGCAGTGTTAATGTTTCACTTATTTTGCCTTTGATGTTTTAGGAGAACTCTTTTGCATAGTGATTGAACCTGGGGCTTCATTGATTAGGCCACATTTGAGCTGTGATGTATAACAGTGGTTATTCTCAGGCCAACTTAGGCTTGGCTGCCAAGAAGATGCATAAGTCGAAAGGCAAGAGCTGTGGTTACTACATGAAGATTGTCTTCTTTTTCTCCTCACTCATCCAGTCTTTGATCATTGCGAGTCTGGTGCTCTTTCTGGTGTATGGACAACCTGAGCATACGGTGGAGGAGAAAAGACTGCAAGAGTTGGACCAAAGTGTCAGCAAACTCACGATGGAAAATTTCATTCTCCGTGGGAAGGAAAAGAACCTCACCAAAGTTCTGAACGTCACTCTCACTGCGAAGCTGAGCAATGACAAAGTTCTGTCTGAATTGCGCAAACTGGCAAACACCTCAGCTGCGACAATAAAGAACATGCAAGCATTAATGGTGAGATTTGGGGCAAAGTTAAAATTTATTCAACAAATTTATTGATTGCAGATATGTTTCATACAAAAGAGAATGCTCTAGTGAGAAGGTAGATGCTAAAAAAAATTAATAATTGCATGATGTGTGGTTTTATAAGAATGTAGGCTATCATTTCCGAAAGTTCTGTCAGCGTTTTCAAAATGTAAATTTTTAATGTTTAATGCTTTAAGAATGTTTTTCCTTGGTTATATGAACATTCTGAAAAACATTAGCAGAATGTTAATGGTAAACGTTTATACTTCCATGAATTTTAGAGCATTAAAATGCATCACTTCAACCTCATTAAACAAATTTTCATATTGTTTTGTTTTTACAGTCTCGATGTGAGATGGAAAAAAAAATGCCTCGCTCATGCCCTCCTATGTTCTGTCCAGACCCAAGTGGTGAGATGGTTCTTCAGAATTTTTTTGCATTACATATTTACTTTACTTTTACAAGGTAGATCAGTACAAAAAATCTGGATTTGTGTTCATTTAACACATTGACTGTAACCGCATAAAGCAAAACATGAATTCATGAATTTTTTGTCTGTAAATGTAGAAATCTTGTTTCGACAATTTGCTTTTCCAGACAACAACAGACGTTTGCAAAGTATGCTCACACAGTCAGAGGAAATGCTAAAGCTGGTCAAAGCCAACTTTACTCAGGCAGTGGCCATTATGAAGACTGAGTTAGACAACTCCAACAAAGACAAGGATGGGTTTCACTTAGAAGCAATTAGACTAAGGCGAGACAAGGCATTCCTTGAGGAAGAGCTCAACTTGTATCAAAAGAAGTGCAAAGAGGATTTTGTAGATTCTTTACGAGGAATCCCCAATGTCACCAAAGAATTCCTCAAAAGGATCGATGACCTCTTCTCAAAACACATTTCTTTCCAGCTAACATGCGATAAACAAAAAAATCAACTTGAAGACATTAGGGAAAACTGTAGCAGTCTTTCAAGAGAAGTTGAGAACAAGCTCCAGTCATATCTGAACATAGTGGGGAACCAGTTCACAAAAATTAATGGAGAAAATGCCAAATATGTGATAGAGAACGTACGCCTGAAAGAGGACGCTGATTGGTGCAATCAGAACCGCAGTTCCATGATTCGTGAGAATCGCAAGAATCTTGAGCAATTGCAGCGCAATTGTGACCAAGACAGTGAAAAACTTCTGCTGGAGAATAGAAAACTAAAAGGAGATAACAACCTGAACGAAAACCTTCTTTCTGTGAAGGAAAAAGAAATTAAAATGCTCAAAAGCACCATTGAGACTCTCAATACCTCACTTGCCAGCTGTAAGGTGAGGTTGGTCTTTCAACTTATATATAAACCAAGTTTTACTATCTCGTTTTAAATAAATGATTGTATTTTATTTTATTATTACAAATTATAAATTAAATGTGTATATTTATAATTGACTTTAATTGTATAATTTTAAAAACTTGAAATTCTCTACATTTCAGTCACCAATGCAAACTGGCCGATACATGCCATGGCCAGGGACAGGCTCCACCGGGTCAGCATATCCCAGTCTTAATGGTGCAGGATCAAGCACAAGATGGGGCAGCACAGGGTTAGGTGCGACAGGATCATTAAGTACATCTCCAGGGGGGACAGGGACCCTTTCAAGTGGACTAGGCAGCACAGGATTAGGTGGGCCAGGATCAAGTAGAATAGGTCTCACCCAGACAGGTACAAGTAATTTGGGTGGAGTAGGACCAGGGTTGACAGGATTTGGCAGTGCTGGATCAAGTCCTTTACCCACTGGCAATATTGGACAAAGTGGAACAGGGTCAACAGCATTCAGTAGTGCAGGATCAAGTGGAGTAGGGATGGCAAAACCAGGGATAGGGGGTGCAGGTTTTGGCTCAGTTGGGTCTAATGTACCTGGATTTGGAGCGACTCTTGGAGGAGTAAGAACAACAGCAGGTGGAAGTGACAGTCAAACGTTAAACCAAGGTAAACCAAGCCGAAGTGGTGTGAGTCTGCAATTTTTAAACTAATAGATTCTCATTTTATTTACTCATAGTACCTTTTGTGTTTGATTTACAGCCCAAATAATTCACCATCTGAAGGAGCTGCATCGTTATTCAGTCCCAAATTGAGGGAGTGAACAAAGTACTGGCAAAATCAGGCTAAGCCAGGAGTGTCTATATATATACTGATTTATTAACTGTTTGAAAATAGAAAACCTAAATGTACTGACCCTGCAAGTCTGTAATGTGAATACTAATTAACATGAATATTAATTATTTTTGTGGGGTGAAGTTGCGCATGTCTTTTGCGCATTTATGCTTGTATATACCTTATATAAATATATATATATACATATATCTTGTGTATATAAAATGAGTCTATCGCTGTAATTGTCTTTCATATATAGTAACTTTTTTTTTTTTTTTTAGAAATGTGTCTTCTTGCTATGTGGAATAAAAAAGTTAATGATCAAAAAAAAATTATGTCAACATGTTTTATTCATGTTTTTCTTTTTTAGAAATAATTGCTCAAATAATTCATACAGAATGCAAGTCACACTGGTAAAGAGTTATCTGTATATAAAAAGGGGTAAATATGGCTTGGATGTGATATTAATATAATGTTGCAGTTAACCATATTAAATTGCAATATACTATACGTGTGTATGCCTTACTTAAAATTACAGAACCTGATATAAGTACAAAGGCCTAAAATGTTTTTGCATTCTTTCAGCCACCAAACAAGCTGGAAACAAACTGAACAAATGTGTTTACAGAAAAATACAATGACTCCAGGACACAGGTGTATGACTCCAATGCAGTAAAATGAACATACGTACAAGAAGAACTGTCAATGAAATTTTCAATGGGTCCACTTCACATACGCCCAAAATAGCTCTGGCTAACCATCAGGCTATTGTCATTGTTTTGCGTCAATGGGAAGCACTATTTAAAACAGAGCTGCTCTCCAACCAAAGCAAATTCATTTAAGTGTCATCACTCAACCAACGTGCAGGAAAGTTAAACTTAGTAAAGTGATCGCATTAATGCATTCTGACGACAAATATGTTGTGAAATAATTAATCTTAAATATGATCAGCATTAAATATGCAGCCAGTGAGTATTGTGAATGAAGAAAGAAATGGATCTGAAATGCAGAGTAAGGTACTGGAAACTTGCAACATATGAACATAATGTAAAACAATTAAAATAATTTCCCATGTCAACAAGCATCCTGTCACCAAGTGACAGGATGCTTGTTGAAATGCCAAAAAGGTGGATCAGACAAAAGCAAAGAAACAGGGCGCCAATTAATATATAGAGGCGTCACAGAAGGAGCCTGCTATCCAGCTTAAAGGATATCCTTTGTTTGACATTAGTGATTTTCCACTTAAGACAGTAAGATCTCCTGTTCTCAAAGAGTGTAGACAGGTTTTTGGTGGCTCTGACGTCTTGGACCATGACAGCAACTACTTTGAAAAGTCTTTGTAAAGACACAGAGACATCTACAGAAGACAATGCAATTATTGTTTGTGGATGTAGAATTTTAAGTGCCATTGTTTCTGAATTTTATCTGATGTTACTTACTCTGAGGTTACTTGTGATGATAGTTATGAAAAATGCCAGATTAAATGGTTCACCTGGGCCTTTTTATTACCAGCATGTTCTTTGGGGTCTTTTGAAAATAATCATGGTGTTCTGCATCTCAAGGTAAATATCCCTTCTCCACCCTCCATCAGGAAATGCATAGGTGCTTATTATTATTACCTCCTTCCTACCTAGGTCACAGAACTCATCACCTTTTGTCTCTAGAAGCTCACATTCTTTGTTCCCCCAAAGCACTAATTGCATTTCCTATTTGCTTGGCCCTTCTGTGCCCACCATTCTGGTAAAGTCATTAAAGGCCAAAACATTTCTCTTGTTGACCTCTACACATGGTCTCTTGAGGATCTGGATTGTGCAATTTTTCAAAATGATGAAAACAGCAAGTGCTATTTAAAATTAGTTATTTATTTAAGGAAAAGCTGTACTAAAAATATTATTTTACACCACTACATGGAACTTTTCACTGAAAATAGTACTGCCAATGTCAGGTGAAATGCAATGGTTTATGAAATGCATATTCTTATAGCAGTGAGAAAATAAATTCCCTTTAAAATATATTGAGTCATTTTGTGAGTATTTTTACAAAGCCTTTCACTGAACTGAAAATTTTATGTGGATCTGCAGAACTCACTCCATATGCTTCATACTGACATGATACAGACATAAAAATTATAGAGACATATGGTAATAGAAAAAGTAAAAAATAATATTTGTGTGTAAAATTTTGAGGTTTGTCTAAGATATCAGTGCAGCCTTAAATTTTGTAATTGTCATCGTGACAGACTGGTCTTAAATACTGGAGACCTGTAGGCATATATAGGGAACTGTAAAAGGTGGCTGTTGTTTATGACACTCGGTGACAGCCTGTCTCTGCATAGCCTTATGGAACATTGTGATGACGTGGGATGTCTGAGCGAGGTATATGGAAATACAGTTTGATAGGCAGGTAGGACACCCTATCATTGCATTTGGACCAAAATCAATGATTGGACAAACATTTTTTTGTCCTGCACTTCAACAAAAGATATATGTCAATTTTTTTTTAATATTTAGACCACTTCTATTGATTGGTATCAGGATGTGAAGAGAGTTTCAACCAGTATAACAAAAAGTGTTTATGAAAAACATTGCCTACACACACATTAGGCATCATTGTCAGGTATTAATTCAGCAGTAAAAGGAGCCGTCGCACCCTATATATGCAGAGTATGCAGTTTGCGTATAGGGCACCAATGCAAACTGTGTTTTTTCAAAAGAGAAAAAAATGCCCAAGATGAATCTTGTGCATCACTTTTAGGTATGTTCACAAACTTTATATTTTGACTATTGAAGTTAATGGGTGAGATTAATTAAACGTGTTTAATGCCGTTAGTAATTTGACAACCACCAACACATCTGCCTGATTTGATACTAATGTATATGTATTATGTCAATTTCAGTTACTTAATGTGCTCTGCATTGCATTTTGAACCATGGTAAAGATATTTGTGGTGTGAATTTTTTTTAATCTATGGTGCATTAATAGGGCCTATGCCTACAGTGTTTTCTTCTTTGTAAATCATTACTTGAGTGAACAGAAATCTTCTTTTGTGTTATTTCTGAATGCTCAAGAGTGTTTATTAAACTTTGCTAAAAGTAAACTATGTAACTTTTTGTTCAAAATGTATATAATGAGCCAGTACATCATAAATTCATCTTCCATATGTTTTAAAGTTCAATCCTGACCTCTAATGTAGTTGTGTGTGTGTTTTATTTAGTTTTATAGTTTATTTAGTCGTTACTGGCCTTGTCATGATCAAGTTACTAGAGATATTTTAAAGCTGATATTTCTACAAATATCACCATTTTAATAATCAGTTGTTTAGAGACCAAAATCATGATAACAGGGTTGACGATTTAAGATCGCCCCCTACTGACAAAAGTAGCAAAATATGAGATAAAATTAGGTTTCTGGTTTCTGTTTTCTTCTTCTTCTTCTTTATGCAATACACTTTAATAAAGGGGAGTTATGATGGTAACCATGATGGTAACACAACGTAAATGCTATATCCACTTTTTCATTAAAATGTGAACTAGTACAAGGGGAATTCGGTAACCCATTTTTTTTTTTTTCGCTAAAAAGGCATCTTCATGAAGAACAAAAATAAAAAAATATAAAATAACCTATTGGATTTACTAGATTTGTTAGTGAAGTGTTGAGAAGAAATTCCTATAATAACACATGGTAAAAATGTCAACTTTTTATCGTTAGTCATTAAACAAGTTCATATGGGACATAAAACATTCCATTTTATGGAATGAGCCTTAAACAAGTGATCAACATTGTCTGAAATATAGCTCAAATCACAAAACAACCTCAGTAAGACTTCAGTGTTTCTATGTTCAGATCGCTATGAATTACAGTCTTTTGTCATACCTGTACTGAATTTCCACCTCTTTGTGCGCGAACGCTTTGCGCAGTCGCTCTGATTGGTTCGTTTCAGTACATATGAATTATACATCTCACGTTGCGTAATTTTCCAGTCAATATGAGACAGATGGCGCATACAGCAACTTACTGACAAGAAGTTACTGGGAAACAAAACAGAAATACAGAGAAATACGCGGCCAGATAGGGTATGAATAAATGGTAGCTAAAAACAGCTCTTCACAAATGATGAGGAAATCCGCCGTGTGTTGATAGCGCCATGGATGATCAGTGTCAGAATGTGATTGACGATTTATTCAGCGGTCAATGGACTTTCTGCACCTGTTTGCATCAGGAAAAAGGCTCTCGCCGCTGGGGAAGCCTCTCTGGGTCCGGCCGAGCAGTTTCAGCACCAGCGCCGACGACGGCATCAGCCCAGCTGACGTATTCATAAAGCAGAGCAAAAGCGAAGATTTCACACGATGTCCTCGGCGGTATTAGGTGAGTGACGCTCAGATAGGCTACCTCTCATGCAGACGCTTGCGTGTTGTTATCCAGCTGTCGTAGGTGAGTTCAAACCAAAAAATATCGCTGTGTTTTCTTTGTAGCGCTTGACAAGATTGATAGCTATTGGGGCAGGTTACAAAACTAAAGGTTGATATCTGAAGGTCTGATATTTGTCCAGTAAACATCATTTGCCTGTTCGTTATCGGCTGTTGATCTGTAAGTGTTAAATGGTATAGGTGTTTCACCTGTGTGGCTGGCACATAAGCACCTAATAGCCTACACATAAATATTTTCTACATACTGATGAAATTATTTGCAGTTCTGCATATTCAAATTGTTACCATTATGTCATCAAAACATTTGTACTGTAAAGACCCCATATTATTCAGGCAAAATCATTCTCCACCATACGTGCATCGATCCTGCATGTTATGCTTAAAACTGAACAACAAAATCCTCTCTTCACGTTCATTATGTTTGAATGCATTCACTTGAATCTATTATTGTGCTTAAAAGCTGCTAGAGCTATAGCGAGTGAAATGCATATTCATAATGCCACTCTGTTTAATGCAATTCTACGATATTTACCATAAATGGGCCTGAACACTTCACTTGGACTGAACTACCTCTGTTTGTCTAGTTCTTTCTGTCCTTAACTGTTTCTTGCATTTCGGTAATATCACAGAATAGCGCCATAGTATGTTTTTTTTTTTTTAATTCTTCAACAAACTCAGGCATGAGATTTAATTTTATATAGGCTGCCAAAGTGAAAAATGCTAAAACTTTCATTTTCTTCACACCTCATGTAACCGTCACTAAAAAAGAGAAGAGTCTGTGACATAGTGGTCACAAAATTGATGACATCTGTCACGCATGGACTCTGTTTCCTCCAAAGTACTGCTTAAACTTAAAATGAGTGCTTCTACATGAGGAAAGCTGCATTTAATGTGTGGTTAATAAGAACTTTCCATTTAACCATATTTCTGGGCATATTAAGGATTTTGTGTAAGTGTAAATTGAGGCTTGGTTTCTGTGAATGTGGACAACGACTCTGTAGAAATGTCGGTTTGGTTTGACCTCAATAGGTTGATAACTCAAATGTAAAGCTGAAGTGGTTTGTGACGGTGAGTGCAGACATTTCAGTGGTCATATTTTTTCTACTAACTAAATATAAAAAAGTCACTTTAATAATGTAGTTTATTTTTGGGTTAATAATTTTCTGCAAATACACTACCGTTCAAAAGTTTGGGATCGGTAAGATTTTTAATGTTTTTAAAAGAAGTTTCATCTGCTCACCAAGGCTGCATTTATTTAATTAAAAATACAGTAAAAACAGTAATATTGTGAAATATTATTACAATTTAAAATAACGTTTTTCTATTTGAAAATATTTTAAAATGTAATTCATTCTTGTGATGGCAAAGCTGAATATTCAGCAGTGATTACTCCAGTCTTCAGTGTCACGATCCTTCAGAAATCATTCTAATATGCTGATTTGCTGCTCAAGAAACATTTATTGTGTACAATCGTGCAAAATATTTGTGTACAATATTTTTTTTCAGGATTTGATGAATAGAAAGTTCAAAAGAACAGTGTTTATTTGAAATATAATTTTTTGTAACATTATAAATGTCTTTACTGTCACTTTTGATTGATTTAATGCATCCTTGCTGAATAAAAGTATTAATTTCTTAAATTTCTTTTCAAAAAAATAAAAATAAAAACTCTTACTGACCCCAAACTTTTGAACGGTAGTGTATAATGTTACAAAAGCTTTGTATTTCAGATAAATGCTGTTCTTTTGAACTTTCTATTCATCAAGGAATCCTGAAAAAAAAGCACACAACTGTTTTCAACATTGATAATAATAAGAAATGTTTCTTGAGCAGCAAATCAGCATATCAGAATGATTTCTGAAGGATCATGTGACACTGAAGACTGGAGTAATGATGCTGAAAATTCAGCTTTGCCATCACAGGAATGAATTACTTTGTAAAATATATTCAAATAGGAAACAGTTATTAAATTGTAATAATATTTCACAATATTACTGTTTTTACTGTATTTTTCTTTAAATAAATGCAGCCTTGGTGAGCAGACGAAACTTCTTTTAAAAACATTAAAAATCTTACCGATCCCAAAATTTTGAACGGTGGTGTATATATATATATATATATATATATATATATATATATATATGTGTGTGTGTGTGTGTGTGTGTGTGTGTGTGCAGAAAAAGATAAACCCCAAAATAAACTGCATCATTAAAGTAACTTTTTTGTAGTTAGTTTTTTAGAGAAATATGACCACTGAAATGTCTGCACTCTATACACACACACACACACACACACACATATGTATATGTATATATGGATCAAAACACAAAACTGGTCTCGCCTTGTTGGTAACATGGACTAACAAGCCGAGTTGTATATAGTAGCCTATATATTGTATTCTTGTAGGATTATTGTATATATACAATAATAACTTTTTTCCTCTTGCAAACAGAGAAATTGCTCAGAGGTCGTCTCTTTCATGCCAGGCAGTACCTCATGGGGCATAAATCTACCATCACAATGGCACCCGCTGAAAACTGTGATATTCTTATGACATTCCCAGGTGCTGAGGTTATATCTTTCAGTTTTGCACTAATGTAGTTGTTAATTAATTTAGATGTGTTTTTTCAGCTTTACATCATAAATAGTATGTAATATTTGCTATATATTTGCGTATAATATGAATGTAAATGTACATTTTGTATAACATCTTACATTTTACATTATTAAAAAATAAAGTGATAATAAAATATGAATTTAACAGCATTTTCATTAGATCTACTGATAAACATATTTCAGCATGTTATCATCTTTTCCACAGACACCACAGATGACCATACGCTGTTATGGTTACTGAACCAAATCCGATTGGGAATTCCACAAATCAAAATTCAGATCCGACAGCATAAATACACTCACACCTATGCATTCTTCATTGCCTCAACCTTTGAGAAGTAAGAGACTGTAGACAACCTACTTGACTCTAGAAGTACCTCACCACAGTTATTGTATTGTGTTTTTTCCATATTAAATGTCTGAAACGTTTGACAGATGGTTACTCAGTCCTAAATAAATACAGCAGCAGAATCATTGTTGTTTTTTGTCTGAAGCTTGTTGCGTGGAGCTGAACAGATGGGGATGCAAAAGGCAGTGAAGCCACGCTATGGAGGCGGCACTCGCAGGTTTTCATGTGAGGAGGATGACATCTATGAAAACATCGAGAGTGAGCTATGTTTCTTCACATCACAGGTCTGCCTTTAATCTCTCATTTCCTGTCTTACACATTTTTTTTATGTGAAATCATTAAATGTCTGATGCTATAAAGGTTCTACCAACACATTCTCATATTGGCAACTCATAACTGTTTTATATTTTGGCAAAATTTGTGGCTTATTCGTATGAATTTATATAATCTTATTTGTATGTTTTCTCCCCTCTGACGGTAAGGTTTTTGGGTGGACCTTCAAGCTTACTTTTTTTCTAAAAATCATACATTTCCGCAAACATCACATTGTACAAATTCAAACGAATTCGCCATCTAGTAAAATAGTTACGTTTTCTCATGAAATCATTTTTCTCTGTTATTTCTTTAGGAGCGTCAGAGTATTATCAAATATTGGTTGGATAATCTGCGGGCCAAACAGGGCGATGCCCTTCATAATATTCACTTCCTGGAGGGTCAACCAATCAGTAGATATTTTAGCATTTCTTTACTTTTAAAATGTTTTGCTTTTAGTTTAAGAATTCATGTTTTTTTTCACAAATCTGATCAAAATGTTGTGTGTCCTTGGCAGTACCAGAGCTTATAGCCAGAGGAGTGATTCTTCAAATGTTTCCCCTTCATGAGCAGAGAATCCTGAACCAGTTGATGACGTCCTGGGTTCAGGCAGTCTGTGAGAGGCAACCTCTAGGTGAGAACTCCTATATTTTTACCAACATGCACAAGAGGCGACTAACTTTTAGTTGTTCTGAGAGGACTAATGCTTTTCAGTGTTTGTGTAAAGAGATTCCTCCAGGCCAAGGCTCTTCCTTTAGCAAACAAACTCGTACGTATCTGCCTACTTTCTTCAGTGCTTGCTCTAAGCAAATACGAAGTGCTATAGTATGAATTCTGAATACAAACTACCAGTCACTACATGTCTTGTTATGTGCAATTAGATCACTAAGAAGGAGCATGTGATTCATTGTGAAGATATGATGTTAGTTTGGGCATATTTCACTGTATTGCAGTTCAGGCATTTTGTATTTTACCCCAGTGATAATCTAACTGTGTCACAGTCGGCCTTTACCATGTTTTGGGGAAAAATAAAATCAACAGGGCCTTTTTTCCCGGGGGTAACAAAATAGGTAGATCTATTTTATTCGAATAATATGCAAATGTGACAGATTTTCATTCAAATTGTGTATTGTAAAAATGGCTTATTCAAATGCTGATCATTTGGTTGTCCTGTTCCTGACAGATGATGTGTGTGATTATTTTGGCGTGAAGATTGCCATGTACTTTGCATGGTTGGGCTTTTACACCAACTCTATGCTGTATCCAGCAGTGATTGGCTTTCTGCTCTGGATCTTTGCTGAGTCTGATCAGGCAGGTTATTTTCCTTAATATTCGAGTCCTACACTTTTAGAATGGAAGTATAAAAATTATACAAGAGTTTTTCATTTGGTAATGGTGCATGGTTTTTATAACCAACGTTTTTTTGATATGCAGACAAGTCAGGATATCTGCTGTGTGGTATTTGCCATTTTCAATGTGGTGTGGGCAACACTGTTCCTGGAGAGATGGAAGCGGCGGGAAGCAGAATTGGCATACAAGTGGGGAACGCTGGACACCCCTGCAGAGTCACTAGAGGAACCCCGTCCACAGTTTCGAGTATGCTGACATATTTTTACATGACCTTATATTATTAGTCACAAAATGTATGATAATAGCAGGTGAAAGTCATTGGCCCTGTTCACACCTGGTATTAAGATGCATTTGGGTCGATCGGATCACAAGTGGATGACACTAATTACAGGTGTAAACGGGGTCTAAAACGTTTTGAGCTTGTCCAGTTTCGACCACTACAGAGATAGTCAAATACGCATTTGACCGGATTGCTTTCATAGTGTAGATGCTCATGTGAGGACAGGACAGGACAGTCAGGACAGAATTGGTCAAAAGTGGATAAAAGAGACAGATTAAAATACCAGGTGTAAACAGGTATGTGTCTCCCGCATCTACTTGTGATCCGATCGTCCAAAATGCATCTTAATACCAGGTGTAAACAGAGCCATTGATGGTCTTCTCTGCCCAAAGATTAATTTTATTCAAATATGCTGATTTGGTGCCCAAGAAACATTTCTTATTATTATCAGTGTTGAAAACAGTGTACTATTGCTTAATATTTTTGTGGAAACAGTGATAGAATGTTTTTTTCAGGATTGTAGTTGAGAATTTAATCATTATATATTGGTTTTCCACCAGTGTTTAAATCAACCCCTGAATTGAACTGTAATTTTTGACTCCTTTTTCAACATGTATATCAGGGAATTAAGCGTCGCAGTCCAGTGACAGGCTGTGAGGAGTTTTTCTACCCACCCTGGAAGAGGAGAATGTTCCGCTGGTTGGTCAGCTTTCCCATCTGCATCCTCTGTCTCTGCTTCGTCTGCTTGGCCATGTTTATCTGCCTGGAACTTCAAGTAAGGACTCTCAAATTTGTTACAAAACTTAAAACAACAGGTTATTTTAAATAACTTCTGCATCTAAGTTTCAAATATATTAGTTATGCAATTGTCCCTTGATATTTAGGATTCATGATTTCATGTCTTTCACAGGAATTTGTCATGGAAACAAAAGAGTTGCCAAGCATATGTAGATTTATTCCCAAAATTCTTCTGGCTATAACTGTTACTGTATGTGATGAAGTGTACAAGAAAATAGCTCTCTGGCTCAATGATATGGGTAAGACTTAAATAAGCTTACAACATAATTGCATATACAAAATTAATTGCATATTTGGATATATGTACAACTGAATTTAGCCCGAAACATAAATTGGGCCATTAAATTAGCAGCAAACTTGCATTCTTGGTTATTTCACTGCTTGTTTGTTTATTATTGTTCTTTTTTTTCCAGTAACCTGTTTATTAATTTTTCTATTTTAACAGAAAATTACAGACTTCAAAGCACTTATGACAATAATCTCATCCTCAAGACTGTTTTTGTAAGTTTAACTCTTTATTTCATATATTTATCCATTTATTATTGTATCAGAATATTGTAAAAACTGTGTATTTGATAAATTTATGAAGTGTTGTATGTGTCTGTAGTGGTTAAATATAATGTTCTGCATTTTAAAGTTTCAGTTCATAAATTCTTACCTCAGCCTTTTCTACATCGGATTTTATCTCAAAGACATGGAGCGGTTAAAAGAGGTAACACATAGATGACAGAATAATATTAAAGCATTGAAGTGCCATGAATAAATGATTTTGCACCCTATACAAAAAAAAAAAATACACTCTTTAATTTACAGATGCTGGCTACGTTATTGATCTTCCGCCAGTTTCTACAAAATATCAAAGAAGTGCTACAGCCATATCTCTATGAGCACCATAAATTAGGTGCTTTGAGGACGTTATGGGACTTAATTCAAACCATGCTCCTGAACTATAGTCATTTGATAGTGCAAAGGATACGACTGACTTGCCAAGCCAGTCTGGACATGAATAAAAGTGGCACGTCTCCAGAGCAATCAGAGAAGAGAGAGAGGAGGAGTTTAATCGCCAGCTACAGAGTTCCCAAAACAGAGGAAGGTGATGATGATGCTGGTCTGAAGCAAAGGAAGGTCAGCTTCACCGAGAAGGTGGAATACAAAGACAAGGTTGTGGAAGCACCAACACAGGCCAGCTTACAAGACGATGGCAGTCCCACCCTTGTGGAGGAAGGAATGGATCCATCCTTAATATTTGATATACGTGATGATGACGATGATGATGATGACAGAGAAATGGATGATTCTCTGAGTAAACCCCTAGGACCTCAGAGAAAAAAGACAAAATCTGCTCGGGACAACAACAGTACGGAAAAGAAAATGTCCTGGATGGACCCTCCAGAGGAGCCTGAATCTACTGTTTTGACCCAGCCGGAAGTTGAAAGTTGCATGCTAATTTATGAGGTCTGTGCCTGTCCATATTGATCATCAGTCAGCTGATGCCATTGTTAATAATACAAGTTTATAAATACTATTTTTGCTATTTTCTAAACCAAATCATGGCATTTTTACAAATTATATAAAAAACAAGACAATTTTCTTTTGACTTGCAGGATACTCTCCAAGATTACCAGGAGATGTTCATACAGTTTGGCTATGTTGTGCTCTTCTCTTCTGCATTTCCTCTGGCAGCCATGTGTGCACTCATAAACAACATTGTAGAGATCCGAAGTGATGCCTTAAAACTTTGCACAGGCCTCCAGAGACCCTTTGGGCAAAGGGTTGAAAACATTGGACAATGGCAGGTGAGGATATCTATTCAGAATAATTGCTTAATAAATAATTCATAGCAGATTGTATTTCTTGTTTAACTTCTTTGTGTTCTTTCAATTTTGTTTGTTATTAAAATTTGAACAGACCGCAATGGAGGCAATGGGTCTGATTGCAATAATTGTGAACTGTTACCTTATTGGTCAGTGTGGACAGCTGCAACGACTCTTCCCCTGGATGAGCCCTGAGGCGGCCATCATTTCTGTTGTAGTATTAGAGGTAAGGGACAAGTAATATCTTTAAAGCTGCTGTCCGTAGCTTTTTTTGGTTAAAAATGACACATAGTCACGCAATGCTGATGTTGTTAACATTAACAATTTGAGAACAAAGTATAACAATAATAATAATTTTTGCACGGTTTGACATTATCCGAGCTAAGCGATCGTTAAATTTAATCACCATTGGCAGCACGATTTATTGTAATGCTTTTTTTTCTCAGTTGGTCAGAACAAAAGTGGTACACATGTTACTTACTTGTTCGGATGACATTTTCCGGTGAAATTTCTTTCTTTGGTAATACTTCAAATCTACAATCTGTGATTCCGAAGTACAGTATCCACACCGGTGGTAACCGGTGGTAATACAACCCATGTAAATATGATAATTCCGCAAACAACTGCAATTGCAGGTTTCAAACAGAGATGGCGACAAAGAGGCAATACTTACAGACTGCAGCTTTAAATAGCAAAAAAACTTAATTTGTTTTTTGAAAAAAGTATTTTGAAAGAATTTGCTAATCAAAGCTGCATTTATTTGATAAAAATACAGTAAAAAAACTGTAATAATGTGAAATATTATTACAATTTAATATAACTATTTTAATGTGTTTTGAAATGTAATTTATTGCTTTAAGGGCAAAGCTGAATTTTCAGCATCATTACTCATCTTCAGTGTCACATGATCTTTCAGAAATCATTTTAATACACTGATTTGCTGCTCAAAAAACAATTCTTATTATTAATCGATTAAAAACAATTGAGCTGCTTAATATTTGTCTAAAAACTGAGATTTTTTTTCAGGAAAGTTCAAAAGAACAGCATTTATTTGAAATAGAAATCTTTGGTAGCATTGTAAATGTCTTTACTGCCAGTTCTGATAAATGTAATAATAAGAGAATAAGAGTATTAAGTGTAGTAAATTGAATGCAACTCTTTCTTATATGGTTTTCAGCACTTTGCCATTCTGCTCAAATATGTAATTCACGTTGCAAT
The DNA here is from genome assembly GCF_019924925.1 of Ctenopharyngodon idella. NCBI lineage: Eukaryota > Metazoa > Chordata > Actinopteri > Cypriniformes > Xenocyprididae > Ctenopharyngodon > Ctenopharyngodon idella. The sequence continues at coordinate 14,477,255 of NC_067221.1, forward strand.
TCCTGATATTCCAAATTGGGTAGCAGATGAGATGGCCAAACTTGAATACCAGCGGAGAGAAGCTCTCAAGGTAGCACCGCACATTATAAGCATAAACTAACAATAACCAAAAAATTGTAATGTACAGATATAACATTTTTAGCTGATACTGATAAGTCATTAATTATTATTATGTTATGACTAATAAAAGTAATTTCTCGATTTGGTGAGTTAAAAGAACTTTGTGATTGTCTTTTGAAAATGTGTTGTTTGTGTGTCAGAAACATGAACGCCTCGCACAGCAGCATCAACAGCAGCAGCGGAGGAAGACTGAAGAAGAAGAGGAACATCACAAAATGGCAGAGGAATTGGCACGACAAGACAGTGAGCAAGACAAGTCTGATCTCAGTGGGGGTGAGGACCATCATCATGAAAAAAGCCCAGGGGCCAAGTTCAGCTCCGGAGGAGATAAACTCAAGAGACCCAGCTCCCTTTTAGGCAACAATAACGTAATGAAACTCAAACAGATAATCCCACTTCAGAGTAAATTCACCTCTACCACTTCTCCCACAAGTGGTGAGGCCAAACTTCCGGGTTTTCTGAAGTTCCTCAAGTCCCAAGAGTTAAAAAAGGAAGCCGCTGCTGCAGTTGCACCAGCAGGTACACATGGGAGCCATGAGAAATCACAGTCTCCCAGCAAGTCCTTCAACCCAGGAAAACGCTTCAACTTTGGAAAAGAAACTGCATGTACTGGTACTGGTTCTGAACAGCAAGCGAAACCAGAAGATGTCTCAAGGGCCACTAATGCACAACACACAAATAATGACCAAAGTTCCTCATCAGAAGAGCTTCCATCTGAAGTTGAAAAGACTGAGAGCTCAGACTTTGGTAATAATCTTTCAAAAAAACAGTGAATTAAATGGTTAAACAACTTAATATATAGCACTGATTGTAATGTTTAACATTTGCTTAAATGTCATCAAGCAACCATGTAGTGAGTGGAACTGCATGTCAAAGATCATTTGGTAACACTTTATTTTACAGTGTCATTGTTACATATGTTACATGTAGTAATAACTATAAATTATGCATAATTACATGCAACTAACCCTAAACCTAACCCTATAGTAAATACATGTATTTACTTAATATTATTCAGTACTTAAATGTACAGTATAATTACAGTGTAACAAAGACACCTTAAAATAAAGTGTAACCGATCATTTTAATACAATATATTAATCTGAGATCTCCACATAGTTTACAAACTGAAGGCGGCATGATAAATCACCTGCATGATAAAATCTGTTTAGGCATAGGCAAGCAAGAAACGACGTTTGAATGAGCACTGTCTTTAATCAAAAAAATGTACAGATTTTCTATTTTTCTACGCATTATTATTTTTCTTATATGAAACAGTAAATATGACAATCTAAAAATATTGTATTGTCCTTGCTGACTTTGATCTCATGAGTGTGAACCCATAATGCAATAAAATGAAATTACTGTGAAAATAAATTTTAAAAACAGTATATTAGACACATTATACACCAAGTAACTTCAGAGCCCTGTTTTTTTTTTTTTTTTACTTTTGTACTATTATCACAATACCAAATAAATGCACCTCAAATGGCTTTTAAAAATGAAGTATAATGCTTAAATAAAATGATACCATACATCATGACAAATGTGTTTTTTTATTTATTATTATTTTGATTTTAAACTTGTCACCTATACTCCCTGTCCCAACTTCAAACAGTAAATGCTCTGATCTGACTGTAACACTGAATACAGCAGACCCTTTGACATGAAAATACTCAACTTGAAGTTTGAAGAAGGATTAGATCCACTAAATTAAAAGAAAAAAAAACATCCAATGATGCAACTGTGCATTAACTTCTTTAATTTGACAAGTATTTTAAATAGAACCTCAGAAGCTCTACTGCACAACTGACATTTAACTGAGATTCACTTCAAAGGTATATCAAAGCAACTGTCCGGTCAGAGTCTCAATGCGTGAGGGATTTTCGTCCTTTGAGCATTCGGCGCAGGATTACTTCGATTCCACCTGGGGCGCTAATTCTTTTGATCCAGCCATGGGTCCTCTTTCGTTTGATGTTCTTTGGTTGATATTCTGTCCCACGCTTGACTGTGCGGACTTGTTGATGGTGCCAGAGTGGTTGCTGGAAAACACAGGGTCCCTCTGATTTGGTGTTCAAGCTCCCTTGCAGGAAAGTTTGCTCGCCCTCTGTCCTTGAAAGAACCATGGAACTGATAGAGCGTAGTTGACTGCAGCTGAATATGTTAGGGTGACTGCCATTACTCCTGAAAGATAATTAGAACAAAACATTTACGCATGCGCTGTAAATAAGCCTGAAGAATGCAACCGTGTCCCTCAAAACTGAATGGCAGAGTGACAATGTACAGAATTACTTTGTACATTGGTCTGACTTGCATGACTAATGTAAAATGAAAGGTAATATGAATAAAAACATGTTGTCGCTCTTAAAAGGAAAGAGATCAGAATTTATTGCACTGCATTTCGTAGTGCATATATGCACGGTAAAAACCTCATTGCACTCTTTTAATGTTTTTCACTATGTTTTTGTGCAGTCTATATTTAATTTAGCTGGGGTTTTGCAATATAGTCTAATTACATTAATACCATTGAGATTTCATTGCGTTTATGACGCATGTGATGTGAGGTTATCGCTAACGCTGATGGTTAAATTCACAATCAACGAAATTTTCAGCAAACGACTTTACCATAACTCGTTTTTTAAAGAAATTGGTTGTTGTCACATACCAACACGAACTCTTTGCCCACGAAAAGCGCAAAAATACTGTTCGCATCGTGTTCATTTCGGCTACAGCTTCCTTCCATCAATATCATACCAAAGTCATCACGTGTCTTGCGTCTCTTCCTCTGCTGTAAGACTGGCAGGAGTTTTCAAAACTCACTACTGCCCCTTGAAGTCAAACTCGGAATTACATATGCGCAGCACGCTGTTGTATTTACTTAATTTTACTATAAAAACAAAAACTGTTGGAAGTGAAACCATGCAGGAATTATTTCCATATTTATTATAGATCGGTGTGATGAACCCTAAGTGAACCAAATAGACAGACTGCCAGGAGGGATTGAACTCACTGGATCTGAGAGCTGCGCGGCCGGAAGCGGAAGTGTGTCTTCAGTAAACGTTCTGCTAGCGTAGCTTTACGTACCACCAGGCAAACTCGGCAGCCAACTGTCGTTTAATTTCACAAACATTTGAGGTACAACAACTTTAGCCGCCAAGATGTTTAACAGAATGACAAGCTTATGGATGGGTGATGTAAGTATTGTGTTTTTGCTTACTTTTCTTCGATAATTTAGCGAGTACGAAACCAGCAGCATGTGGTTTTAGCTCGATGTTACGCAAGCACGACCAACAGGCCAGAACAAGTAAACACTAAACAGGACAACTCACTACAGAAATAAATACTGAATGTACAACGAATTTAAATAATATTTTATCGTATTTTGTAAACATAGTGCTAATTAATCCGTAGTTTGTGTTTCCTCATGTTTATTCTCGACAAGCCTTTAATATTTGCATAAGTGCTTTTGTGCCGTTGTGTAAATAATGAGACAAAACTGCATGTCCGGGTTATGATTTCTAGTTAACTCACCAACTAAACAACAGGATTTAGTGCACTAAACCTTAGGTTAAGTCAACTTGGTCGTTAAAGTGTTATGTTGCCGGTGCTTGCGCTCTAAACGGACACGTGACGCAGAATTTTCTGCTTTCTCCTGTAAATCATTAACATTTTTTTTACATACTTAAACTGTGCTGACATGGATATATTAGAAATATAACTTAGGCCATGGTCATTAATCTCATTATTTGTTTTTCAGTTAGACCCATACATGGATGAAAACTTCATTAAGCAAGCATTCAGCACTATGGGAGAGACTGCCTATGGTGTCAAAATTATTACACATCGTGTTACTGGGTAAGATTACATCTCTTCTCTAAATAATGCAACAGTCTGTTCCAGACGTAACAATTCTCCAAAGGGATTGTTTTGAACAGTAACTGACAGGGGTTGGACAATGAAACTAAAACGCATGGTTTTAGATGACAATAATTTATTAGTATGGTGTAGGGCCTCCTTTTGCAGCCATGGTTCGATGACGTGCCCATCAAGCACAGTAGGGAATACAATGATATTTCATCTCAAACCATCACTGATCCATCTCCTGTGCTTCACTCTGGGCACCAACAGTCTGGTTGTTAAGTCTCTTTGGGCTTTCTCCACACCATAACTACCACAGATATGGGAAAGACCGTGAAGGTGGATTCATCAGAGAACTATACATGTTTCACATTGTCCACAGCCCAAGATTTGCACTGTTGGCACCAATGAAACAGACATTTGGCATTGGCAAAAGTGACCAAAGGTTTGGCTATGGCAGCCCGACCACGAATATTGACTCTGTAGAGCTCCCGACTAACAGTTTTGGTGGAAACAGGAGAGCCGAGGTGCGCATTTAATTTTTTTTTTTTTTTATATACAATCCAGGTTAGTACCTGGACATCCCTTTTAGATAGCTTCCTCTTGCATCGACAGTTACTCCCGTTGGATGTGGTTTGACCTATGTGGTGGTATGCTGACATTACCCTGGATACCATAGTTTTTTTGATACACCACAAAGACTTGCTGTCCTGGTCACAGATGAGCCAGCAAGGCAGGCACCAACAATTTGTCTTCTTTTGAACTCCGATGTGTTTCCGATTAGGATTGGGATAATACACCTATCTCTCGATTCGATACTATCACGATACTTGGGTGTCGATAAGATTTGTATTGTGATTTTTAAGAATTGCCATTCGTTATTGCAATGTATTGCAATTTTTGTTTGTACTGTAGACCATGGGGGAAAGTTGAATGATACATTTAGACATGATGGTGCAGGTCGTATAGCCGTAGATGTTTCTCTGTCCGCCATTTTTCACTTTCTCATGTCCACTGGTAAGAGATATAACATTATGTAATGATCACCGATATTGCCCTCATATTGCCCTCTTAGGGCTCACTGCTAGGGATTTTTCTACAGTTTTCCTACATTCTTAAATTAAATATGCATATTTTGCAAAAAAAATAAAAAAAGGAAATTATATTGTTTGTCTATATATAGTGTTGTCACGGTACCAAAAGTCCAGTAGTTGGTACCAATACCATAAAAATTTTACGGTTCTCGGTACCAATTTCGGTACCACAGCAAAATCTATTGGAACTATTTTACTATTTTATGTAGCCTATTTTAAAAATATATTAAATATGGTGATCATACATATAAATATTTGGAGCATGTGTGTATGTTTGTGTGTGTATATATACCTCAATGAAATAAATTTTGAAATATAAAAAAAATAAATAAATGCTCAAACATCCATTTTGTAACAGACGTGCGTGTTTATATTAGCTATTCTTTCAATGAAACGACACACTACGGCCTGTAAAACTATGAAATAAATATTGGTACATAATGGTAACCTAAATAATAAGAAAGTTAAATATTATTTGAAAAAAAAAAACAAAAAAAAAACAATCGTTTATTTCTACACAAAGATGCGTCATATAGCCTACTGCTCTGCTCTTTGAGAGGGATGTGGGACACGAGCAAGATATTATTTCGCTTTAATAATATCTTCATGTTATCTCCTGACACTTGTGGTAAAAGGTCTGAAGAGCGAGTTTTATCTTCACACATTCAGGCTATATTTGATTTAGCGCTGCCAGGCAAAGCGAAAGTAAAAATCACCAGCGTGTGTGAAAAGAGCTATACAAATAAACTTGATGGGCCTTATAAAGTCTAATAACAAGCACAAACTGTGTTAAATAGAAACTGACGTGCAAGCAAAAAGGTTTTTGTCCTACGGTGTTTTTTCTACTTTAACACAGTAAAGAATGCGAATAGCCTATAATAGGCCTAAAAGCGAATGTAAGGAAGAAACGTTATAATCCCCTGCGTGAGTGAAGATTTGGGAAAAGAAACAGAGATTCCTTGTTCAGTGGAATAACTAATGAAATATTGTTAAATTCTTTGCTAATCGGGTGACCAGATCGTGATTCGCAAAACAGAATACAAAGCTTAAATTTATGGACTCACCTACCGCTCTCATTCGGCATGAACCAAAATGTTTCCATGGCTGCGATGTCACATTTAATTGCTAACCTATTATTTCTTCTGTAAACAAAGCTTTGTGCTTCACTTGTGTCATATTCAAGTAAATACTGGTACAGCTTTTTCAAATCTCTACGGGAAAAATTAACGGGCAAAAAAAATACTAACACAACCAAGGCTGCTAAAAAAAGACAACTCTAGACGTGTTGTCAATAGTATCTTAGCAGCTGCACATTTAGGTCTACAACTTGTTTATTTTCTTTGTGTCATTAATATCCAAACTCACTGGACATATGTAGCTTTATAAATCATAGGCAACATTAATAACAATAAATAAAATGTATTTTTGTGTATTATTATTGTAAAGCTTATTTGCATTTACGAAGAGCCAGGTTTCACCTTTAGTTTGTCTTTGTTGTCAGAGATCATTGAATATTCTGTTCTGTGTTTCCTCAGAGGCTCTGCTGGATACTGTTTTGTGGAGATGGCAGACGAGGCCAGCGTTGATCGTTGTGTGCAGAGGCTTAATGGGAAGCTGGTTCCAGGATCTAATCCGGTGAGATGCCAAACTTGCACCCATTAAATTGTGTAGTTCATCTATACAATTTAATCTATATTTGATTTCAATACATTCATATATATAGATTATCGTAGGAAGGCATATCCAGCATGGCCCCCACCTCATGAGACATTTCAGTTATTACTCTATATATTACTAGTGATGGGCAAGTTACAAAGCTCAATTTCTTCCCTAAGGAAGGTGGTTGAGGCTGTTTATAAAATGACTTTGTTTGAAGCTGGTGAATAAACTCTGTTAGGAACTAGCTGACGAATGGGATAAAGCCAGTACTGATTGGTGGAGGTATGTGGAAATAATAGCTTCCTTACTCAAATAATAAGACACTTTGTTAGCGAATTATGTCCATACTACAGGCAAAGTGTCATCTCGTTTTCTCAATGGTTGTATTTCTTTTCTTTTCAGCCCAGGAAGTTCAAGCTAAACTATGCAACATATGGGAAAAGGCCAGAGCCTGGGTAAGCACACCATGTCCAGAGTAACATTTTGGTTTCTGATCTCTTTTTAAAGAAAACAAACAGAAGGCAGCTGGGTCATTCTGTGACAACTCAACCAGAGTTGCCCGGCTCAAAGACTAACAAAAATAGGGATGAAAGCCAAAATATTAAATGCCATGGAAAAATACTTACTGAGTAATCCACTGTTTTTAGAGAGGGCTCAAAATGATGATTTTCACAGAGGGGGGGGGGGGGGGGGCTTTAGAAAGATGGCAGCATCATTATTAGGGATGTACGATATTGGATTTTTGCCTACATCTGATATGCCGACATTTTTCAACTCATTTTGGCCGAAGCAGATGGTACTCAAACAGGTATGTTCTATGCCTGTGGTTTTCAACCTGTGGGCTGTGACAATATTGCACGGGGGCCACCATTTAGCAGTAGCCCTTCACTGCAGAACACTAGATCCAGGATCCAGATCCAAGGGGTGGAGACAGGTAGGGTTAGGGATATGTAAAGTGGGAGAAGTTGGATCTAAATCCAGGGGGTGGAGATGGGTAGGATTAAGGATCAGGGGATGGAGACAGGTAGGTTTAGGGATATGTAACGTGGGAGGAGTTGGTTCTGGATCCAACCTCGCCCCCTGGATCTTGTGTTCTGCAGTGAGGACCATCTCCCATTTAGCCTTTTAATTAAAAATAATAATTTTATGTATGTAAAAATGTCTAATTAAATATAATAATTAAATATATAATGAAATAACAAAAAAAAACTGTTACTTTGTATTCACTATTTAAGCTTGCTGTTTGGTGGTGATAATAATAAACCACCAATTTGTCTACCATACTTTTGCTGCATAGTTACTGTAGGCTACAACAGATTTAAACATGGATAAATGGTTATCAACAGGGACGCTGAAAAGGACAAAGGCAGATGTTTCTTCAGCAACAAGTAAGGATAAACTTAAGCAATGCCTGACATCAAAAAGACTAAAAATAAAGCTAAAGGAAGAAAATAAAGTGTGACTACCTAGCGCTTGTCTTCACATGTGTAGAAGCAAAGAACAAGCAGCTGTGTTGCTGAAATAAATCTTTACATTATTTAGCTTATATTAGCTTTACTTTTTTTAGCTTTTCACGTTACTTTACCGGAATAAGCTTCGTGTCAAGCCTGATCTCCGTTTGCAACTTTCTTCTCTTAAGCCCAACATAAAGTGCTTAGTAAATGCTAAACAAACACCAACCTTTGCATTATGTGAGTCAAAAATATTTTAGTTTATAAGGTCTGATTGTTATGAGCCAGAGTCTCTTGAGGCTCGGCCAGGCCTGGTTCCACTGGGGTGCAGAGGGTGCTAAGCATCCTCAAATGAAAGCAAGAGCACTCTCAGTTGAAGCTGTAATAGGATATTGGCGAAGCAGATTTGGCAAACTCTCCAGTGCATATGTCTTTGCTCTCTGGAGAATGTCAAATGTTTCTATTTACAACATGCTTTTGCAGTGTTGAGCAATGTAGCCATTCACAGACACATCTGTTGATTTCTTGGTGTTTAAGTTAAGTTATTCAGAATCCACTCAGCGCTCAAAACGTTGGAGTTTGTGTTCAGTGCAGAGTTATGCAAGCTTGCGAATCCTCTCATTTTAACAAAATGTAGACGCAAAGTAAAGAGATTTATTGTGCAGTATAGACTGTTTCATTGATTAACGGCTACTTACACGTTGCAAATGCACAATTCACTCTTGAAATTGCAGTGATTGACCTAGTGACCATAGCAATGCATGGGACAAAAGTCTGATATATGTGCATTAAGGCTAGAGCACCCAATTTTATTCTGGAACCGTTTGGGCTCGGTAACCCACTATCTGCATTTTCTGTTCATTGCCAGTTTATGCAATAAAGACTGTGTTAACAATCTCTGTAAGTCCTCATTAACCAGCGCAACACAGATAGTCGGATCTGTTTAAAAAATCTTTCAGTGGGCCACGGAAACTTGTGTGTTTGGTTGTGTTCTATGCGGTTGTTTTGATAGAAGGAAACGAGATGCATTTCTAGTTTCAACATAAGGTTTAAGAACCATAATCTAAAAAGATATTAAGATATCTTCTTGAGTTACAGGCATGCAAACTATGAAAAAACTATGACAAAGTGCTTTTTCCCATTTTTGAGCTGTCACCATTGGCATATAATGTAACAAAGATTGCTAAAGACAACAAAATTTACTAATAAACTTACCAATCTCTGTGTAAAAATAAAATAATGATGCTGCAGTTATTTTCATTTTCGCTCCAAATCTGAAAAATTCCAAAATATACATCCATGGCATTCAATATTTTGGCCTTCATCACTTGTTTGTCTTTCTTCAGGAAAAATATAAACAGAATTAGAAATTTTAGGTGGGGAAGTTTCCAAAAAAATTTATTTTTTTATTTTTTTTTGGTAGTTAAATAAGACATTGTCACCTAAAAATTGTGGAGGTTTTTTTTTTCACTTTATGTAGTTTACTTTCTTCCTCAGCCCAGAATTCTCTGTCTTTGTTGGAGATCTCACATCAGAAGTGGATGACTACCAGCTTCATCAGTTCTTTCTGAAAAAATTCCCTTCATGCAAAGGAGCCAAAGTTGTCACTGATCCCTATGGGAATTCCAGGTATGGAATGTTTTAGCCATCGCATCTGTACTGCATAACCTTACTTGGATTTCTCTGACAGTTTGCCCTACTGATCTTCACCACAGATGAGGTAGTAGAACAAGATGAGGTCTCCTTTACATTTTATTTTACTTTTTTTTTTTTTTAAAAAGCTTATTTTTCGATACTCTTTACCCTTCCTCTCCTAAAAAAAGGGCCAGACAATACATGGATGTGATTTGCCGTTGTTAACAAATCTGCTAAAACTATTGTTTTCCCCATATAGGGTAAGCAAGAGCAACTCACAATTGAAGTGATGCTACTTCATGTTAAAAGTAAAAGAGAAGTTTCAGTTCTACCATCAAATAAATTTCTTACTTTCTGAATACATATTGAAATATGCGTATACTGCATGATGAGGTGCATGAATAGTGAGAAAATGGGTGCTGATGATCTAGTTCTTTCAAATGCACAGGGGTTATGGCTTTGTGAAGTTTAGCGATGAGAACGAGCAGAAGAAAGCCCTTGAGGAGTTTCAGAACGCATCAGGCCTAGGAGGAAAATCCATCAGGATAAGCATCGCCGTCAACAAAGGGTACATTTCATATTATTTGTTTAATGTTTAACTCGCGGGATTAAGAAATAAAATTAAATATTAATTTAATATTTAAATTAAATAATATTTTAAAATCATAATTTTTACATATTTGTAATTGTCATCTTTTACATTTTAGCAACAAATCAAGCAGTTACCACAACCAGAATAACAGCTACAACAGCAACTATCAACAGCAGTACTATCAACAGCCCTACAGCAGTTACTATCCAGGGTGGGGCTATGATCAGTACAGCAGTTACAACTACGGATATAACCCTTATGCAACCCCCCCGCCAGTTCCTCACGGGATGATGGGAGTGCCTCCACCCATGGGGGTGCCCCCCATGACCTCTGACATGCAGGGATCCACAGAGGTATCTTAGCAGCTCTGTTATCAATACAGCAATAAAAATTAAAAAAAAAAAACATTTGTTGTTAATCTTAACAATTTCTGTTCTGGAATTGACCATTTTTATTTTGCTTTAGCAGTCCAATGATGGCACTGAGGATGTTGAGGAGGACCCTGCAGAAGGTAATATTTAGTTCCACTGATTAATTGACCAAATTGTTGATAATAGCAAAAACACACATCAGTGTATTACTCACCATCTTTCTTCTTCCTCAGACCCTAACCTACAGGTGGATGTGGATGCACTAAATAAGCAATACATGGAACGCAGCGAGGAGCTTTATGATTCACTCATGGATTGCCACTGGCTGCCATTGGACAGTGTCACATCTGAAATTCCTATGATGAACGGTTCCTGACTGTCTGTACCAACCACCGCCCAGGATTATTATACTTTGTGAAGGAACATGCCTTTTTATAATGCTCTGAGCAAGTTTTCAGAGAATGTTTTTTCTCCTTTTCAGCCTTTTATTTGAAGTTTCATCCCAGCAGGCAAGGCGTTTTTCTTCGTTTCAAAGTTGGGTAGTTCAAGGTTTTGTTGAACAGGGTTTTTTTTTTTAAGATAAGTGGAAAGAATCCACTTCATTACCATTGTCATTTTTAACTGGGAGCTATTCCTACTCTTGCCTTATTAAACTTTTCCATTAGAAATTTGAAGCATGCTTTGTTGGTACTATAACTAAACTTGTGTGGTCCAAATTAGCATTTATATCTCTTAAAATATACCCCATTTTGTCTGTCATGAGACCACTGATGTTTTTTGTAAGCTTTGTTCAGGAGATGGGTCATTTTTAGCAATGTTTGCAAAGCGAGACAACTGCGAAAAAATGAATGCAACACTGACCCAGAATTAATCTCTGTCTGTCCTTAAATTACATATGCGTTTGAGCATAATTGAATCACAAGTTTTTTATTTAAAGCTGAGATTTTCAGAAATTCTTTGAGTATTTTTGTAATAAAAAACAAATGGAGATTGTCAAGGATGAACCTAATAAATTACTGTGATGTCTCATTTGTCTCTTCTTTTGTTTGGAATTTATCTGTGAAATCAGTACTGTATTAGGTTCAGAACTATTGGCAAAAAATAAAGGGATAGTTCACCTGTTCCAAAAGGGTTTGACTTTTTTTCCTCAGGTGCAAAAGATATATTTTGTAAGCCACTGAGGCTCAAAGAGCATTGGAAATCTCAAAAAAAGAAAAAAAAAAAGAAACAGGTTTGGAAAGATGTGGATGAGTAAATGATACATTTTTATTTTGAACTGAACTATCCCTGCACCTTCTCTCCACCCCCACCTATGATGTTGAAAAGCTGTTATTAATAGAGTGAGAATTTAGTAAGCATATGTTTGAATGAAATATATGAATACCAGCAACTTTAATATATAATTTATCAAATATACATTCATTTTGTATTGACGAGATTTGGCTGTATATCCTGTAGGTTTCACTGATTTAATACAGAACTACATATAATTCAGCCAAGCTTTAATTCTTCAAGCCTTCTCTAGTTGATCTCTTTAGCATTAGTTTCACACAGTGGCTCAGATGTCTCATCCTGTTTCCTCTGTGTAGACAAAAGTCCCACCCCTGGCCTCCCGGGGCAGTACCAACTAGGTCCAAGTCGGTACCAGCCCTGATACAATGCTCTCCAGCTCAAACAACCCAGAGCGCCTCCCAGAAGCTGAGTAGGAAATTGTGGGAAGTAAGCCAGCAGACAGAGCAGCAGGAACACCCAGAGACTCAACAGCAGGACACAGAACAGGAAGAGGATGCGCAGCGGGGCTTCAGAGGGTCCACCCAGGTTAAGGTAGGGCCCAAATACTGCAGTCTCTTCAGCTAGAAGCAGGCAGCACAAACACAGCAGGAGGGCATCTTCAGATACTTCATAGCCACGCCACAACATGCCAGAGCGGACACAGGCCTCCTTTGTTTCACCTTCCCGTAAAAGCAGTAAAGGTTGGCCATCTCCATTGGTCCCTGAAGCCAGCTCAATAGTGGAGCTGAGGGGCTCGTAACAACTCCCGGTGGCATTCTCCAACAGATAAAGCAGTTTGCGGAAGCCCAGCCACAATCCACCTGCCACAGCTAGCCGAGAAAGGTGTCGCAGAGAAAGTGTGAGTGAGCGACGAACTGAGAAAGAGAGGACGAAGACAAAAGAGCCAACAAAGATGCAGGTCCAGCCCCAGCCTGAGCGCAGGAAAACCCTGAAAATGAATGGTGAATGACATATTACTCTATTAATATTGAGCACAGTGTCTTGTTTCCTACATTCTGTTTTCACTCATTTGCAAGTGAAGTTGTCAGTGTTGAAGCAGTTCTTTATTGCATGTGCAGCTTGTGAGCGACTCTGTACTTAAGGTGGCCATTTTGAGCAAAAAATCACAACCCCGTAGCTTCTTTGATCATAACGGGGTTGTGAGATTGTGATGGGGTTGTGTTTTTAACACTTTCGTTCTGAAGTTATCCAGTAATTTAAATTAATTAATATATTTGATCAAGAGTTTTATACCTATTCATAGTAGGTGCAGCTGTCTTTATGAGTGAGTCATTGAATCATTTACTCAACACTGATTCGTTCAGAAACACTATTAGGCTACTGCGCGTTGCACGGAAATGCGATGGTTTGGTTTTGCTTTGCATTCTTTTGGAAATATCTTCGCTTGCGGAGCAAAAATAGACAAAAAGAACAGGCAATACAGTTTCTAAAATGTAAGTTACTCAATATTAACTTCTTGTTTATTGAACTGTTGTGTAAAGCAATGCTACAAATTATGTTTTATTAACAAAATTCGGGAGGAGCGCTTTCAAATGATCCTTCCAATCATCACGTCATTCCAACCAGCTGTCAGCAATCAGTAATCAACATGTCTACGATCAGCATAAGTGGAGGACATTATAAATACGCAGTCGACTCACCCATATTCCTCGACAGTTTCTCAGCATCCCTCCACCACCCCGTCTCCTCACACTCGCCCGGTTATCTTCCTAACCAAATCTCACACTCGCCTGGTTATCTTCCTAACCAGAATACGAGGGGAGTACTCTGGGTTCAGGCCAAGTACTCTCCTCGGACAGCACGCCAAATACGCATACTATTTATTTGTAAGTGTGAACTCGTGAATCATGCTGTTGTGATTGGCACAAGGCCACAGGACACCAGCATGCTTGCTAGTGTCATATTGCTTAATTGAAATATTGAATTTTAATAACATTCATTTGCACATATTTGCATTTGTGTGGCTTACCTGTAGAGAAAGTGAGTCCTCTTTGCAAACACACTATAATGGGAAACCCATAGATTCAGGAAAGGACCAAACAAAAGCAATGCTGACAGCAACAAATGAAAATGACGTCGAAATGATGAGTTGCCAAGAAGTCCAGCTGCCAGGTCAGTAATGACCACAAGGATAGAGTTTAGAAACATTTGTATTTTCCTTAACCACACCAGCAAATTACAGTTAATATGGTTTGGTTGTTGTTAGAGTTTCTCTCAGAAATCCTACAAAAACTTCCTCAGTGACAGCTGCAATGTATCAGAGTTGCAAAAATCCCACTATTGTAACATGTAAAAAAATACACAGTTATTAAACAGTAAGCATGTCCAACGATAAATTCAAATGTCTTTTCCGACTGACAGTTTGCAATAGAATGTTCTCATTCACAGGAATGACTTTTTTAGCAATGCATGTATTAGATATGCTTCTGTAGTTACAGTCACATATATTGATGCATTTAATCGAGGTATAAAATGGCATGTGCTACTTTAGAAGTTTCCTCTTCTTACACTCGGTGTCCTCTAACCTTCAGGAGATTTTCACAGCCTATCTCTCCTCTGATCTGTATCTTTCCGGAAATCTGTGAGCACTCCCCCTTTATGTGCTTGCAGCCAACAACTTCCGTTTACTCCTTGCATCCAAGAGAAAGAAAATCCTGTTCATTCCTGATTCCCATGTTCTTTAAATCCGTGAGTCTCTTTCATTTCTCTAGCAGCACAACTGCTCTAACAGAGAGTTTCTTGCACCTTTCACATGGCCCACTCACTCCCCACCCCCTCAGAACAGAAAAAGAAATGTTGTCGCCTTCTGTACATTCGTGTTGGCGGGTGTCATGTTGCAATTACACAGTTCTGTTTGAAAATGCTCTGTAATTGTATTGTCGTTAGTTAATAAACAATTGTTGCTCAAAAAACGAAATGACAAATGTGAATTGACAATGAAAAATTACATGTTAATGTTCACAACAGGTAATGTGAATGTGATTAACCGTTGAACATCTCGGCAACACATTTTAGTGCTCTTTTTCAAAAGATGAGTGCAAAGTAATGCTCTTAAAATGTCAGTGGTTCACTGCTGTATAAATGTCAGTAAATGCTATGTACAGTGGGGTACTTCAATTCATCTATATTTAGCTCTAACCTTTGTACTGTATCTTCATCCCTCTCTGCTGCTTTCTCCATTCTTAGATTCAGCTGTTGGTGCTGCCTGTCTCTGTCAATCACTGAGTCCCTTTATGGCCTCCACTGTCTGCACCAACTGCATTATCTTCTCTGGCTCTTCCAAACACCAGTCTGCTCTCTCTCCCAGGCTTTCTTTAATTAGCTCCATATTAAGATAAATGTAATGTCTTTGGTATGTATTTTAAGAACATGCAGTGTGTACACACTGGTGAAGTATTCCTGTAAATAAACGTATTCCTCTCCTACTGTTTTTCATATAACATTCAAGACACATTCATATTTTCACAAAATAAAGGGTTTTATATGATAGTTGTTTTTTAGTTCATGTTTAGATGAAGATTGTAAATGGAACTATTAAAGCTGAAAGCAGCGATGAAAGGGCCCTTGCACCCGGGCTCACCGCCACCCGGTGGCCTTAGGAAAACTGTGAACACTGGCCGATAGTCATTTAAGTGGATAAATAGAGGAGAAATATGGCAAAGTCATTTAGATGCACCACAGCTCCTGCTGCCAGCAGGTGGTGCTTTGACTATAACTAAATATTGCCATGTAGATGTCTTCAGGCCAGGACTATTATCAAACGTGAAGTTTGGAGCAGATCGGACATTGTATCCCTGAGTTACAACAACTTCCTGTTTAGTGGCGTTAATCACATACATTAGCACTTAGCCAAGTGTTGCATGATTTGATGTGTTTCTAGCATGTCTGGTACTTCATGGCATATACAAATGTGTTTCTGGGAGTTTATTACAGTGTAAAGCATGTCATTTTCTGTTGCCAGCAGGTGGCGCTATGACTAACTGAATATTGGCATATAGATGTCTTTAGGCCAGGACTCTTATCACACATGTGAAGTTTGGGGCAGGTTGGACATTGTATGCCTGAGTTACAGCAGCTTCCTCTTTCATGGCGAAACATCAGAATTTGTCAGGCCGCCACAGACATGCCCTTCAACGAAAACTCAAGATCTTCGCAATTTAACGTCGCAAAGGCCTTTAGATTAGACTGACCAAACATGATGTTGATCTGATTAAAGCACTAGGAGGAGTTTGTTAAAGTACAGTGTCTGGAAATGGCAAAAACTGCAAAAATTTTGCAAAATATCTCACTTCCAGTTGGGTTTACAGATTTTGCACCCAGGGACTTTTTTGTAGGGATTGGGCTGACATCTGTCTACCGAATTTCATACCTGTAAGTGAAACATAGCGCGAAGGGCGCTTAATTGAAATTTCGTAGGTGGCGCTATGGAGCCATTTTGCCACACCTAATTTTGAAACCCATATCAGACGTAAATTTTCACCATTTCTGACGCGTGTGCAAAGTTTCATGAGTTTTCGAGCATGTTTAGGCCCTCAAAAATGTGATTCATTTCAGAGAAGAATAATTGACTGAGCAATTACAATAGGGTCCTTACACCATCGGTGCTCGGGTCCTAATTAAAAGCAAAGCAAGCTAGGCTATATAGACCTTGTGGGTAGACACCATATTGAATTTTACACAAATGAAAATAAGGCTGTGAGGGATAGGTCCTAGATAACATGTAATTTTAAAAAATCACAACTTTCAAAACCGTTTAATGGAGTTTCTGTCAACTAAAAGTCTTTTCTAAAGATGTTTCATCAGCCGAACAATTTGCATCGTTAAATAACAATCCATTTAACAAATTGTAGGCTACGTCTAGCCTCGTTTTCATTCCTGTCAAAAATTAAGTATGTGCTACCCTGACTAAAATCTATATTCAAGCCACGAATGTTTTATCACATCATACAGATATCAATAACCTATATGTAATGATGTTAAGTTGATCATCAGGTTGAAGATTTCATATGTCACTCACAGAGAGAGAGAGAGAGAGAGAGAGAGAGAGAGAGAGAGAGAGAGGGTTTCCATGTTTTATAAGGACTTTACATAGACATAATGATTTTTATACTGTATAGACCTACTCTATATATATTTTTATACTTTTATACTGAGTCGGTATACTGTCAAACTATATTAATATCCCCTACCCCTAAAAACAACCCTCACAGAAAACTGTATTATTTTAAATACGTGTATGTTTTTGTACAATCGATTTAATAAAAACCTGTGCTTAATGAACTATTGGCTACCCTGTTTTCAGCTTGTGCTCATTGGATTCAACTGTTTACCAGAAGGAGGCGCTTTAAAGGAATTAAAAAAAAAAAAAAAAAAATCCTTTCTTCAACCGAAGAGCTACTTGATCATGGTATCTTATGCAATGACGCCCCCTGGTTCTTGAACTGAGGTTTCACAAGATTCAAATACAATTTAAAGTTGCGCTGTATGAAGTCAGAATATCTTTCAAAATAAGGTTTATTATTACAGTTTTTTTTTTTTTTTAAATCGCTAGGACACATTTCTCAATACTTGCGTCACTTTTTAAAACTCTTCACACAGTTCTTCTAACCAGCTTTCATCTTGGCACAGCAGTTAACTTCACATTCAAAATGCACTAAAATTACCAAAACAATTTATTCACTCAAATCAACTTATTCTTCCAGAACATTAGCAAAGGTTTTAAATCAACAAATACACTATGTCACTTATAAAACATCGACCTAAAAAACACTAACATCAGGTAGCATTATACCACTGTTTTCTTTTGTAAAATATCTTTGACAGAATGACAGTTAAAAAGTGTACATGCTTGCAAAATTCTAATAGCTTTTTGTTTCTTCGAGGGTATATAATATTTCACTTCATTTTTAAATGCTATAAAACATGTTTTTTTTTTTTACCTGAAAATGTATGGATATAAAATTTGGCCATTAAAATAAAATTTCCATCAACATTTCCAACAATAAAATCAAGTATATTTTGCCAAAAAAAAAAAAAAAAAAAAGACACGTAAGGGCAGTGCCAAAATAAATGAACAGCTGTCTCCAGCTTCTGCTTGCAAAAGCTACAGCTTACATCTATGTCTTTTTTAAATTTAATTAAATAATGTTTAGCAGGGTATATTTTGTGGAGAAGCTTAAAAGACACTTCTTTAACCTTGTTTGTTAAGAGATACCGATTAGGCAGAAGCCAGACTTTTTTCCAATCAACATCACTACTGCTATAGAGTACCTCAGGGATGACGAGTTTTTGTAGGCTAACCCGGAAGTTAGCGGCGCATGGGTTCCCTCGATCGAAAGCCTATGCATTTTTCCCATAGACTTTTGGAAAATCGCAAAAAATAAGCTCTGTGTTTAACAAAGCGTTATGACACTTACACGTTTTGTCTATCAAGATAATCTTTACAAGTTAACAACATTTGTACATTTTGAAGCCTAAATAAAGTCGTCAGATATAAAAAGCTAACAGTAGGCTATAAACGGACTACAGCACACCGCGGATCAACGTCACCACCACCAAGCTTCCTCAAACTTTATTTAGAAAACAACTTTATTTAAAAACATGTTCGCTGATTATGATCTGCGCTGTGTATGAATACTTATCCACTTTTTAATGAGAAATGCTGTCCAAATGTCCTGTTTGTCATGATGACGTCTAAAGTCCCCGCCAAAGAAAAAGTAGTCCCTTTTAGCAATTTGTTAGCAACTGCCGTTTTTAAGACACAATAAAGGTTTAAAAAAATCACAAGCGGGTTATAACTGGTGTGTTTTATCTCATAGATCAAAACATGAAAATATTTAGAAGCTTTGTTAACCACAGACCTTATTTCAGGTGATTTAGCAAAAACCCATTGACTTCGTGTGAATGAACCGGAAGTCCTAAAATGCTAACTTGCTTCTGGGATTTGCCTACAAGAATGTGCAATGTGCAATATGGCAGAATAAGTCCCGCCTTCTAAATAAGAGCCAATCGCCGACTGGTAAAGTCACGCGTCACTACAGCGGCCGTTAGAAGCTCCGGTTCCTATAGAAACAGTAAGATGCTCGCTTCCTATAGAGACGCGACTGCGCATGCGCTTGATCTAGCCTGAAAAAATGCCTTTTTTTTTGTCATGATTGAAGCGTTCAGAAACAAAATTTATGAGACAGTTGTTGTCAGATTTCATTGGTGATTTCAAATATTAAATTTAATCGAAAGCTTGGCAAACAGCTTTAGAGAATTTGATGTTTCCCCATTCAAAGAGACAGGAGCTACACGAGAGGCGTTTCAAAGATGGCCGCCGAGTGAAATGACTTGTCTTAAAGGGACTTTGTTATAATTCAATGCAGTATATGTTACATGGTCCATGTTTATTTTACAGAAAAAAAAAAAAAGATTCCTAAGTTTCCCCTTTTGAATGGATGATAATGAAATTGAAAGACTAATGCTTCTGTATGTGTTCAGTTTCATCTAATTGTTTTGATAGCATTTGATTTTTTTAAATTCAGAATATACTTCATAACTATATTACTGTAGAATTGTAGAAAATTTCAGTCTTATTCAGTTTTGTATTATGTTAATGTTTTGAACTTAAGTTATGAAAACAGTATGTAAGCATGTGCAAATTGGTGTGTAGGTATACAGAGTTTTGACGTTTTTTTGTGTCGAAGTGAGAAAAGAATTCATGTAATTTGAAAAATGCAGTTATTGAATGCATTTTGTGCCAAAGCAATGATAAATGATCCACAGTTTAGCCCACATAGATTTCTGTTGTGCTCACTTTGTGAAGAGTTTTGCAAAAGTGACCGAAATATTGAGAAATGTGTCCTAGTAATTGTAAAAAACTATTATTATCATTAATGCCTGAATGATGGGCTAGAGGGCAACAAATGACAAATGCCTACTTGTCAATATAGAATACTTAATTATTTATTATAATATTTCAAATTGATGGTTGGTAAGTGAACATTAAATCATAGCATTAGGCCTATAATACTGACTACAATTAATTTAACAATATTAAAGATTTAATATTAAAGTTTAATATTAAAGATTTACACTTCACTATTACAGCTTGTGTTAGACCATTATTAATGGAGATTATGAATGTGTATGAATCCTGTTTTTATTTAGATCTACATGGCCTTTTGGGATATAGACTCTCTCAAAGAAATTGTCCTTGAAGTATATTCTCTTCATCTCTACCTAAAGTATTCCTTGTACAGGCCTTATGCACATATAGATGCTCATCCCCTGTGATATATATGTTTGTTTATACCAATAAGAATGTGGTAGTATATACTTCTTTTAATCAAATGAATGTATTATTATATTTACCTTCATGTCATGTTATTTTGGGTTACACCAGAAAATATATGAGTGAGCCATATAATGAATCTTAACAATAATCATTATTTCATTGGGTAAACTGAAAATACAGATCAGGAATTGCTGAAAAAAAAAAAAAAAAAAAAAACTACAATTATACACAAATACTAATTACTGACACCCCAGACGTTCACTGGCTCTTAAAATATGATACATTTAAACTGGGCCCTTGAGAATGGCTGGAGTCACTGTGTCATTCTCCTAGAATGAACAGCATGTCTGCGGTTTATCAGCTGCCCTTATGCTTTAAATAACCACACAATAGTACCTTTAAAACATCCTGTAGATATACAGTATGAAACAACCCATCACACATTCTAATGCTCATAAAATACCATTTACAGACACATTAAAAATGAATTTCACCTTTATTTTTGTATCATATTCTTGGCCTTTAAACGTTTCGTATAATCAGTACATGCAAATTTACATCAGTACTGTAATAAATCCACGATAACTGGCCTGTTTTCATAGTAAATTCTCCACTGTTGATCACTTCTTATGTTGCAAAGCTCAAGGCTTAAATTATTAACAAGATGATTGGAGACAATTTTGCTTCATAACTACGTTTAACCTTTTAATAGGTTCTTATAATACCCAGATAAAATATGTTGTCTGTTCTCTTGAGTGAAGAGCACAGTCATCCATGGCTCTTACCATTAATCCTCTGCTAAAGCTTTGATTGACATCCAGGGCAGCTGCATGGCTGGGTGTGCTTCGTCCCGCCGCTGGGCTGGAATAACTGCTAAATCCATTCAGTTCAGAGATGATACAGACGCACTGACAAGCGTCATGCCCAATCGGTCATGAGGTTAAAAGCATTGTCTCAAATACTGAACTTTCAAGATGAGAGAATCCAATTAAAGAGGAATATTTTCATCGGTTTATTAAAAATAGTATTGACAATCCTGAATCAAGGTATAAATTAGGGGTTGTGCTAAGGTCACTTCTATTAGTATATATGTCTATATACTGTTTATTAGTATTTATCTAATGTTGCAAATATAGTGTATACATGCTAAAGGCTCGTGACCTCAAATGCCACTTTTTATTAAAAAAACTTGATGTAGATCTTTATTAAGAGTTGAACAAAGTGCTAATAAAGGACATTCACACTATTCAAGCACTGCTCTATGTGCTCTCAGACATCCTGTTTACTAAATAGGGGGTCAACATTGTTATGACAACCTGCTATCCTGTTACTTTTTGTTTGGAACATTAGGACTGTTTAATGGCCATATATAAGTAGTCTATTGTGACTGTGCTTGTTTGGGGAATGGTGTGACTGTGAGACCTCTCAGGAATGAGGAAAGCAGAATACTCCTATGGCTAATAGCCACCAAATGTATGTTACATCTAGCACCTTGTTATCCTTTCTTAATGCTGTCAGAAACCTTTCAGTAACTACTTTTATCTCAGCTGTATCTTGTTGAAGCTGGAATGATGAGGGTGCTTACATGTTGTGATTCCTTTTAAAAAAACATAGGTAGGCCTAATGAAAGTCTTGGTTTGGTAAAACTTTGTAGTAAGACTGTATAGATTAACATAAAATAGTTAACATCAAGTATTATTAAACATTACTTTTATAAGTTTTATAGTTATTATCTTATTAAATATAATACCTAATTATAATAATTATCTTGTTTAATGCAAATTTCTACATATAGGCCTAGTTATACATGCATAACATTTAAAGTTGTATATGTTGTATGTATAATGACTAACAATAATTGATAGTATATTTATAAATTATATACAATTATTTAAATGTATTATAATTTATAAGTATGATTTAGAACTTTACATAAAATAAAATGATCTTTGTTAGTTCTTCATACCTAATGCCTTAAAGGGTTAGTTCACCCAAAAATTTAAAAAAGTCACGTGATTTCAGCAGTTTGGCAGTTTGACACGCGATCCGAACCATTGATTCGAAACAAAAGATTCGAAGCAGTGTTTTGAAATCGGCCATTACTAGATATTGTTGAAAAGTCGTTTTTTTTTTTTTTTTTTGGCGCACAAAAAGTATTCTCATCACTTTATAATATTAAGGTACAACCACTGAACTCACATGAACTGTTTTAAATATGTTTTTAGTACCTTTATGGGCACTGAAAGTGTAAATTAACTTGCTGGCAATAGAGGCCTCACTGAGCCATCGGATTTCATCAAAAATATCTTAATTTGTGTTCTGAAGATGAACGAAGGTCTTACGGGTGTATAACGACATGAGGGTGAGTAATTAATGACAGAATTTTCATTTTTGGGTGAACTAACCCTTTAACCTTATTGAAAAGTGTTAGCCATTTTTTAATTATTTAAAGCTGAATATTAAAACAGTACCTGTTTAAGAGTCAGTTCAGATGGATGTCCAGTATTGGTACAATAACTATGTGCAAAATAAATCCCACAGGTGACAGATCCAACCCACAGGTTATTGATGTGAGTTTAGCCATAATAAATGTCATGACCACTGTTCTGCAGTGACAGGAACATGACAAGGTGTTGAAGGGTCCCTCTGGTGAACACTCCGAGTTGGCTGGGAATCTGCTGCATTAGTGACGTCCCCTGATAATCTGCCATAACAAGAACCATCAGCACCCCTGCCTGCCACCATACCACTGGACACCATATACTATTGCCTCTTATGAAGCTCTTCTATTTCTAAATACACTTCTTTGTCAGTATCAAGACAAAACAATGAAAAGGCAACATTTAGGATACCGGATTTTGTAATGTTGAAACAGAATCTTAGTCGTTTGCAGACTTTCTTAAAGAAACTGTTTCAAAGTTTGGAGTAAACGTTTTGGTAACACTTTACAATAAGGTTCATTTGTTAGCTTTAGTTAAAGGGATAGTTCACCCAAAAATGAAAATTCTGTCATCATTTACTCACCAAGTTGTTCCAAACCTGTATGATTTTTTTTGTTCTGCTGAACACAAAGGAAGATATTTGGAAGAATGTCAGTAACCAAACAGATCTTGCCCCTCATTGACAGTATTTATTTTTCCTGGCAAGCTCTGTTTGGTAACTGACATTCTTCCAAATATCTTCAAAAAGAATTTTCATTTTTGGGTGAACTATCCCTTTAATGTATTAACTAACATGAACTAGCCATGAGCAATACATTTGTTCCTGTATTTGTTAATCTTTGTTAATGTTAGTTAATAAAAATTCAGTTGTTCATGTTAGTTCACAGTACATTAACTAATGTTAACAAATACAACTCTTGATTTTAATAATGTATTAGTAAATGTTGAAATTAACATTAACAAAGATTAATAAATGCTGTAGAAGTGAAGTTCATTATCAGTTCATGTTTACTAATGTAGTTAACTAATTAACCTTATTGTAAAGTGTTACCATTTTTTTTTTATGTTTTAAAGTCCCCAGGGCTGCATTTATTTGATAAAAATACAGTAAAACATTAATACTGTGAAATATTATTACAATAAAAAATGTTTACTATTTGAATATATTATAATATGTAATTTATTCCTGTGATGGCAAAGCTGAAATTTCAGCATCATTACTCCAATGTTCAGTGTCACATGATCCTTCAGAAATCATTCTAATATGCTGATTTGCTGCTCAAGAAACATTTCTTATGATTATTTATTTAAAACCAAGCCTTGTTGTTAGCGGAACCCTCTGGGGGTTCATGTTTTAATTTTATGTTTTAATCTTATACATTTGTGTTTTAAAAAATTTCCAGCACAATCTCACTGTCCTCCTGCAGTTTCCTTGGGGTTGTCGTGTTTTTCGTTTTACATGTTGAAAACAGCTTAATTTTTGTGGAATCTGTGATTATGAGGGTGAGTAAATGATGAATTTTCATTTTTTGGTGGACTATTACTTTAACTTCAGGATGGAAAAACACAATGTATTTATTACCTGTGTTGAATTTCTTTAAATTCTATGAATTTAGTAAGTTCCTGTCATTCTAATTTAACTTCCTGTGTGTGACCAAATGTAAGATAAAAGGGAGCAAGTTCTTAGATTCTGAATTTTGCCCAACCCTGCAGTGTAGTAACATAAAAAGAGAAGTAATTTGGCATATTATGGCTTTATCTACAGTAAACTATATACAGAGCAGTAAATGTCATCTTGTATAGCTTGGCGTGTGCTGGGATTAGTCCATATGACCTTATGTTCTCTAGAGTACAGCAGTTTAAAGCCGATGTTGGGCCTGTTCAGCTGACAGGGTGGGGCACATGAGGGGAGGGATGGAAACTAAAAGACTAAAGCACTTGGCTTGATATAACCACAGTATCAGCATAGTGGATGCTGCCCTAAGGAAAGGCCAGAACCCCATAGCTTTAAAACACAGTGTCCTGGACCATAACAAAACTACAGATAAGAGAAGGCCCTAGATAAATTAATGTGTGAGTGATAGGTGAAGGGCCAAAGAATCAGAGATGGAGAATATGTATTCCTGTGACTCACACAAAAGATATTCAGCATTCCTGGCCATCAGCCTGAACTCTTACAATGGTGCACCTCTGCCAGGGCACAGAAAGATTGGCTTGTTTAATATGTTTGATGTGGAGGGGGCTCACAGGTCAGATGTCCTTGGCCTTATAGGGTTAGGGCAGTCGAGGTTATAAATCCCATCTCTGCTATTGTGCTGAATCTCAGCATACTGTCCATCGGCCCCTGTGTGGTTTTTCGTGTGTACATTCTTTCCTAGGACTACATATATTGTGCTATTGCTGTACTGTTTTTGTGTTATACATATACTTTATGAGTACATTTTCTTTGTATTTTAGGAGGAATCGCAAACACCTGGAGCCTCCATCTGCATCTGCTGTCTGTCATTAACCTAATAGGTAAATTTATGTTACCGATGCAAGAACTGGATGATTGCATTGAAAATCACTTAAACTGCATTCTAGTTCTTCTTTCTAGTTCTCAAGTCCTTCTTTTTTATAATTTAAGGTTAACAATGGGTGATGCTGAAATGGCAGTTTTTGGGGCCGCAGCTCCTTACCTGCGGAAGTCCGACAGGGAGCGTCTTGAGGCGCAAACGAAACTATTCGACTTAAAGAAGGAATGCTTTGTGCCGGATCCAGTGGAGGAGTTTGTTAAAGCCACCATCACAAGTCGAGAGGGTGACAAAGTCACTGTGGAGACAGAGAGAGGGAAGGTCAGTGCAAAAAGTACATGATTTCCATCTTTTATGAGTGTGTGAAAAAAAAAACCCCAAGGCATTTGTGAATATTTGATCAGCCACTATGTAATTTAGATATTTTAGTATGATCCAAAATCATTACTGGTATGAACTCCTTTTACACACACACATATTTATAAAACATTTAACACGGTTGCATTTTTTAAGGAGGCTTCATTTCTCAAAGTCTCAAAATAGGCTACATAATGAACAATTCATCGAACAGATAAACAGTATACTCAAAAAATTTAAGCTGAACATTGTACAACTAAGTCAACAATCATTTAAACCAGTTTTTTTTTTTTTTTTTTGAAAAGTCATGTTTTAATTTTATACATTTGTGTTTTAAAAATGTTACATTTTTATTCAATTTAATTTGGCATTGATATTTCTTGGAGATTTTGTTTGGAAAAACCCGTTCTAAATTTTATCCTTTATTTGTATAGACTGTTACTGTCAAAGAGAGTGAAATTATGCAACAGAATCCCCCCAAATTTGATAAAATTGAAGACATGGCGATGCTGACCTTTCTCAATGAGCCTGCTGTGCTGTTTAACCTCAAAGAGCGTTATGCAGCATGGATGATCTATGTGAGTATACAGGAATCTCAAATGCTTCTTTGAAACCAATCATTTATACTTTTAACTAAAAACTCTACCAACACTTCTGTTCTACAGACGTACTCAGGGCTGTTCTGTGTCACCGTCAACCCTTACAAGTGGCTGCCAGTGTACAATCAGGAGGTGGTTACAGCCTATAGAGGGAAGAAGAGGAGTGAAGCTCCTCCTCACATCTATTCCATCTCTGATAACGCCTACCAGTACATGCTGGCAGGTAATACGCAAAAAATAACCAACAAAACAAAAATGATAAAATTTACAGACAATGACATCAGCACTTATAAGTAAAAGAAAACAAAAATGGATATTTCTGTTATTCTGTCCTTGAACAGACCGAGAAAACCAGTCTATTCTTATCACGTAAGTTAAAAAGCACACCGCATGTATAGTCACTATTTTGCCACTTAACTTTTTTAAGTCTTCTGTATTTATGTTTATATGAGTAACTTAGCAAAGCTACTGACATTGCATTAAATGGGTAGTTCACGTTTACTCATCTAACATGTCGTTGAAAGTCATATGACTTTACTTCTTCCACAAAGATATCTTGTAGAATGTCCAGGCTGCTCTTGTCCATACAATTCAAGTGAACTCTAAAACTATTATATAATAATTTTGATGTCAGACAAATTTTATTTTTTGAGTTAAAGAACATTCTTTATAGACACTGTGGCCATATTATCCATTTCTCAAGATAATAGTGTTTATTTATGACCCTAGTGGAGAGTCTGGTGCTGGGAAAACTGTGAATACTAAAAGAGTCATTCAGTACTTTGCCAGCATTGCAGCAAGTGGAGTGAAGAAGGACTTGACTGCTCAGAACAAGGTGCTATTTTAAGAAAGGGACAAATATAGATGTGCAGACAAAGATTTTAATGTTTTAAATATGTTTTTACCTTCTTCTGGGATTTGATCTCCTTATCCAGGGAACCCTGGAGGATCAAATTATACAGGCTAACCCTGCATTGGAGGCCTTTGGTAATGCTAAGACCATCAGAAATGACAACTCCTCAAGATTTGTAAGTGAACATGTACTAAATCAAAATTGCAGAGTGTCAGTTTTATGCAACATGGTGTAAGGAGGCTGTTCTACATATTTTTCTTTAGGGAAAATTTATTCGAATTCACTTCGATACAAGGGGGAAACTGGCATCTGCTGACATTGAAACATGTATGTCATAGCTCTCTTTTTGCAAATATTTCATAATTTCAAAATCATTTCATTCTAGTGTATATTTACATGACAATGATGTGCTAAAAATTGAAAAGTTTTTCCTTTGTTTTTTTTTGTGTACAGACGACAACATTGTCAAATGATTCAAATGACTAAAAATGCTGTATTATGCATGCCAGGCCAGTAGTTGGCAATGTCACTTTGTAAAGAAACACTATGATTTTGCTGAGTTAGATGCGTTCCTGGGTCATTCCTGTCTGAAAATTTAATCTTAACCATTTCCCTACCCCTAAACCTAAACCTACTCAAAAGTTATCCCTAAAATCAAAGGGAAATGATAGGTGAATAACACTGATGTAGAAGTATCTAACCCTGGTTGTAAGCCTAGACTTGACATAAACTGTAAACTTGTCCCTCAAATTTGACTGGTTTGACTGATCCAGGAACATGTTGCACTTGGTGAAATCAGGTTCTGCCAACAGGCAATAAGCATGCGCATGATGTCACCATTTTCACAAAGTCATATTTTTGTAGTTTCCAAAAACTCGCACTTTGAAAGTCGTTTTTAAAAGTTTGCATTTTCAGGTCCCCAAAACGCCGTTGTCGTAAAATGAACAACCAAAACACATAAAACATTTTCCATTTTTAGATTAAAATGGTGTCGTGTAAACGGCCCCTTAAATTATTATTTAATGAGTGAAAATGCAATTAGAAAATATAGTAAATTACTTGTACATTATAAAACTTGTTCTTTCTATTTGTCTAGACCTCCTAGAGAAGTCTCGTGTGACCTTTCAGTTAAAGGCTGAGAGAGACTATCACATCTTCTATCAAATCTTGTCCAACAAAAAACCTGAGATCCTTGGTGAGCAAATTAAGTAACTTCAGATACTCAATAAATAATACAAAACCTAGACAGAGTTGAATGTAATCTTGTACTCTCTCTCTTCTGTTGAAACTGTATAAACAGAGATGTTACTAGTGACAGCAAACCCCTATGACTACGCATTCATCTCTCAGGGAGAGACCACAGTTCCTTCCATTGATGATGCTGAGGAGTTAATGGCCACTGATGTAATTTTCTTGTCATTAAAGCTGGATAAAAACCATAATGATCTTTGGCAACATAACATTCATGTTTTAAGGCATTAAAGCTTTCTACTTTCACAGAGTGCCTTTGATATCTTGGGCTTCACACAAGAAGAAAAGAACTCTGTGTACAAACTGACTGGAGCCATTATGCACTACGGCAACATGAAGTTCAAGCAAAAGCAGCGAGAGGAACAAGCAGAATCTGATGGAACTGAAGGTAAGGAATGAAAGCTTATATCAAAATGCAGTAAATTCAGATCACCTCTGTGAATTTCTTCATTTCTGTCATTTCAATCTTGATTTCCAGATGCTGACAAAGCAGCATATCTAATGGGTCTAAATTCTGCTGACCTCATTAAGGGTCTTTGCCATCCAAGGGTCAAAGTTGGAAACGAGTGGGTCACCAAAGGACAAAATGTCCAGCAAGTAAGTAGTCGTAATCCAAGCTGACAAAAATGACATAACAAAAAAGCAAAAGAAAACTTTTTTTGTGCTGGTTATTTCAGGTGAACTACGCTATCGGAGCCTTATCAAAATCAGTGTATGAGAAAATGTTTCTCTGGATGGTGGTGAGAATCAACCAGTCTCTGGAGACCAGGCAGCCTCGCCAGTACTTCATTGGAGTGTTGGATATTGCTGGCTTTGAGATCTTTGATGTGAGTACTGAATGCCTAGCTTAACACACAAATTACACCTCAGCATTTCAATATTTTCAATAATTTCTATATTTTTCATACATAAAACTGTTACTATAATTACGTTATTACAAATTCATGTATAGTTCAACACCTTTGAGCAACTCTGCATCAACTTTACAAATGAGAAACTGCAACAGTTTTTCAACCACCACATGTTTGTGCTGGAACAAGAGGAGTATAAGAAAGAAGGGATCGAATGGGAGTTCATTGACTTTGGCATGGACTTACAGGCCTGCATCGATCTCATTGAGAAAGTGAGTCACCAATGATTTCTACAACAAGTTTTAATTACAGCAAGTATATGCGTTTCTTTGACATCACCATTTTTTCCATATTCCTGATTCTTTCAGCCTATGGGCATCATGTCGATCCTTGAAGAGGAATGCATGTTTCCCAAAGCCAGTGATACAACCTTTAAAGCAAAGCTTTATGACAACCACCTTGGGAAATCAAACAACTTCCAGAAACCCAGGATTGTGAAGGGCAAGCCAGAGTCTCACTTTGCCCTGGTTCACTATGCTGGTATAGTGGATTACAACATCAACAACTGGCTGGTAAAGAATAAGGACCCCCTCAATGAAACCGTGGTTGGACTGTACCAGAAATCTTCACTGAAGTTGTTGGCTTTATTGTTTGCCAACTATTGTGTAGATTCAGGTGAGTATGTAATGTCTTTTCAAAAATAAAGTACTTTAAGTAATGTGCGGTTATATGACGTGAAAATCAAGCTATAAATCCATAGTGTCCACACTGTATCAAACTTTTGAATTATTTTTTCCAGCTGACAGTGCAAGTGGAAAAAAAGAAAAGAAGAAGAAAGGGTCATCTTTCCAGACAGTGTCTGCACTTCACAGGGTATGTCAATGCCTGTTAATACCTAAAAACTATTTGTTCTATCCTAGTCAAAATTTGCTAACAAGTGATTCCTTACAGGAGAATCTTAACAAGCTAATGACAAACCTGAGATCAACACATCCTCACTTTGTACGGTGCATCATCCCCAATGAGACAAAGACTCCTGGTGCGATGGAGAACCCTTTGGTCATGCACCAACTGCGCTGTAACGGTGTACTAGAAGGCATTAGGATCTGCAGGAAGGGCTTCCCCAACAGAATCCTGTATGGGGACTTTAAACAGAGGTACCATGAGTTAAGGGAAGGAAAAAATATTACCAAAATTCACTGCAACACCTGCTTGTTTAATTTTTGAATACCTCCTTCGGTGATTCTGCAGATATCGCATCTTAAACCCTGCAGCTATCCCTGAGGGACAGTTCATAGACAGCAAGAAAGGAGCAGAGAAACTGCTGGGTTCTCTGGAGATCGACCACCAGCAGTACAGGTTTGGGCACACTAAGGTAAGTCATGTAACACCACCTACTAGGAATACGTGAAATGCTGTAAAAGGAAAAGATTGTGATAACTTAATGTCCACTATTATATCAGGTATTTTTTAAGGCTGGTCTTCTTGGCCAACTGGAGGAGATGAGAGATGAGCGTCTATCAAAGATAATCACTTCAATTCAAGCAAGGTCTCGTGGTCTTCTCTCAAGGGCTGAGTACCAAAAGATGGTAGAACGCAGGTAATGCTTATCCCATACATTATTTATTACTTAAACTAGTGATGTGTGTTTATATGTGCTGTTGAATGGCATTTGATATGATTATATATATATATATTTTTTTTTTTGTATTCTCTGCAAAAAAAAGGGATGCCTTGCTTGTGATTCAGTGGAATGTACGTGCATTCATGAGTGTCAAGAATTGGCCCTGGATGAAACTCTTCTTTAAAATTAAACCATTACTGAGATCTGCTGAAGCAGAGAAGGAAATGGCCAATATGAAAGAGGAGTTCTTGAAGCTCAAGGAAGCTTATGCAAAGTCTGAAGCTCGTAGAAAAGAACTTGAGGAAAAAATGGTGACTCTTCTTCAAGAAAAGAATGACCTTCAACTTCAAGTGCAGGCGGTAAGGTTGTAAAATTTAATAAATAAAAGATTGGAATAAACAGTATGTAATTTTATGCATGAATCTTTTTAATCTTTTTAATGCAAATAGGAACAAGACAATCTCTGTGATGCTGAAGAGCGGTGTGAAGGTCTGATCAAAAATAAGATTCAGATGGAGGCTAAAACCAAAGAGCTCACAGAGCGGCTTGAGGATGAGGAGGAGATGAACGCAGAGCTGACAGCCAAGAAGAGAAAGCTGGAGGATGAATGCTCTGAGCTGAAGAAAGATATTGATGATCTGGAGCTGACTCTGGCTAAAGTGGAGAAAGAGAAGCATGCTACTGAGAACAAGGTTTCATACAAACTGTAATTAACTGTGAAAAGGAAATGTCCACCTCTCATAAAGTGTTTACTTAATATTATCTTTATACACACAGGTGAAGAACCTGACAGAAGAAATGGCAGCTTTAGATGATATCATTGCCAAGCTGACAAAAGAGAAAAAAGCCCTTCAGGAAGCTCATCAGCAGACACTGGATGACCTGCAAAGTGAGGAGGACAAAGTCAACACCCTCACTAAGGCAAAAGTAAAGCTAGAGCAGCAGGTGGATGATGTAAGTAAGCTAAGCTCCTTCCATGATTATTATTTTTTGTTGTTTTGTGAAGAAACAAGCATGTTTGTTGCAGCATATTAAGAATTTCTTTTGTTAAATCTGTTAGCTTGAAGGATCTCTAGAGCAAGAAAAGAAAATCCGAATGGATCTAGAAAGAGCTAAAAGAAAACTTGAAGGAGATTTGAAGTTAACCCAGGAGAGTATAATGGACCTGGAGAATGACAAGCAGCAACTGGAAGAACGACTGAAGAAGTAAGACAAACTACTTTATTAGTTTATTATTGTTGTTTTGAATGTTTGAACGTCATAATGAAATAAAGTCCATAATTTCATTTTTAGAAAAGACTTTGAAATCAGTCAGCTCAACAGTAAAATTGATGATGACCAAAACATAATTATCCAACTACAAAAGAAAATCAAGGAGCTGCAGGTACTTTATAATACCATGCTTAATGATCTGTTCTGTTGATCATTGTAATGTATATTTTGAAGGGAAAACTCAACTTCTCTCTATGCTAGGCTCGAGTTGAGGAGTTGGAGGAAGAGCTTGAGGCAGAAAGAGCTGCCAGAGCCAAGGTGGAGAAACAGAGAGCAGATTTAGCCAGAGAGCTGGAAGAGATCAGTGAGAGACTGGAGGAGGCTGGAGGATCTACAGCTGCTCAGATTGAGATGAATAAGAAACGAGAGGCAGAGTTTCAGAAACTTCGCAGAGACCTTGAAGAGGCCACTCTGCAGCATGAGGCCACTGCCGCCACACTGAGAAAGAAACAAGCTGACAGTGTGGCTGAACTCGGAGAGCAGATAGACAATTTGCAGAGAGTCAAGCAAAAACTGGAAAAGGAGAAAAGTGAACTCAAGCTGGAGCTGGATGATGTGGTCTCCAGCATGGAGCATATTGTCAAGTCCAAGGTGACTTTTAGCCATAAAATTTGGTGTTAGAATAAAGATCTTTAATTTTTTGTTAGTTTGTTTTTGTTTTTACTTCTGGAGAATGTCTATACTAATGCAATATTTACTCAAATAGACTAATATGGAGAAAATGAACAGAACTCTGGAAGATCAACTGAATGAATTCCGTAACAAGTGTGAAGAAACTCAAAGGACCCTCAATGACTTTACAACCCAGAAGGGAAAGCTTCAGGCAGAAAATGGTAAATCAACAATCTTGTCTTAACTATAAAATGGTGACAATTTTATAAAACAACAACGGTTTACTTGCCTGTTTCTTTCAAAACATTAGATGAATATGCGAGACAGATAGAAGAAAAGGAATCATTAATCTCTCAGCTGACAAGGGGTAAGAACTCCTTTAGTCAACAACTGGAGGACTTGAAAAGGCAGTTAGATGAAGAAATGAAGGTAACATACATTTGTCCACTTCTCCTATATTTCTACTACTGCTTGTACTTCAAGTAATGTAAAATCTTCTACAACAAAGTGTTCAAACAAATCTTTTTCTAGGCGAAAAATGCTCTCGCCCATGCACTGCAATCAGCCCGGCATGACACAGATCTGCTCAGAGAGCAGTATGAGGAGGAGCAGGAGGCCAAAGCAGAGCTACAGAGAAGCATGTCTAAGGCTAATTCTGAGGTGGCTCAGTGGAGAACCAAGTATGAAACTGATGCCATACAGAAGACTGAGGAGCTGGAGGAAGCAAAGTAAGATATGAAAGCTTTATAACTCTAAGGACATGAATGTACAGGATTTTGGGAACCATTCGAAAGGACCCAGCAATGACTAGCCCATCCTACTTGTGTTTTTTGTATTGATCTCTAAAAACAAGTTAATGCTCAGCACATTTCAGTTTAGGTTTTTGTGAACTTTTTGGAGTTCCACTTCTCAATATACTGTTCTTTTAATTACTTCCATGCAGGAAGAAACTGGCACAGCGTTTGCAGGAGGCTGAGGAGGCCGTGGAGGCAGTAAATGCTAAATGCTCTTCCCTTGAAAAGACTAAACACAGACTCCAGAATGAAATCGAAGATTTGATGGTGGATGTGGAGAGATCCAACACTGCTGCTGCAGCTTTAGACAAGAAACAAAGACACTTTGATAAGGTAGTATGTAAACGAGAGACTAAAACATGTAGACATAATTGTATGAATTCACCTTTATATATATAGAGAGAGAGAAAAGGAGATTTCAGAAACTTACACCAGTGAAAAGATTAGACAGACCTACTCATTCTTTATTATTACTATTTTCCAATCTTTATATTAATATTAAAATCATCAGAGTTATGAAATAAAACTAATGGGACGTGAATGACCAAAAACATGTTAAGCAAATAAAACATTTTATATTGCAAGTTTTATATTGTAAATCCACACTTTTCCATTCCAACTCATCTATTTAAAAAATGTATTCAATTAATTTTATTAAATTATGATTAAATCAACATTCAATATCAAGTTTTTCCTTTCAGGTCTTATCTGAATGGAAACAGAAGTATGAGGAGTCTCAGTGTGAACTGGAGAGCTCTCAGAAGGAGGCAAGATCTTTGAGCACAGAACTGTTCAAGCTGAAGAACTCCTATGAGGAATCGTTGGATCACCTGGAGACCATGAAGAGAGAGAACAAGATTCTGCAAGGTTCTTACTTTACAAAATTCTGCTATTTTGTATATGTTTGTACAAAATTATAAGTATGTATCTATGGGTTATCCAAATGCTAATGTAATTTTTCCTTTAGAGGAGATCACTGATCTGACCGAACAGCTTGGCGAGAGTGGGAAGACAATCCATGAGTTGGAGAAGGTCCGTAAACAGCTGGAACAAGAAAAAGCAGAGATACAAGCTGCTCTAGAAGAGGCCGAGGTAGGAGGGTGGCGACAAAAAAAAAAAATAAATAAATGAAAAGATAAATGAATGAAAAGAAGTGCAATGATGACATGAGTAAGCTTATTCTGTTTTTACAGGGTTCTCTGGAGCATGAGGAGGGTAAAATCCTGAGGGCCCAGCTAGAATTTAACCAAATAAAAGCTGACATTGAGCGCAAGCTGACTGAGAAAGATGAGGAATGGGAGCAGTCAAAGAGAAACCAACAGAGGACCATAGACACCTTGCAAAGTGCTTTGGAGTCTGAAACTCGTAGCAGGAATGAGGCTCTCAGGATAAAGAAGAAGATGGAAGGAGATCTAAATGAAATGGAGATCCAGCTGAGCCAGGCTAACAGACAGGCAGCTGAGGCTCAAAAACAACTCAAGTCTGTCCAGGCCCATCTGAAGGTAAAAAAGTGTTACTGTTTCATAATTAACTTTCTGTTTCTACAAAAGTAACCTTGGCTTTCCTTAATGGAAAATTTTGTAGGACTCCCAGCTTCAGCTTGATGACTCTCTTCGAGCCAATGATGATCTGAAGGAGAACATTGCAATTGTAGAGAGACGCAATACCTTGCTTCAGGCCGAACTGGAGGAGCTTAGGGCTGTTCTGGAACAAGCAGAGCGGGGACGCAAACTTTCTGAGCAAGAGCTGCTCGATGTCACTGAGAGAGTACAGCTTCTGCATTCTCAGGTAAACCATGAAGAGTCTTTTTGTTGAAATGTTCCATTTCAAACAATCACTGTAACAGAAACTTTTTCCTCATACAGAACACCAGTCTCATAAACCAGAAGAAGAAGCTGGAGGCTGACGCATGCCAGCTTCAGAGTGAGGTGGAAGAGGCAGTGCAAGAATGCAGGAATGCTGAAGAAAAAGCCAAGAAGGCCATCACTGATGCTGCCATGATGGCTGAGGAACTAAAGAAGGAGCAAGACACAAGTGCTCACCTGGAGCGTATGAAGAAGAACATGGAGCAGACCATTAAAGATCTGCAGCACCGTCTGGATGAAGCAGAACAAATCGCTATGAAAGGAGGAAAGAAACAAGTTCAGAAACTGGAGGCTAGGGTGAGTAATTACAGTCCTCTTTTATTCTTGGAGTGCTTGATCATTTAAGAAGACATGAATAAAGCAATGGCTAATGTACTTCTACTGCATCACTCCTAGGTAAGAGAGCTGGAAGGTGAAGTTGAGGCTGAACAGAAGAGAAGCAGTGAGTCTGTGAAGGGAATCCGTAAATATGAACGCCGCATCAAGGAGCTTACATATCAGGTGGGATTAAAAAATTTAGATTATATGGGCAAGTGAACAAGTTTGATAATTTTTAGAATAAATTATATACACAGAATTAATCTTTGGTTGTATGAATCTAGACTGAAGAGGACCGTAAAAACATAGCCCGTCTTCAGGATTTGGTCGACAAGCTGCAACTAAAAGTCAAAGCTTACAAACGAGTCGCAGAGGAAGCTGTAAGTGCTCTTGAAATTCAGAGAGAGTACTAGTCACTCTGGATGGTGTCTTCTAAAGTATGCTGATGTCTTATGTGTCATGTTTGCCTCCTGTAATAGGAAGAACAGGCAAACAATCACCTTGGCAAATTCCGTAAGCTGCAGCATGAACTAGATGAGGCAGAGGAAAGGGCTGATATTGCTGAATCTCAAGTGAACAAACTACGTGCCAAAAGTCGTGATGTGGGGCCAAAGGTACAGTGGACACAATTAAATAATCATTAATTGAAATATTAAAGAGCTTATGAAATCACGTGACTTCAGTTTGGATGGAACAAATCCCACTCTTTTAATAGCCAATATGTCAGTTAGACACTATGATTTGCTACTTGCTAGCCAGTGGTAGGTGTTTATTACAGGGAGGGACAATCTTATTCTAGAGAGCATCTGATTGTACAGAAATCTCTGAGTACAGGTTAAGTCATCAATTTTTTTGGCTGTTAACATTTTACAACATCTTTCATTAATAACTAATGAAGTCTGTCTTTTCCCTCGTCAACATTCTTCTCTCACAGAAAGGATTTGATGAAGAGTGAAGTCTTGGAAATCTTCTGAAATCACCTTTATTTGCTTGCCATTCTCTCTGAGTGTACACTATTGTGTTTCCTCACTTACATGAAATAAAGTCATTCTGCATCTAGTCTGTTGTCTTGTATGTTTGAGGACACTACTACTGTGCTGTTTTTATTTGGTCCAAGTTATATCACATCGTATAATGACTGATAATGATTGTAGTTTTTAGCTATGCTTTAAACATACAGAACTCCGTGCTCTAATGCTGAACCTGTCCTGTGGCAAGTGGAAACTAACTTGGGAATGTAAATAATAAACCACCGCTGAGTTTTAATGTTTTTCAAACTGCCTGAAGAAGAGCTAAACAATTATTTTAAATTAATTTAAGGTAACCATGAGCGTCATGGACTTCATTGCACATGCTAAATTACAAAGAAGGAGGAATCAGGTTTTAAGAGTCAGAAAGAGAAGTGCTGATGTCTAAAATGGAAAAAGATATAACAAAGCCCTTGGTTCTTGAAATAGATTGGATAAAAAGGATAAAGGCTCATGCTCAATGAGCTACTCTGAAGCACTTAACATGTCAATAACCTCAGACAGCTGCACTGATGCTTAAATGTGCCAGACCATCTTTATACTTAGATGTGTTTCATGTACAAATATTACAAAAATGTACACAGACAAATCCCGTCGGAACTTCAAAGGGAGATTGTGCTGTTAAACAGGAACACAACATCTAGAATGCTACAAATATAATATGAAAAATTATACTTCTTCACACTTATAACTTATATTAGTCACAGTTCATTAATATTAGTTTAAATAATTAGTCGTTTATTTTGTGTCAATAACAGCTCCAATGGGTCCTACCTTTAAATGCTGTAACTCACCTCAGAGCAGGTTTCTCACAGGCCTTTGGCTCTATCATGGTTGGATTAGTCACACTTGCACTCATACATTTTTAGACATTTGAATGTAAAATGTGCAACATTTTAAATACACAGATTGCATATCAATTTATAAATCTTGATAACATGTTCAATAATGTAACATTAAACTCTAAAATTGGCACCAGTACAGTTTAGGGAAATGGGAGAAATCCCACAACAAGTGTAATTAAGCAGCCAGCTTTGATAACTACATATTCATTGATATATAGCAGTGATCAAATTTTATGACCAGTGAAAACAAAATGCATGTTAAAGCACATACCTGTGTGTCAGAGTGACGTTCTTAATATTAAGTGCCACTCAGACTAAAAAGGTCATTGTTATCTTTACTGAGTCTTTAGCCATAGCTTGGCACCTCTCACTTCCTTTTGCACTTTGACGCCAGTCATCGTTTAAAAGATGTGGCTGGGTGTCAG
Source organism: Ctenopharyngodon idella (assembly GCF_019924925.1). Lineage (NCBI taxonomy): Eukaryota > Metazoa > Chordata > Actinopteri > Cypriniformes > Xenocyprididae > Ctenopharyngodon > Ctenopharyngodon idella. The sequence continues at coordinate 14,515,254 of NC_067221.1, forward strand.
AATAGAACAGTCTTATCACTTGTCATAGGCACTTGACTCCTTGTTTATCTGTTGACCCTTCATGTGTGGTAATTGTCAAGGGTACTCACCTTTCAGTTATGTCTTCCAGTTGTATGTATCGAATCCTATCAAATCTTATTCAAATATTCTAAAAATGGACAAACATCTATAGAAAACATAACGAACCAGGAATTATTTTCCAAAATTGTGAGTTTATTGTCCACAAAAAAACATTATTATGATTGTTTTTTTGTACTTACCTTTAATGTTTCTGTCCACATTTATTTGTAATATATGAAGAGAATGTCTACCCATGAGGCCAATGGATTAGTGTCCCTTTTATCACTCACAGTTGCAACAAATTCCAAGGACACTGACATGGAAACACCAACATGTGAACCCTCAAACAAAGAATTAATATGAGTACAGGACTCTATACCATTACAAGAATTTCAGTATACCATAAAATATTCATGGGTCTCTATGTATACCTGTCACTTGATTTTATTTATGAGGAAAAACACCTATAATGGCCAGGTGATGGACTATAGTTGATCCCAGGCAGAGACAAGAAGTAAGATCCAGAGGCTCACAGTATGATGTGGTTTCACTCCTCAATCAGTGAGATCCACTCTGCAGGAATTTCACAGGGTTATCTTTGTCCTCAAAGAAACAATGGGTTGTCAACAACATGGGTTGTGGGGGGAGACACTTGCTGGTTGATGATAATGAAGGATGGCATGGCGATAACCAACATTGTTCCCCACCCAGGGGACAACTCAAGTTCTCTCTTCTTTACTTTTTTATTGTATTATCATTATCTTCTTTTACTGAATCTGAGGTATGACACCTGTGACAGACACTGTGTGTGCTGTTCGACACTTGCCGCCTGGTAAATCCCGCAGACTAAGATGCTTAATATAGATGCAGACTCAGAGGGCATCTGATGTTGTTTGCGTCTCTGCAAAGACTGGGCTATGATGACAAAAAAACACAATGTCGCATATTAACCCCCCATAAGCTCTCTGGGTAATTGAGAGCCCATATGGCATGCAGTTCAAACATATCACTTTACAGAAATCTGATACCTTCTCTTGAGTATTCTAAACAATGCCAGATGACAAATATAGAATTCCATCTAAAGTTTGTTAAGACATCCAGAATTTGAATGCCTTTGTTGCCTGTTAAACCCTCATGGGGCACTAAAGTAATGCAGTGAGGGCTTACCACAAGAACACGAAAATAGAATTTTCCATAAATATCTTGCTCCTTTGTCCTAAGTTTTGGAGTAATATTCACCTCAGTTGCCTATTCTTCAATGTACACTAAGAATTTTGTCTGGCTTTAGTCAGTCACATTTCATTTAAGTGCAAACCACTTAACTCGCTAAACTAAATTAGCGCTCTGCTATCAGCGAGAGCCTAATATGGAGCACTAACAAATCTTAACAAAGATAATACTTAACTCAACTAGCAGGTTCTTGCTTCTCGCTAATACCCATGACTACCCTTGTTGCACCCTAATAGTGCTCAGACGCAATAGCATTCCTGCCTTGTGGGATGCCTTCCCCAAATTTGGGAGGGCGAGTTCCTTTATAAAGAGTTCTCATGGTTGGCATCCAGACAAGTCAGACGTTTTATCGGAGGGTAAGATTTGAGCCAAAACTGCATGGTGATGTTACATTTAATATTAGAGAATCCAAATTTCTTCTAAAACTTCATTCATGATAAATCTGTTTTACTTCTCATTACGTTGCTTTCTTCTGATTATATCTTTTAAGTATTGGGTTGTTTAGTGGAGACAGATTAAAACATTAATTCACATATCTGAGTCTTAAGGAGTAACAATAAAATAACATTTACATTAACAGGTTCTTCAGCCGCCGCACCTGGTGCACATCTGGTAAGAGTCATGCTTATTTTCTATGAGAAACTTTTTTTTTATATTCAAATGTCAAAGCTGGTTTTGATATGATCATGTAGTATTTAGAAATCTGTGAGGCAATGTTTATCATAGCATGTCTGATATTGCCAATTTTTGAAACTTCACATTAAAATGGACTTAACCATGCCATCTCCAGACAAGGCAATCATGGGGGACGCTCAGATGGCAGAGTTTGGACCAGCGGCTTCTTACCTACGGAAGTCAGAACGAGAGCGTCTGGAAGCACAAACTCGTCCCTTTGATATGAAAAAGGAGTGTTTTGTGCCTGATCCAGATGAAGAGTTTGTGAAAGCTTCAATTATCAGCCGTGAAGGTGACAAAGTCACTGTACAAACTGAGAAAAACAAGGTAGGCTCAACTAATAAGGAGTAATGGGAAAGGATGCTATTTTTCAATGCTATTTCAATGGTTGCTTATACATTATGACCAGTTAATTAGAATGCACTGAGCATTAGTGAGGTCTTTATTATTTAAATGTTAGCTTCTGTATGATTTGCCTTTGGAACAATGCTATAATACAATCTGGACAAAACAGGAAATTTAATGCCACTTTACAGAAGAGTATTACTCTAATTCTTAAAATATGTTCTGCTTCCAACAGACTGTCACTGTAAAGGAAGCTGACGTCCATCCTCAGAACCCACCAAAGTTTGATAAAATTGAAGACATGGCAATGTTCACCTTTCTTCATGAGCCTGCCGTGCTGTTTAACCTCAAAGAGCGCTATGCAGCATGGATGATCTATGTAAGAGCAGTTCAATGTCATTTAAAAAATATAACCTAATTAGCTTCAATTACTGAGCTTTATTTGACCTTTCCCACAGACGTACTCAGGGCTGTTCTGTGTCACCGTCAACCCTTACAAGTGGCTGCCAGTGTACAATCAGGAGGTGGTTATAGCCTATAGAGGGAAGAAGAGGAGTGAAGCTCCTCCCCACATCTTTTCCATCTCTGATAACGCCTACCAGTACATGCTAACAGGTATGGACAAAGCCACAAATCTGTTCTGCTCTGCAGATCTGAAAGTACTCAAATTGGGCAAACTATTTCATAAACAAACATCCCAAGTGTGAGGAACCTTTGTGAACAACTGCTTTTCGAATTCTGCACAAATATCTGGATCAGCCTTTTCTTCATAAAGAGTGATAGTATAGAAGCCACGTCAATTAAGAAATAACTGAAGAATTCTTCATTTCAGACAGGGAAAATCAGTCAATTCTGATCACGTGAGTAATTTTTTTTCTTTTAAAATAATTCTTTAGTTAATTAAGTACTTCATGTCATTTTTGACCTCATGTCAATCAGATTATTGTTCTATGTTACTGTAGTGGAGAATCTGGTGCAGGAAAGACTGTAAACACGAAGAGAGTCATTCAATATTTTGCAAGTATTGCAGCTGGGGGCTCAGCAAAGAAAGATGGGTCAGAAAAAAAGGTAAGTGTAATTTCCATAAGTGTCATCTGTTTCTGCATTAACTGGGAAAAAAAGACATTTAATTCAATTACATTATACTGAAACATTTACTTTTTTATTAAAGGGAACCCTGGAGGATCAAATCATCCAGGCTAACCCTGCTTTGGAAGCGTTTGGCAATGCAAAGACCATCAGAAATGACAACTCCTCAAGATTTGTAAGCAAAAACTTTTAGTGAAGATGTAAATAGTCACCCAATTAACATTTCTGCTAATGTAATAGCATGCATCATGTCACGTCTCTATCATAAATATAGTGTGAGAACACTATATAATAATCCAAAATGATATAAAGAGAACAAAAGGTTAACCCAGGTAAAAAAAAAAAAATTACATTTCTATATTGTACTTAAAGTGCTCTATTTTCGTGCACTAATTTTGTACTTAATATACTAAAAATTCTTCTTTAGTACTTCTTAAGATAATCTTAAGAACATCTAAGTGTACTCAACTGTGCTATTTTGAGACACCATTTAATATACTATCTCTATATTTTAAAAAATAAATTTAGATACCACTTATAGTACATTTGAACCCATAGTGTACTACAAGTGGTAACTAAATATATTTTTTAAATACAGAGATAGTATATTAAAAGCACATTTTAGTTCATATTTCATGGTGTCTCAAAATAGCACAGTTGAGTACACTTAGATGTTCTTAAGATTATCTTAAGAAGTACTAAAGAAGAATTTTTAGTATATTAAGTACAAAATCAGTGCTCGAAAATAGAGCACTTTAAGTACATTATAGAAGTGTACTTTTTTTTCACCTGGGAACAGATGGCAGCATCCTGAGCCATCACAAATGTGATATATCTTTAGTATTTATATGGTACAAAACACTGAAATCAGCAAAAACAGAAGTTATGTTAGAAGTAATCAGAAGTTAATGAAGTTAAAGTTATCTGAATCAAGCACCTCTTAAGATAGGCTTTAGGTATTTATAAGCCATACTGTTTGATTTTCAGTAGCTTATACAATTATTCATGCATTCATTGTGCTTAACTTCTTAATATAATAATTTTTTCCAATTCTATAGGGAAAATTTATCCGAATTCATTTTGGTGCCAGCGGAAAGCTGGCCTCTGCTGACATTGAGACATGTAAGAATTCATTCCATTTTTATATCTGGACTCTATGTGTGGTTTCAAAAAACACAGAATGTCAAAGACTTAACATTTTTTTGTTGTTGTTGTTTTTTTTGTAAATACATCAGATCTTCTGGAAAAGTCAAGGGTCACTTTTCAGCTTAAAGCTGAAAGGGACTATCACATTTTCTACCAAATCCTCTCTCAGCAGAAACCTGAGCTGCTGGGTAAGAAGCAGTAGATATCATGTAATCTAAGGCCTTTTACAATAGCACTTTACAACAAACTAACAGTTCTTTCTTTCTCTTGAAATAGAGATGCTGCTCATCACCAATAACCCCTATGACTACGCTTTCATCTCCCAAGGCGAAACAACCGTAGCCTCAATTAATGATGGAGAAGAACTACTTGCCACTGATGTAAGAATGAATTACATTATATTCTTGTTTTTCTGTCACCGTAAAGGTCTCAAATGACATCTCTTATTCTGTAAACTTTAGGAAGCATTTGATGTACTAGGCTTCACTCAGGAGGAGAAAAATGGCATCTATAAACTGACTGGAGCCATTATGCACTATGGCAATATGAAGTTTAAACAAAAGCAGAGGGAGGAGCAAGCAGAAGCTGATGGGACTGAAGGTGTGTAGAGTATAATTCCTGAAGCAGAAAACTAAATGTCTCTTATGCAAAATATTCCTTGTAAATAGAGAAATCTTATTTATTTTACAGATGCAGACAAAGTTGCATATCTGATGGGCCTAAACTCTGCTGACTTAATCAAGGGTCTGTGCCATCCAAGAGTGAAAGTAGGAAATGAGTGGGTCACCAAAGGCCAAAATGTCCAGCAGGTGAGCTGGCGTGTCATTAATTAAATGGTGCCCATATATACACAAGTAATGCAAACCAAATGCTTCTTTGTGCTCAGGTGTACTATGCTATTGGTGCACTGTCCAAGGCAGTGTATGAAAAGATGTTCCTTTGGATGGTTGTAAGGATCAATCAGTCTCTGGATACCAGACAACCTCGCCAGTACTTCATTGGAGTTCTGGACATTGCTGGCTTTGAGATCTTTGATGTAAGCCTTTGTGGACAGATCCTCATGTTGTCATGTTAAAAATGCATATTACTAACTAACTTAAACTTTAAATTTCATTTATTTCAATTTAAAACTACAGTTCAACACCTTTGAGCAACTCTGCATTAACTTTACCAACGAGAAACTGCAACAGTTTTTCAACCACCACATGTTTGTGCTTGAACAAGAGGAGTATAAGAAAGAAGGGATCGAATGGGAGTTCATTGACTTTGGCATGGACTTACAGGCCTGCATCGATCTCATTGAGAAAGTAAGTAGTGTTGATGATAAAGCTTTCATACAAGAATGGTGCTTTATTTAGCAAAGCAATTTTCTACAGTCAGTAACTCAATCCTATCAACTTCTTTATTCAGCCTATGGGCATCATGTCAATCCTTGAAGAGGAATGCATGTTTCCCAAAGCCAGTGATGCAACATTTAAAGCAAAGCTTTATGACAACCACCTTGGGAAATCAAACAACTTTCAGAAACCAAGAGCAATCAAAGGAAAGCCAGAGTCTCATTTTTCTCTAATTCATTATGCTGGTACAGTTGACTATAATATTAACAACTGGCTGGTGAAGAACAAAGACCCACTGAATGAGACTGTTGTTGGTCTCTTTCAAAAGTCTACACTCAAGCTCCTGTCAATGCTATTTGCTAATTATGCTGGGTCCGAGTCTGGTATGTATGAGAAACATTATGTATGCACAATAGAATCTCATATGCACTTATTAGTGTTTTGAGTACTACCAATTTAATGTAATTATTGCCTTGTTTCTTTTTTTGTCTGGCTCAAGAGGGTGGAAAGGGAGGTAAGGGAGGCGGAAGTAAGAAGAAGGGCTCCTCCTTCCAAACTGTGTCTGCGCTTCACAGGGTAACGGAGTTTCAGACTCAAATGATCACACAACGAAAATAAAATAAAAAAAGAATAGTGTATACTAATGTTATCAAGCTTGTCTCCAGTGGACATATGTCAATATTTTTTGAAAGTAATCTTTAATATCTTTGAATAGCTTTAAATTCTGTGAGCATTTCTCCCTACAGGAAAACTTGAATAAGTTAATGACAAACCTAAGATCAACCCACCCTCATTTTGTGCGCTGCATCATTCCTAATGAGACAAAGACTCCTGGTGCGATGGAGAACCCTTTGGTAATGCACCAACTACGCTGTAACGGTGTACTAGAGGGCATTAGGATTTGCAGGAAGGGCTTCCCCAACAGAATCCTGTATGGGGATTTCAAACAGAGGTAATTATTATTGGTTCTGTGACACTTAAACTGTAAATTCAAAACAACACTTTCCATAATTACAGACATTCTGTACTTATTTACAGGTACCGAATCCTAAATCCTGCAGCCATACCCGAAGGACAGTTCATAGATAGCAGGAAAGGAGCTGAGAAACTGTTGGGATCACTGGATATTGATCACAATCAATATAAATTTGGACACACAAAGGTGAAAACTTAAAATGAAGAGTGGTTTTATATCTATTATTTAATATGGGAGCAATTATGAAAGTGGTCATGTTGTTCCTTGAGTAAAATACATGTTTCCAAAATAAATTCTGCCTAGGTGTTCTTCAAGGCTGGTTTACTGGGTCAGCTGGAAGAAATGAGAGATGACAGACTATCTCTAATTATTACTGGAATTCAAGCTAGATCCAGAGGACTCCTTGCAAGGGTTGAGTTCCAGAAGATAGTTGAAAGAAGGCAAGAATTACAATTTTTACTCTGTATTATGTTAAAAAACACTTTTTTATGATATTTGCTGACATAAAAATGGAATATCCTCACAGGGATGCCCTACTTGTTATCCAGTGGAATGTCCGTGCGTTCATGGGGGTGAAGAATTGGCCCTGGATGAAGCTCTTCTTCAAAATCAAACCTCTACTCAAATCAGCAGAAGCAGAAAAAGAGATGGCAAATATGAAAGATGAATTTGCCAAGCTCAAAGAGGCTTATGCTAAATCAGAAGCACGAAGGAAAGAACTAGAGGAAAAAATGGTGTCTCTTCTCCAAGAGAAGAATGATCTACAGCTTCAAGTCCAAGCGGTCAGTTAATATTGTATGCCTATAAAATGTGAAAAGTAAATGTTTTTTTTCTACAGTACAGAAATAACTGTCATTTTTAACCTAATTTAACAACAGGAGCAAGACAATCTCTGTGATGCAGAGGAGCGATGCGATCAGCTCATCAAAAACAAGATCCAGCTTGAGGCAAAAGCCAAAGAGCTCACAGAGCGGCTTGAGGATGAGGAGGAGATGAACGCAGAGCTGACAGCCAAGAAGAGAAAGTTGGAGGATGAATGCTCTGAGCTGAAGAAAGATATTGATGATCTGGAGCTGACTTTGGCTAAAGTGGAGAAAGAGAAGCATGCTACTGAAAACAAGGTCTGGGATGTCTTTCTACTCAAAATATACACACACAAATATTGTATAAACACTTAGAACTTAATGATCCATGTTCTTTCACAGGTGAAGAACTTGACAGAGGAAATGGCAGCTTTGGACGACATCATCGCAAAGCTAACCAAGGAGAAAAAGGCCTTGCAGGAAGCTCATCAGCAGACACTGGATGACCTGCAAAGTGAGGAGGACAAAGTCAACACCCTCACTAAGGCAAAAGCAAAGCTAGAGCAGCAGGTGGACGATGTGAGTGTTACAATTTACATCAACCTGGAGTATTCTTGATGCAAGCAAATGCAATGCAACCAACTGACATTTTCAATTAACCAAACATTTTTAATTATTTAAAACAGTTGGAAGGATCTCTTGAGCAAGAAAAGAAGATCCGTATGGATCTAGAAAGAGCCAAGAGGAAACTAGAAGGAGACTTGAAGTTAACCCAGGAAAGCTTAATGGACCTGGAGAATGACAAGCAGCAGTTGGAGGAGCGTCTAAAAAAGTAAGGCAAATTCTCCCATTGTTCAGTCCAGTTTGTTTTTTCAAGACTAAGGACTATAAACATCTCTCTTCCAAACATAGGAAAGACTTTGAGATCAGTCAGCTCAATGGGAAAATTGAGGATGAACAAACTATTTGCATTCAGCTACAGAAAAAACTGAAGGAACTTCAGGTAACAACAAAAAATAGAGCATATTGACATCGGAAATTTTTAAATGAGTCAATGACAACCCTGACATATTTCCAATACTAGGCGCGTATTGAAGAGCTGGAGGAAGAGCTTGAGGCAGAAAGAGCTGCCAGAGCCAAGGTGGAGAAACAGAGAGCAGATTTAGCCAGAGAGCTGGAAGAGATCAGTGAGAGACTGGAGGAGGCTGGAGGAGCTACATCTGTTCAGATTGAGATGAATAAGAAACGGGAAACTGAGTTTCAGAAACTTCGCAGAGACCTTGAAGAGGCCACTCTGCAGCATGAGGCCACTGCCGCCACACTGAGAAAGAAACAAGCTGACAGTGTGGCAGATCTGGGAGAGCAAATAGACAATCTGCAAAGAGTCAAGCAAAAACTAGAAAAGGAGAAAAGTGAACTCAAGCTGGAGCTGGATGATGTGGTCTCAAACATGGAACATGTTGTTAAGACAAAGGTATTATTAATACAAATATTCATAAATAAGAATTAATATTTGTCTTCTTTGCTGGGATGTAATTTTCTAGCCAAATTATGTACTTTTTGTACAGGCAAATCTTGAGAAGACCTGCCGGTCTTTGGAAGATCAAATGAATGAATACAGAACAAAATTTGAGGAGGGTCAGCGCTGTATCAATGACTTCACAATGCAAAAATCTAAGCTACAATCTGAAAATGGTAAGGCTGTCAAATAACTGTCTTTTCAATTATTATGAGTGACAGAACACCAACAATGCTGAAATACATGATGACACATTTAGGTGAACTTTCAAGACAGCTGGAGGAGAAAGACTGTCTTGTCACCCAGCTAACCAGAAGCAAGATGTCTTACACTCAGCAAATTGAAGATCTTAAAAGGCAATTGGAGGAGGAAACTAAGGTGTGAACTGAGTATGAACATTGTCTGATTAATATTTCAAAAATGCATTGCATTAATGTTGTTAATCTGCTAAATAATAACATGTCCTCCAGGCTAAGAATGCCCTCGCCCATGCTGTACAGTCAGCCCGGCATGACACAGATCTGCTCAGAGAGCAGTATGAGGAGGAGCAGGAGGCCAAAGCAGAGCTACAGCGCGGCATGTCGAAAGCTAATTCTGAGGTGGCTCAGTGGAGAACCAAGTATGAAACTGATGCCATTCAGAGGACCGAGGAGCTGGAGGAAGCCAAGTAAGATCCATTTCTATTTCGAATTTCATAGAAATTTGGACTTTTCCAAATAACTTCTCTACTGACAGACAAGCTTTTTGTTTGTGTTATGTTTCTTTTAAAATGTAAGACGAACAAAAAGTTTTTCTGTTAGTTGGCCAAGCTTCACCAAACAGAAGGTAAAATATAATAAAATGTCTATCCAATACAGTGAGCACTCACAAAATTATATTCCTCAATATTGTTCCGTTTTCTAAACCAGGAAGAAACTGGCTCAACGTTTGCAGGAGGCTGAAGAAGCTGTTGAAGCAGTAAATGCAAAATGTTCTTCTCTTGAAAAGACCAAACACAGACTCCAGAATGAGATTGAAGATCTTATGGTGGACCTGGAGAGGTCTAATGCAGCTGCAGCAGCCTTGGACAAGAAGCAAAGAAACTTTGATAAGGTAACCAAACATTGTTCTTGATTTGGGATTAAGCTCAAAAATTCTTCCTGTAATCCTACTTAAATGAAAAATTATGCTTTTAGGTCCTGGCTGAGTGGAAGCAGAAGTACGAAGAGTCACAGGCTGAGCTAGAGAGCTCTCAAAAGGAAGCCAGATGCCTGAGTACTGAACTTTTTAAGCTGAAGAACTCCTATGAAGAAGCTTTGGATCACCTGGAGACCATGAAGAGAGAAAATAAAAATCTACAAGGTAAATGAACTTAACAAAATCTACCTTACATTTACCAAAATAACGTTTTATTTGCAAAGAATCTTAATAGATAAATGGGGATATTGAAAAGACAATAAAAGTAGTAGAATAAGACTTTGTGGTGTGTTTGAACTGTAGTGGTGGAAGAAGTAGAATTTATAGCACTGTCGAGACATTTATATCACTAAGGCACCATGGGAAAAATATGGCAATATGTTAAAATGTTTTTTTTCCCCATCTAGAGGAGATTTCTGATCTCACTGAGCAACTTGGTGAAGGAGGAAAGAGCATTCATGAGCTGGAGAAAATGAGAAAACAGCTGGAGCAAGAAAAAAGTGAGATTCAGTCTGCTCTGGAAGAAGCAGAGGTAAATGCAAATCTTTGAATAAAAAACAAAATATAAAAACAACAGCTGATTAAAATGTATTATTACTATTGTTTAAAATTAATCGTATTTCAAACCAAGTATTGCAAACCAAGTCATAGATCACAAACTTCTGTTTAAAAGGCCTCATTGGAGCACGAGGAAGGTAAGATTCTGCGAGCTCAGCTAGAGTTCAACCAAATTAAGGCTGATATTGAGCGCAAACTAGCTGAGAAGGATGAAGAGATGGAGCAGAGCAAACGCAATTTGCAGAGGACCATCGACACTCTGCAGAGCTCCTTGGAGTCAGAAACACGAAGCAGGAATGAGGCCCTCAGAATCAAAAAGAAGATGGAAGGGGATCTGAATGAGATGGAGATCCAGCTTAGCCAGGCAAACCGACAAGCAGCAGAGGCTCAAAAACAACTCAAGAGTGTCCAAGCACATCTGAAAGTAAGATGCTCTGAATCAATACTGTGAATCAGTTAGGCAAAGAATCAAAGCTTTTGAAAGGGTAGAGTTGTTGAAGTGTTTGTCTTAATTAGTTTGCACTCATCTTTCAGGATGCTCAACTTCAGCTGGATGACTCTCTGAGAACAAATGATGATCTCAAGGAGAACATTGCGATCTTAGAGAGACGCAACAACCTTCTGCAAGCTGAACTGGAGGAGCTCAGAGCAGCTCTTGAGCAAACTGAGAGAGGCCGTAAGCTTGCTGAGCAAGAGCTACTGGATACCAGTGAAAGAGTGCAGCTACTGCACTCCCAGGTAAAGCGAATGGATGCTTATTCTTAATTTTGAACAGATCCATTTTTATTCAGGTTCTTTTTTAACACAAATGCCTCATTTGTCCAGAATACAAGCCTCTTGAATCAGAAGAAGAAGCTTGAGGTTGACACATCCCAGCTTCAAACAGAAGTGGAAGAGGCAGTGCAAGAATGCAGGAATGCTGAAGAAAAAGCCAAGAAGGCCATCACTGATGCTGCCATGATGGCTGAGGAACTGAAGAAGGAGCAAGACACAAGTGCTCACCTGGAGCGTATGAAGAAGAACATGGAGCAGACCATTAAAGATCTGCAGCACCGTCTGGATGAAGCAGAACAAATTGCTATGAAGGGAGGCAAGAAACAAGTTCAGAAACTTGAAGCTCGGGTGAGTGACCTACCTTAAATCCCAACAATGTTTTCTGACTGTTGCAAGTGGTACACTGTAAAAACATTCATACTATGGCAACAGGTGAGGGAGTTGGAGAATGAAGTAGAATCAGAACAGAAGAAGAGCAGCGAGGCAGTGAAAGGAATTCGCAAATATGAGAGACGTATTAAAGAACTGACCTACCAGGTACAACAACAACAAAACATCTAATTTTATTAATGAATACACCTATAGAAAATGTTACGAAAACACTTTCAAACATCAAATACACTCTTTTTGCTATCACTTCTCTTAAAAGACTGAGGAGGACCGCAAGAATCTGGCTCGTCTGCAAGATCTAGTTGACAAGCTTCAGCTAAAAGTCAAAGCTTACAAGAGGGCTGCAGAGGAAGCTGTAAGTATTGGCCTAAATATCACATTTTTTGCTGTTAAATCATACTATTCAGTTCAGGCTCTAATCGCAGAACTGCTAATCCTTCTTCTTAGGAGGAACAAGCCAACACAAATCTTAGCAAGTTCCGGAAAATCCAGCATGAACTTGATGAAGCAGAAGAAAGAGCTGACATTGCAGAGTCACAAGTCAATAAACTGCGTGCCAAAAGTCGTGATGTTGGTTCTAAGGTCAGTGCTTTTTCGATCTATCCTGATTCAAACCAGTTAGAACACGTGTAGTTTTAATTCACCCAGTTTCCAAGTATAGAAGCAAAAGGTTCTCTTTTAAAATATATATATATTTAAATAATTTTTAGAGACACTTGTGTAAATGAATCATTTACCACAAATGATAATCTCTTCCTCTTATCTTTTTCATACAGAAGGGACATGATGAAGAGTAAAGCTCAAATGGACCTTCTGCGTGTCTCCTATATGTTGAATTAGTTATCCACTCAGTCCAGCTCTTTTTTTAGTCACACAGTAGAATAAAGTTGAATTGCATTATATCTGTGTTGTGATTGAGTTATTGTGTATTGAAATGATATAACAACACTACTTTGTGGGGGAAAACATAACTACTAATATATCATTATATTAAATGTTACATTGTAATCTTGTATAAGTAATTAAATGCAGGCTATTATTCATTATATTTTTAATGATACTTCAGGGGGTAAATAATAAAGCCATAGCAGATCAGCTGTCAAAACCACTGCTCTAGAACACAATAATATCATTGGAAGTGCGGTTTCACAACTCACTCTGAATTACTGTCTTCATACTCATAAACTCCCCATGGTAAAACTGTTTCTATATGTCAATGTGTTAACATGGGTTTAAATAGATTATAATAGCTGGACGACATGGACATTACAACTCACTTAAAGGATTAACAGTACCTTCATTTGCTCTTTCCATCAATTCTCTTCAAAAATAGGACGCTTAAATTGTATCCTCACATTACTGTGACCTAAAATCTCCAAGTTTGTCAACGGGTATTCACTGCCTGTCTTCACACCTAGCAAAAAGGCTCGATCACACGAGTTGCTGGGATGCTGTATGCTAGTGATGAGCACTTTTGTGAAGCTTCGAAACCTTTGCGAATCATTTGTTTTGAACCATTGATTCTGAGCTCGTATTAAAAGGTGTGAACAGTGGCCAGTTGCATAAACTTCTTGTAGTCTTAAAATTTAGTCATCTAATGTTTTCTTCAAGACTGGTCATAAGTTTCATATAAGTAGATGAGGGAGATCAGTATAATCTAAATTTGAAAAGTAAAACTGAATGGCCCTTTGTTAACTGCTAGTTGGTCAAACTAGTCCTTATGCCATAACTATAGTGGTAACGTTATAGTTTATGCAACTGGCCTCAGTCGACAGTCAGATCGGTGTATGACATCAAAGTACCGCGAGAGCGATTCGAGGGCAGTCGGTTCTGTATGCTTTCGAATTGAATAAATACATAGATATACATTAGAAATGTAAAAATTAAAGTTAAAGCTCCAATCTCCTCCCGAAGATCCAGAGAAAAGTCCGTTGGTGCTTCAGTGATGACTTCGCTCAGAGAAGCAGTAATCTCAGCTGTTAATCATGACGTCAAAACCCGCGTTTTTATAGCATCAAATAACAAACTTAAAACAAACTTATTTAAAGAACGAACACTTTGACTAACATCAGCGTGATAAAAACTGCCTAAAATTACAGAAACCATCTTTGGAAAAAAAAAAAAATGTTTTACTTGTAATTTGACTTTATACTGCATCCAGCCACCTGGGGGCGATCGAGACGCTTTGGCTTAATTTTTTAGGACTCGTGTGGCACGCTTGATAGCGGCCAAAGAGCTTAGAACCCAAGAGGCGACACTTTGATACTTTTTGGGTAACAGCCACTAGATGGCGCTCCGGTAGTGCGGCGGCCATTATGGGCTGAAAATACTAACTGGAGCATAGAATCCTTCACATCTTACGCACCAAAAAACGGCGAATTTCACTGCCAAATCAGAAGCGCAATAGAACAGTTTTTTTTAAATTAAGTCACCAGTAAATTGTATGGCGACCACAGTAAATGTCGTATTGTCTTATATATGTTTTATTTTACCAGTTGTGGAATCCAACCATTCAACCATCTGAGGTAACGTAGTTAGCCTACTTCATCGAGTATTTCCATTTTATGCAACTTTACACATAGTAAATTAATATTTAATAAATTTAAGATCATCATGTTTGCAGCGAAAAATATAGATCTAGTGGAGTAATAGTAATAGTATCTAGGTCTGAACTGAAATAGGCTATTGTACATTTTAATGGATCACGCTACAAACATAACGATCTTACATGATGCATTGCTGTGTCCGTTATCCCATAATTCCCACTTTTGGACACTTTTGCTTCAGTGGACATTAGACAACACTGCAAAATCAAGCTGTTATATTCATATATTTATTGTCCAACATTCCCAATTTTTCTGATGCATGTCCTTAATTTAATTTCATATATTGGTATTAATTCAGTGTTTATAATGCTAATACTTTAACTTCAAAGAATTTAACCCAAACTGACTGGGTTTCTAGAGAGCAAAGGTTTTGTGAAAAAAGTGGAAGACTTAAACACAAAGTGTGCAAAATAAACTGTAAAAAGGATTTGATGATCACTAGTGATAGTATTTTATTCTGTGTTGTCATCATTCAGGTTGGATTTCAGCTTTAATGTACTTTTTTTTTTTTAACAAAGCAGCTGATATTGCCATAGAAACTAGTGGGCTGCCGACTCGCTTTCACCCCAAAATGGCGGAAACGCAGGCCCGGTGTTGCAATGGAACGTTCTATTGAGTGT
This sequence comes from Ctenopharyngodon idella, assembly GCF_019924925.1. Lineage (NCBI taxonomy): Eukaryota > Metazoa > Chordata > Actinopteri > Cypriniformes > Xenocyprididae > Ctenopharyngodon > Ctenopharyngodon idella. Next base: position 14,530,558 of record NC_067221.1, read on the forward strand.
CGCTTCTTGTTAGTGTATATTCTTTGTAGCGGCCCATAGAAACAGCCGCTAATGCTTCTATATTATGTCTATGTTCAAAACAGGAAATCATTTTGCGAAGCCATTGGTTCAATTGATTTAAAATTTAGAAAAACTTCGTTTCTCCCCTGTATGCCTCCTTGCAGAAAAAAACAATAAATACACACCCATGTTGCTTTACTTTTTTATTTATTCATGATTAAATATCCACATCACTAGTTAACAATTAATCACAATTATTTCTTTCATACCAAAAAATACATCTTAAATCAGAGAGGAGACAGTAAAATCAAATTTAGGACCATGTCTGTAGTCCATGTTGTCAGCATGCTCTTTTGGTGTGTTCTAGGGGTAGTACACACATTGTGAGTCCTAACAGACACACGAGGGGGCTCTTTTGCTGCCTAACTGGAGTGCTCTATCTACTTTTAAACATGCCGATTAGCCTACCAGTTACAGTTAGTCTCAAACAGATGTGCAACATGGATATCCAAACAACATTCAAGGTCTATGTGTCAGGTGCAGTTTTGTGGGAGGAATCATTGCTCCTGTGGTTACTGATTACCTCTAACCTTTCACCCCACTTTTTGCATCCTGTCTCAGGCTACTCAAGTCATTACCAGAATGCTGTGCCTTATCTATAGCCTACAAAAGGACATCCTCAGAGTCCTTTCAGTTTTTCGGTCCTCAGTCAAAATCACACTCCTCCTCCTCCTATTGATTACATTGTATTTAGTACGTGACCTGTGATGACAAAGAGAAAAAGTTACACACATATATATTCTTTGCTTCCTGAATACATTACATTTTAAAAACATTCTTGTTTGCCAGCCCTTTTCTTTTTTTTAAAAAAAAAAGGCAGTCTCACTTAAGAATAAAATCTGGAGAAATATTAATAGATGCAAAATCTTCACTTTGCTTCTCTATACAACCCAATCAAGAAGTGTTTTCCCTCTACGGGGTATAAAGTGTGAAACGTGTATTTACAAAACTGCTTTGAATGGACTGGTGCGGGGGACGTGAGAAGTGTACTTACACTGTGAGAGTGTTCATTCATCATGGAAAGGACAAAATAGAGCTGTCTGAAGGCATGAAAGGTTATGATCACTGTATCAAGAGTACAACACTGAAGTTTACTGGCACAGCCCCTGAACAGTACACACTAATCACAAAAGGAACTACAGACAGGACCGTTTGGCCAAGCGCAACTGCTCTACACTAAGCACACTGGCTCACACTTGTACAAACTGTATTTACAGAATGCTCTTTGAGACACAGGTACATGTTTTGCATTTTTGAGAAACTAGGGCTCTTTTTAAGGGAGCAAAATTAGGAAGATGTGCTCAGTCAATCATATCGCTCTATTTGTAGTATAAAACAACCATCATAAAGTGCATTTCAAATGCTCATCTGCTAATTATTTATTAGGATATTTGCATAATTTAATACTTCCTGGTCTCTGTTGTTCAGTTTTATATGGGATTTTTTTATTTCTTTGATGTTACACCATTACCACCATCAATGATATGCCATGACATCACAGTAAAATATCAGGAGAAAATGTAATATTTCACAACATGTAGTGAATCAAACCCTGTACAAACATAACCTTTTAACCAACAACAGCAACTTGTTTATTTTCTCTGCAGGCATTGTGCGGCTAAAGATATCTAGAGTAATATAACTACCAATAAAGTGCCCACAAATTCACTGTTAAACAGTGTCACTAGTCAAGAGCTTCAAAAAAGCAGCCCTACAATAGTAGGTTTGGAGAGTTTAAAACTATGATATTCAACTACTTTGTGAATAATACATCTCTTGGTAAAAAAACAAACAAACAAATAGCATTTCCTACTGTTTGATTAAATAGTCATTTCTAAACAACAGTTTATCAATTGCCATTGAATAAATAATAAGGAAATGCACTGTATTGCATTACATTAATGCTTAGTTAGGATCCATTTACTGTTAATGTAATGGCCCCTCCCACATGCCAGTTTATATGTTCAGTGCAAAAGTCTTCTACTTGTTGAACTTGGAAGTACAATACTTAATTCAAAGTGAAGGATGAATTGGACCTTTGAGCAAATAATCATGACCTGTGTACGGAGTGTAAACATTTCCATTCTAACTTTCTGACATCTTTCTTTATCCATCTATATTCCTTTCCATCCTGTCTGTTTAGTTTGCGTGCCACTGCCTTTTTCTCTTACTGTATCATGCTGTAGTTTATGTGTGTCATGTGTCCTATTAGTTCACAAGATGCTTTGAGAGAAATGGAAAGCGGAAGATGTAATCAGATGGTTAGACATCATAATGATACAGCTCATTGTTACAGTAATTTACGCAAACACGATACAGCAAACTCATTGAAGATGTAAATATGCTATTGTTTGAACAGCCTATACGTTTCAAATGATTAAGTTCTCATTTAAATACTAGGGGAGACCAGCGGTATAATTCTTGTGAGGTGGACAAAGTCAGTGGAACAAAGGAAGCAGATGGATGGATGGATGGTGGCTGGTTCGTCCCTTTTGACTGGGATTTAAGACAGCCCCACATACTAACAATACAAGGAGCTTAACTGCCATAATATGATGTAATAAGCTACATCTCGAGTGAGTTCTGGGGTTCCCATTGGAGAACATCTACTGCCAAACAGATACAGAGAGAAAAGAGGGTGTTGCCTCTAAATTAAGGTCTTTCTAATGGACAACACAGGCTTGTAGGAAGTTTAGAAAGAAACTCGGTGTTCACAGGCTAAAAGCTGTGCTTATAACAAAAATGATATATTAAGAGCTATGCGGCTGGACAACCATCCAACCATCTCCAAACATCTGGAGACTTCATCTCAAATCTAGCCTCAAACCAAACCCTGCGTTCGAACAGGAGCGCTGTAAATTAAGTCTTTCCCAAAACATGATCTCATAGGTGCTCTCCCAGCAAGGAATAAACAAAGAAAACTGAAACCAAGAAAAGAAGCTAATGAGAAGATGGGTTTTAAAGGGACAGGCTGTGTTGAAACGCCCTTCTCCTGCTGGTTTGCACCCATCTCATGGCTGAGTGAATGGGACAAGCTAGGTTGAGTGTGAGGACATGGCGGACCCCAGAGAAACACTGAGAGAGGTGCTGCGATGTGGGTGGGGGTGGCTGCCACTCAGGGGGGACCAGGAGATGATTTTAGCGCCGTGGTCCGTGCGAGCTCGTGCATTCTCGCGGAAGTTCAGCTTGTAGGACTCAGTCTGGTAGCAAAGAAATGGAAAAGCTGTATTACAAAGGTAACAACTCGATTTCATAGACATTGGCAGGAAAAAAAACACAAATAGGCACAGATTCGTACATCGCAATACGTCAACTTCAAAATATTCAAAATGGTTGATATTTCAAAAAAAAAAAGAAAAAAAAATGAAGATTTTCCTCCCTAATCTAATCTGTTCCCAGTATAAACAAGAGTTGTGCAGTATTCTGAATTGAACTGAGAATGTCTTTTAAATTTCAATTTAGTTTCTGAATTTGATTTGGGGTAGGAAACAGGATGTAGAATTGCTAATCGAATTTAAATCCTTGTTTAAATTTTTGAAAAATAGTATAAAAAGTCTTTTGAGCTTATAGCCCTTTATAGTTAGAGTAAATGACATTAGATATATACTATATGTTTTGTAATGCATATATTTCATTTTATTTAATAAATTAAGCTTTGTACACTCTGGTGTACAAAATCCAGAATGCATTACTAGTGAAGTGTTTTGAATGGTAAGGGTAACACTTCAGTATGGGGAACAATTCTCACTTTTAACTAGTTCCTTATTAGCCTACATATTGGCTGTTTATTAGTACTTATAAAGCATATATCAATGCCTTATTCTGCATGACCATATTCTACATCTCTTAATCCTACCCAATACCTGAACTTAACCACTACAACAACTACCTTACTAACTATATTAATAAGCAGTAAATTAGGAGTTTATTAAAGGGAAAAATCAAACTGTAGTTAATAGTGACTATGTGTTTCCTATACTAAAGTGTTCATTTTTCCATTCCAATTAAGATTTCAATTCAACTTCCAGTATAGTGTGGCCAATTCAATTCAAATTCCACCTCAAGAATTCAAAGGTAGACAATTCTTGAATTCTGATATCCACATTATAATATGTATTTCCATGCTTGTCTATATAAAGTGTCAAATAAGGGCTGAATCTGCCAAGTTTGCACTTACTTGTCCCAGGGATGCGCTTGTCCAGGCCCTGGGAGTCCCGGGGCCCTTCTCCCAAAGAAGGTACGGGAGTAGGAGAGCTCTCTTTCAGCCCGTTCTCTTTTGCCCCATTGCCTGCCTGCAAGGGCGGGGAGACGGCAGGGGGAGATGGACTTCCCTCAGATTTCTGCTGAACCCCCTCTCCCTGGAAACACATTGCAAATTCAAGGAGTCAAAAACAAAACAAAACAAAACAAAAAAATAAAGAAGACAAAGATGCATTTATTTAACAATAAATGCATCTTTATAAATTTAACAATACTTTATATACTTTTTGTGCTGAACAAGTACACAAGATACACTACCGTTTAAAAGTTTAGGGTCGGTATGATTTTTTTCATGTTTTCATGCATTTATTTTATCAAAAATACAGTAAAACAGTAATATTCTTTTCTGAAAAATCCAGTATAAACCAGCATGAATTCCATTTTGGTCCAGGCTGGTTTTTTAGTAGGATTGTGAAATAATATAAGATACTGTGATGGCAATGCTGAATTTTCAGCGTGTCACATGATCGTTCAGAAATCATTCTAATATGCTGATTTGCTGCTCAAGAAACATTTCTTATCATTATCAATGTTGAAAACAGTTGTGTTGCTTAATTTTTTGTGAAACATCTTTACTGTTGTGCATCTTTTTCTGAATAAAAGTATTAATTTATTTTAAAAAATCTTACTGACCCCAAGCTTTTGAAAAAATAAAAAATAAAATAACCAAGTGCAAAAACATACATGCACACAGACTAAATGAGTGGTGCTCAGCCATGTGAGGTGCCATAAACCTGACCAAATTTCTATATGCTGAGGGGGTTAAATCTCCTTACAAACTGTCTAGCTCATATTCTCTTTTCCATGTGGGTAACTAAGGAATTATTTTATACATTGGTTGTTATGCTCGACCTTCAGTGGGCATATTTAATATGGTCTATACAGTATTATATTACCCTGCATGTGATTGTGGACCACATACTGGACCACATCATGTAACTATGACTTTGGTGTGCAATACTTAAAATAAATTCTCTGGTACTGCTAATTATTAAAATGAAGGTAGGTACTTTACTTGTTTTTGAAAGAACCCCACGAAAATACACTGCCCGGCCAAAAAAAAAGTCGTTGTTTGGATTTTAACAGGCAAATACTTAAAGGGTTAGTTCACCCAAAAATGAAAATAATGTAATTTATTACTCACCCTCAAGACCTTCGTTGATCTTCGGAACACAAATTAAGATATTTTTGATTAAATTCGATGGCTCAATGAGGCCTTCATAGCCAGCAATGACATTTCCTCTCTCAAGATCCATTAATGTACTAAAAACATATTTAAATCAGTTCATGTGAGTACAGTGGTTCAATATTAATATTATAAAGCGACGAGAATATTTTTGGTGCGCCAAAAAAAAACAAAATAACGACTTATATAGTGATGGCCGATTTCAAAACACTGCTTCAGGAAGCTTCGGAGCATTATGAATCAGCGTGTCGAATCAGCGGTTCGCTTTATAATATTAATATTGAGCCACTGTACTCACATGAACTGATTTAAATATGTTTTTAGTACCTTTATGGATCTTGAGAGAAGAAATGTCGTTGCTGGCTCTGGAGGCCTCATTGAGCCATCGGATTTAATCAAAAATATCTTAATTTGTGTTCCGAAGATTAACGAAGGTCTTACGGGTGTGGAAAGTCATGAGGGTGAGTAATAAATTACATTATTTTCATTTTTGGGTGAACTAACCCTTTAAGAGTCTATGGATGGATCATTATTACAGTGATCATTATGTTTCTAGCATGTTATATGTTTGGCAACGGTTCTTTTAACCCTTAAAGATGGAGTATGTAGCTTTTCATTTCTTAAACAACCATGTATTAAGGCCATATAGTAAACAACCATATTCCAGGATGACAATGTCAAGATTCATCAGGCTCAAATTGTGAAAGAATTGTTGGGAGGGAGCATGAAGAATCATTTTCACACATGAATTGGCACTGACCTTAACCTCAGTATAGGTTTTTGGGATGTGCTAGAGGAGACTTTACAGAGTGCTCACCTCTTGCATTGTAAATACAAGATCTTGACTGAAATACGATGCACCTCTCTATGGAAATAAATGTTATGTTATTTCCATCAAGAGGTGCATACATTTTTGGTCAAGATCTTGTATTTACAATGCAAGAGGTGAGCACTCTGTAAAGTCCACTCTAGCACATCCCAAAGACTTTCAATGAAATTAAGGTCTGGACTCAGAGGTGCCAATTCATGTGTGAAAATGATTCTTCATGCTCTCTGAACCATTCTTTCACAATTTTAACCCTGGTGAATCTTGACATTGTCATCCTGGAATATGGCCATGATGTGTCTTCCTACATGGTTGTTTAAGAAATGAAAAGCTACATACTCCATCTTTAAGGGTTAAAAGATCCGTTGCCAAACATATAACATGCTAGAAACATAATAACCACTGTGATAAAGATCCATTCATAGATTCTTAAGTATTTGCCTATTAAAATCCAAATAGTGACACTTTTTTTTTGCCGGGCAGTGTATAATATCAATAATGAAAGAGGGATGGTTTCTAATATGTAATATCCTCTCAAGCTATTTATTACCACTTTAACATTGCCACCTCCTGGTTCATGGCCTACATTGTCCAGTGATCCCACTTTGGCCTTGGCCTTGACATTCACCTTATGGGATTCAATCTTCACTTCACCACCACCTGAGAGAGAGCAATCATCATTCACATGGCTATTTATTGCATGTACTCACAATGAGATTCCGTTCACAGTAATAGGCAATATTAAAATTGATCCATCTCATACCTGGCTTGTGCTTTATGTTGTCCTTGGATCCACATTTTGCGGTCACTTTGCTCAAGTCAACCTTTTTACTTAAAATCTGAACCTGGAGACCATGAGTAAAAAGTTGCTAGATTGAATTGTCATTTGTTTCTTATGATGGAATGGATGTCTTTAGACTAGAGGACAGTCAAACTAACTCATTGTAAGCTGATCTGGTTATATGTGGCTCATCACATGCTTGTACTTCTATGAGCAACACATTGTTATGAAATGAGTTAACATAAGAAAGGTGACACTGTACACTTACATTTCCTCCACCAGGTACATGCTTGATATTGTCCTTGGAGCCACATCGGGAGGTTATATGGCTGAAGTCCAGTTTTTTGTGGACTATCTGAACCTGAACATAGCACAACAGCACAGAGGACGCATTGTCATTAGTTATTCTACCGTAACACATGCAAAACAGAAGCTACGAAGGCTATGAGTGTGTTAAACAATGCTGTACTATTGTAAATCAAAAGTAAAAAGTAGCACACCACCACTGAAAATACAAAATCATCATGTTCATGTCAAGTAGTTGAATTTTAATGATCAAGCTACTCATTAATTTGCACAAAACAGTTATTTTCTCTTTCTTGGAGATGTAAGCTGATTCCTGAACGTTTTATGTGGCCGCCCTCTGGTAGATTCAAATAAATGTTCATTGTCTGCTGTGTTGTTTGGTGCAGTATTTGTTTGTGTGACTCATATATTTGTTTGGACAGAGTAACGGCAGGCCAGGAACACTCTGTCTGACTCAGAGGGTGTTTTTCACAGCCTAAAGCTCAGTTTATTGCGTTAATCTCAGGTATTGCTTTAACACTCGAGGGACTACAGTCTAACTCTGATTCATTTGACCTGCTGTAATGGACCACTCCAGGAAAAACAAACAGGATTTGGAGCTAACTGTATAGCTCAAAGGCTGTTCCGAAAACTGATGAATTTGCTGAAAACAAAAAAACATGATCATGATGATTCTTTGAGCAGCAAAGAAACACCATTAGCAAAGTTTACTTAGTAATTAACATGCAAAGTGCTGTTGGATAATTTCTATGGAACTGCATACATGAGATAGAGTAACAGATATACAGAGGCACAATTTCTCAAAACACACATCTGGCATTGTGAAACAACAGGAGGCTGTAGGTGATCTTGGGAGATAAAACACATTTTGTAATACACAGAATTTTTGAATGCAAGGAAAAGATTTTTTTTAAACAACAGGCTAATAATATATTTTAAACAAGATAATGCAATACAGATAATATGACTCGAAGGCACCCCACTGTCCAATATGACATTCAAAGGCACCCTACAGTATACTATATTAACAGAACTATAATATATCTGTTAACGATATAACATTATTATCAGAAACTAGGAGTGTAGATATATTATAGGTAAATAAATTAACCACATTTCATGTAGTGATTCCAGAAGTTTCAAGAATGTCATGTTCTTAAATTAAGACTATAGTTACTGAGGAAAATATAATATAATATAATATAATATAATATAATATAATATATTATAATATAATATAATAATATGTGACCCTGGACCAAAAATCCAGTCATAAGGGTCAATTTTTTGAAATTGATATTTATATCAACTGAAAGCTGAATAAATAAGCTTTCCATTGATTTATGGTTTGTTAGGACAATATTTGGCCAAGATACAACTATTTGAAAATCTGGAATCTGAGAGTGTAAAAAAATCAAAATATTGAGAAAATCGCCTATAAAGTTGTCCAAATGAAGTCCTTAGCAATGCATATCCACTCACAAAAATACATTTTGGATATATTTACAGTAGGAAATTTACAAAATATCTTCATGGAACATGATCTTTACTTAATATCCTAAAGATTTTTGGCAAAAAAGAAAAATCGATAATTTTGACCCATACAATGTATGGTTGGCTATTGCATCTTGGCATCGTTGTCCTTATTTTGTGTTAGAATTTTTTTAAAGAAATTAATAGTCCCATTTTTCATTTCATACATTCTCCAAGAATAGCTACAGTCTCCTTTGTGTTGCAAGAAAGGTGAGATAAATAGCACATATTATATGTGCAGTGGAAACACATTTTTCGCCCTTAAAAGCGAAAGCAAGAGTGCAAATAATCCAACGTAGGGTAAAAAATTAATTGAACTACAGAGTGTTGATACAACTGCTGAGTCTGTACAACATGCAGTTATGTTATTTTTGGACATGGTTAGTGCAAAGCTTAAGAACAAAAACACTATGAAATTCAACTGGTAACAATGGTAAACCAGACTACAAATATTCCACAAAGAGTGGCACAATGTTCATGGGTGAACTACTGAGAGACACAATGGTGTGGTGTTAAATCCACAGAAGACATACAGGGACAAAGTTGCATTGCTCTAATGATATTTTTTAAGTATGTGGACAAGTTTATCTACAACAACAACAAATGTGCTCTCATGGTCATTCAGAAAACCATTTTACCCTAATTTCAGTTCACAAACTGTATGTCTTTAAGTGTTTAGTGGTTCTGTGTACTCAAAAATGTGGGTTTGCTAAACCAGTTTCTACAGGATCTGAAGATCTTTGGAAAGACAGCGAGAGTAAGAGCAGAGAGTGATACTGAGGCAGTGAGTCAGGGAGATGTCATTGGGAGGGACTCACTTTGCCCTGGCTGGTCTTTGGCAGAGCATCGGTCTTGCCCTGGGCTGCAGAGACCTGAGGAGACAAGCACCCCTTTAGTCAGTGCAGTGCAGGGAGGAGATACAGAAAGCCCAGGGTCTCAAGGTCAGAGGAATAGGATGTACCACAATGACTGAGTCAGTATGCTAAGGTTACTTTTGAATCTGGAAGAATCACCTGACAGTTTGTCTGATAAATTGTGCAGGAGAAATAGTGTGTTTAACTGTGTGTCTGTTTAATTAACTACAAAGCAGATCTATGGCACCATTGAAACTTAAACGGATAGTTCACCCCAAAATGAAAATTCTGTCATTTTCTCACCCTTACTTTGTTTCAAACCCGTATGATGGGCGATTTCAAAACACTGCTTCATGAAGCGCCGAAGCTTTACGAATCTTTTGTTTCGAATCAGTGGTTCGGAGCGCCAAAGTCACGTGATTTCAGTAAACGAGGCTTCGTTACGTGATAAGTGTTTCAAAATTTCAATGGTTCACCACTGGGGGGCGTGACTTTGGCAGTTTGATACGCGCTCCGAACCATTGATTCGAAACAAAAGATTCGTAAAGCTTCGAAGCTTCATGAAGCAGTGTTTTGAAATCGCCCATCACTAGATATTGTTGCATAAAGTCGTTATTTTGTTTTTTTGGTGCACAAAAAGTATTCTCGTCGCTTCATAACATTAAGGTTGAACCACTGTAGTCACATGAAACTGTTTTAAATATGTCTTTAGTAGCTTTCTGAGCACTGAAAGTGTTAATTGTCTGGCTGGCAATGGAGGCCTCACTGAGCCATCGGATTTTATGAAAAATATCTTAATTTGTGTTCCGAAGATGAACGAAGGTCTTACGGGTGTGGAACGACATGAGGGTGAGTAATTAATAACAGAATTTTCATTTTTGGGTGAACTAACCCTTTAATGGAAGGTTTCATAAAAATATGTTTTAATTTTAAAGATATATTGTGGCCTTTAGTTGACAGTCACTGTTTGAAATCCAAATGCATTGTGTTTTCTAGATTCTTCCTGATAAGAGAAAAACCTTTAGGGAATCCTGTTATAAGGTCTTTTTTATTTCAAAGAGATGGCTGGGAGATGGCTATGGAAAACAGACAAATTCATTCTACATAAATTCTGTAAGAAAAGTTAAGGATCGATCAGATGAATAATGGCAATTTACATTGACCAGCAGCGATATGAGACATACGTATGAGAAACAACTTCAACAGAATTCGAGATTTCTTAATGCGTTTAATGGCAGCAATAGTGCAGAACATGTACTTATGATCATGTGTTGCCAAATAATGCATCAAATTTATTCTAAATCTGTAAAGAAAATAATGAGGTTAAGTGCAGTATCTATGCGTGTCTCTAAAAGCCCAGATTATTTAATTCCTTGCGCATATGCAAATTCTCCTGGTTCTGTCCTGACCAATCAACTTACCTTGCCTCCTCCAGGCTGGTACTTCATGTTATCGGTGGAACCTATCTTGGAGCGCACGTTTTTTAGATCCGGCAGCGGTGCGTTGGTGGGCCGAACGTTCCGGGGGGCTCGAGGCACAGGAGGCTTCCTCTCTAGGGGAGTCTGCTTGGGTACGGGGGGTTTGGTGATGCGGGATGGACGAGGGGTCGGGGTCCCATTGGTGGCTGCTGTGCTGGTTGCAGAGGATGGTGTGCGAGTTGTCCTTGGAGTTGTTTTAACTGCGAAAACATGAAGCAAATGCACATTAAGTACTGAAGCAGAAAACAACACAACACAAGAGGTTTAATACAGTATGCATGTGAGAGGTCATAGACAGTCATTGACCTCAAGAATTTTTCTTCTTCCTAAGCCACTGCAAAAGTGGCAAGCCCTCATCACGAAGAGAGGAGTTGAAGGCTCTATTAGTGTGATGGTTTGAGACAAGCCTCTGTGAGTAAGTCTATCGCTGACTATGTCAGCAGCTTCAGATTTGATGACTAACAAATGCACTAGTCAGTGTGTATTAGCTCAGAACTGCTGTGTTTTCCCACCCTTCTCTTTAAGCCTCCATCAAAGCATCATTTAGTAACAGCTACAGACAGGTAAGCACCTTTATTTGCACATAAGCACCTCTGCTGACCACTGTAAAGATGATCTCTCCACTTTTGAATCTCTATAGTCTTGGATCGTCTCTGTTTATTTGACCAGGATCTATTTCTCTACATTATTTAATTTAATCTAATTTAATGTTTGTTATTCAAGTCTCTGCTAATTGAAACATTTGTCTTAATATCTTGATGGCTTGTTTGTTATATATTGGAAAAATATTGCAGCACACAGTTAATTACACTTCATATTACATCCATTCTCATAGCTTTAGATGGTTTAATGATTTATATTGCACCTAAATATGGCGAGACCGTTCGGAAATCGCAAGTTCCAAACTCACTGGCTGCCCTAAAGCAACTTCTGGGAGTTAAAATGCACAGGAGTTAGAATTTACTAGTCAAGTGGGAAATAAATGTTTTGTTTATAAGGTACAGCACTGTTACGATAAGCCAGGAAAACTAGTCATTGAATTCTGACACAATCTTCATATTATATCAAAATATAATATCAAAATAGATAAGAAAACGGCTTCATTCTCACCTGGTGCCTTTTTCACCTCTCCTGCTTGGTTTTCAGTCTTTGTAGCTATAAACAACACACAATCAAATTAAATTAAGTACATTTTAATGTCATTACATCATTATGCCTCACTTAACCTTAACCTGAGATCCTATATACTGTACCTTAGTCATGGTATTGCCATATTTAATCTTTTGACAGGAATCAAAATGAGGCTGTGAGAGACAGAGGTACAGTATATTCAACTGATTGTACTGTTGTTTAGCAACATGCCAATTGTTTGGCTGACAAAACAGCTTTACAAAATCTTTCAGTGGACAAAAACAGTTTTGACCTTCATACTATGCATGCCATTGTAAATATGCCATTGTCTATGACTCACAGCCTAATTTTTATCCATGTAAAATTCAATGTGCTGTCTACCCTGACTAAATTCTATATGACGGAACAACTCACCTGAGGAGGGTCGGGCAGAGGTGGTAGCTGGGGTGCTTGTGCCGTTTTTAGAGTTAGTAGCAGATGCAGCTTTAGCCTTTGGCACTGGAGGGCGACGCTGGGTTGCTGTGCCAGTCTCAGAAGACTGATATAAACAATAAGACATCAGAATGCTGAATGACCAGGCATAATCAGTTGACGTCAAGAGGTTGATTAGATGAGTAACATACACAGTGGCTTAAAGGGTTAGTTCACCCAAAAATTAAATTTTTGTCATTTATTACTCACCCTCATGTCGTTCCTAAACCGTAAGACCTTCGTTCATCTTCGGAACACAAATTAAGATATTTTTAATGAAATCCAAGAGTTTTTTTTATTCTCAATAGAAAGCAACGAAATTACCACATTCAATGTCCAGAAAAGTAATAAAAATATCGTTAAAATAGTCAACATTCAACCTTAATATTATGAAGCAACGAAAATACTTTTTGTGCGCAAAAACAACATAAAAATAACGAATTTATTCAACAAATTCATCTCTCTCCTGTCATTATCATATGCTATTTACGTTGCAGCGCTTCCTTGTTTACGTCCGAACACTGGCTCAGTATTGGTCGGCTCCTGCGTCAGCATCACACACATGCGTCGTGCTGCTCATGTGAACAGCGTCGGCCAATACTGAGTCGCTAAACATGTAAACATGGAAGCACTGCAACGTAAATAGCATTTGAGAATGACAGGAGAGACAAATTTGTTGAATAAAGTTATTTTTGTTTTGTTTTTGCGCACAGAAAGTATTCTCGTCGCTTGAATGTGGTAATTTCGTTGCTTTCTATTGAGGATAAAAAACCTCTTGGATTTCAGTAAAAATATCTTAATTTGTGTTCAGAAGATGAACGAAGGTTTTATGAATGATGAACGAAATGAGGGTGAGTACATAATGACAGAAATTTAATTTTTGGGTGAACTAACCCTTTAAGGGTGGCTTAATGCTTGAGGGTGATTGTTCAATTAAGACAGAGTTTGGCTACTTGAAATCTTGAAAAAAAATGTTTTATCACATGACCCTGATTAAAGATCAGATCACGGTCTTGACCAATCTACAAGTGGATTTTGGTATAGTGGCTATTGGTGTGGATTTTTGATATTGCATGTGATGGTAATGACTTTGTAATGAAGGTAAACCTTGAATTTACTAATGCGACAAGTTTGCTAGCAGTCAATTAACTCAAATTAATCAGCTGTTTCCATATTAAGATTTGAAGCATATTATAATCTACTCTTCACAGAGGGATTTTTTTAAATAATAATAAAAAAGTCCCCTAACTGAAAAATCACCCATAGAAACAAGCAGACACTTGATAAAAAGGCGAGAATGAATTATAGATTAATTATATTCCTCAAGATCCATGCATGAAAGTTGGAGAAAAAGCAGTTTAAAACCTGATGTCAAAAGAGAGGCATGTAATTAGTCTTTATTTGATATCTGTCCTTGGAAAAAATTTATGAGACAGAACATAACTGCACCTCATATTTTATCAGTGGCCTAAAAGCATGCCTCTCTCTTGAGATTTTGCTGGTGATTGAAATTTTGAATTAACAGTGACACAGACGGCAAGCCATGGGTTGATTTTAAAGGATGAGATGGGCACTGGAGGATGTTGCAAAAGTCTCCCCTGTGGATTGTAGGCTGGGTGCCAAACCACAGATGAGGGAAATGGTGTTAACTCACCTTGGCCTTAGTCTCAAGAGTAGATGTGGAGGTGGGGGTTTTCTTGGTACCAGCAGTGGGGGTTGTTGCCTTGGGCATAGGGCTTTTTTTATTGGCAGAGTTGGTGGTGGGAGAGGTACGTTTGGTGGCACCAGCACTGTCTCCAGTGGACAGCGAGTTTGGTCTTGCTGAGCTTTGTTTGGTTGACCCAACTGAAGGCTATATGCATGTATTTGCAAAAAGTACAAAAGAAAATGCAAACGTGGGAGCATGATAAAATCAAAGTAGCAGCAATGGTTGTAAAAATTGTTCATAAATCATAAGTTGTGCGTTTGGGTAACATCTTTAATCTTTATAAAGATGGAAAAATGGGAGCAAACACCTCTTCTTCTCAAATGTGGCAGTTTAAATCAAAGTTACAGTAGCATATCAGATGAATGAAATCCCTTTGTGTTTCAGACTTACCTTGGTCTTACTGTCCGGGCTGGTCACCTCCTTGCTCCTGTTTGCTGTTGGAGACTTAGCAGGTCCTTTTGCAGCCGTCACATTCTTCTCAGCTTTGGCTGTCTTGTCTATTTTTTCTCCGTTGTCTTTCTTCTCCTCTTTCTCCTTGTTCGTCTTCTCAGGTTTGTCTACTTTCTCAACCTTGTCCTTTTTCTCAGCTTTATTATCATGTTTCTCCTCTTTCTCGACTTTCTTCTCATCTTTGATGATCTGCTCACTCTTCTGAGTCTTATCCGTGCTGTCTGTTTTCTTTGTAATGTCATCTTTCTTGTCCAGGTGATCAGTCTTCTCCATTTTCTCAGGCTTGTCTTGCTTCTCACTTATGTCAGTGTTTTCCATCTTCAGAGCAGATGGCACATTCTCCATTTTCTCCTTGGCTGTCTTATCTTCTTTTACTTTAAAAAAAAAAAGACAAATTTGAAATTTATTTAATCAAGCAAATGAGTAGTTATTATCTTATGAGCACATGTTTGTTCACACAGGGCTTTTGGTTGTAGTTTAATATTCAAGGTATTTTAGGAACATAAATTATCAGTAAGCTGCACTTGATGCCTCAGTCTCAGTACATTCTGACAATAAGAATGAGGGTAGATGAGCAGGAGAGGTCATGGAAAAGGGCACAGAAAGTGCCTTGAGCGGACAGACAGAAAAGCACATTGTCAGCCTGGATGCCTTATGTAACTTGGCACCATTCTCTCCACAAAGTGAAAAATCAATGGCCAACAGAAGACCAAAACATCAAAAACAAATTGTGTGTGTGAGTGAGAGAGAGAGAGAGAGAGAGAGAGAGAGAGAGAGAGAGAGAGAGAGAGAGAGGAAAAGAAAGAAAGAAAGAAAGAAAGGATGAAAAATATTAATTGAAAGAGGTGATGAGCCAACATAATGCCGCAAACATCCAGTTTATTATATATATATATATATATATATATATATATATATATATAATTTTTTTTTTTTTTTTAATTGTAGCTAAATTTATGTAAAGTATACTTTTATTATATTTTTGTAGGTCTCTTTTGTATTTTGTACCAGGCGATTTTGTCCTTTATAGCAGCTGATTTTCAAACTAAAATCAGCTAGGATTTTCTCTGTAACACTTTTGAATAATGTTCTTGAAGAATATAATTCTTAAGTCATCATTAATTAGAAATTTAGAAATTTGTTAATAGTTAATGATGGAATTGTTAAGAACATTTAGAACAGACCCCCTGTGGTACCTTCAGGGATGCCTAGATGAAAACCTTGGTTCCTCTGAATCCCTTTGCACAGTTTCAGACAGATAAATGAGTGGTATACGTGTCAAACGTGGGCTTATCTCAGTACAGCAAAAGAAAACTATGACAAAAGGACATCCAAATGTTACTCTGGTGATATATTGTATATCCCTGCTGGTGGCCAGAGGCACACACAGCAAATCTTATCCATCTTTCTGTCAATCTTATACTCGTATCTGTGACCTCTGCATCTGACAATCTGTCTTCATCAGGTGTGTTAATACACAGACATGCATACACAATGAAAACAGCGTACCATCTGCTGGAGCATTTGAAGAAACTGGTTTAACACCCAAACCCCATTTGACCCCACTTCAATGAAAAAATGTTTTAAAGGCACAGTATGTAAGTTTCGCCTCTAGAGGTCGCTTATTCAAAACAATAACAAAGGGGTAGATGGATGACGCCATGAATGAGCATGGAATCATGGGAGTTGTCATCTTCACTTCCCCAGCCGATGGAAAACAAACCAACGGGATTCAGGTCATAAATTGTTTATTGGTAAGCTAATGTATTAAAGTTTTATTAACGTTACTGTGGTATGAAGCAGGAAGGGGCTGAAAGCCCGGGACATTTTACTTAGCTGTTTTTATTATGCTTATATGCCGCAGTCGGCCTCTGCCGCTCCTTTTGTTTTGTTGTTTATGCTTATTTTACGATTACAGTTATGTTTAACATTCACCTTCTTCTTCCCTGAACTTGAACTTTGTCACAGTTACGTTCGAACACCTAAATTCACATTATTTTATTTCATTCTAATGAAACAGCCGCAAGTGCTAAATTACTACTCATACCGGTCACTTTATCTGATGAATTAAAACTGTGGGGTAACGCAGCACAAACATGTTACTCACGGTAAATCAAGAAAGCAAGAGATTCAAACAATAAGACTGTGCTGAAAAAGACTAACAATCAGTTTTCTGTTGATAAAGGTATCCAAACAGTTGCTCACCTGTCTAATAAAACACATAATACATTAAAGCCTCTTTGTTGTTTCTGTGGTTTTCTATGCTTGGAAATCGAGGGTTTTGCGGATATGACATCGCTGACAGGAGACACGGGACATTACACTGGTTAAAATAGCTGTTTTCTCTGGATTTAAACATTATTAGAAACATTTGGGATAATGTAAGTACACAAGTCAACAAAATATATAACATTGTTCTAGTGGTTTTTGGATGCTTTAATCCAAAAATCTTAGATATTTGCTTTTAAGTGTCTTAAAATGTAGAATATGCGTACATGACAAGCTGAAAACTGTTAGATATAACTGAAATCCACATTGAAGAGTTAACTATTCTAAGCTAAATAATCTAACCCTCTCTCTTTTTATTTCACTCTATCAGCTGTGCTTAATATAATTTTTCAACGGCAACAATCTATAACAGACCATTGAGAGAATGTTTGTCACAAAACAAAATACACTACTGTTCAGAAGTCTGGAGTTAGTAATATTTTTTTTTTTTAAATTACTTTTACTCACAAAAGTAATTAAAAAGTAATTCATTTCAAGGACACATTAAATTTATCAAAAGTAAAGCCTATAAGTATTAAGATTTCCATTTCAAATAAACTTTATATTCATCAAAGAATCGTGAAAAACAATGTATCAGTGTTTCCACAAAAATATTAAGCAGCACAACTGTTTTCAACATTGATAATAATAAGAAATGTTTCTTGAGCACTAAATCAGCATATTAAAATGATTTCTGAAGGATCACGTGACACTGAAGACTGGAATAATGGCTGTTGAAAATTCAGCTTTGCCAAAGAAACAAACTACATTTAAATATATTAAAATACAAAATAGTTATTTTAAATTACCATAGATGCTGAAATGGTGAGCATAAAAGACTAAGTTAAAAAATATTTGAAAATCTTATCGACCAAAAACTTTTGAATGGTAGTGCATGTTCAGCTCTGTCACACATACTATGTAAAGGCAGATATTCTGAATTAAACATCTGTTTATGCGTAGGGACTGGTACACGTTGTAATCCAATAACCATATACTGAATAGATCACAAACCTACACTAGATTGTAGACCATTGCAGACCTTGAAACCTGCACCATTGATATCACAGTCGCTTATCTCACCTACCATCACAAACACCTTTGGGCTGAATGTCACGGGATGAAACAGCATTCCCACTTTCCGACAGCTTTTGCGGTGACTGTATCCTGCCAGAACTCTGTGGCACACCAGCAGGCTGTTCTTTCTTTGTAGTAGGGTCTAATGGGATACTCGTGGATGGCGAAACGCTGTGTTTGTCCTCTGTGGTGAAATATTTGACGGCGGTCTGGGGTGGCGGCACATCCTTGCCTGGATATTTATCGGGCAGCGGGAGGCTAGCAGGCACTGTCAGGTGGGTACTATCTGACATTGTGCGCTGGACCACTCGGTTCTGTTGCATAGGGGGTGATATGGGTGGGCGTGTCTCCGTTTTGCCCTCAACCATGCCCTCCACGTAGTTGTCATTCACCACGCCGATCACGCAATAATTCGGTGTGGGGCCTGTTTTTGAGATGCTGCGGGGCGGATCCCAATCGCTGTCTGAAGATGTCAAGATGGCACTCGGCGGTGAAGGTCTTGATGTCACCCCGTTGGTGGAAAGGGCTTTCCCTGGAGACACGGGTGACGGAGAGGATGAGAGGCTTGTGGGGCTTTCTGCTGTACTGCCCAAATTCTTCCCGCCCCTGCTGCATGGGTGACTGGTTGCCCGTTGGTCCACCTCCTGGCTAAGTGCTGTCGTTTTGGTGGAAAGGTCCTGCTTGTCGTCCTCTAACAGTCTGGAGGATTGCAGACTGCCTGGCTGCCCCTGCTGCCAGTTCCAGCCCTGGGCAGCTGTTGACGATGCCAAGCTTGGCATGGAGGGTGGCACTGAGCACAGATCTCTGCACTCTGAACGCTGGGATGACATCCTTACGATCCTTGCCTCTCTAGATATATTTGTGCCGTGTCAAGGTGTCTATCCGTCAGTAAACGGCATTGACTGAGATGAGTTAGTCTATAGCGCCGGTCTCTAAACCTCCCTCAACGCTGAGGCTGAGATGACTCTGCGTCTCTCTCCCAAATCCCCCTCCTCTCTCTCGTTCTCTCTCTCACCCTAATTCTGTCCGCACATTCCTTCCAAGTCTTCGATCACGTGATTGTATGAGCCGCGTCCTTATTGGCCGCTCTGCACTGAAAACCCTTGCTTTTAGCATCCAGCGTGTTTATAAATACCCCTTTCTCTCTCTCGCACTCACACATTGTCTCGTTTGGCACTCAGAATGTTCTAGCAGACGCAAGCGTTCACCTTTACCCTTCAGCGGTGGAGGATGTCATTATTGCCTGGTCCTCAGGTGCTGTGTCCCTCAATGAACACCATAACATCGTTATCAATCACATTTTAATCGTATATCAGCTTATTGGAGATCTGAACCATTATATTCCTCTGTCTCTCACATATGAGGCTGATGGAAGTGTGACCTCTGTTGTTTATTGTGCCTTTCACTCTATAGAGACACTATGTTCCTTGTGAGATTGTATTATAGGGATTGTTCACCAAAAAAGAAAAGTCTGTCATCATTTACTCACTCTCTTGGTTTATCAAACCTGTAGGACTTTCTTTCTGCAAACCAAAAGATATTCTAAAGAATGTCTTTGCCAATACAATGAAAGACAATGAGGACCAAAAAAAGACATTAAAAACGACTATTCCATTACGAAAATACAATATGATTGCGGATAACATAGAAAAAAAATGCTAAATGCAAATTATATAATGCAATTAAAGGGTTAGTTCACCCAAAAATGAAATTTCTGTCATTAATTACTCACCCTCACATCGTTCCACACCCGTAAGACCTTCGTTCATCTTCAGAACACAAATTAAGATATTTTTGATGAAATCTGAGGTTTTTTATCCCTCATATAAAGCAACGTAATTGCCACATTCAAGGTCCAAAAAAGTAGTAAAGACATCGTTAAAATAGTCAACGTGACTAGCATCTGCTAATACGGAGTCGCCGTTCTGGCGTAGAAACCGGAAGCGCTGCACTATATGTACAACGTAAACAGCATAGGAGAATGACAGGGGAGAGAAGAAATTGTTGAATTAGTCTTTATTTTTGTTTTGTTTTTGCGCACAAAAAGTATTCTCATTGCTTCATAACATTAAGTTTGAACCACTGTAGTCACGTTCACTATTTTAAAGGTGTCTTTATTACTTTTCTGGACCTTGAATATGGTAATTATGTTGCTTTCTATGGGGGATAAAAAACCTCTCGGATTTCATCAAAAATATCTTAATTTGTGTTTCTAAGACCCTTACGGGTTTGGAATGGGTGTGGGGACTTTTCTTATTGGTGTCAAACGTTCTATCCAATCAAGTATTTACTGGACAAGCCAGTCAAACCGATGCCAACACAGACAGGTAGCAGACATCTCCTCATCCTTAAACACCATGAACAACACAAAGTGAAAGAAAATGTGACCCAGATTAGCTATCTGTTTACTTGCAATAGATAAACTTTTGTGCAGATCACAATGTATTTATGGCTTGTTGAGGGCAAGAAAGCATCAAAAACAACTTTTCTTAAACTCAAACAGATAAATCAGATTTTAGACACTGGCCCTTCAAAAAACTCATCTACCCCCAGCCATTAGATTTTTTTTTTTTTTTTTTTTTTTAATTCAGTCATGTTCTCTCACTGTCTTCTGTCTCTGAGAAATTATGTTTTTTATGACACACCTGGTGATAATCTCAAGCAAGACAATTATTTATGAAAAAGGAAAAAAAAATCATTAAACTTAAATAGGCTGAGCTACATAAATCACTTCTACAATCGGTCACAACAGAAGAGTTCTGCATTATTCAGTACTTTAGAGTATGTATCTGCACAGAAATAGCACTAACAGTTGAACCTCTATATTAGGTAACCTACTAGACCAGTTAATTACAAGCATCCTAACATGAAAAATGTGAGCAGTAAAAACTGTGGTTTTCATCCACAAAACCACAAAACCTGTATTACATATCACTTTTCTAGCTCCCACTGCATCCGCCCTTCCAGACTTGAGCAGAAGTGTGTGTGATGTCGTAATATGCGTGTAGTCTGATTGGCTCAGGCACCTTAATTAGAGTGAACTTTCCACACACAATGCATCGACTGCAGAGCCATTCCAGGCCACTGACAGATATAAAAGGGATCTTTTCTCTCTGCCTGTCTCATTTCTATAATGGGCCAGATTCTTGTGAATGGATTTTGTTGCATAAGGACATGTCAGATGTATTTTATTGTTTACATTCCCTTAAGACCACATTGCACCACATCATACAGTTCAATATACAGAGGATATTGAAACTTTCTGTCACTTCATTGCATTTGTTTGTGCATTTTCATCTTCAATTGTGGTACAAATGCTGGGTTAAAAACAACCCAAGTTGGGTTGAAAATGGACAAACTCAGCAATTGGGTTGTTTTAACCCGGCAGTTTGCCTAACGTGCTGGGGAGTTTTATTTAACCCCAACTATTGTTTAAAAATTACTATATGGCTGGCTTAAAATGAACCCAAAATAGATTGGAAATTAAAAATCAGACACATAATTACTAGAGGCAACAATAATAATCAAAAGGTGAACATTTATTAATAAGCAATTTAATAAATGTTTATTGTTTAATTATTATTTATTAAACTTTTTAATAAATGTTCATTTATTAAACATATTAATAAATGATCATTTCCAACATATTCTGGTTCATTTTAAGCAAGCAAAACAGTAATTTTTAAACAATAGTTGGGTTAAATAAAACTACCCAGCACGTTGGGCAAACATTTAACCCAATCGCTGGGTTAAAACAACAGGGTTTTTAACCCTGCATTTTTTAGAGCACATTCTCTCAGGAATTGTTGTCCTTTTTAATCTGTTTACTATAGTTTATGGTTAAAACAAATAATGTTTGTCGATATAATCCTTTTTGTTATTATATTATATTACCCTCTTTTCATGTTCAGAAGAGTATCAAGATGACTATAAATAGAGCTTTTGGACAAAATTATTGCTAGTACACAATCATTACAAATATCCCAATGTTCTTTTCAGTAATGAAAACACAGCATCAGAAATGCATTTAACACATTCAGAGTGGGGTAGAGCATGCATGCTCATTGAGTAATCGGGATGTCACAGAGTTTCTATTTCTGGAACATATCCTACAGTTACACCCTAGCTTGTTCTTTGGCAGGTCCTATTCGCTGCATCACCAAGGAAACCGCCTCCCATATCCATAGCAACAGTCTCCCCGTCAATGCAGCTGCTGATATTAGGGTCCTGTGTGGTCGGAACCATTTGAGGGGAGGGAGAGGAAGTGAGTGAGCAAGGGCAAGAAAGGACGAGAAGACTGATGCGAGTAAAGGGAGGGGAAAAAAAAGGCCAAGAGGGGCATCTACTATTTCTGCGTTAAAAGACTGAAATCCAGAGAAGACCAAGTGCTGTGTCAAAAACATCAACAGGCAAATGTCTAGCTGAAAAGTGACCAAATTATATTTGAATGCATTAGCAAATACTAATTATGCATAACTCATAAAGAAGAAGAGCAAAAAATATCACATTTGCTCACAACAGATAGGAAATAAACCAATAAATTTCTCCTAAGCAGAAAGTGGCATTACATGCAAAAGCATTCCATCAAATTTTGCTTTTGCTCTTGTGACTTTAGCTTGATGAACAAACCCGAACAGCTGAAACACAGGGAATGTCCTGACTCATTAAGTCATTCAAGACGTCATCAGGGATCTCTGCGTTAGCATTTAATCCAAAGCTACCGCCCAGTACTCAGTATCCCTCAATATCCCAGCACCTCTCAAACGCCTCTGAACACACCCTAATCGCTTGCTATAAAAAGAACAACTCTATAAGTCTTATATAATGGTGAACGGCAGAGCCATCAATTTTACATGAGCTGTTGCAAGAGGATGGGAGAGATAGGAGGAGAAGCGTGTATGAGAAAGATGAAAGACAGAAAGCCACAAAGGGGAGTATGAATTCAACCTATAAATACCACCAACTAAAAATAACTGTTCTAAACTATTATGTGCTTGAATCAACTGTTATTTGATTAAGCAAACAATTTAGTAAATGGAAAATTTCTTTCACATTAAGTTAAAAGCTTCTTTCATTCGAACCAAACTAAATCAATCCAACTTTTCATTTTCAATGTCAGAGATTACTGAGAATGCTGGATAACACCAATATAAACAAGAAAACTGAAATTTTCTTTCACATTAAGTTAAAAAAATTTCAGTTTTCTTGGATATACTATACTGATAGGGGCTGTACCCACACTTCAGAGTAAGATAATGAGATTTTCTTACCTGGTTGATGTCCAGTGTTGTCCAAACAGTGATGAACATGAAAAGAAGAAGAAAAGAACATCATTAACACATACTTGCAACTTGAGTTTTTTGGCTAAAAATGAAAGGTTATGGGTATGGAAAAGATAACTCTAAAGATTTCAAAATCTATGTGTAGCAGGTGAATTGGCAGACAGACCTCTTAATCTCATAAACATTGGATTGACAGTTTTGAACAAGAATAAAAAGCAGAATAAAGAGTCATGTAGCATAAGATCACAAGGAGTGACATACAGAAAGCTTTTCACCCACAGAACGATTATCAAATGTAAAATCCCACATAGACAGACTGGTTGACACACATCTACAAGACATGTGCATTTTGAGAGATGCTGTGACCAAGAGAAATTGTATTGAAATCCAGGTGATGGTAAACTAAAGAGTAACAGTTAGTTGGCTGCCAGTCGTGATGCATAGCGATCAGTGTGTTATGACTGCATTGAAATGTTAAAAAACTTTACTATAAGAATGGATTACATGCAGCAGAGGTCCAAGCTATAGAGGACTGACACAAAGAAAGAAAGAAAGAAAGAAAGAAAGTAAGTAAGTAAGAAAGAAAGATAGAAAGAAAGACAGAAAGAAAAGCATGGAGTACTTAGTGTCCTGCTACAGTTTTTTTTTCTGCTACAGAGATAGCTAAGCAGAGGAGGGCCCACTTCATTGAGCCATGCATTATGTAAATCATCTCCATACAGTCTTCATTATCACCAACCTTCCAGTAGGGGGGGCTGTGCCAGCGGGGGCTCCTGCTGCTCTGTGATTGATGGGATGAAGGGCGTAGCTTCGGAGTTTAAGCTCACTGCAGTGCTGGGGGGAATTGTTGGGGTGCAGTGACTAACAGCTGGTGCACTCTGAGAGGCAGGGATGTCTGTGCCGACGGACAGTGGACTAGGGGTCAGATTGGGAGCAGTCTCTGGGGCAGTGGTGTGAGGGATGGGGGTTTTCACAGGGGTGCTCTGGGATGGGGGGCTTGCATCTGGGGTCTGTGCCTGCAGCACGGAGTCAAGGAACATAACAGTCTGAGTTGGACTGAGGGCAAGGGTTGACTTCTGGTTGGGATCAGTTGGGTGAGTAGGGTCAGTCTTTGAGTCCACGGGTAACTGATCTGAACGATGAATACCAGGCAAGTCTAGGTTAGTCTTATTAATATCATCTTTAGATTTATCCTTATGAAGCATATCCCTGTCAATCTTGAGTGTTGAGTCATCTATGGGATTCGCAGTGGAGTTGGGGTAATTTGAGAATATGGAGGTGTTTTCCTGCCCAGTCGGTTGTGGTCTGCATGCTTGGGTGTTCGTGAGGTGCAAAGGTTCAGGTGTGAGTGAGGGTGGTGCACTTCCCTGATCTATGCTAGCAGTGGATGGGGGCTTAGAATCGCCCAAATTAGGGCTGTTAAAGTCCATGTCCATAACGGTTGAGGGAGCACTCCATTCTTCTGGAAGCTTCTTCCTGCTCTTACTTTTCCTGGCCTTGATGCGTCCTCCTCCTTTCTCCTGGAACTCACTTTCCCAAATCTCTTCATCCCTACTGGGAGGTGAGGGGCAGTCATGGTTGGAGCTTTCAGAAGGAGTTTCTTCTGAGTCAGGGGAACCAAGACTGTCCAGAAGGTCATACATTTCTTCCCTGTTCTTGCGTTTCTTTTTTTTACGCTTCTGCTGCTTCTCGGTTCCTTCCTTAATGGACTTTTCCTCACCAGACGCTGCATCTTGACTCTGGGAACCCAAGGCATCAGTGCAGCTCTGTTCTGCCTTGTTGGAAGCATGGGACTGCTCCGTTGAGAGCATTTCCTCACCTGTCCAAGGGCTTCCACAAACTTCTTTGTGTACAGAGAGGAAGAGGAAGTGTCACTGACTACCATACAAATGATCGGACAACAAAGTTTGTGCATCTCCAACTCATAACAGCTAATAAAAGTTCAAAGAGATATTAGATCAACTACCTATGAACCACTGATCACTTGCATCATATGGTGCGTTACACCAGGAGGTGATATGAGGACAGACAAAATTCACTATTCACAAATTCACAATGAATAGAGTCATTCAATATGTAGTCCTAAACTCATAAGATAATTAGCATTAGCATTAGTTCCCTTAGGAATTTCCAATGGGTTTTTAGAATAGTTATTTATAATTAAAAGGTCTGCGGGTAACATTAACTGAGGAGAACATTACTCACATTTTGTTTCACAAGCTAAATATGCATGCTCATCGTGTGGAAACTGCTGATGCTCATATGGTCCATCTTGCATTATGTGAAATATTATGAGCGGAGACTAGCATATTTTAAGCTCCCGATCCTGAAATTCTGTGTGTTTTTTTTTTTTTTTGAAAACCTGACTCCATGTTTTCAAATGCTAAAAATATTGCAAAAATTGATGTGAAACATGTATTGTCCCTCAGAACTTCCTAGGTTGTACAGACGTGTCTGTACGACTTCAGGGGTTCTCAACTGTGGCCATCAAGGTCCACTTTACTACAGAGTTTTGCTTTATCCCTAACCAAACACACTTGAACAAGCTAATCAAGATCTACAGGGTTACTAGACAGTTATAGGCAGATATGTTAAATCAAGGTTGGAGCTAAACTCTGCAGAAAAAGTGGACCTTGTGGGCCAGAGCTGAGAACCCCTGGTGTAAGGTGTGCAAGGACTTACGGCCTCCTGACTGACAGAACTTGTACTGTGTATACCTGTGCTAAGTTGCTAGCAAGTTACTAATAGAGACTACAACAACAACAAGCATGTTTATGCTTGACATTATAATTGGACATTTGTTGAATCCCCTACATAGCAACTTATTATCAACTTAGGTTTTAAACTTCAGAATTCAAGTTCGAAGTATGACTGTTTGTAATTTAATTTAATTTAATTTAATTTAAGCAGAACAGAACAAAACAAAACCCAGTGGAAATTACCCAGTGGTGAATTAACCTTCAAAGTTGGCCGATAAACTAAACAGCTCTATAGGAAACAAAATGGCTTTTCAATTCTTGTATATCTGTATGTTACATACTGATAAAGGCCTATCACTACTGTTTCCAAAATAGGTACTTATTGTAAGATAACAGATCTGAGGGTATCATGCACATATTTGCTGCACAGAGCAGTTAAATGGGTGTGATAGTTTCAACCGTGGCTAAGAGAGAATGTGCTGAGACTATGATGTGCTCACTTGAGAGCACATCAAGTGAAAGTGCAAATGGGCAAATGAACTCATGGATAAATAACAGGCAGGGATAACAACAGAGGCAAATCACAAAGAGACTGACTCAAAGAAAAGCCACAGAGAAGAGTCACATGACATGGAATACCCAGTACAAATCCCAGCACTGAGGACAATAAAGGTTACTGAAATGAACCAAAATCAACAAGACAGACACTGAACACACAATGGTTGACAACATCAAAACGAATTACATTTAAAAGGAAACAAAACCTACTACTAATTGAATATGGATTATGATTATTAGGAATATAGTTCAGGCATCAAGGCATATCAAGATGAAGAAATAAATTCAATTCTAGACCCACACAAATTGTGTTTTTCTGTTTTACATAATATAATCACTAACCCATGCCTGTTCTCTTCATTGATCAAACGGTTATAAACAGTCTCTTGGAGAAAGTGTGAGTGGCAGTAACATCTATATTTCAGATATGCAGTCTAAAATGTGAAATGGCTTTCTAAACGGGCTCTGAGCCAAAAGACACATTTCTCTCCTAGCTCTCCTAGTTTCATGGCCATAATATTACAGAGAGGCCAAGGATAAATCTTTAAAATGCCTTCCACCAAAATTTGCACTTGAAGATTAAGATGGGCCAGTCTGACGGGTATCGAAAAGACCAACTTGGAATAATGATCATTGGCTTGGCATTTACATGATCCGTCATGTAAAAAGAACAAATTATTTGGAATTGACATTACAGTATATTACAAGATATTTAGTCAAGTCACAAACTAAAAAACATGCCTGTTTTTCAAGGTATATATATCTCATGGCATTCAATATCATATATTTAATATCACATATATTGACATCCTCACTATTGCTGATCAGATCAGTAAAATTGGTCTCATATCAGAGGTAATTTGAAGACCGTGAAAAGTATGAAGCAATTCTGTTATGACAAAGTATTGATGAGGCATCCATGCCTTGACCAGACAGAGTGGAATGACATGAGAGCATAGAGACATTCTGTAACATAATAATCAATCAGAATCTTAATATCTGGGTTTAAAGTCTGTCTTACCTGTTCTAGCCTGCACTGAGGTGCCTTAAGTGGTGATAGACTTTACCTGCAGAATTTTCCTGGCTGTTACGAGGGCTTGTTTCACTTGGATTAGCAGTTATCTGGGATGGTTTGGGTGGTTCATTGGCAAACAAGGGTGAGGTCTTCTGAGGTTCAACCATGCTGGGGGGTTTGGAGCTCTGGAAAGGGGCCATGCCAACATTCATATTCATACCAATATTCATCCCAGGCTGAGAGAACCCTGAAGCATAGAGCAGCAGAGCAGTATCGCATTAAAACTTAACAGAGCCTGAGGGAATGAACTGAATCGAACCCACGATCTGAAGTCAACAAGATTAAACACTGCAGTGGTTACCCAGAAAAGAGTCCATGCTGTTATCCTTCACTGTAGATCCCATCTGCTGGTTTCCCAATTGCACAGGCATTCCAATCATTGATGTTGGACCTGGAATTAGAAAGACTTTGACTAATATCTAGTACATGATTGGATTTTTGTTGAATTGCTTCATTCAGTTCTCAAGCCTGACATATGCAATGATCACACCTGATTGAAAGTCATTCTTATTATAGACATATTGTCCAGGAGGGCTGGGACGGATCTCTCCCTGAGGGTCCTGACGTTGACCTCCAGTCTGGCCTGCAGACATAAACCCAGACCCAGAGAAAAGAGAAAACAGACAAATTGACTTTATTAGTGTATAATTTTAAAACTAAAGAGCAAGAGATTTGCGCAGGAAATATCGAAAATTTTAAAAGCTAGGTAATTCATTAAATAATACAACCAGAGTAAAAAAAAAAAATAATTAATTACAGATGGTAACACCAAAAACTTAAGCATATAAAAATTACCACTGCATATGTACTATGAAAATGCCCAGCATGCAATGCAACATGAATAGGTTATGCTGTAGAGTTTTTTTTTATACTTGTTGGTTTTATCTGTGCTGCTAAACTTATTTTTGGTTCACTTTTAGCAGTTTGTGTTGTTGGTTTATTTTGTAATCTTCAGAGCTTATCTTTTTTATTATTATTTGTTTAGTGCCACCATTGTTGCATTTTGTAGTATTGATGTCTGTGCATAGGTGATGCTTATAAGAAAAAAGTCTTGAGTTGTAAGATGATGTCACACCTTTCAAAGATAAATCTCAGCCGTTGTTTCACTATTGTGAAAGATCAATCTACAAGCAGTTATGAATTTGAAAGAAGATATTGGTAAATCTTCATGCTAAAATAACACTAAAATGAAATAATCATATTCATGCTAAGAATAGTTGACTGACTTAAAATCAGCCCTTAAAATTAGCTTATTTTATATTCTAGCTTGTCATTGTTTTAACAAATGTTTTCATTTGTCACACTTCTGACTTGGCTTGATCAGAAATCTGAATATGAATATACAAGGTCAAAGGTCCCAAGCAAATTGAACACTAATCACCATTACGGTGACTTCAAAACAAGTACAGTGGTAAAAATACAATTTCTTACAGTGACATGGTTAAAGACAACTTTATCATGTGAATTCACAGTAAAAAAAGAGCAGTAAATTACTGTGATGTAAGTATGATGTTGCTGTTGATTAACAGTAATTCGTAAGACAATGACCCAGCCAGCATGCATTAATTTCACTGTAAATTTCTGACCACAGTAATTTATTGTAAAATAATTCTCTTTAATCCTGTAAATTCCTGGCAATTTGTACAGTGCAAAAAAAGAGCTATAATCAGACTTACCAAATGCTTGAAAGATTCCTGCCAAATTATAAAACCTCTTCAAACATAAAATAGTAAAACCTCTTTCTGACTATTTTTTAAAACATGATCTGTTGAGTAAAAGCCAGGATATTGACTCTTCAGAAACTGAATTTAAAAGAACTGTAATGCATCTTACTAAAAACCAAATGGCATTAATAATCAAATTTTTAGTCCCAAAAGGTCTGTAAATTTAAATTAATGTAGTAACATATTTCATAAGTTATTTTTCATGATCTGTTGAAATTTATTATATTAAATGTTTTCTTTTTCAATCTAATTTTGAATTAATTAATTGAAAACATACCCATAAACGTTTCAATATTGATTTTATATTCTAATTTTGAAATGCCGAATTTCTTGGACATAGTTAACAAAACTGAATGACCCATCTGTGGAAAAGAGGTGTGTAACTGCTTTACAGTGAGATGAACACATACTCTTTATTAGTAACTAAGTGATTTAGTGACATTTATTAGGTCCTGTAAACAAGTAACTTTCATGAAATCTGATTGACTGTCTAATTTAATATGTCCCCTGACGGCAGTGGGGAGGGGCATCCCTGAAAATAGGCCTGCTCCCATCCATTCTGATATTGTGAGAAGGGCAACTGGAGATCAGTGATGCTGAGACGATGGGACAGGCGGGGACTGCAGGCCTGTTACCGTAGTTACACAACCAGCTGAGGCTGCTCTATGTTCCCTAGGCAGAGCACTCTGTCAGCATCAAGACTGACTGACACGAGGAGCCAGCACTGAACCAGCATTAGCTCAGATACCAGCCCTGGATTAATGATCATGCTCCCACAGGGC
This sequence comes from Ctenopharyngodon idella, assembly GCF_019924925.1. Classification (NCBI taxonomy): domain Eukaryota; kingdom Metazoa; phylum Chordata; class Actinopteri; order Cypriniformes; family Xenocyprididae; genus Ctenopharyngodon; species Ctenopharyngodon idella. Next base: position 14,561,067 of record NC_067221.1, read on the forward strand.
TGGGCTGTACCAGCTCCATGCAATTATCCTCTTTGTGGAACAGGACCGGTATATATATGTCACTGTGAGTCACGCTGTTATATTATCAAGGATGCACTGGGAATCTTTCCACCAGGCCTTTGTGTTGCATGTTGATAAAGTAGTGGGGGATCGACCCCAATCGGTCTTCAAGGTTATTTGTGTGTTTATGCCTCAAGTAGCACGTTTTCAATCTTCTTTATGTTTTGAGATGCTGATGGTGAACTAAACTAAACCTGAGCAGGAGCATTAGCCTCACAAAGAAGCATATGAACCTGAAAACAAGCTTTAGTTAAAAGCCAAAAAATGAAAGAGGAACTAAAAATAGCCACTTTTGTCTCAGACATGAGGCACTTGAGGTACAGACTGCCAAGTCATGCTGTGGTAGAGAGCCTCCTTTTGCAGTTGGGGGTGCAGCAGACATCCCATTCAGCACAGAATCGGTTACATAACGTCATAAACCAGTGCTGTACTGTGAGTACCAGAAGCACAGACAAAGAACCAAAGAGTCTTTGACATGCAATATGGTTACAAAAGCACACAAAAATGACAGATGTACTACACAATTTTCTGCATTTCTTAATTTTTTTTTATCGAAACAATTTGTTCTCATTGAAATTATTTTGCCCATTTGTTTTGTGTTAAAATGAGTACAACATATGACAATTTTAGAGAAATATTTTTAAAACTAATCAACTAATTAAAGAAGAAATCAACAAAAGAAGATATTTTGAAGAATGTCAGTAACCAAATAGTTGATGGGCCCCACTGACTTTTTTCCCCATACTATGGAAGTCAATGGGGCCCATCAACTGTTTGGTTACCCATATTCATTAAAATATCTTCTTTTGTGTTCAGCAGAAGAAATAAACTCATACAGGTTTGGAACAACTTGAGGGTGAGTAAACAATGACAGAATTTTCATTTTTGGGTGAACTATCCCTTTAAATACAAATCAAATTAAATGTAGTGATAATATGCTTAACAGAGGACATTATATGCAAGTAAAGTAGTTTGGAGATTTTGTTGAAAATGTACAGTATGCCATTTAAAAACAGAACTATGACTAGTGACAAGTCTTTCTACAGTACATCAACATTCCCACATATCTCAAACCTAAAGTCCTTTTAGAAATGGGCACTGTTTGTAGCAAATATTTTGCAAAAAAAAATAAATAAAATAATGGTAACCCAAGTCAAATTTATCATAGCAGTATGTTAAAAAAATATTACACTGACAATTGTATGTTATACTGCATAATTAAAGTTAAAATATATGAAAAAATGATTCCTAACACACATTAGAATGCAGATGCCCTTGATGTCTTCAACAATCATCCATTAAAAAAAAAAAGGTCCCGTTAGAGTAGAGGAGGACAAGAGCCTTGCAAATAATGAGAGCATTTTAGCAAAATCCAATTACTTCATCAGTATAGATGATATAAACTGTTCATATTTAAAAAAAAAAAAAAAAACATGATAATGGTCTGCAAGTGTAATGTTATTATCTTTCCAAGTAGTTGCACAGAATGTAATAGCCATCATAGTTATTGATTAATCATCTTTACTTGTACTTTGTTCTTTGGAAATGAGCCTCTAAACGCTTGTCAACAGACAACTTACAATTTCCATAAATCTTTATTACTTTGTCAATAAAAAAGCTTCATTATCTCACACAACCTTTTCAGTGGAAAAAGCGTGGCATGGCCTGCTAGCTGGCCATAATGTTTTGTCAGTATTGACAATTTGCTAAGTAACTATTTCTTACTGAAATTTCAGTTCCAGCAAGTCATACAATGATCTGATGAGAAACCACCATAGAAAAACATGCTTTTGCTATATGCTAACTGTGATGCAACAGCCTTACAATAACGAGAGTGCTAATCTTTACAGCAACATCAAATAAATGGGCATTTCTCTCTCTTAATGGAGGCAGAAATTTAATATCATATGGATCTTTGGACTGAACTGAAGCTATTAAAAGTATCCGTCACATCCGCTCTGGACAGATCTGCTGATATCAGCATCCACATACAGCTCAGTGCTGCACACATATGCATACAGTATACCTTGCTCTTGTTGAGAGTGCATCCTGCTGTATTGATGTCTAAGCATTCTGTCAAGATCATAAAGGTCAACACTTCTGTGTATTCTCCTACATGTAGAAAACAACACAACACTTTCATATGATTTATGAATGACTAACTTCACCAAAAGCACCAGTGTTAAACAACAATAACAGATTTGAACGTATTTATTCAGTAGTCTAGACATTATTAGCGCCCTCATGCATAACAGGTGATTAAACTGTGAAAATGTGCCGCAGTAAATAATAAACACATTTGAGAATGAATAGTGGTGATGGTTGTAACCCAAGAGGAAGGCTGTTTGCCTAACTGAACCTAGAGTTCACTCGGGATGCTTCTTGGCAGAAGACAGCACGGTTTAGGCAGTAGGCGAGGCGAAAAAAAAAAAAATCTTAGGGGAAATTCTTAGATCAGAGATGTTGCCAACCATGATCAGGCGTATGTCCTAGACAAACAAATACAAAAGCAACCCGAAAGTACCTCAGAATATCAATGTGTTTTTCCTCATAAAACCAACTTGAACAGGATGTGAAACCAAAGTAAAGGAATAAAACGTGCTTCTGCCACTGGCCATTATATGTTGTGGCAGACAGAGATAAGAAATACACAAATAAACATCAACCAACAGCATCTACTTCAGATTAGATACATCAGATTACAAAACAATGCAGAAGGAAGACAGTAAAATAAAAGGCGGTAGCACTTTATTTTGCAGTCCTGTTCCACATGTATATACTATGTACTTATTATAGCAATTACAAAAACTGGGTAATAACTAGGTACTGACCCTAAACCTACCCCTATACCTAACCTTAACCCATGTAGTTACCTTATATTACCAGTACTTTTTTGGGTAAATACACTGTAAGTAAGTACAGTACATGTACTGTAAAATAAAGTGCAGAGGTGTAAAGAGTACCTGAAAACCATACTTGAGTAAAAGTACTGATACCATACATCGAAAATGACTCCACTACAAGTTACAAGTATCCAATTCCAATACGACTTGAGTAAAAGTCTTAAAGTATCTGATTTTAACAGTACTTAAGTATTTTACTCATGCTGAATGTAGGCTCAGAGATGCTCTAGTCCTGAGAGACATGCCAGTGAAAATAAGAAACAATTGATTTCTAAGATGAGAAATCAAGTTTATTTTCTAAAATCAAAATAAAACAGAACACCTCAATGTTGCAATAAATCAAGGTCGACACAACAACCTTTTAAACGTCTACAAACTCTCAAGTCTCAGTTAAGCTCAAGTGCACAGAAAGGCCATAAGCAAACCAATATCCTTCAAAACAGTCTTGTCAATATAGCGGATAAATAAAATAATGTTAAGTAAAATTAAATAGTTAAAGTCTACTGTATGTGCTGGTTTGAGCCTCATCACTAGATGCAGTCATTTCCTCATCTAATAAATAAAACATCTTCAATCAGCAACTACCTGCTAATGCACACACATTCAAGTAAAGTATCCTTGTTGACAAGTTTTGGGTGAGTAAAGGCAAAATGCTCAAGAGTACCTTCAATGCCCTTAGGTGGTGATATCGCTTCTTTATAGCAGAAATAAACTGCTGCAGAAAAAGTTAGCTGCCATGAGAAATGTAATTTGTAATTGCATTACTCATCACAAATGTAGTGGAGTAAAAAGTACATTTACTTGCTCAAAAATGTAGTCAAGTAGAGAGTAAAAGTTGCCAATATCTTTGATACTCAGTACAACTACAAAGTAGCCAAAAAGATACTTAAGTACAGTAACTAATTACATTTACTCAAGTACATTACACCTCTGATAAAGTGTAACCTTAAAGGCTGTTCCTGATGTTGCATTGCACTACACAATATATCCAACATATCATCAAACAAATATATCCAATATATCCAACAAAGCATCAAACAAAAAGAAAAAAATAAGCAGCAAATAAATGTGCTAATGTTAAAATTTTGGGATCGGTAAGATGTTTTCATGTTTTTGAAACAAGACCACCAAGGTTGCTTTTATTTGGTCAAAAATACAGTAAATTTAAAATAATTTTATATTTTAAAAAGTAATTTATTCTTTGGATTTCAAAGCTGACTTTTCAGCATCATTACTCGTCTTCAGTGTCACATGATCCTTCAGAAATCATTCTAATATGCTGATTTGCTGCTCAAGAAACATTTCTTATCATTATCAATGTTGAAAACGGTTATGCTGCTTAATATTTTTGTGAAAACCATTATAATTTTTTTCTTTGATAAATAGAAAGTTCAAAAGAAAACGATTTATTTGAAATTTTTTACATTATAAAATGTATAAGTAAGTATTATATAAATTATTCAACATTATAAAATGTACAAATGTCAAGTAATATGGACTATTTTTTGTTTGTTTGTTTGTTTGTTTTTTCCATTTGGAAGCCTAGACATTCTAATAAATATCCTTATGTGTTCCATTAAAAACATTTTGGTATTGAATGACATGAAAATTAGTCAAGTTTCATTTATGGAAGAGCATGTCATCCAGAAGGACATACCTTCCCTTTTCCCATCCATCCCATCCAGAAGGGGGCGGTACTCTGTCTTCCCAACGGTCTCGCCCACTTTATCATCAAAGGTCTGTGCCTCCAACCCGGCCATAAAATCCCTCTTCAGCAGGCTGTCCTGGGTCGACTTAGATGCTCCATCTGTGAAAGCATCACGTAAACTGAAGTCCATCCTACTGTAGAAAAAAAAAAAGAGGCGTGATTAGTCCAAACAAAGCGGGCCTGGACCTTCTCAATTAAAAAGTAATGCAGCTGAAAGGGCATGTACAGTATATACTCTCTATACATCTTGCCCTAGATACTCCTGAAATAAAAACTGAATGGCCTGTTTTTGATCCCCACATGTATTAACATTACATTCTTAAAGTTAATAGATAATATTCATATGTTCAAATCAATGTCCAATTTCTGGTACACTCAGAGGGGTCATGCACTCAAAGACCTCTCTTATGGAGGCTTACAACATGTAAATGTGGGCAGATGTTCAGACCTAGACAAATCTGATCATGCATCTGTGCACCATATATTAAGATCAGCTGCCATTTTGAAGAATGTGGCTGAATGCCAAATGTACAGCTGCCATATACGTTGCACTTTAACTATATCCTAAGGTTAAAACAATGATTTCCTTCTTTTATAAAGGCAAAACGTGAGAGAATTTGCTTCCATAAAGCATATGTGACACAACTGTGTCCTGCCAGCATGTGAACCTGTGGGACATCAGGTGTTATGTTACGCAAACTGAAATTCAATTTCTTAATTTGCTCACATCTGTCCCTTTACACACAGAAAACCTATTGTGCACATAAAGAGTGTCAGTGAGAGAAAATACGGTAGGAAAAGTCAGAAAGGGATAGTGACAGAATGAAAGGGATTGAGAGAGAGAGCTTCATTGTGCACTGGCCCAAGGCAGCGCGTTTGTTTGCCATCGCATGAGCTTAACTGTGTCTCATTGTTTCTTTAGCTGCCACACCATCCACATTCAGAAAACTCAGATGAACACAATTACACACTGTCCTGTTCAACAAATGTCCAAAAAGCCTCAACACCGTTGCGTGACATACACTCAAACCATCACAAACCAAATCAAACCATTATGACAGCGGGGGGCAAATGAGTTAAGAGCTAAACAAATCTCCACAGCGGTTTTGATCTATCCAGCATAGACATTAATATGATTATGCAAGTCTGTTCAAGGCTAAACATGGGATTAAAATGCTACTGCCCCAGAACCTATCCAGAATCCATCTCCTCCCCCTGAAACTTCCTCCCTCTCACTCTCTCTATGTCAGCGGTTGGTCTTTCCTATTCACTTTCATTACTTATCCCCAGTTTTGGCTTTTGTATTTCCTCCCTTCTCTCCTTGTCTTTCCCATCCCCCTGCATGTATATGGATGTAAAATGTAATTCTGTTGATATCCTGCTGATGGATGGTAAAAGGCCCAGCTGGTCCAAAAAATGAAGAGATTAGAGGCAGTGTGATTCCCCCTCGTATTTGTTGGCCGAACTGAATCCCCTCAGTCCCTGCAGACGTCACATAATCAGCCCGAAACACTTACTGTATTCAGATGTTACTGTACAGCAGCACACAGTGATGTACAGTATGACATTAGACAGTAAGAGCATAAAAAAAAAAAATCAGCAAAACAAAGCTTAACTGCTATGAGCCTTGAAATGACTCCTTGCAGGAATGATTGTACAACATCCTTTTCAGTTTTGTTGTTAAGTCATGTATGTGGGCATATTTTCCTCGGTGATCTTAAAGGTTTGGTTCACCCAAAAATGAAAATTGTGTCATTAATTACTCACCCTCATTTAGTTCCAAATTCGTAAGATTTTAGTTCATCTTCAGAACACAAATGAAGATCTTTTTAATGAAATCTGAGAGCTTTTTGTCCCTCCATTGACAGCCTACGCAACTACCATTTTCAAGCCGCAGAAAGGTAGTAAAGACATCATTAAATTAATCCAAGTGACTGGTTTAACCTTTTATAAAGTGACATGAGTGCTTTGTTTGCACAAAAAAAAATAAAATAAAATAAATGTGTGAATGCGCGTTGGAGATAAATCTTTTTCTTAAATAATTTTTTTATTTACAATTGTTTTTTTTTTGTTTTTTGTGCAAACAAAGCACTTGCGTCAGTGGAGGGACAGAAGCTCTCTGATTTCATTAAAAATATCTTTGTTTGTCTTCCGAAGATGAACGAAAGTCTTATGGGTTTGGAATGACATGAGGGTGAGTGAATGATGACACAATTTTCATTTTTGGGTGAACAAACCCTTAATGATTTGGGTGTAAAAAACCAATAATGATCTGATTTGCTAATCACTGTTATTTCAGTATTATTTATATACTCTTTCATTCATTTATATTTTGAAGTAGCTTTTATATTTTTAAAACTTCAGTTTTCATTTTAAGTGATTTATTTATGATTGATTTTACTTAGTCATTTATTTCATTTTTTATTTAGCTTTATTTTTATTTCAGTTTTAGATTTATTTCATTAGTTCTTAAATAATTTCAGTTTCTAATGTTCGATTGCTAATTGTTATTTTTTTAATGTTTAATTTTATATTTTATTTCAGTTTCATTTCAATTACTGAAATAAAAAAAAGATTTTTAATAGTTTTAGTTTTATTTGACAATAACGTCACAGTTGCTTATTCATAGTATTTTTTCAAAAAAGGATAAAAGACCAAACCCTAGTTTCTCAGAGAGAATAAAACATGTCATATGGCAGGTCATATGGTGCGGTCTCCTAAGGCTTATTCATCAGACCATGGCAAATGAGACACAGGTACATCCCTGCACTTTTACCGCTCTGACTCTGACACGGCCCTGTGTCCTGCTGTGATTCAGCAGTTTTTCTTTGCGCCCTGCATGATGTCACCAGCCCTGGCACAGAGTGGCATCTCACAGTCAAGAGGCCTGGACACTGTGGGTGGGTGTAAATGTGAATATGTTAAAGGGATAGTTCACCCCAAACTGAAAATTCTGTCATTAATTACTCACCCTCATGTCACTCCAAACCCATAAGACTTTCGCTCATCTTCAGAACACAAATGCAGATCTTTTTGGTGGTTGAGGTCAAACGTGCTGAGTAACCAATGAGGTTCATTATCATGTGTTATGCAGCACGTTTGAGCTTCCGGAAGAGGTTTGTTCTCGTGTGTCATTCAGGTTTGGCTGAGCATCTATTTATGTTCGCTGATCAAGGTTTATATGTGAGTAAAAGCCTAAATTTAATCTGTTCATCATAAAAAGCAATCAAGTCTCTCCAGAAAATTTGGACTAAATTACTCGATTCATATGGATTAGTTTTCCGATCTCTTTATGAACTTTTTGAAGCATCAAAGAGCAAGTTGCAAAGGCAGTCTATGGAAGGACAGACATCTCTCAGATTTCAACAAAAAGATCTTCAATTGTGTTCTGAAGATGAACGGAAGACTTACTGGTTTGGAACGACATGAGGGTGAGTAATTAATGACAGAACTTTTGGGTGAATTAACCCTTTAAGTACAGTTGGGTTCAAAAGTCTGACTCTATATTGAAGTATGAGACTATAGAACATTAAGAAGATATTTTGAGAAATTTCTCTGGTTCTGTTCATAAAATTGGAGCGTTAATGGATTTCAATGATATTTGGTTCACAATGTTCTTTAAAATATCTTATTTTGTGCTCCACAGAAGAAAAAAGGCATAGAATTTTAGAACAACATGAAGGTGAGTATACAGTATAATGAGAGATTTTATTGGTGGAGTATCCCAAAAAAGAGAAGAAAAACAAAACAAATACTGAGACATCCTGAAATTCAAATTCTGTTTAACCACAGAGACTCAACAATGAACCAGATGCATCTCTTCAAATGTAGCTCAAGCCAAAAGGTCCAAAATCAAAACAGATTCTGACAGAAGCACACGCTCTGTCCTCGTGTGGTTTTTAAGAAGAATGGCAAGCTCACAAGAGTTTTTGAGCAGAGACCGGGCTGGGATTTGGCAACCATTTGTGTTGCTGTGTAAATGCTGTATTCCAAACATTCCTGTATGAATGCACACAGAACGTGGGATGAGGGTCTGGCTCAATGTGTTCCATTGTGTGCCAAAGCCACTGAGCATGCGGTTACTGGCTGCCACTCACTGTGACCGGGTTTATGTATCTGCGACACTACTAATCTCTGTCTATCTCTTAGTTATTCTGAGTAAAAGTGAGGCATCCAAAAATAAGGCACCTTCAATTGTCAAACTGCTGTCAGTCAGACTGGAGTGATGCATTAGTGTCAGGTAACCTTAGTCCACTGGAGCCATCAAAAATAATGATGTATGATATTTTTTGTAGAAAATATTCTTCAACAAAGTATGATCTTGTATATTTCTCACCCCAATAGTGTAATCAGCTTACATCATCATCCTAAAAGGGGGAGAGTGCTATTGTCTCCCCTTATAAACAGTCTGCCCATGGTCACAGCAAAATAACGGAGGAGGGGTGTCTGTGTGGATTAGAGTCAAAGGCCATCAGTGAGGGGAATGAAGATTATGTATGACGGGACGCAGGGCATCACAACAGGCCAGCAGGCCCTGACTTGACACCCCAGAATCACGGCAGTCCAGAAAACACACTCTAAAAAAAAGTGCTATATAGCACTAAAAGTGGTTCTTGGCTCATAATCATAGGGGAACTACTTTTGGTGCCATGTAGCACCATATCTTTAAAGGTGCTCTACAGCACCTTTGTCAAATGGTGCTATGTAGAACCCATAAGAGGTGCCATATCGCATTTTATTTCTTCAACAAAAATGGTGCTAAACAGCACCAACAGTGGTTCTTTGGCTTAAGAAGAACCTTTAAAGGGGCTTAACAGGTTCTTTGTACGGCAGTGGTGCTATATAGCACCTTAACTGCCCCAAAGAACCACTGAAGAACCACTGAAGAACCATACAGGGGCTTAACAGGTTCTGTATACAGTAGCAGTGCTATATAGCACCTCAGTCATCCCAAAGAACCGGTGAAGAACCACTGAAGCACCAAGATTTGGTGCTATACAGCACTTAAAGTGGTTCCCCTATGATTACGAGCCAAAGAACCACTTTTAGTACTGTATAGCAACATGCCATCTAACTGAGCTTCCCTTTCCCAGCAACATATGATGACACTGTGGGTTCACCCCATTTTATATACATTTACATTTTTTTATTATACTGAATGGTAAAGCAGTAATTATTTTTGAAAAGAATGTTTTTTTTATTATTTCATTCTCTTCTCAGTCACATGAGAAAATATTTCTGAAGACTCTAGAAGCAGGAAGACAAGGTGAAATCTTATATATAAAAACAATGCAAAAGTGGGACATTTTTTGTTACATTCACAATGGATCAGAAAAAAGCTTTGTATACTCTTTTTTTGTGATGTCTAAGTGTAAATGTATCATGTATCATTTATATGTGATGATGAATACTTTTGAACTTTTGATGGTTAGCCACTGCATTTCACTCTTAAACAGTAAAGGTTTATAGAAAATATTTTTACTGGACAGTTGAAATGCTTCAAAAAAGCTTTATTGAAAAGTTCCTCTATAAAAAGTGAATTCTAGTGAAAAAACTGGGTCTATATCCCTGCTTGCGTCACATCTGTTTATGGTGCCCAAGCTGCTTTTTTGGACATGGTAGCTGGAGCTGGTTTGTTATTAGTCTGATATGGTCTACAAGCTCTAACCAGTTTTATCAAGGTCTGGCTTGATCCTGACCCCAACTTAGTCAGGATGAGATAGCAGCACAGCTACACTCTAAAAAAATGTTGGGTTAAAAACAACCCAGGTTGGGTTGAAATGGACAAACCCAGCAACTGGGTTGTTTTAACCCAGCGGTTGGGTTAAATGTTTGCCCAACCTGCTGGGTAGTTTTATTAAATCCAACTATTGTTTAAAAATTACTGTACTGCTTGCTTAAAATGAACCATATAGTTGAAACAACCCAGTCGCTGGGTTTGTCCATTTTCAACCCAACTTGGGTTGTTTTTAACCCGGCATTTCTTAGAGTGTACAATTAAGCATTCATTAAATATTATCCAGATTTTAAATGTTGCAATTAAGGTATGATGATTAATGATCATAATCCATACAATATGGATTACAATATATCGCAATGCACAATAGTTTAGAGCAAGTGATTTTATATTACTTGTAGAGGCTTATGTTTAAGAGCAACACTCTCATTTACCAGTGGATTTTTCATGTGCTTCCTGGGATTATTTTATGATGAAGCGTGATCACACCCACTATGAAAACATTTGCTGATGACATTGACCTTTGCTGCATTAATCACCGTTACATTTGATCATCTCCTGATATTTAAATGCTAATTAATCTTTAAATATATTAGTCAATATATTAGTCCCAGTTTACCTGACACTACACTTTTACTGGCCTCACCCATGCAAAAATAATTAAATACAATAGACAAGAATACAAACCCAAGAGGAACACCTCCTTGTCCTTCACACCTGGTTTAACTGAATAAACACTACTGTGACATTTGTTCATGACCTGTATGCAAAGCAAACAAAGCCAGTCATAGTGCAAAGAAGGAGAAATAAACGTGCATTAATTGAATAAGGAATAAGTGTTCCTCTGTCCCTCTATAATGCAACAATTCGGAATATTAAATGAGAAAACGTGGCCATGAAGTTATGTTTCATAACACAAATGAACCGAATCCCAGGTATTCATACATGACCCTCAATGCGTCAATTTCGGATAGTGTGATCTATTTCAATTGCATTTTACAGTGTGACGCATGTCCGTGAAGCATGTTGAAGAGATGCACTGCAGAGAGCCAAGCACGCGATGCACAGAAGCACTGAACGTTGCTACGTTGCCAGTATGGATGAGAACAATGCGATGAGACGAGACAAACTAGAACGCGCCCATTTTAATTTATTAGTACTGACTCGTTCTGGTTTGTCGCGTCGCTCGTTTACAGTTTATATATGATGTAAAGCTTAAACCGTCCTTTATAACAACCTTTCACAATTTTATCATTCCAAAATGTTTACAATTTTAAAGCAAAATTTGGCACTAGTGAAGTTATGTAACTATAGTAGCTTTCTATAGAGGTTTGCTGCGGAGGACACCTGTCCAGAGCATCCAAACTGCGGCAATGCCCAAACAAAGAAATCTCGGCAGGTCGACGTATTTATTAACGTTTGGAAACGAGAGAGAGCGATGAGTCATAGATAGGCACTCTGTATTTACATTGCATTATTATCTCGAGTGTATATAACAATAACTAACGCATGTCATCCAGGGACTGCGACTGTATCAAAATCTACGCGTGCACGTTGTCAATTTTCGTCTTCATTACGGTTAGGCTTTCTTAATGCACATGCATTGATGTGAAATGTGAAACATGCCTAAAATGTGAGCACTAATCACAATGTCAAAGTGCACTTACCCGTTGTTGTTGTTGTTTTTAAAATTCAGTACGCTGTAGTGTTGGCCGATGTGCACAGTCAGATCCGCCCTCTCATACAGTGCGCCTCTGTGATCTCAGGGCGATGCCCCGCCCCTTATTCTCATCGACCAATCACAATTCAGGAAAATTGTACTCTAGTCTAGTCACAGCAGCACTATGCTGCTCTTGGACTTGAGCATCCTCTCGTTTCTTAAATGGGTCCCCCAGTATTGATGGACAGCTAATGGATACAATGAGTATGTTGATGGCATATGAGAGGCAGGGAGTTTCGCCAATCAATATTTCAACAGCAGCGCGGTGAATTGGCACTGAATAGATTTATTTGGGCATCGGACCAGTTGACATTGCATCGAGAAACGTCAGATTGTCCGATGTGAGACGTGATACCCTTGTAGTTTCCGTGCAGTCCTTTATGGGAAGATTCGTTTGAAAATCCCTTGAATGTAACCGCATACATTTATGACACCCTTATAAAAATAGGTTACAAAAAAAAAGCATCAAGTGCTGTGGACGGACGGAATTCCTCTATTGTGTTGTTTATCCGGTTTTGGAACATGATTAAGGAGCTCAGTTGAAGCGTTAATATAAAAATATAACAATAATAGGCTTCGTGCAGGACCCTTTTTTTAAGTGGGTGTTTCTCTTTCGGCTGGTTTCCCATGTGCTTCCTTTTAGGAGCTACACTTGAATAAACAGTTCAATGAATTGTCTTTTCCACTCTATACAATACAGTATATACTGGTCATAAAGAAACACTGACAGGTTGAACTGTGTTTACTGTATTATTGTATGGATATGTTTCTATATTTGCAGCTTTAGGTGGGTCTTTTCCTGTCTGCCAAAGCGGGAAGGGTTTGTCTACGTTTTAGCTGAAGTATATCCTATTACAATTTACTCAAAAGTTATTTGATGCTGAAAAGATATTTCAAAGGACGGTTACAGTTTAGCTTGAGAGCAAAACAAGTAGGCTATGTGCAGAACGATTCACTTCATTTTTAGACACTCATGAACTTCCTGTTTTAATTTAGCAGTACAATGGGCAGAGCTTGAACTTGACGTGGACTTTCAATTCCGCCTCGAGCTCTATAGATTAAATTCACTCACATAAATACCAGCCTCAGCAATGCAGAGGTGGTGACATTTGGAAAAAGAAAAACCAGAGAAACAGAAAAAGGACGATGATCTTCTTTCATTCAGTCAGTCAGATGAGATGTATTTCATTAACTTCTATAGTCTTGTGAATTTTGTGAATGATTTTATTCAGTGTGAATGTGATTACAAGTTCATAGGAGATAAAATGTGCACAATAATCAATTTATAGTAAGCTAACAATAAATATTCCTACTCAAGATTGCAATAAATTACATGTTATATTACATTTGAACATTCCAAGCTATACTCTGTCTAATACCGCATTCCCTATAAATGTCTTTCTAGCACATTTATATATGGCTTACTACTGGATGTGTTTGGCTTGAACCAGTGGCAGCTGATTATATATGTATATTTCAACACTAATAGTGATATGGATTGTATTCAAAATGGATTTTCAATCATAATCTGTCTAAATCACATTTTGACCCTTTGGCCAAACTGATGATTATATATTTAGAGTGATAAAATATTGTCATGGGAAAATCTGTGCAGTGGATGGCTTGAAAAAAATAAACACATGCTTTCATGTAAATTACTGGCATGTTATTCAGCAGGATTCACCATTGTTCCCTGGATTCACTCACTCTGAGGTATTTGGGCTACTCGAGATGAGCTTGGGGTTCTTCCTCCTGAGATAAAGTTCCAAATGACCATTTAAATCATACTCTGATGGGCCTTTCCAGTGTATTGCTACAGTATGTCCAAGATCTTTTCTCCAAACAAACAATCACCAATTCAACACAAAACCGCACTGTTAAAAAACTGATATGCTAATGCAAATCATTACATTTACACCTCAATATAACAAGTGAACACTTTCATAAAAGAAAACGTTTTCAGTGAGAGGCAGGTAAAAACAACGAGTATCGTTAGACCAGCTAACACAAAAGTACCAAACTACAGGGACACTGACGATGCCTCTACGTTAGACTTTCTGAGGTAATTAATATGAACCTGATTTGGAAGGTCTTCAAAACATCCTGCCAACATTGTGGTGGTCCATCAGGTTGTATGCATTGTTTTCCACTGAGAGATGCTGAAAAAAAGTTTCTTGCTTAACACCTAGGATCAGAGCCATGTTTTTTTTGGATTGCGGAATCATCTTCTACCTGATGTTGCGTTGGCAATGACAGGCGTCTTGAACACTCCAAATCTGACCTCAGTCCAGCCTGTGGATGGTGAACAGTTCCAATAGGCTCTGCATCTAATAAATGATAACCACCTTGATCGGCTATTTGTTGGCGATCAGTGTGGGCTGTAAAATCACGAGGGACGCTCCCTGCGTTGTGGCTCATGCTATGTGGCCACCTCCCTGTATAAGCCCCAGAAGAGGAGGGCTGTGAGGAACAGTCCAGGAGCTGGAGCTCCATTGCACCAGACAGACTTTCAGTGGATTTTATGGGACTGCCAGCAAAGTCGTGGGGATCAAGTATCTGGAAAAATCAAAGAGGATAAATTAACAATTGGAGTTTGTAGTGCCTATCATATGAGATTTTATAAAAATAGATGACTGTAATGCTATAGTTTGTGAAATACCTCAGAGAAAATGGCTGGCGTTTCTGTCTCTAAAGGGTTGACAGGCTGGACCAGTTTCTGGCCTGGTTTTGGTGGATTTGGAGATGCTTCTATAGGGGACGTCACAGAGCTGTAGGCTGGTGGAACCAGCACCATCTGCCTCTGAAGCAACTGCATTATGGCCCCAATGTCTGTTGACATGCGCTTTTCCAATCTTTAAAAAAAAAAAACACACAACAAACACAGCTCAAAACAAAGGTATAAAAGAGTAAAGGACATCAAGATAACATCAGTACTGTAGTTTGATCTCACCGGTGGAGCTGTCTATGCATCATTTCCAGTCTGTTCTCTACCTCAGTGCAATGACGATGGGTGACATTTTGCAGGACAGTATTGGAGGGAACCGAAGATGAGGGGAAAGACATGCTGTGGCTGGGTACTTCCTGGTACTGATGGCCACGACTGTCCCCCCAAAAGCTGAAGACGTTAGAAACCCCCGCAAGAGCTCCTAATTTAAAATAAGGGCAATGTCAAAATGATGCATTCACTGCAAGGGAAGATTTCACCCAAAAGTGAAAATTCAGACATTGTTTTTCCAAACCCATAAGACTTTTCTTCATTTCTGAAACACAAATGAAGATATTTTGAAGATTTCTGTCAGTCCATTGAAAGTACATTCATGTATTCTGAAGAGACACAATCAGTTTATGAAGAGATTTAAAGGGTTAGTTCACCCAAAAATGAAAATTCTGTCATTAATTACTCACCCTTGTGTCGTTCCACACCCGTAAGACCTTCGTTCACCTTCAGAACACAAATTAAGATATTTTTCATAAAATCCAATGGCACAGTGAGGCATCCACTGCCAGAAAGATAATTAACAGTTTTAGATGCCCATAAAGCTACTAAAGACAGCTACTTTAAAACAGTTCATGTGACTACAGTGGTTCAACCTTAATGTTCTGAAGCGACAAGAATACTTTTTTTTTGTGCCAAAAAAACGAAATAACGACTTTATTCAACAATATAGTGATGGGTGATTTCAAAACACTGCTTCATGCTTGAGGGCACCACTGCTAAACTCAATGGGGCCAAGGACAGAACTATTCAAAGCTGGTCAAGAACCGCCGAGATGTTGTTAGAAAAACTAAAACCTTGACTTCCCAATTATGTGTACTTGTTTTATTTAATTATGTTACTTTGGTCTAGGTAATTTTCATGGCATCTGTTTGTATATAGTTCATTGAATCTGTGATGATGTTTCTGAGACAGCTGAAACTTATAATAAAATGTTAATAAAAAAAAAACAAAAAACTTTACAAATCTTTTTTTTTTTTCGAATCAATGGTTCGGAGTGGGTATCAAACTGCCAAAGTCATGTGATTTCAGTAAAGCTTCGAAGCTTCAGGAAGCAGTGTTTTGAAATCGGCATCACTAGATATTGTTGAATAAAGTCATTATTTTGTTTTTTTGGCACACAAAAAGTAATCTTGTCCCTTCATAACATTAAGGTTGAACCACTGTGGTCACATGAACTGTTTTAAATACGTCTTTAGTAGCTTTCTGGGCAGTGAAAGTGTTAATTGTCTTGCTGTCAATGCAGGCCTCACTGAGCTGAAAAATATCTTAATTTGTGTTCCGAAGATGAACGAAGGTCTTACGGGTTAGTATGACAGAATTTTCATTTTTGGGTGAACTAACCCTTTAATTTAGGCTTTTATTCACATACAAACTTTGATCAACAGACATACATACAGCACATCAAATATGGCAAACAGAAGCTGGGCAATGAGGTTTGTTCTCACATGACACACAAGCACATTTGAGCTTTATGTATGTGTGTTGTTTATAAGTAAAGAGAAGCCTTCAAATCTATTCATCATATGAAGCAATTGTATCACTTTAGAAGACTTGGATTAACCGCTTGATTCATATGAATTTCTTTTACAATCTCTAGAACTTTTTAATTTGGGTGAATGGACTTTCATTGGAGGGACAGAAATTTCTCAGGGTGTATTAAAAACATCTTTATTTGTTTCGAAGATTAAAGGGTTAGTTCACCCAAAAATGAAATTTCTGTCAATCATCTTTGGAACACAATTTAAGATATTTTTGATGAAATCCGAGGATTTCTGAACTACACATGTGCAGCAACGTCATTGCACCTTTTGAGTTCAAGAAAGGATCTGAACTCCAGAATTTGTCGTACTCAGTTGACGTAGTGAATGCAGTGCAGGCTTCCAGGTTCTATGTCAGAACGGCAACTCATTATTGGCCGGCTCCTGCATCAGCATCACACGCATGCATCATGCTGCTCACATGAACAGCGTCGGCCAATACTGAGCCGGCATTCGGACGTAAACACGGAAGCCTGTACTGCGTTCACTACGTCAACTGAGTATAACAGCAGTTCAAATTGTTAAATAAAGTTGTTATTTTTGTTTTTGCGCGCAAACTGAGTTTGAGTAAATTATGACAGAATTTGTTTTATTTTTGTCTGAACTAACCCAATTTAAGTGAAAATTAATCCAATTATATTCAAATGAACATAGATGTTAGGATCATAGGTAATTTTTTTCTTGTAGATTTTTCTAGTCAGCTTTAATACATATTGACAGTAAGCCAGTTATAACAGGAAAGAGATTTAGTCACAGTTTACATTATCAGAATCCTACCTGACAGCGCACTGAAAGAGTTACTGGTGTTGAGGTTCTTGTCTCTATTAGCATTGCTGACACTAGTGATATGGCTCTGAGAGCAGTCCATTATCGTAGTGGGCCGTTGAGTCTCTTCCTCTTCATCACTGCTGGACTGGGAAGCAAAGATGTCCGGCTCTCGATGAGTGGCTTGTCTGTCCTCGTGCTGTTTGCTTGAATTCTGTGTTTGGAGAGTCATCCTATTGAGTTTGTCTTCTGTCCACTCTGTATCTGCTACTAAGAGAAATTGCAGGAGTAATGAAATCCAAGAATCTGGAAGAATCTAGCAACTATCACACAGTGTTAGCTCTATACCTTGTGGGATGGAGTTTCTTTTGGAATGAAAGAACAGCTTTGCTCTTCGCGTGTGATGATCAAGACAGCCGTGGTCAGAATCATCAGGGTCACTGCTCATTGACCCGGCTTTAGTGTTAGTCTGTTGAGGAGATAAAGACAAATGTTTAAAAGCATACTCATTCGGCCATGTACTATAATGTAAACCTATTTTTAAGTTACAGAAATATGTGCGAGCTTACGTCTCTCAAATTGAAGGTGATCTCCAGGTTGCTCCAGAAGTAGTCTGAGAACTCTGGATACATGTCCAAGACCTCCAGTACATCTTCTCTGTGGATTTTGTGCAGGTCACAGTACGTCAGTGCTCTCACATCAGAACTTGACTTTCCAGGACGCGCATATAAGTTAATGGGCTCTCCGAATATATCATTCTTGCCTGAGGATAGGCAAAGGGAAGCGATATTTACCATAAGTTTTAAGAGACAAAAAAATGCTCAAAATGTGACTCATAATAAATCTTTCCTCAGTTAACAAACACTAAACACTTTGAATTCATAAAAGTATACAACCACACAATTCTCACTATTTTTCCCATACAAACAGAAAGAGTAATATGCTAGTATGTAGTAAAGAAAACAGAAAATAATAGTTTGCATCAACAACAGATGGCGCTGCTTGGCATTGTTCATTAAAAAAAACAAAATACCAACATGTCCACAAGGTGGAGCTACACAACAACAACAACAGCTTTCTCATTTGAATTCTCAGGATGAGTACTTGTACTTTATCTTTGAGTAAATAAAATAAAATAAAATAAAATAATTATTAATTTTTGCTGCTTTTCTGCATTCATAAGACTGGTCATACATAATGAAGTTAATCACAAATTATTTTATTCTATTGTTTCTCCTCAAGTTTATACATCTAAAAGTACTCTAATGGTGCTGATGTCAATGTAATACAAAGTATATATTTTCCATAATATTTTCCATACATTCATAATATTGTTATTAAATGGGTCTTTAAAGATGAAAATATATAGCTGCCTTTATATTTTAAGGAAGGTGACCCGCTCAAAAGATTTTTTGGGGGTGGTCAACGGAATCAAAAATGTGGAAAACCCCTGACACAATGAGATGGTCAGTTTTTGTGACCCAAACTCTCTTCCTTTACCTAAAATGGCCACTACCACATCTCCCTTTAAGATCTCAATGGAGCCACGAGAAATGAAGTACAGCGCTGAAATCACATCGCCAGCATGGACCAAGGTGTCTCCTGGTGGGGCGTGTGTGGTCTTGAACTTCATAGCCAAAGCACGCAAGCAGCCTTTAGTGGAACCCTTGAAAGCTTTACAGTTCTGCAGCAATGTTCGATTCAGATGCAAACAGATGTCTGCCTGTAAGCACTCTGGGAACCCCTTCAGCACCTGCAATGAGATAAAACAGGTTAATGTGATAAATGATAATCCGTAATGTGCCCTGTCATGTGTGTATGCAAGAATAAAGAGAGTGGGAAAAAATAGAGTACGCCCAGGTGTTCACAAGGTGATTATTTATATGGCTCTGTGACTCACAGCATTCATGTCAATGCCGTTAGTGTAGGACCAAGCATGCTGAAAGTACTCTTCCAGTTTTTGCCTGAGTGGGTTGGGGATCTGGTGGAAACGGATAAATTCCCGAACCCGTAGCATCTGAGTGTGGTAACGTGCGGTGCCAGAGTACAGCCTCTGGATGATGGCTGACACATTTCCAAATATGCTAGCATACATCAGTGCTGTAAAGAAAAAAACAAACATTTATATTAAAATAGAAACAGTTTTTTTTTTTTTTTTAATTGTAAACCCTGTTGAAAAAAACAGCATATGCTGGTTAGGTATGTTTTGAAGCATTGAAGCTGGTTTGAGCTGGTTTATGCTGGTCCGTAGTTGGTCATGAGCTGGTTTAAGCTGGTCAAGTGCTGGTCCTAAGATGGTCCTAAGCTAGCTCCAGCTCAGGATCAGCTTATAACCAGCTCAGGATCAGATTAAACCAGCCCATGACTAACTAAGAACCAGCATAAACCGGCTCAAACCAGCTGCCATGCTTCAAAACATACCTAACCAGCATATGCTGTTTTTTTCAACAGGGAATTTTTTTGAGATTTTTTGAAATTTTGCAGTCATAGCGGTTAAAGGATTAGTTCACTTTAAAATGAAAATGACCCCAAGCTTTAATCACTCTCAAGCTATCCTAGGTGTATATGACTTTCTTCTTTCTGATGAACACAATCTGAGTTATATTAATACATGTCCTGACACATCCAAGCTTTATAATGGCAGTCAACGAGTATGAAGCTGAAGAAAGTGCTTCCATACAAAGCCAAATGTACTCCACACGGCTCTGGGGGGTTAATAAAGGCCTTCTGAAGCAAAGAAATGCGTTTGTGTAAGAAAAATATCCATATTTAACAAGTTATAAAGTAAAATATCCAGCTTCCGCCAGACCGCCTTCCGTATTCAACTTAGGAATAAAGTATAATGCTTCTCACAGTTCAAAATGCTTACGCTATGTCCTACGCCTTCAGTATTCAACTTACGAAAAAAGTGTAACTGACACTATGCCAGTCACGCTTTTTTCTTAAGTTGAATATGGAAGACAGTCTGGCAGAAGTTAAATATTTTACTTTATAACTTGTTAAATATGGATATTTTTCTTACACAAACGCATCACTTTGCTTCAGAAGGGCTTTATTAACCCCCCGGAGCTGTGCGGAGTACGTTTATGATGGATGGATGCACTTTCCTCAGCTTCATACTCATTGGTCCTGTTCACTGCCATTATAAAGCCTGGATGCGTCAGGATATTTATTAATATATCCCCGATTGTATTCATCAGAAAGAAAAAAGTCATATACACCTAGGATTGAGGGTGAGTAAAGCTTGGGGTAATTTTCATTTTAAAGTGAACTAATCCTTTAAAAGCTGTAAATCAAACTAACCTTCAATAAAAAACACTAACCTCCAATAAGCATGACACAGATAGAAAAGATCTTCTCAGAATTGGTGTTTGGGGAGACGTTTCCAAAGCCCACGCTGGTGAGGCTGCTGAAGGTGAAGTAGAGGGCAGTGACATATTTATCTTTAATCGAGGGTCCTGATCCAGGACTCGTTTCATTATACGGCTTCCCCAGCTGATCACCCAAAGAATCAAGCCAACCAATGCGAGATTGACTGCTCCTCTCCACGTTCCCAATAGCATACCAGATGCAGG
This sequence comes from Ctenopharyngodon idella, assembly GCF_019924925.1. Lineage (NCBI taxonomy): Eukaryota > Metazoa > Chordata > Actinopteri > Cypriniformes > Xenocyprididae > Ctenopharyngodon > Ctenopharyngodon idella. The sequence continues at coordinate 14,582,071 of NC_067221.1, forward strand.
CCAGCCAGTGGGCGATAAGTGCAAAGGTGCACATGAGGAGAAAGAGCACTGCAGCTCCATACTCAGAGTAGCGATCGAGTTTACGTGCCACACGCACTAATCGCAGCAGCCGAGCTGTCTTCAGTAGGCCAATCAGAGTCGTCGTCTGCCAATACATGAAAATGATTAGGATCAAAAGGTTATGACAAGGTTTGTGGCAGCTATGACAGAATATTAAAGTCACAATGAAATCAAAATTCACAAATCTTATTTTTTTATGGAAAATTGCAGTATTTATTATAAATGATTTATCTGTGCATATCATATTTTTTTATGAACCCTCATAATCTTTAATTGAAATAAATTCCTCTCCCTCTTGTATCTCTTCTCTTCTCTGATGATGTGTTTACTGGCGTGAGGGCGGGACAACCTGTCACTCACATGAGTTCACAACGACAGCAAACCACAACCATCCAATCAATTCCCGATGGACAATATCAAGTCCCACCCTACATTTTTCTTGTTCAAGACTGGGACATACACCACAAAAGGGAAGTAAAAGACTTTTGCAACTTTCAAAATCAAAATTACCCATAAGCTCACTCACCTCTTCTCCTGAACGATAAATGAGCAAGTCAAAGGGAATGGCAGCCACCATGTCAATGAGGAACCAGCCTTTAAAATAGTGGACGGCTATTCGGCCAGGCTGACTGACCACTTCGTCATTGCTGTTTACGTAGGTTGTGCGAAAGTTAATCACAATGTCCACTACGAACATGATATCCACAATGAGGTCCACCACGTTCAGCGGACTGCAGGAGTAACCGCAGCGCTGCATGGCAGCCTCTTCCTCATCGCTGAGCAGGAAAGAAGCTGAATAAGGTGTGAAGATTGCTGTATAGATGACCAGTAGCAAGATGACCCAGTCCCAGACTGCCTTGAAGGGGCTGTAGTGCAAGATGGTCCATTTGTGGATACGGGGAGCCTGCAACTTATACTCAGGAAGGACATCTGCACCCAGAGACAGCACCTGAGAAGGAATATACTTCACAATAAGAAGTCTTTTCAGATTATAAGATGAATGACTGTTTAGATGTCGAAGTGCTTTTCTCATTACATAAATCAGAATAAAGCCTCTGCAGCAAAACCACTTTTACACAATGACATTATCAACATGTTTGAATGGTCTCCTGCTCCTAAGAATGAAATGAAAATTCAATCAGAAAGTTTTTTTGAAAGAAATGAATACTTTTATTCAGCAAGGAGACATTACATTAATCAAAAGTGACAATAAAGATTTATATTGTTACAAAAAAAAAATCTATTTCAAATAAATGCTGTTGAAATGCTGCCTGAAATGCTGTTGAAATGCTGCCTGAAAAAAATGTATCACCTTTTCCTCAAAAAATATTAATATTAATTCAGCATATTAGAATGATTTCTGAAGGATCATGTGACACTGAAGACTGGAGTAATAATGCTAAAAATTTAGCTTTGCCATCACAGGAATAAATTACATTTTAAAATATATTCAAATGTAGTTATTTTAAATGATAATAATATTTTACATTATTAATGTTTTTATTGTATTTTTGGTCAAATAAATCATTTTTGATCAGATTGGTGAGCATAAAAGACTTCTTTCAAAAACATTCAAAAATCATACTGACCAAACTTTTGAATTGTAGCATACAATTATATGAATAATTATTAATTTGATTTAGATATAATATAATCATTGATCACACATAATTGGTTGGTTTCAATTTACCTTTCGCTAAGACTTAAAAATATGTTTCTGATAAATTCTACCTTAACAACTGTTGCCATCAGCCATTTTCAAGTTTTTACTCTCTCCACAGTTTTTATATTGCAAAGCTACATAACCGTAAAACAAATATTTAAAGAAAAACAGCATATAAATGCTTTATCGTCATAAGAATAAAATCCAGCCAATTTATACCACTTCATGAGCACATATTCCTAGGAGACGTTCTGTAAAGCTTTTCTGAGCTATCAACAACATCAATTCTATGTTTCATAGACTAGCCAGTTTAACCAAAACATGTTCAGTCCATTCTCCTCATTTATTTGTATAAACCTTTTACAAAGCTCGCTGTAAGGCAGAAATATTATCATATGTTCCTGACAGGAACTGAGTGAATCATAACTCAGTGTGGGTGAAGTAATGAAGCCATGTTTAGTCTCTGAGATATCCACTGAGTACACATCACTGCAGAGAACATTAATGCTTTACACTTTGTAAACACCCTCTGGGCAACAAACTTCATCTCATTATTTTTTCCAGGCCCCTAAAGAGGTGACCAGTGTTTAGTGATATGCTCAAAGCTCCAGTGAGAGAGTTTTCATTACTCTTACTTGTAATCTACTGCCTTAATTATTCTTATAAACACAACAACAACAACAACAACACACACAAATACTATTTCACTACATAAACCATTCTTTATAGCTCAGGTACAAATATTTGTGCATGTGTACATTCTATGATTTATTAAATCTTGTTTTAAGACAGCCTTGAACATAGTCCACCAAAGGCCAGTGATGTAGAATTATAATTCATTTATGTTAATCTAATATTTCTCTTGCTCATTATGTGCCATTAGGATGAAGAAACACATCCGCAGCAGACTAAAAAGCAAGTAGGAGAAAAAACAGATCTTCTAGATTTCATTTGTTTATGGAAATTAAAGTCAGGCTATATTCATAATCAAAAAAACTTCATTCCACTGACACTTGTCCTCAACAAATAATGCCTGTACTAAACAGCTCATAAAATCAAAATCTCAGTTAGCTTCCAGATTAAATATGTTTAATTCATGCATCTATTTTTGTAACTAGGTTAAAATTTATGAAAAAGCTGGTGTAGTTTCCATCCATGACTTGCCTCAGCACTCATTTAAATTGTGCAGAACAATAAAACATGGTCAGACAATAACAAGTGACGTTCTAAACTACAATAATTCCTCATAAAAATATGCATAACACATAAATGCGTTCTAGAATACATTGTCCAAATATAAACTGAAAACAAAAACTTTTCTCAACCTCAATGTCTCTGGCCGCTCTTACCTCTCTGCTCTCTTGGCCAAGAGAGGGACTTGGCTTATCCCAAAAGTGGAGGCTCTGGGAGCCTTGTTTGCAAGGCATGTGTATCTGAAATGAAGGCTGAAGCTGAACAGAAGGAGGACAGGACTGGAAGAGCTTGTTCAAAGGATTCAGCACCAAGGTCAGAATCATGATCCACAAATAATCTTCCGACTGCCACTGCTCACGGCTCAAGTGGCAGAATCCATGACTCCTCTGGTATGCCTGGGGAACGGAGAGCACAGGAGCTGCTCTCCTCAGGATCCAGGATCTATCCACCCCCAATTCCTAATTCTCTCTGCTTCTTTTCTGCTGACTTCTGTTCTTCTGGCTTTGTCCATTTAGTGGAGGTTTCTTCGGGTGCTTGCAGTCCATCTACTCCTATGTTTTGTGTTACTGCTCTACAACATTTGCAAGAAAGATTGAAAGACCTGTTTGTGCTATTGCTCTGATTCAGATGCAGAATAGCTGCCAGTCACTTAAACATATACGGAATTAGAGAGAGAGTGAGTATGTTTGTGTGTGTGTGTGAGAGAGAGAGAGAAAGAGAGAGAGAGAGACAGACCGACTACTGGAAAAGGGCACAACAAAATCTTGTAATTAAACCATTACTGGGACACATTTTCCCCATAATTCATCTGCTAACAAACATTAGATAGTCCATTTAGTACATCAGTTCTCAATCTTTTTGACTTTGTGATTTTAATATATTCTGATTCTTGTTTTTTTTTTTTTTTTTTTTTTTTTCTCCAATAAAAATAACAGATATCGAGGGGGAAAAAAAGTATTATTTCAGTTTACATTTTTTTTTTTTTTAGCATTTTTATGAAGTCTTTTAAATGTAATGTTTTTAATATAATATAATAAAATAATTTTTTGAGTCATATTTGGAAGTTTCCCCAACCCCTGGTTGAGAACCACTGATTTAGAAGCATGTTCACATACATTTATACAGCTGTACACAAAAAAAGACAACAAATATAAATGATTTGAGTAACACTTTAGTATAGGGAACATGTATTCATTATTAACTATGACTTTTCCCTCAATAAACTCCTGATGTACTGCTTATTAATAGTTAGTAAGTTAGTCGTTAAGTTTAGGTATTGGGTAGAATTAAGAATGTAAAATATGGTCATGCAGAATAAGACATTAATATGTGCTTAATAATTACTAATTTAAGACCCTAAAATAAAGTGTTTACCATGATTTGCTAGTTTTGAATGGAAACAGTAGTACAATGCTATAAGAAAAATGTTTGAAGTGTGTTTGAAGATCACCTGTTATACTTTTCTTCAAAGATGCTAATTGTATTTTATCTCTAGTAAAAGGATTATAAATGTTCTGCCTTGGTTTATTAATATCCAGAGTGTTGAAGGAGTTTACATTGTGACAGTTAGTCAATACTTCAATTCTCTTGATGATGAACCTGTAGAAATGTTCATCACCATTACTGAATTTCTGTCACCTCAGATAATAAATCACATCAAAATCCTTCAGTGTCCCTCATCTCAAGGCCTGATTCACCCTCAGTGCTTATTAACCAGCATCATCTTGCATGAAATTACAAGGCTGGTGCTGGGTCCATGCGCATTAAGCAAATGTTATATTTCAAATCATGTTTATTCACCAATGTCACCCAAAATTGGTGACAAACATATTTGGCTACTGTGGCTGTCCTTGTGAATTAGCTGTGTGTGAGTTTGTTGGGGTGAAGAGATGGGTGGGGGTGGATATGTCAGTCCAAGGCCAGTACCACAGCAGGGGTGGGAAAGAGAGAGGACATGAGGGTGAAGGAACCGGCCTTGGGACTGAAAATAGCCTTCTGGGACGGAACTGCAATGAAGCTCCAACAAACCATAAAACACTGTTATCCTCACTGGCTCCTTGTTCTCTGACTCACCAGACAATTTACATCTTTGATCTACAGCCAAGACATCTACTACCTTACAGAGCTCTGTGCAGTAAAAAACCAGTAAACCCACTTTTAATTTATCAGATTAGAAGAGCCATGTTGGCAGGGAATCTGCGATCAATAAATAAATATAAATTGTGGTTCTCAATCTTTTTGACTTTACAAAACTATTCGAAGGCCCCCAAATTATTATTTTCTTTAAAAATTTATAGACACTAGGAATGTCCATACATTAAAACAAGCAAATAAAATAATTAAAATTAAAATAATTAAATTTCAGAATTCCAGAATTTTTATGCTGAATGTTCTTCGCACATCCCACTTTTTTAAACCAATGAATTTACATGACTCTTCCAGATGTTCCAGATGTTCATAAGGATTAAAGGGGTGATTGATTATGATTTCATTTTTTAACTTTAGTTAGTGTGTAATGTTGCTGTTTGAGCATAAACAACATCTGCAAAGTTACGACGCTCAAAGTTCAATGCAAAGGGAGATATTTTCTTTTAAAAAATTCTCTGTTTAAGGACTACAACAAACGGCTGGTAGGGACTACAACAAGCTTCTTACCGGGTTAGTGACATCAGTAACCACAAAAATTTACATAAACCCTGCCCCCAAGAACACAGAACAAAGGGGGTGAGGCCATGTTGGGCTGCTTTAGAGAAGAGGAAGAGTTGTTGTAGTAGAGTGTTGTTACCATTTCAATGCTGGATTTGCACAAAAGATTAACATGACGGCACATGCTAGTCGATGAGTTGAATCAACTCCACAGCAACTACTCCACTAACCATTCAGAAACTTCCAGATGCATTCTAAATGTTGTTTCTTCCTGAGTCTCTCCATCAGTGTCCGACTCCGGTTTGAACAATGTAAGGCTGAACACCGTTACTGACAATCGTCATTTTGGCTGTGTGAGATTCTCCAGCTTTGTTGTTGTTGAGCAACCAAAGCATGAGCTGTTAAACCTCTGCCCTCTTTTGGAAAGTGGGCCAGGAGCAGCAGCTCATTTGCATTTAAAGGGACACACACAAATAGTTGCTCACACCCAAATAGTTGGGGGACACCAGAGACTTATATTACATCTTTTGAAAGGAGCATTATAGGTCCCTTTTAAGAATAAAGATTTAATAATATATAATGTACATGGAATTTTGTTACATCCACGCCTTCCCGGACTCCAGTTCCCAGAATCCTCCTGTTTTCCTCACCTGTCTTCACTTCCCTCATCAGTCTTCCCGCCATTTTACCCGGATTCCCTGCACCTGTTGTCCTCGTCAGCACTCCCTTTAAGTTGGACTCACTCCCTGCACTCCTGGTCCGTTATATTGTTTGCTACATGTGTGTAAAGCTGTCGTTCTGACCTTCTATATGATTAAAGCCCTTATATTGTGGATTTCCGTATTTCGTCTCCCGTGCCTCCAAAGCCAGCTACAGCGTCGGATCGCTTTTGTGGGTGCCGGCAGGACGGTCGCTCGCTGGAGAGGTATGTGGAGGAGTTTGTCGAGCTTGCTTATTTGGCGAATTGGCCAGATGCCTGTTTGAACGCCTGTTTTCTGGCGGGGCTGGACGAGGACACGATCCGTTTTAAAGAAACTGCCTGCTATTTTTCCCTAGTTGAAGCAATTAATCTGATTTTGTTCCTAAATTGTTCTGATTTTGTCATTGAGGAGGTTCTTGATAAGTCGTGTGATCCTCGTCCAGTTTCCTCAGAAACACCGGCGGCCTGGTCAGTTCGCCAATCGCCGCTTCCCTCCGCCTGCCCCTCCAGTGAGCATTCCCCTGGTGTCCTGCCGGACCCAAAACCCCAGAAGATCCTCTGCTGGGCCGAAACGGCCGAGAAGGAAAAGAAAGAAGGCCGTTATACAACCCCAGTCTCCTGAGTTTTCTGCCTCCGTGCAGCCCCAATCTCCTGAGTTTTCTAACACCAAGCAGCCCAAAACGCCCATAATTGTGGAAGAAGAATGGTTGATAGACTTTTGGACTGAAATTACTCCAAGTCCCCTCTTCCACGCTCCATACTTCCACAAGCTCGATCCATGTTCCCACGAGCCCGCCCCGGCTGCCAACGAGCCCGCCCCGGCTGCCAATGAGTCCGCCCCACGTGTTCCCGAGCCCGCTCCGGCTCCCGCCGCCGAGCCCGCCCCGGCTCCAGCCGCCGCCGCCGAGCCCACCCCAACCGCCGCTGAACCCACTCCAGTAGCCCACGAGCCCTTTGAACTCCTGAGTCTCCCAAAATATTTTTTTTTGGGGGGGGAAGGGTATCTGTGGGTGGGAAAGATGGGGGTGGGCTCGGAGACCCTCCGTGGCCTGCCAAGGCTCCTGACCCTCCGTGGCCTACCAAGGCTCCTGACCCTCCGTGGCCTGCCAAGGCTCCTGACCCCATGATGGCCAAGGACCTGGTACCACCCTGGAGACCTCAGCACCCGCCTGCACCCCCCGCACCTGCCTGTAGGTCTCCAGGGCGCCCACCCCCCCTCCCCGTTGTTTCATCTGAGGCGTGAGGACACGCCTTCCGGGGAGGGGGAGGTAATGTTACATCCACGCCTTCCCGGACTCCAGTTCCCAGAATCCTCCTGTTTTCCTCACCTGTCTTCACTTCCCTCATCAGTCTTCCCGCCATTTTACCCGGATTCCCTGCACCTGTTGTCCTCGTCAGCACTCCCTTTAAGTTGGACTCACTCCCTGCACTCCTGGTCCGTTATATTGTTTGCTACATGTGTGTAAAGCTGTAGTTCTGACCTTCTATATGATTAAAGCCCTTATATTGTGGATATCCGTATTTCGCCTCATCTATACAGCATACACCGTAACAAATTTATGACTTTTACAGGTCTAGAAATCACACTAACTCATATGTCCAGGTTTTCCAAGACAGTGAGAGTCCTGCCCTTAGTGTATATATATATATATATATATATATATATATATATATATATATATATATATATATATATATATATATATATATATATATATAAATATATAAATAAATATACTATTTACTTACAAGGAAAAAAGCTTTACAAAGCTGCTGAGAGATGATTTAAAATATGAAATACATTGATTTTAAGTTACTTTAGCTTATTTGAAATCTTGTTGTCCTATTTTAAATCTTTTTGAGGCCCCTTGGAAGTTTGCTGAAGCCCACAGCGCCCTGGTTGAGAACCACTGATATAAAACATTGATTCCTGTAGATTCTGAACATACGGCTTAAACAAAAAATTATTCATTTGACTTGCTGGTTAACCTGTCACTCACATGAGATCACAACAACAGCAAACCACAATGTTCCAATCAATACCAAAATCAAGTCCCGCCTTGCATGTTTTCTTGTTCGAGAAGCCATTTCACTCGGATATACGTTACAATAGGGGAAAAAAGACTATCACAATTTCCAACTTCATATTGTGAATGTATTCCTTACATTGTATAAATAATAAAAAATGTCTATTTGGGATTGGAGTAACCAAATCAATTAGCCATTATAAAAATCCATATTGGTCAACCACTAATTTGTACCACTAATATGAAATACTGTTTTGATCCTTATTATATTCACACAGTGAGTGAATATAATCAGGTTATAACCCAGTTGACAGAACATTCACCTATGCTATATCCATCCCTTGTGTGTCATTTCAGGCTTATACTGTACATGCTTCAAGGCAAAAACTTTCCTGATCTCCTGCTTCGCACCAGCTGTCCACCAATGTCATGAGAGTCCTCGCACAAAAGACCCCTCCATTAAAAGACCATTACTGAAGTACATAACAACCCCTCTCACAAATCAATTAACAATGCTTCTCAACTGAGAAGCAACCCGCCAACATCCAGCTCCAGGGTGTCCTGTCCTCATCTGACTGTGAAGAAATGAATTCAGGTCTTGGGAACATCACGGGTAGAGAGTTTAGATGTATAGAGCTGAAGAAGGCTTTGAGAAAGCTATCAGTTGAAACACTGAAGTTAATCTCATGGGGAAGCAGTCAGAGAGGGCAACCATCGATCAAGGAAGCGCTATAGCCCATAGGGCACTGCCATTTGCAGTGAGTGATTGTCTCAGTGCCTCACAGACGGTGGTGTGGCAGTCAAGGGCATCCTTGTGTTGAGATGAATGTAGGGTGCTTGACCTGACTGCTGTGACTGTGATGAGAAGGACCCAGTTCTGACACCACAACACCAATCTTACACGCCGCCAACAAGAGGCTCTGGGCAGAGACAAATGCCAGTGTTTCCATCCTGTGCCAGTGTTCATGTCCTGTGTCATCATTTTCATCACATTACATACAAAGAACAGGCACATTCTGTAACGATTTAAAGGGATAGTGCACCCTATAATTACTATTTTCATTTAAGAGTGATCTCTTTTTATTTCTTATACTGACAATGCATTTAATTCTGAATGCCATTCTAGAAGCAGCTGTTTACACCATCTGACTCCACTTCAGTCTCTCTCAATACTGGAGACAAACCACGCACAGACTACCATTAGATTACAATTGATTTAAAAGTCTTTCCCTTTACTTTAAATACACTGAACGTCACCGAATTTCAAAGAATTCTAACTATTTATAGTCTCAGTGTACCAAGAAAGGTTATGTCAAAATAATCTAAGCTGTCAATATTCTACTGGTTGAGTTTTCAGTTTAACCATGCATTATATAAGCATAAAATGTATACTAATAATAACTATTATTATTATTATTATTAGTGGGTTTAACTATAAGTCAATGTTTAATACGCTACCATTGAAAAGTTTGGGGTCAGTAATTTTTTATGTTTTTGCAGGACGTCTCTTTTGCTCAACAAGGCGGAATTTATGTAATCAAAAATACAATTAAACAGTAATATAGTAAAATATTATTACACATTAGAATAACTGTTTTCTACTTTTAAATAGAATTTATTTCTGTGATGTCAAAGCTGAATTTCCAGCATCATTACTCCAGTCTTCAGTGTCACATGATCCTTCAGAAATCATTCTAATATGCTGATTTGCTGCTCAAAAAAAAACCAAAAAACAATTCTTATTATTATCAATGTTGAAAGCAGTTGTGCAGCTTATTTTTATTTTTTTGTGGAAATCATGGATTCTTTGATGAATAGAATTTTCAAAAGAACAGCATATATTTGAAATAGAAATCTTTTGTAACATTATAAAGGTCTTTCTTAAAAAAAGAATTCTTACAGACCCCAAACTTTTAAACAGTACTGTGTATTAAATGGTAAAAACAAAGCATACTTTCCATGGGAACTCACCTCCTGTGCAACAATACTAGAGATGCGAACAGCCCTCTTCACCCGAGTGTTTCTCCGCTCATTGCTCTCTTGCGCCCCCTCCTGAGGAATGCTGCCTCTGGCACTAAAGGACATATTTCTGCTCCATACAGATAGCTGACTAGACTCTGTTATCCATCACTGTTCATCTCACCTCACCTTCTGCTCACAAAAACAGCAAATACATTCATCCTCTGAGGTGGATCACTTCCGTCAATGTGAAGGCTTCTCTTTCAAATATGTCTCCAATAAACACCTGATTAGTCTTTAAATTTCAGAGCAGTTCACTCACTTTTTCCACGCTTCAAAGTTGTCCTGTCTTTGAAATCCTATTGCTGCTCAGCACCACGCTTTTTTGGTCACTCCAAGCGAATCATCACAACAATATGAGTAAACTGCTGATCTTTACATTAGTTTCTCACACTAAAACCAGAAAACAGAATATGAGTCTGAACAGGAGCAGCATGGATCCATCGTCACGCTGTCAGCGCAGCTGTTCCACTTTTTCCACGCTTTGCCTTTTAAAGAGAGTAAACTGCCTGTGGTATCCCTCTCCATCCCTCCCTCTCTCCCTCCCTCGCTTTCCGAAACACTGTGTTTGTATACGTTCCTCTCGCTCTCTCTCTCTTCTCTGTGGAAGTCCCACTCGGGAAGAGATGTAATTGCAGCTGGCTGTCTGATCCACCTCCTCGCTCTCAGTAGCCCAGCTGCAGGGCTTGATGGATATCCTCTGTTCCCCTGATAAGCACAAACATGCTAAAAAAAAGAAAGAAAAAAAGCTGTTTTTTTCTCTCCGTGCCCACCTCCCAGGCATGTTACAGACCCTCACCTCTCACTCGCTTGTCTTATGATAATTTTCACCCACATTAGTTTTACCATACTTAAATTACATGTTTAAAATGAAAGCCAAGCCAGCGTATGCGGTGAATAAACGCTTTTTGCCAAACGTGGGTCACTGCTCACATATACAGACTTGTATAATTATTCTCAATTAAATTTATTCATGATAAAACACGGCTATGACCGCTTCACCCAACGGTTCTGTGTATCACTACACAACACCCTTAGCAACCACTCTTAGCAACGTAAACTGTTTGTTCTCAGTTGATATTGTTCATTGAAGCTTACTGTATTATGTAGAAGAGTACTGTGAGAAAGAGTTTGAGTGAGCAAGTTTATTACCTGCATTCAGATTTAGCATTTTCCTTCAGGTCAGTCCTATGTTCGTAATAAAAAATCTGTTTAAATGTCCGATGTATTATCTTGTCCTTTTAACAGTTAAGGGGTTTTCCCGTGACTGACAGCGCTAGTCAAAGCATTTGTCAGTTGCGTCTTGTTCCGTGTTCACAACAATTCAGTCTTTTCAATAGTCTTTTCTCTTTGCTACTGACTGACACACTTATAAAGACAGTCTTTGCTGCCATCTAATGGCGTAATAATGTAACTTCTGTTGCTGTTCACGGTCAGGGACTATTTTTTCTGGTGGAAGGAAGGCTTTTAGTGAAAGTTTACTTCATGAAAGTTGCATTGATACATATTTTTGGCTTTAATATTTGTATTGTAAAGTATATGTCACTGCTGAAGGGGTCCGCTTCGTGTCGTGCCTAACAATGTCCTTCAGCCGTGACTTACTCACGATACAGCATAGCGTCTCGTACCTTATTGCTTACATATACAATTGTTCATTGTTAATTCATGTTCCTATATAATGCATTATTATAATATTATAATGCATGCTTATGTTAATTTATACAACTGAAAGTGTTAAAAATGTATTAATATACACTACCATTCAAAAATTGTCTAAGATTTTATAATGTTTTTGAAAGAAAGCCCTTATGCTCAGCATGGTTGCATTTATTTGATCAAAAATACAGTAAAACAGTAATATTGTGAAATAGAACTACAATTTTAATTGTTTTCTATTTCAATATATTTTAAAATGTAATTTATTCCTGTGATGGAATAAACATTTTTATTATTATGTTGGCTTGGCACAAGCCAACATATTGATATACTACTTAAACATCTTATTACTCTTCTTACCCCTTTTTTCTGACTGCTACTCCTCCTAGAACTTTAATGCTACAAGCACCAAACTCGCCACAGACATGGGTCTGGTCTCTAGTTAGTTGCTATATCTTTTTAGACCGATCAGATATACAGTTTTTTTAATATCAATTTTTTAAGTCAAAATTTTCCCATAGACTTACATAGACAGAGCAAAAATGCACCCTCTAGAGGAGCAGTACCGTCCACTGGAGGAAGCAGGATAAGACCGCAAACTTTTAAAGGGTAATGTATGAAAAATTTACATTAACCTACCTAAATGAATGCTGTAAAAGTATTGCTCCTTGTTAACTTAGTTCACAATACTAAATGCTTTAATTACTTGAATCTGAAAGTGTTACCAAAATATATTACTAAACACTCACTGCAAAAGAACAATGAAAAACAAACATCTACACCCTGGTAAATGCATCATTCATTCATATTTTTTGGAATGTGTTGGTTGGCATTCACTTTGAAAACAACTGATCTATAAGTCATGTGCACACACTAAATGACCCCTGACAGCATAATTACTCACCCATGACTGACCTCATGCGTGACAAGTCACCTTTTTCATGTGTCAACAAAGATCACACTTCCTGTCTGATGGCTCGGAGTTTAACCGATAATGACACAATGTAAAACAGCTATTTACTAGATAATAATACAAGGACGTCAAACGAAAAAGCCAATTTCATTCCAAGACACAATGTACTGAACATCTCTGCTTTCTAGGTGATGATGAGTAAAAAAGCATTGGCAAAGATAATAAGACCTCTCTGAATATGCAATACCACATTAACCTGTTTTTAATGTGACATGATGTTTTCACTCTGAAGGCTTTCAGTGTTCACCAAGGTCATACACTACCAGTCAAAAGTTTGGAAACAGTAAGATTTTTAATGTTTTTAAAAGAAGTTTCGTCTGCTCACCAAGGCTGCATTTATTTAATTAAAAATACAGTAAAAACAGTGATATTGTGAAATATTATTACAATTTAAAATAACTGTTTTTTATTTGAAAATATTTGAAAATGTAATTTATTATTGTGTTGGCAAAGCTGAATTTTCAGCATCATTACTCCAGTCTTCAGTGTCACATGATCCTTCAGAAATCATTCTAATATGCTGATTTGCTGCTCAAGAAACATTTATTATTATTATCAATGTTGAAAACAGTTGTGTACTTTTTTTCAGGATTGCTTGATGAATAGAAAGTTCAAAAGAACAGCATTTAACAGAAAAACAAAGCTTTTGTAACATTATACACTACTGTTCAAAAGTTTGGGCCAATAGTAAAAATAATAAAATTGGGGAAAAAAACTAAGAAATAATTCCATCATGCCACTACAACAAATACTATTCTTATTTACTCAGTGCAAATTCTCATGCTCCTAGAATAATGCATACTCACATTGTGCTTGACTTTATGAGTAAAGACAGAAAAGAAAAGCATACAACTGTGGAGAAATATATTTAAATGAAGATGCCTGAAGTCATTACACATTATTCTGAAGGAATGATAAATTATTCAAACTCCCAAGTCTCCCACAAACAATTCTTTCTACATTTATGTGAAAAAATGGTGTTCAGTCATAGCTTTTTTTTAATGGTTTATAACACAATTTATCCTGAAGTATTTCTTTATGTCAAGGTCCATATGAATTTACCATCCAAGTGCTAGTGTTTCAATGTCAGATGTTCGTGTCAATGGCCACTCTCATATCGACAGTATCTTCTTTCAACTGTCACTGTAATTAAATTATAATTATAGACTTAATTATATAATCAAAATTAATCAAATAGTTATTTAACACCCATACTGTCTCGGTAAGTCTGTGTTTGAGTTTAGTTTTTCATGGAATTTTAGGCCATGTTTACACCAGTGCGTTTTCATTTTAAACGATCCTCATCCATATTGGCATTTACACTGTGTTTCAGAAATGATCTCCGTCCACACTACATGACCGAAATCGCATGTCACATGACCATTTATGCACGCTGGGCATGTAAACAGTTGCAGATTGCTCTAATAATAGCTTGCCTCTTACAAATGTAGGCAAGCTGTGGTATTATAAAATGCAGAGTTTAACTGCACAATGGCTGCTAAAGAGGACAACAAAGTCAGCAAAACTTGCATTTCCGTCTCCACGTTATTGTTTACATTGTTGTTGAGCCTGGTCTGTTACAGAGCCGTTGAGAGAGACGGCTCTGGTCTGTTTTTGTCGTGTTCCGGTAGCGTAATGTGGACAGCCATGCCTTTGTTTTTAAAAGTCTCCATTTTGGTCAATTTACAGTAAAACGCAACCCCAGAGTTTTTAAACTAAATCGGGGTCTGCAGCGTGTCACGTCTGTTTTGGGTTTTTGGTTCATGTCTGTTACGTTCCATGTCATCTTGCCATGTCTTGTGCTTCCCTATAGTCTTGTGTCATTGGTTTGTTCTATGTGTCTTGTTCTCTGATTGGTTCATTGTCTGATTTGTGCACAGGTGTCTCTTGTTTGCTCATTAGTCTTGGGTATTTATATCCCTCATGTTTCATGGTTCTTGGTCTAGCTTTGTTTGTGTAACCCATTGTGGTGAGTTGTTTGTTCATGTCATGTTCATACGTCAAGTCATATCAGGTTTAGCTTTTATTTTGTGCTTGGTTTATGAATTGTTCACGTATTTTGTTTAATAAAACTGCACTTAGGTTCTAACTGCAACTAGCCACAGTGGACTATTCATTACACAGTGTTTCCAAAAGTCTCAGTTTTCAAGGGTCGAAAACTCCGGAGTAGTGTAGACGGCAGAGTTATCCGTTTTAAAATGAAAATGCACTAGTGTAAACAGGGCCTTAGTTGGGTTTTCATTGTGTCCTGTTTTCCTTATCCGTTTCCTTTGTTTGCATTAGTTTCCATGGACTTTCAGTTAGGTACTCTGTATTTCTCTTTTGTTTCCATGGTTCCATTGTTTGATTAATGCACCACACACTTCTCTATTCTTTCATTGGTTTGAGTTAATACACATTGAGCCTGTTATTCTGGGTTCCGTTCTCGTCCGTGTATTGTGGTTGTTCTGTTCCTGAGTGTATATATTCTCCTGATCTCCTGAGTGCAAGTTATTTTGATTTATTCTTTATTAAAGTTTTTACTGCTGCAACTAGATCCAGCCTCAAATCATCCTTGCTGCAACCATTTGTGACACATACAGTTTTAACTGCATGTTTATTGTTAAAATAATAACAGTCTGCAGTCTGTTGGCAGATGTACAGTACAATTTAAAAATGAACAACATGTCTAGAGGCACTGAGTAGTCATTGTTCTAAACCTGCTCAGTTTCCCATTAGACACAAAAACCTGAACTAACCTTGCTTGAGATACTCTTAGCTAAAGGTACATTTCATGGTGACTAATGGCAAACCTTGCACATCCGTTGTGATGTATTATGGAGCGGGGCACTATCACTGCTGGGGAAAGTTACTTTTAAAAGTAATGCGCTACAATATTGTTACTCCCTAAAAAAGTAATTCATTATGTCGTGCGCACGCGTTACAATTTCCGGTTTGTGTATACTATAACCTATTTCATTTGTGCGTCACTGCCTATGAAGAAAGCAAGAGTATGCATGCACATGAACTAATAAAGATCTATTTGCTCAAAATTATGAAGAAAATGCAAGTAGCCTATGGATGAATTAATAATGATCTATTTGCTCAAAATTATAAAGAAAAAGAGAGTATGGATGCACATGAATTAATAAAGATCTATTTGCTCAAAATTATGCAGAAAATGCAAGTATGTGCATGAATTAAGAAAGATCTATTTACTGAAAATTATAAAAAAGAAGATAGTATGGATGCGCATGAATTATTAAAGATCTATTTGCTCAAAATTATAAAGAAAATGAGAGTATGGATGTGTATGAATTAATAACGATCTGTTTGCTGAAATGTGGCTTTTGTAGGGCAGTTTATATCACGGCCTTATGTCTGCTTTAAAGCATTCTCTGTGACAACATGAATGGCTGTGTGCATTGCCCTTTTTGCCAAGTTAAAAAAAAAAAGGCTGATAAAGTGCTCAAAATGTGGCTTTCGTTAGGGCAGTGCGTCATTGCGAAATTGTAATGCTAAAGTTTCTTGTGTGCACGCGAAACTCTGTATATTTTTTATTTTTGCAAAGGTCCCTTTAGGGGCTCCGTACCTTTCACATCAGAAGTGAAATGATTAAGCCTCAGGCTGAAGGAAATGCAAATTCTGTTTTGTTTAACTTTGGATCATTAAATGTCAGGAGCAAAGACATCGGTTAATAATGTGAGATTAGAGAGTTAGTTCACCCAAAAATGAAAATTTTGTCATTAATTACTCACCCGTAAGACCTTCTTTCATATTCGGATCACAACTTAAGATATTTTTGATAAAATCCGAGGGCTCAGTGAGGCCTGCATTGCCAGCAAGATAATTAACACTTTCAGTGCCCAGAAAGCTAAAGACATTTAAAACAGTTCATGTGACTACAGTGGTTCAACCTTAATATTATGAAGCGAGGAGAATACTTTGTGTGCACCAAAAAAAAAAAAAAAAAAATACCGACTTTATTCAACAATATCTAGTGATAGGCGATTTCAAAACACTGCTTCATGAAGCTTCGAAGCTTTACGAATCTTTTGTTTCGAATCAGTGGTTCGGAGTGTGTATCAAATTGCCAAAGTCACGTGAACCATTGAAATTTCGAAACATTTCGAAACATATATGACGTAATGAAGCCTCGTTTACTGAAATCACATGGCACTTTGGCAGTTTGATACACGCTCCGAACCTCTGATTCGAAACAAAAGATTCGTAAAGCTGCGGAGCTTCGTGAAACAGTGTTTTGCAATCGCCCATCACTAGATATTGTTAAATAAAGTTTTTTCTTTTTTTTTTTGGTGCACAAAAAGTGTACCACTATAGTCACATGAACTGTTTTAAATATGTCTTTAGTAGCTTTCTGGGCATTTGAAAGTGTAAATTGTCTTGCTGTCAATGGAGGCCTCATTGAGCCATCGGATTTTACCAAAAATATCTTAATTTGTGTTCTGAAGATGAACGAAGGTCTTACAGGTGTGGAACAACCTGAGGGTGAGTAATTAATGACAGAATTTTCATTTTTGGGTGAACTAACCCTTTAAATACATGACTCGTCTGTATTTACTCGTCATACACTGACCCATCGAGGCATGGACTCCACTAGACCCCTGAAGGTGTGCTGTGGTATCTGGCACCAACATGTTAGCAGCAGATCCTTTAAGTCCTGTAAGTTGCGAGGTGGAGCCTCCATGGATCTGACTTGTTTGTTCAGCACATCCCACAGATGCTCGATTGGACTGAGATCTGGGGAAATTGGAGGCCAAGTCAAGACCTCAAACTCGTTGTTCCTCAAATCATTCCTGAACCATTTTTGCTTTGTGGCAGGGTGCATTATCCTGTTGAAAGAGGCCACAGCCACCATGCCATATACATGATCTGCAACAATGCTTAGGTAGGTGGTACGTGTCAAAGTAACATCCACATGGATGGCAGGACCCAAGGTTTCCCATCAGAACATTGCCCAAAGCATCACACTGCCTCTGCCGGCTTGCCTTCTTCCCATAGGGTATCCTGGTGCCATGTGTTCCCCAGGTAAGCGACGCACACACACCCGGCCATCCACGTGATGTAAAAGAAAACGCGATTTATCAGACCAGGCCACCTTCTTCCACTGCTCCGTGGTCCAGTTCTGATGCTTATGTGCCCACTGTGGGCACTTTCTGTGGTGGACAGGGGTCAACATGGGCACCCTGACTGGTCTGCGCCTATACAGCCCCATACGCAACAAACTGCGATGCACTGTGTATTCTGACACCTTTCTATCAGAACTATGTGGATCGGACCACACGGGCCAGCCTTTGCTCCCCACGTGCATCAATGAGCCTTGGCCACCCATGACCCTGTCACTAGTTCACCACTGTTCCTTCCGTGGATCACTTTTGATATATACTGACCACTGCAGACCGGGAACACCCCACAAGAGCTGCAGTTTTGGAGATGCTCTGACCCATTCATCTAGCCATCACAATTTTGCCCTTGTCAAACTCGCTCAAATCATTACACTTGCCCATTTTTCCTGCTTCTAACACATCAACTTTGAGGACAAAATGTTCACTTGCTGCCTATATTCCACCCACTAACAGGTGCCGTGATGAAGAGATAATCAGTGTTATTCACTCCACCTGTCAGTGGTCATAATGTTATGCCTGATCGGTGTATGTTTACTCTGTTTTTTTAAGTATATGCCCCATAAGCTATATTTGCTCACTCATTTATTATCTGTGTGATGGTGTATTCAAGTGTGCAGCCTGTTATTACCAATATTACACAGTCAAAAATGTAAATGAAATACCAGTGGTTTGCTTCTCCTTTTTCCCCCTTAAGTTTCTTGCGGTCATACAAAAAGCATAATGTATTTGCTTTGAATCCTTCAAATTTTGTTGCACTAAGTACTGAGGACATTAGTATCAAGTACAGAGACAATTAGATCTGAAAATCTCTTTGGTTTAAGTAAATACACTTTAGAGTTAAGACACAGAAGGATAGTAGATCATCCATGCTGTCTCATTAACGTACAACTCCAAATGGGCCGACTCCCCAAAGAGCAAGATAACAAAACTTACCCTCATTATAGAAAAGATAAATGTGCATAAATGTGAATATACTGGCCACTACGAGGCCCGTGTTCAGAAAAGAAAACATCATTACTAAAGAGATTGTTTCATCTAATGCTTGAGAAGCAAATAAACCACGCAAAAGTTTTCATTACAAACACAAACTTTGTTTCTCTATAAAATTATTTGAACATAGAAATAATTATTCAGTTAATTAAGAATTTCAGAAGTGCAGAAAATAAAAAAATAGCTATATTTATATTTGGGCATTTAATTTTAACATATTAATCTACTACTATTAATAAAAAAACAATGTGATAAAAATTAATTAACTATGCCTTCTGAGCTCAACATAAAATCCAAAATTCCATTTTTTTCTACCACTGGACCAAGTACCATCAAAATATTTGTAATTTCTGTAGGCAGCTCAGCCCTAGCTGTTGTTTATGCAAGTATAGGCCTCGAATAACATGAAAAAGATAGGTGGGAGAGTAGCCATAAAAATTTCAGTGTTAAAACACATATGGGACACCATTTCACATGTTTGAACAGATTCGGTCCACACAGAAAAAAATAAATAAGGTCAAAGTAATGCATTTCTGACAGGAAATGCTTTCATCTCTCTGGATTCCACAGCAGAATCTATAGTACCACACATGGGAAAAAAACATGAACTAACTCTTATGAGTAACTGAAACCACACAATCTCACTGCGCATTCCACACAAGCTGATTAATGCAGCATGTAATCATCCACCATTGTCCACCTGGTTAGGAAATAGGGAATATGTCAAGACTCTAAGATAAAAAAAATAAAATGTGCTGTAAATACGCTGCATTTTTGCCTTTCAATTTGATTATCTATATAAATGCATTTTATATACAGTGTCATTTGTCAAGTTTTGGGTCGGAAAGTTCTTTATTGTTTAATGAAAGTCTTTTATGCTCTCCAAGGCTTTATCTATTTTATAAAATTACACTAAAAACAGTAATAATGAAATACTACTATAGTTTAAAATAACTGTTTTCTATTTGAATATTTTATAATGTAATTCATTCCTGTGATGGTAAAGCTGAATTTTCAGCATCATTTCTCCAGTCACATGATCCTTCAGAAATCATTCTAATATGCTGATTTGGTGCTCAAGCAACATTCATTATTATTATCAATGTTGAAAACGTGCTGCTTCATATTTTTGTGGAAACCGTGCTACATTGCTTTCAGGATTCTTTGATAAAACGAAAGTTCAAAAAAAGCATAAAATAGTAAAAACTTTTACATCGTTACAAAACTTTTGTCACTTTTGGTCAAATTGAATACATCCCTGCTGAATTAAAGTATTAATTTCTTTTTGAAAAATCTCACTTATGAAGGCGAAGAGCCGAAACGTTTGTCATCTTATCTCCTGTGTACCATGATTAAAGTGCTTCAGAGTGCAGACCTTTTTTGTATTCTTAAAAATCTTACTGACCCCAAACTTTTAAACAGCAGTGTAAAATGTTGTTTTTCTGTTGGATACTGCAACATTGACTGACTGTTTTTCACCATGTCCCTTCATGAGCACTGCATTAAAGGATCAGTTCACTTTAAAATGAAAATTACCCCAAGCTTTACTCATCCTCAAGCCATCCTAGATGTATACGACTTTTCTTCTTTCTGATGAACACAATCGGAGTTATATTAATAAATATCCTGACGCATCTAAGCTTTATAATGGCAGTGAACCGGACCAATGAGTATGAAGCTGAAGAAAGTGCATCTGTCCATCATAAACGTACTTCACACTGTCATGAGTCGGGTTTGATATTCTCCGTTTCTCTTTCACCTGTCATTACTGCTACTTAGACTCAGCTGTTCGCTATTGCAATCAGCGCTCGCGCTGATCATCTCCACACCTGTTCTTTCTCTACTCTAATTTTCTCTGCTACTTTACTCTGCTGTTCTCTCGGCTCTTCGCCAGATTATAGTGTAATTTCTAGCGCGTTACTCGGATCTTTATGCCTGTCAGACTTCTTTATATGTTTATCCATATTGTTAGTCTTAGTATTAGTCCTAGTCTTGTTTGTACTGTCTAGTCGTGCACGTCATACCTGTTCTCTGCCCAGTCTTCCTGCTACCTGAGGTCGCCTTGCCATCTGCCATCGGCGGTGCTGTCTACTGGCTCGGGACTGTGTAACCTATTCGCCGTGTGCCCTCTGACAAGCCTGGGACCCTTTTCTTCCTTTCGTTTGATGTGGACTATTTAAGTTCTCCAGCTGCGTTCACCCTGAGAGCCGGTGCTCGGCAGACTGCCTGTGTTTCATTGTCATTATTAATAAACTGTTTCTGTTCCTGCCATCGCTTTTGGGTCCTCTGTCCCTCCTGACACACATGGCTCCGGGGGGTTAATAAAGGCCTTCTGAAGTGAAGCAATGCATTTTTGTAAGAAAAATATCCATATTTAACAAGTTATAAACTAAAATATCCATATCCGCCAGACCGTCTTCCGTATTCAACTTACGAAGAAAGTGTAAAACTCGCCTTCCATGTTCTAATTATGAAAAAACAATTCCGTAAAATATTTTTCCATAAGTTGAATATGGAAGGTGGTCTGGCGGAAGCTAGATATTTTACTTTATAACTTTTTAAATATGGATATTTTTCTTACAAAAAGGCATCACTTCGCTTCAGAAGGCCGTTATTAACCCCCTGGAGCCGTGTGGAGCCAATTCAGTCACAACTTCACCTAAGGTGGCTCAGCGGCTTCATTAGCTATTCTCCATTTGCATGATCTCTGAATGAATATCTATCAACATAATTTCAGAATTAGCCATATGGTTTAGTGTTAACAAGGTAACATTTAAGCATTTTACAGAAGCTGGAAATTATAATGACGTCAGCACATTGTCAGCGAGTGGAGGGGACGAGAAATGTGTGCATGCAAGAGTGCACGCAAAGGACTGCAGGGCAACCTCTCATGATTTTTGTTTATGATCAAATACAGCTCGATCGGCGCAGCAGCATTTCCATACTGCATAATTCATTACCTAAATAAACAGTTTTTGTTGTTCTACCCAATAATTCTGGGACTCACCACCTACACATACAAAAACGAAGGAATAATGAAGAGTTCCTGATGAAAAGAGACTAGGCTTGTTGTTTAGGCTGGTGGTTCCAGCAGGTCAGGCGAGGGCCCAGGCCTCCTGTGAGTGTGCCATTTTGATTAATGAGCTAATGACACTTTAAGTGGGTTGGGGCTCTGGAGAGAAGCACCAGAGGGATGTCACTTCTGTGATAGGACAGACAGAGGTAGATAAAGAGGATGAGGTATCCCTCTATTTCCCTACAGCATTACATTGACCAAAATAACACATCAATTCCTGTTAAGGAGAGTCAGAAGCACAGACATCAGCAATTCACAACTAGCAGCTGCGAGTCACCTGTGCAAAACACAACTCTGTGAAAACATCTTCCTTACAAGAAACAATAACACTGTGTCTGCACTGAAAAAAAGCTAAATTAATTGAAGTAAAAAAAAAAATAAAAAAAAAAGATATAAATACACCGCTGTTCAAAAGTTTGGGGTCGGTAAGAATTTTTTTTTTTTTTTTAAATAAGTCTCTTGTGCTCACCAAGGCTGCATTTATTGGTCAAAAACACATTTTTGGAGCGATTGGCATGGTAATGGATATGACAATGTTGATACATTTGGTCTTGGCAGAATAGATATGCTACGCTGCTGCTGCAGAGCAAGTATAGGACGTGCCACTGCCAATACATACACGACACGCTGCTGTGAGCAAGTAAGTCATGCTGCTGCTGTACAAAATAGCATACATGAATTACCTGTAGCAAGGTAATTCAGGAAGGTGGAGGGTTTCTGAAAACGCGCTGCACTGCTAAGGCAAATGCTAACCAAGTATTTGAATGTTGAGCATGTGAGCTCATTGGCTGCCGATACAGCAAACACCAATCATCTGTGCCCTATAGAGAATGATGTGATGGCAAGCAGGTTAAGTTAAGGACTTTTCAGCCTGTGCCATCTAGAGTTTCATGGCAGAACTTTGTATTAAAAACAGTATTATTACAATATAAAATAACTTTTTTCTATTTTAATATATATTAAAATGTAGTTTATTCCTGGCAAAACTGAATTTTCAGCAGTCATTATTTCAGTCTGCAGTGTCACATGATCCTTAAGTAATCATTCTAATATGACGATTTTAGTACACACAAAAAAAACGTATTATTTCAATTGTGTTGCTAAATATTTTTGTGGAAACCACCTTTTTTAGGATTCTTTTATGAATAGAAAGTTCAAAAGAACAGCATTTATTTGAAATAGAAATTTTTTGTAATATTATAATGTAAATCTTTACTATCACTTTTGATCAATTTAATGCGTCCTTGCTAGTCACATTTTAATCTCATGAGATCTTGTGGCATGAGATCTCGTCACAGGAGATCTCATGAGATTAAAATGTGACGAGATTTCTCGTTGAGGTGAAAAGCAGTCTCGTAATATTGCCATGATGGAGCGTGAGGGTGAAATTAGGATAGAATATGCCACCGCTACATTTACATTATGCCTCATGTCTCCAGTGTCATTTTGCTTTTTATACAAATAAAAACCATTTAATTCAGTTGGATAACGGTCGCTTCAATTCCATATCCAGCTCATCCAACACAAGCAGCAGAGTCATACGTAGTACAGCGGCAGGAATCAGAGTTCGCCGATCATGTGACGAGAGATGACTGACAAGACCATGGCAGAGCATTCGTTGCACAACAGAGCCTAAGCGTCTGATAAATGTCTTATTTTGTAGAATGTGCGCTCAGCACTGCCGCTCTCTATTCACATAGTATACGCGATCACGGAAGCGAAAGTAAAATGTGAGTGCGCAGTCAAACGTGATTTTAAAACCCAGCATTTTGAAAGCGGCTCCCTGATGCATACAGATATCTCATACAGTTATTCATTTTTATTTATACTGTTTTTATTTCTATGATCAATTTGTGGAAAGGACAGTTAGGAGGTCAAAAGTTGTAGCTTAAAAGTTTTAGCTCATAAATCATGTACAGTTCTAAGGTCTGAATGAAATCCTGTAATCATACAGGAGAGAAGCTAGTCAGTTGAGTTTGTAGCAAAACCTTTTACAGTGCTTAAGTATTGTCTTTTACTGCATATGATAATTCATACTCAGAAAGTGGAACTGAAATGACATTCATTTCAAGATGATTAGTTAAAACATTTCAAATGCACCTGCAGACTATTTTTCTAGTCATGCATTTTGTCATTTAGGATTTCTTACTGTGTAAAAAGTCTAGTCTTGTTCTCGTGAACTCAATCTCGTGAGATACCTGTCTTGTCACAACACTAGTCCTTAAAAAAATCTTATTATTAGATTATTAGAGTATATACACTGAAAAAGCTTGTGACAAAAATGTGATTAAAAAAAATTAAATACTACAATAAAAAACACTTTTTGAATAATATTTAGATATATGATGGGTGTATAAACTTCAATTAAATGAAATCGGCCCCTAAATAGTGATTAATACTGATTATGTCAACAGGGCACTGCTAAACAGAGACAAATGACTAAGCATCTCTGAACACACACCCACATGAGTGCTAATGGCTGCTCAGTTGAGGAGATATAGATCTTTCTGTCATGGGGCATCCAGATAACTCAGCTGAAAATGGAAGGACACCTCGCGGCATGTGCCATGTGACCTTTGGTATGACCTCATTCCCTCTGCGCTCTGTTGGAATGCCCTTCAAACGGGAATGCGGGGCAAGTGTCTGTTCAGCCAGCCATGCGCAGCTGTCTATATGACTCTGACCAGGATGCCGCATTAATCCCAGGTATGAGATATTCCCATGGAACAATTATAAAACACTGCACGAGTGAAGCGCATATGCATTATCTACTACTTTTTTCTTCTTTTTTTCTTTACTTTTTTGTTACATTGCTTTTGAGAATTTCCTGAGACCACAGTTTAAACTCTAGTTAACACTTTGCTTAAAGCCTTTATATATAATGCATTGTAAAAGTATTTTAATGCATTGATTATGCCTTGTAATGCACCTTATTATGCATTGTTTGGTCTCATGAATATTTATATACATTATAATACTTATCTATGCATTAAACACACCTTATGAAAGTATAATGCATTAAAACACATGATAAACAACCAATTTCAGATGTAACAAGGAATCTGCAAACATTATAATGCAGTTTAACTTTGGCTACAATTATTTATGAAAAGATATACCTTTATAATGCATTATACATAAAGGCTTTAAGTGTTAACAAAATCCTAAATACCTATATGTCCACTGCTACATGTATATTACATAAAGCTGTTTCTACTGCCACCAACTGGATAAAAAACTGGTAAACCACTGCAACATCTACTCCATCATATAGGGGTAGAAAAGGTGAAATAATATGCCCTTATATGTAGTGATAGGCCTATAAATCAGTCAGACCAATATATATAGCTGTAAGAGATAATCTGAGTTTGTTTTGGGTGTTTTTGTCGCATGTTTCAGTTCTGTGTCCTAGTTTTCAGTTAGTTTCGATGGTTTTTCATGGTTTGATTAATTTGTGCACCTGTTATTCATGTCGTTGATTGGTTTGTCTGTGTATTTAAGCTCTGGATTTTTTTTCTGTTCATTGTCTGTTCTCATCGCATTTTAATGGGTTGTTCTGATTCCTAGTTTTCTAGTGTTTCGAGGATTTTGTTTAATAAATATTAACTGCTGCATTTACATCAGTTTCCTCGTCTTTTGCAACCGAGAGCTATTGAAAAACACAAAATATTAGTAAAACAATACTCAGAAGTTCATACCACGGACAATTGTTGTGCTCTACATCTGATATTTTCAAGATTAAAGATCAATATTTGACATTCCTGAATTATTCCAGCAAATTTCTGTCATTAAGCAGTTTTAAAACACCTCATTCTCAATAAAACACATTCTTAAGTCAAAAGACTTCCACCCTGCAACCATATCAGTGAAAAACCTCACCTGAGTGACCTTCTCTGTCACATTATGGGTCCGGTCTATTAGTTTGCAGGGGGCGATGATGTCAATCTCACTGGGCGGAACAGCAATTAGGGGGTCCGGCTTCATATCTATTAAGTTGTGTGATATTTGGGGAACCCGGACTGAGGTCCGGAGCCGAATGAGATCCGAGTCTGAAGTAGCATTCTGTAAGCTGGCTTTGCGGTGCATGGCACCTAGAAGGGACAAAAAGAACTAAGATCTAATTAATCTCATCATCTACTATTTTGCATGTATTTGTTTTTAATTATTACATGTCTCTCTGGAATACTACTTGCATATTGACTGTTATACTGATTATTGGACTGTACATGGCAAAATGTCAGTGCTACTATCTACTATCACTACATGCTCTTTCTCTTTTTATAAAAATGCAAGATAGAATAGCTAATTGGTCAAGTGGTTTTATCATCACCTGTGCTACTGGGTCTGACGGGCAGCTTCCTGTCCCAGTTGAAGTCACTGGTGGAGGGTGAGGGCCGCATGCCACACAGGCTCTCACAGGAGCGGCTGTGGGCCATGCTGCAGCTGGACGGAGAGGCCTCTGAGGTGAGGTTGTGCAGACGTGGGGAGGACTGGGAGAATCCCTGAGGCAGGGGAGGGGATGCTTCTGATGTCTGTGGCTCACTTTCAGGCTCATTTTGAGACTTACCTTCCCACAACAACAGCTGAGATCCCCCAAGTGCGGAGCGTTCAGGCAGGGAGAGCAGTTTGTCCAGGGCTACAGACTCATGGCCCATATGGGGCATCGGCTGCATGTAGCCTTTTTCAGAATCTTCATGCAGAGACTGTTTACTGCCACTCAGGGAGCGCAACAGGGGCAAAGGCAGCCTGAGTCTGTGTCTTCTTGCTGAGGAAATAGGAAGTTAATTATTTTATCAGATCATCATTATGTAATTATGTAATTCAAACACAATAATGTTGGCACATGAATTGGGGTCCTATAAATGCTATAGCTATGCTGTAACCATCCTGCAGCCTAAATGCATCTTCACTGATGGCCATTTAAAAATAGGTGTGCATTCCATAAAATGTTTTGCAAGCAGCATATAAATTGAGGCCCCTATTTTAACGATCTAAGCGCACGGCGCAAGTGCACTTATAGGGCATGTCTGAATCCAATTTTGCTAGTTTAAGGACGGGAAAAATGGTCGGCGCATGATCTATAAGTGTTGTCCCTATTCTCTTAATGAGTAATGGGTGTGTTTTGGGCGTAACGTGCAATAAACCAATCAGAGTCTCATCTCCCATTCCCTTTAAAAGCCAGTTGCACTTGTGCCATGGCAGATTCGCTATTTACATGGCGGAATATGCAAGTGGAAAAACTGAACGCTTCTCTAGTGAGGAAACGGATGGTTAAAACGCGAGGTTAAAGCGCGTGAGCAGACCATCTACGGGAAAAGCCGGATTCCACCAAAGCATTTTTATCTTTATGCACACAATAATAATCTTTTACATTGTAATCCCTTTATTTTTAATATGTGGCATGTTTGTGTGCTGCTGTGCGTCCCTGTGTGTGTAATAAGCAGAGTGTACGCGTGTTGTGCACCCACACATAGGCGCATATAATTAACACGCTCTTTAAATAACAAAACAAATAATGCGCCATTGACTTTACACCAGGTTTCAGTTGGTCAGTGGCGCAGTCTATTTCAGTTGCCTTAAAATAGCATTGAACACACCTCGTTTTGAGACCAAAACACACCTCGTTTTCAGACCAGCACGCACAAATTGGTGTAAATGCATTTGCTATTTAAACAATGTGGTGCAGGACGTGAAATTGGGCTGAAACTAGCAAAAAACACTTGCGTCACGCCTGGCGCCACATTGCGTCGGGTGTATGATAGGGCCCAATATATGCCATTATATTATAAAGATATATATATATATATATATATATATATATAGATAGATAGATAGATATAGATATTTTGCCAGTAAAAACATACAATAATAATTAAAATGGATTATGACAAGTCTACCAAGTCTACCAATTAATTCCAACATTTGGTGGATCTCTAAAGAAAAGCATTCAACAATGCTATTACACAACAGAATATGCAACAATGATGTTCACATAACAAGTAACTTATTGTTTACATAAATAACTGAACTTTTTCAGTAAGAGCCAGATAGATAGATAGATAGATAGATAGATAGATAGATAATGGCTGATTTTCAGCCTGTTTTTATTGTTGTATTGTATTGTAAACAAAGAAATAATGGAAAACTGGTTTGGTATTTTGGTTATTGGACATGTAAACATAAAGAAACTATATCATTGATCATTAAAAAAATAAACAATGATCAGTATTTTTGTAATTTGAAATTACAATCATTCGAATTAAAAGGAACTACTACTAAAATGCATCACTTAATTGCACAATACAAATTATTCCTGAACATAACTGACACATTCTTTACAAACATGAGGAAGCAACACCAAATCGAAAATCCAAATTCAATATAATGTAATGAATCAAATCTGTCAGTCCCATCTGAGTACCTTTAGAGAGCCAGGGGATGGTGTGTTTGTGGTTGATGTCTCTGCCCGGTGAGCTGTCGATGGGTCTGTCCGGCTGATCTGCCAGCTCAAAGTTCAGGATAAACATGATGACTACACCATCCTCATTCTTAACTGGAACCACATCCACAAGGCACGGCAAACACACACCTGCGTTGAGAGTGGGAAATCTGAACATTTGCAATAATGGCCACACATTCAGTGAAATTCTGGGTACAGAAAAGGTCTTCAAAGGTTTCTGTCACCACTAGAGGGCAGCATGCAACAATAGATCCTATTACATTTCAAACACAAAATGATTGATTCAGATTTAAGAATTTATGTGGATTTATTATTTTTCACAACCTGTCCACCTCAAAAGCTATTACAATCGATAAGTGAATAGAAGGTCTGTGTTAAGGTCTGTGATAACCAGCTTGGCAGATGTCCTGAGCCCTGACTGTTCACTGTGGCAACTGATAGCCGTCCCACATTGGCACTGTGGTCCCTGCTCTCTTATACTGCCAAACCAATCAGCCCCTTTCTGTGCCAGTCTGATGGGCCAGCATTGATGGCCAGGAGTGGTTCACAACAGAGATGAACTCAAGGGCAGACAGGACGACAATGGAACCGGGAACACGGTGCCATCTCTCAGGGATTAAAGAGTGAAACACTTCTCTATTCCTCTGTAAATCATTTCATTCATACCAGTAGCATCTGCTACTGTAAAACACAGTCACGGAGAGCATAACCATCTGCTGCTTAACACCGGCATTTTCTGCGTCATAATCTTCACAGGGTACCAGACCAATACAGGTGAGCACAAATGCTGATGTGTTATTATACAGGTTAAGTGCTCCATAAATGCATTTTATATCGAAATATCTCAAGATATAACATTGCTAGTGAAAAACAAAAGGGTGTGACCTGGTCAGTGGGTCCAATTTGCAAATGCAAGCCTTTTAAGAGATGCCCACACACAATCTCAAGAGAAACTCACGCTCTAATTTGCAAATGTCAAGGTATGTCTGTTTACATCCATGAAAAAAAGGCATGCTTTCATTTGCAAACCTTACAAACTAAATCGGATTTTGACTTTTTCAGTACCAAGGACAGAGGCGGCTATTAGGACGAGGGAGGTTAATGCCACCAGAGGAAATTGTATTGTTTTCATAAGAACATAAGCACCATGGAAAACTGAAATTAATAATGGGATTTAGTGGCTCTAAAGCCTGACACACCCCCTCCTCTTTCTCTTCCTCTCCACCACATCCTCTTGTCTGTCATGAGGATGCAGGTTAAGATGCACTATATCATTTTCATCTTGTTCCTTCAGCTAGATATTCCTGAAAACCAGCCATCACAATGACAAAACCACAGGGTGTTTTCTAGGAAGTGGTGGTTATAGAGAGAAAACACTATCTGATTTAAAATGCTTTTTGTGGCCTTGGTCTATCATTAAGGTTTCTCATTTGCAGATTAACAAGGCACTTAGTGTCCTCATGTAAAATATGTTGGGGGTTTTTTCCAGTGTTTTACATTCCATGTAAAGGCCTATATGGAATCTGTGCAACTCACAGAATCACAGAAATTGTGCAACTTAAAAATTCACAGAATTGATTTAAATATGGTAAAATGAGCTAAATAGAGCTAAGAACAGTAATGTCTGCTACAGACTATGCGATTCGGCAATCCTATAAGATCATTACAAATCACACTGTACCACATTTATCTAATAAACTTGGGTACGACATGTATGTAGACTGTACGATGATGACACCTATTAAATCTTGGGGTACGACGAGAGTATCTAAGAATAAAACGTTGTCAGCATGTGCTAGTGGTAAACAAAAACAGCAAGATGAATCACTTTTGCAATTGTGGTTTTTACATGCGTTGAAAAAAAGAGGAGGATGCGAAATAAGAGAATAAGGATGCGGTCATGGCTAGGGAAAAGAGGCCAACTTAAACTTGGCATGCCAATTTTGCAAATGGTGCTTTAGGTAAGTAGTTTTAAGTTTTAGCGTCATGTCGCGTTGATCAATATAATCATTTATTTTATTGGCTAGTCAGAAGACGTAGGTCGTAGCAGCAAACACACTGAGATGATCATGCTAAATTTCTGACACTGTCATAAAATTATCGCAGACTATCTTTGGTTGCAAGACCGTGACAACGGCCATCTTTGAACCTCTCTCACTGTACGACGTAGAACCACCGTTTAGGAGCCACGACCACAGAAATCGCACGATTGGTCACCTTTCATCTGGGACAGCCCAAAATCATACAATGTGTACTGGGCATAAGGCTGCATTCACACTGTCAGTCCAAATCTGATTGGAATCTGATCTAAAATTATTGACTGTTCAGATCTGATTTGTGTGTCTCATGCTGCTCTTTCATTTTCCAGAAAAGTAGTATACGCCAAGAACACCAACATCCGCAACAAGGAGGGGTTTGCAATATAGATGTTGTCTTATTTAGAACTACAATGTGTAGCCGCCACGCTGGACTACTTATAAGGCAACAGCAGAAATGTAGCAGGCTGGTAGGTCTATGTGTGGATTTATCACATGCTGTCATCTCTGCCGGTTTCAAAAATATATAAATATAATTATATTGTCATTTTCTGCTCGTCAAGCACTTTGAAACAACCTGAAATGGATTTCCAGAAATGTGAATAGGATTTCAAACCACATATGAATGTAGCTTGGATACAGATTTGAAGAAAAAAAAAAAAAAAAACACATTTCATGTGATTTTTGCCATTCACACTTGCTAAATCTAATCGTATTTCAACTGAATATGCACAAAAAGTGGATTTGGACTGACATCAGAAATGAGGAATTATTTAAATCAGTCTGACAAATCCACTGAATGAACTTACTGAATCTGTCAGAGCCTCCAGTGAATCAACACACTTGATGAACTGCAGGTTCCAGGTCAATGAATCATTACTTCAATATCCATTAGGCCACTTTTACTTGCTGTGTCATCTAGAAAGCAAATATATATTCTCTCTTTACCTGTACATATTACATCTATGTTGCATCTATGCATCAAAGCATCAAACTGGCTGGAATACTTCATAAACAAATAATTATTGGCCAAGGGATGTATGTAACTTTGTGAATGAGTTGCATATAAATTCTGCAGAAATTTGCATAACTCTACAGTAAGAGATCTCATGCATTTTTATTGTTTTACATGTTGGGCAAGTATTTATTCTTTGGAATACCTGCTGCAATAACATAAAGTAAATGAGATGTAGCAGGCAGCTCTGCACCGCCAGTATATGTCCTTGTGCTTCCTTATCCTCTCGATTTACTCGTAAGATTTGAATATCATAATAAAACAAATTGCATGCAAATTTAGATAATAGCCTAAGGTTTGAGCTGAAGTGCTGCTGTATTCATGACTCTTCTCAGAAAAACAACTACAAGCCTGCCAGAGTTCATGTTACACTGTCAGCTTTGAAAATACCTTGAAATTTGATAAGTGAAACAAATTTTAAACCACGTCAAAACACGACTTAAATGAACAACTTGGTTATTCTACTACATCAATAAATCATTGGACAAGCAAAAGCTTTAAATGCAATGCTCTGCAATACAAAAAAATAAATACATAACTAAACAATACACAAGACAAAACAGATTAAACTACAGGATGATATTAGGAGATGATCTATTAACAGTTCCATATTTAATCATTTTCACTTATCAAGCATTCAGCAAGTTTGACTATAACTTCAATCCTATGGTTATATCGACTGCAAAATCAGGTTAACAACATACAAACAAATAAGTTAATAAGGTCTATCAGTATCTTAAAAGTAAGAAACTCCAAACTCAGCTGAACGCTGAGGAAGGCTTTCTGATAGACTCTCCTATGAGAGTTCAGGGATGAAGAACGGACATTTAAATAATTAACTCCTAGAGATGGTTTCAGTCATTACTCTGTCTAATTATAGCAGAGGAGGCCATTACCAGAATATGAAGACTGATGAGCAGGGTCATCCTCTGTCTTATTCGTTGATCAGAGGTTTTCCATTGGACCTCTCCTTGTTACACTCATAATCGGGTCATGTTTTAGAAAGTCTGATTATTCAGCAGTTCTGCATTGTTATAATAAATGTTGTTACTGCTCATGTTATAATATTTAGATTATTTCCCCCTGGTTTCACAGACAAGGCTTAAGTCTAGTCCCAGACTATTTTGCATGTTTGAGCAGTTTTAATTGAAAGCAACTTGCAGTGACATATCTTAAAATATGTCACTGCCATTGTTTTGTCTCAAGATTCACACCAGTAATGTTATTTTAATGTTAAGTTAAATTGAACTAAGGCCTAATCCTGGCTTAATTTATGCCCGGTCTGTGAAACCAGGCCTTTATCTTTTATAAAGTGATGTTTCGCCTAAAAAAAAAAAAAGTTCTGTCATCATTTAATGTCTTTGAATATCTGTGCAGCTTAAGGCCCTTTCACACTGAGCGCGACACAATAAAGCAAACTGTATCGCAGATGAACAGTTGCTTTCACACAGAATGCGTAACGACTGATCGCCTTCGGCTAATTCACGCCTGCATGATAGTTGTTACACCCACCCGCTGGAGTGCCCTTGATTGTGGATTATGGTTCTGGATTGCCCTAATAAATCTGCATTTGGATATTCAACCAAAGTCTTGGAGCAGTTTGTGACAATAGATGCCGCTGACCCAGAATTCATTTCACACCTGCACACTAGGGTTTAGCACATTTGCACATTTGGCTTTATCCTCATCCACTGCACAATATACAACAGTAAATTGAGGTAATTAAAGTTTGGTACTACACCAGAAACTCAACAATCTATAATGCTTACGAATTTAGTAAGATATTAAACTCACCATCGATTTCCATTTTCTCTGCAATTCACTGCCACAGAACTACTTTTTTGTCATTTTTGTAGTCACTGTGACTTTTATCAAAAAGTTCTCTCTTCTCCGAAACCAATTATAACAAGAACTCAACATCCATTCTTTTCTCTCTTCCAAAATACTTTTCTTCATTGTTTACAGTGATTTTCAAAACAGCTTTCTGTGCTATAGCACCACCAATCTCTCCCTTTCGTGCAACAGCAGCAGCTTCGGACACGTGATGTATAAATCTAATTGGACGGGCACGTTTCATCGCAGGGCGATGGAGGGGAAAAAGTTGACACACTGGTCAGAAAAAAAAATCTTGCTTTGTGGCGCCGCAATTCATCACACCCGGTGTGAATAGCTTCATAGTCAATTCCATGAAGCTGTTTCAATTCCAAAGCATCATTGCATTGTACATTTGCATCTCTTAAAGGGTTAGTTCACCCAAAAATGAAAATTCTGTCATTAATTACTCACCCTCGTGCCGTTTTACACCCGTAAGACCTTCGCTGATCTTCGGAACACAAATTGAGATATTTTTGTTTAAATCCGATGGCTCCGTGAGGCCTACATAGGGAGCAATGACATTTCCTCTCTCAAGATCCATTAATGTACTAAAAACATATTTAAATCGGTTCATGTGAGTACAGTGGTTCAATATTAATATTATAAAGCGATGAGAATATTTTTGGTGCGCCAAAAAAAACAAAATAATGACTTATTTAGTGATGGCCGATTTCAAAACACTGCTTCAGGAAGATTTGGAGCGTAATGAATCAGCGTGTCAAATCATGATTCGGATCGCGTGTCAAACCGCCAAACTGCTGAAATCACATGACTTTGGCGCTCCGAACTGCGGATTCGACACGCTGATTCATTATGCTCCAAAGCATCAGCAAAAAAGTGGTCCATATGACTTATGCAGCACTATATTTCAGAATGTTCAAATAAATGACAGAATTTTCATTTTAGCAAATGATTCCTTAAAGGGAAAAGAATAATACCATTTTTCCATCAAATATAAAGCTCAAACTATAATGAGGTTCTGTTATCTCATTAAGGTAAAGAAAAAAATGTAAGCGAAGTTTGAAATGGGGAGTTCCTATTAAAAGTCGTCCCCAGATCATTTACTGCAAGAGCACAAACTGCCCCAGGGGTCATCATTAAGTGATAATCTGCTATGCTTTATACCATTTCCTCATAGTTAAACCTCAGAGGACCAACAGACTTTAAAAAGGGATGAGCATTCACTAATTGAGTCGACTTTGGAATTGCTCTTTTGTGTTGGAGGATTACTGGTGCAACCACCATTAGTTCCATGCTCACGCTTTCAATGTCCTTCTCAAGGACTGTCTTCAGAGGCAAGGATCTTTGTTGTGCCTTTATGGGAAAATGGTCATTTGTGCACTGGCTAAAATAATTAGAAGGCAGTATTTCTTAAGGTTCATGAAACAAAATTTATGCTGATTATACTAGTTTTCTAATCAGAAATAGATTTTTGTACATCCCTAGAAGGTTTTGAATATTTCCCCATGGCCTTTCTGTGTATTGCAGAATTTTGCTGAAGCATCATTATCCTTCAAAGTTCCCTCCGAGGAGCTTTTCATGTGTCCTTCCAGCAGGTAATTTGTGTAGAAACTTCCAGTAGTCCTCTCCAGACTGTAGGACGTTATTACTGACCATGACACCTTCATTACCTCACATTAGTTTTCAGTAATAAATGACCCTCTGGACTATAGCCATCTACACATTTATAACACGTCCACATCTTCTTGTATTTATGCTTTAGAGTAACTAAAAAACCTTAGCGCAAAGTCCTTCTGCTGATTAATTCTCAACCATCTTTAAGGTTGTTTTGGAACTCGCACACAAAACCGCATCCCTTTTGATATTATTTACATTGAATGTTGTTGAATGTTGAAGGCTGTTGTACTATTCTTTGTGTATTATTTGCATGAAATATCTTTAGGAGTGAATTATTTTGGATGATTTTCCTGTCTAATTAAGGATTGTATTTAAGAATATTATATTTATTTAATAGTTTTCAAAAAAATAAAATAGTTTTTTTTTTTGTAGCAGTAGTTGTAGATTTAGGGGCTCAAAAATAAAAATAAAAATATTAAAATTATATATATATATATATATATATATATATATCATTTAAAAGGAAAAAAAAGATTTTTACATTTTCACAGCTATGCTTACAAATATATTTTACGTTTTGGATGCTGTAAATATGTCATGTTGTAAGTTTCAGCATTCATTTAAAAATACAACAATGTATGTGTAAATGTATACAAATACCTATGAATACTAATGAGTTCACGATGGCAAGCAGACTATTACAATAGAGCTACTGTATGGTAACCAATCAACAACCTCAATCTGTCCCGGAAACTATTTGTATTTCACATAAAATGCATTTTACACGTCCTTCGTGAAACACGCTTAAACCTCCGAATATGGCATCTGAACCCTAGCAATAGTTTATATTTATATGGCTATTGTATTCCAATACGCATACTGAACATGCCGTCCAATGACAATCTTGGTAGGTGCAGGGTGATGGATTTGACATATAGGTTCATATACTGACACAGTACCCACAGACCCCCATACAAGTCACATAAGCATAAGCATGATTGTACACATACAGTAACGAGATTTAGACGACAATGTAAGGAAGTCAGAAAACGGAGAGGTCTCATATTTCGGAATGGCTAAATGTAGCCTGAGTACACCTGAGAAATTTACGGTGGTTAGGTTACAAAGGGTCACACTGAGAAGTATTTCTAACATCCAGATCAGTGGAAAAATACCCTGTGCTGGGACATGCTGCGCAAGCACGTAGAACATATTATGAGTATGTTTATCAGCTGTTAACATTTTAGCATATTCTCTAAATGGTCATGTAGGAACATTTCTGGTTGCTCATGGATGTTGTAATGTTGCTGACTTGTTAGTATTGTAGACTCAAATCCCCACTGTATGCATTGTCCTCTGTCCTGAGCACCACTAGAGGACACAATGCTGTGATGCCCTTATGCAACCATTTAAATTACTAGCATATAGCACTGGGAATTGATCTGGATAGTGAGAAAAAGTCCTTTGTAATTATGTCTTCTATGACTATTGCTCCTATTCTCAAACTCCCAGCTGTCCTGGAAATCAATACATCACCCAGAAATGTTGTCTTTAAATAGGAGAAGACAGAAATAGAAATGATTAGAATAGCACTTTCAGTTGAGCATCCACAATAAAGGATGCTAAACTCAAAGATCAATTACTAAGGGACACATCAAATGTCACATAGAAGGATTCAGCAGAAATGAAATAATGTCTTGTTCAGGGAATGAGTATCAGTGGGTCCATTGAAATACTCTGAATGCAGGTTGCAATTCATAGACAAAAACATGAAACCAAATGAATGCAAGTGCATGAATTTGCTTTCAAATCAACTTGTGGTCAAAGGAACTAATGCCTGTTGTCATATTATCATACAAGGCCTACTATATTCAAGCCATTTTTTCGTAATTTTTAAGTGTCACTGTAATGATGCCTGCAAAATGTTTAAATGCACAAATTAAAGAAACACCCCCCACAGAAACTTACCATCTTTTCTGTACAGGGAGATCTCCACCTTCCGTTCTTCAGAGCCTAGTAAGGCTTTGGCCATCTGGGCCATCGCTGGTCGTCCAGTATGCGGTCCATACAGAAAACTGCACGTACATGGCTTTTGCATGACCTCTGCACGTGTGTAGCCGCACATGCCGCAAAAGCCATCATTGCAGAAGATAATGGCACAGTTTTCAACTCGAGCATTGGCGATGATGAATTTGCGATCTGTTGAGGTACAAGAAAAAAGAGATGCAAGAGATTCATAATTCCAGAACCAAAAAACAAGCTGACATTCTGGATGAAAGTATGTCTGTTTTAACTTGACTGAAAGATCAAAATATACAATATGAAATTTTCTTGTGCTTTAACTTACAGTAAATTATCAAAGTCACAGTTGTTAACCAAACAGAAAAAAAAACTCACATATTCATATTTCAGACAAGAATGCTCAAGAGTTGAGATATATATATATATATATATATATATGATCATATTGATTGCTATAAAGTTGTCCTTGACTTGATTAGACTCCCTAATTAGCACATATTCAGGTAATCATAAAGAAGTTAACATTTCAAAGTGTTACACCTTCATAAGTACAGCTATTCTGACACTATTCTGACAAATAAATCATCAAAACAAGTCGTCAAAACAGATTTAAAATCATTTTTATTCAGTGCACATTTGACTGATAAATAAATAAGCATTACTTTACTTACTCTGACCCTCGAATTTGCGAATGATGGTGTCCAGAAAGGTGTTTTGAGGCGCAACGTGTCCCCGTCGAACAGGCATTATGTCCTACTTCAGTGGAGCAAAAAAAAGTTCTGCAAGTTCCTCCTCAGCTTATGTTTATCTTAAATAAGAGCGATATATCGACTCTATCGCCAGATCTGACACATGCACACAAGCTTTACGTATACACCTCATCGACGTAAAAGCAACACGAGCGCGCGGCTCTTGAAAGTCTCAGTAATTACGCATTGAATCTGTCAGTGCGCGCATCCTCGCGCTCAGTAAATCATCTGTCTGTCCAATTACCTCACGTCACCTGCTTCCTTTTTTGCAAATGAATGCAAATCAACTTTCTGTCCCAGTTTCTCAATCACTTGTTCCTACACGCTGTGAAAAAAGTCTCTCTGTTTGGGAGCGATTAAAATAAAATTGACTAGTAGTGTATAGATTGAAAGTGAATATGGTGAGGAAAGTGAGAGGATGGTTGGGGAGGGGGAAGGAGTCAAGGGTGTGGAGGACCGCGTGATTCACTCATCCTGATGTTACCTCTCAGTAGCCTATGCCAGTGTTCAGCAAGCACAAATCCGATTTAGAGTGTCATACCAAGATTGTAAGTTAGACCAGGTTTAGAGCAGACTATAATACTCACACTGGTAGCAGAATAGCTAAGAAAGTGTTTTAGTACTGTATTTGGATAACACGGATAGAGTGACCTCCAAATGATTTTCATGTATTTGCAAATGACCTTTAAAGCTAAGTACATATAAATTAAATATAAAGATGCTATAATATTCTTGATTTTATATATATATATATATATATATATACTGAAACCAGTGTGTTAACTCTGCTCTTGGGGATCCAAGGAGGAACTGCAGAGGAGGAACTGCAAGGAGGAACTTTTATAAAAAATAAAAAAATCTAAATATACAAATTTATATATGTGGATATTTAAAACGTGAATTTTTAAAGTCACAACAGGCAGCCTGTAAACACATTATTGTTAGTATTCTTGCTGACTGCTTAAAGTACATTGGTTTTGACATTATTGTCTTCACTTATAAATTAAATGAACACAAAGCAAATTATCAATACTACTATGAATATTCAATTATGCATATTTTTTATTAGCATATAAACAACAAAAATTAAACATATTTTTTGCTATTGTTAGCATTAAGCTATTAGGCTAGTGTAAAATATAGCATTTTAATAGGTTTAGGGTGGGCTGTCTGACAATCAGGTTGGAGGTTACTGGGCTTTTTTTTTCTCCTATACTTTGAATTATTCTGATACACAGAAGACAATGATGTAGACCGAAAATTCAAAGAAGAATGGACAAAAAAGTAACTATGCCTTTATTCTTTCTGTGTTAATCTTTGTGTCATTTCTTCAGACTCAGAGACGGTAGTGTTCATAAATGTAAGGAAAATATTCTACCTTTTTAATTTTCTTCCGCGTTTCTCCCTCGTTCTTGGGAGTTTGTTGTCATATAGGGTTATATTTTTAAAATTCATCAATGTACCCTCAACTTTTTTTTCTCCGTGGTCATATTTTAATATTCATTTAATATTAATTATTCATTGTTGTACAGTAGGTCTGTGTTTTATTGATTGTTGTCTCCCCTTTTCCATACACTCCCACTGTTCCACAGCTTTACACGGACATTTCTTTAGACTTTTTCAACTGTGAAGTGCAGGCTAAAACAGGGAGTTTTTAAGACAGGGAGGGTTCATGAGACTTCAAACTGTAAGCAAAACCTCATACAGTACCATTTTACCTGCCATTAATTTTCATTTACATGCTTTAACGGTTGGTGACATATCCTCGGAAAAACTCCTGAGATTTAATGCCAGCACATTATCTAATGCCAGTGCACTGCCATTTAACTCATGATGGGTGCGTCATTGTCACATTTGCATAGGCCGTACTATTGGATTCATGACTGGCTGACTGCCAAATCAAAATGTTAAACAGAATGATAAACTAACGTTATGAACCAGTTAAAGTTAATTTCAAATAAGCGCTTCTTTTAAGAACAATTCAACTTGATTTCGTTTTCTCTTTTTTGTTTATGTTCATGTTAAAGGTCAAGGTGTTTGACTAAATGTGCAGCTTAAAATATTCCATATAGGAAAATCGCAGACTGAAAGGGTTAGCTCAAATGAAAATTCTGTCATCATTTACTCACCCTCAGATTTTTCAGGTCTCGCCCCCCATTGACTACCATAGTAGCAAATAAAAATGCTATAGTAGTCAATGGGGGATGAGATCTGTTTGGTTACTGACAGTCTTCCAAATATCTTCCTTTGTGTACAGCAGAACAAAGAAATTTATAGAGGTTTGGAATAACTTGAGAGAGAGTAAATGATGACAGAATTTTCATTTTTGGGTGAACTATCCATTGAACTTCACAGTTATTTGTGTGTATTAAATAAAGCACATATTATAGTAGTTTATATGTCTATTACATTACCATACAGTTTTATTTCACCTTCATTAAAGTAGGTTCTCTAGTTTTGTGCTGGAGTTGGAAACTCCTACGAGAGCCCCAAAAAAACTGTATAGGCTGCCACCTGCTGGTCTGTTGAAAGGCACAGAGTCAGTCACATGGGACAGAAAAAAAAACACAGGCAGGGTACTGTAGTCTTTCAACCAACAGAGGGCAGCCTATGCAAGTATGAAAAAAAACTTTTTTCACTGAAAAAGTTATATAGTCTGTTGCTAACAACATAATACTTTCAAAATGCTCCATATTTTCCAATTTATGAGAATTTATCCTTAGTTGTGATCATGTGCTGGACCCCACAGAATAGAACAGTCTTAGTCTTAATTGCAAACTTAGTTTGTAGTCATATCAGTAGGCTTCACCACAGCTGAATAGTTGCTATGCAGGTTTTTCCTGTGAATTCAGCAAAGTACCTCCGTTGAGACCCTTATCAGCCACTCTCACATGACTGATGGACGTGTTGTCAGCGTGTATCCATCAGTCATGTCAGGATATGAGTGTGGACACACCCTAGAAACAGAAAACAGAGCAAGGCATTGTCTAGGCATATTTTAAATAAATTCACACATACTTTTGGGAGAATCTGACTGATTGACAGAAATAGTGTACACCTAATGTTCATGCAGTGGAAGTTTCAGTGGAAGTCTTTTCAGGAAAAGTTATTTTCAGCATTAATTCCTCTCCAGTCCTAAAGGTTCCTGAATGGAGTGATTGTTGCACGTTTCCTTTGAAGCTAGGCACGTCAGGAGGGGGTGGGGCAGGGAACTGGGCAGGGGTTGAGGAATGCCACACTGTGTTAAGCCTTTTGTTCCCATCACTTTGTGCAGTCTCAAATGACTCTGACACGGCAAACAATCACCTCCCTCCCAGCCTTCACAGGTACAATGAGAAGGCCAGTTAACACAAAACAGGAAGCACCAGCTCTGTGGCAGGACAGAACGGCCCGTCGCCCAGAGGGAGGAGTCGTGTAATGCTCCTTATTTGGTGGAAAGAGATCACATGGGCTGCCGCGTCTGAACAACAGTTGTGAAGAAGTCAAAGAACTTCGAACTCTGCCGAGCCCAGGAGACTTGGGGTGAGACAGAGAGAAAAAAGACTCAAGAAACCAAACAAAACAGAGCACATGGTGTAAGGGAAAATGCCCACCAACTTCACAGTGGTGCCGGTGGAGGACACCCCATTATCAGAGCCAGACTATGATGAACACATACTGAAAGAAGAAGACAAGGAGGAGCCAGACATGGTAGCAGGACCCTACTCAGGTGAGAGTTTTCTGGGGAAAAAAATCCTGCCTAGACATGTGCAAACAGATGAGCAGATTTTTAAATGCTTACTGTTAAAGGCTTGGGGTTTTTTTTTTTCAAACATAAGTGTCTCTGTAAGTGTATCCTCAAATAAAATGTGTGCCATGTTTACTGCCATGTGTTTGTGAAATCATCTCCCCATGGAGTGTAAACAAGTGGCAGTTTCCTGATGCCTTTTTTCTATTTTCCTGTTTCTCTTGTTACTCTGACGTCCTTTAAGTGCTTATCATTAGATAAATTACTACACACTGTTGCACCACTTTTTTGTACATAACAAAAGTGACCTTAAAGCCTGTAGAGGCTCATTTGTA
Organism: Ctenopharyngodon idella; assembly: GCF_019924925.1. NCBI lineage: Eukaryota > Metazoa > Chordata > Actinopteri > Cypriniformes > Xenocyprididae > Ctenopharyngodon > Ctenopharyngodon idella. The sequence continues at coordinate 14,623,998 of NC_067221.1, forward strand.
ATATTATTCTATTCTGGTTCTTCTGAACTTCTTTATTTTGTGGGTTCCATTCAAAGTGAAAGAGATAGTTCACCCAAAAATGAAAGTACTGTTGTCATTTATTCACCCTCATGATGATCCAAACCTGTATGACTTGTTTTCTGTGGCGCACAAAAAAAAGATATTTTAAAGAATATTGGTAACCTAAAAGTTTTGGTGACCACTGACTTTGATTGCACGGAAGAAAAAAAGAAAGAAAAACAGAAAAAAGTGATACAGGTTTGATGAGGGTGCAAATGATGACAGAATTTAAATAAGCGCTAAATAAGAGTTGTTGTTGTGGTGTTGTATCATTATTTATATAAAAAGTAGTTGTTGTGGTCTGGTGCCAACCACCCATTGGGTGATGCTTCTTTCTTGTCGGTTTTGGGCACACAATTAGAATAGGTGTCATCATTTTAAAGCTTATAGTTATCCATTCACATTCACATAAGAATTGCATAATCCAGATGTTTTCTTTTACGTGTGTTAATGCGTGTACAGGGGCGTGTAGCAGAGCTTGAGGAATTTGTCCTCTTCCTTTAAAATTGGCCTATTTAAAACATTCCATGACAAAAATAAGTTTAATTGTGCTGTTCCCTTTTTGTAATGAAACTGCTTGTGAAAATATCTTCCCGTGGCTGTGAAGGAGTTTTGTATAGATTGCATAATCAGTTGATAATTTAACCCTCATTAACCCTCTAAAGTCTATTGCATCATATTTTTTTATCATATATTTATTTTACTTTATTATTTCTTAGAAAAAAGGTTCAGTGGGTTCTAGACTCATTGTTAAAGAACCTTTTATGCCAAAAAGGCTCTGTATACAGAGCAAATATTTTCAATGATTGCATAACACTTTAATGTTTAATTTCTTATAGGTGATGTAGGCCCGGTTTCACAGACAGGGCTTAGCCTAAGCCAGGATTAGGCCTTAGTTCAATTAGGATATTTAAGTAGCTTTTATAAACGTACACTAGAAAATAACATTACTGGTGTGCATCTTGAGACAAAACAATTGCACTGACATATTTTAAGGTAAGTCAGTACAAGTTGCTTTTAGTTAAATCAGCTCAAACAAGCATTTTAGTCTAGGACTAGCTTAAGCCTTTAATATCTGTCTGCGTTCCCCCTCTCTTCCACTTAGACTGCAGTCACACCTTTTTCATTAAGGGACAAAAGTTGCCCCCTTAAATTGATTTTCCAGTGTATTATTTTTACCTTTATACATACCTTTTTAAAATAAGTAATGTTTTAAATAAAAAAGGTTCATTAGAGAAATATGCAACGATGGTAAAAACAAAGTGATACTTTTAAATATTAAACTAAAACCACCAGTAGGTGGCGGTAAGTCACTGTCTTAGTGAGTGAGTCATCGAGTTATTTATTCATTCATTCAGTAACGAAGCAAGTGGCTGCGTGCGTGTTGCAGTTCTTCTATGGCTTTCGTTGGAACTATTATTTCATTGCAAAATTGAGCAAACAACACTGACAATACTCCCTTTAAAAATGTTTATCACTTAATATTACCCTTTTTTGTTGAACTGTTATATAAAATCAATGTCACATTTGCAATCGTGTGGATAGGCCTATTTGGGGAAAAAAAATTTTGCTCGTATAATTTATCAAAAACATAGCTCACAGAGTTTTTGTATCGAAGAGAGTTTGGGTCATATCGATCTTTATGCACAGCTTGTGTTTATAGGCTATTTGCTCTTCATGCTAGTAAGTGCTAAATCCCCACTTCTACAAAGGTACATTGTCGAGAATGGCAATAATGTAGTGCGATTTGCTAAGACAGCATCTGCACGCAACATACTGTATTTGCACGCTGCTTGTATGGATGCAGTCAGTTTTGACCGCAAAAGATTGGATGTCATGTATTTATGACATTTTGCCTGTTAGATATACGTGCTCGGTTTTAATGTTATTTTAATGTGAGGTAGAATTAAATGAATGGCAAAACGCAGCATTTTGTTCGCGTACCCTCAGTTTGAGAACCACTGCTTTAAAGGGTTAGTTCACCCAAAAAAAAAAAAATAATAATAATGTTGTCATTATTTACTCACCTTCATATCGTTCTAAACCCATAAGACTTTCGTTCATCTTCGGAACACAAATTTAGATTTTTTTTTTTAATAAAATCAGAGAGATTTCCTCCACTGACAGCTACTCAACTTTGACGCTTTAAAAAGTTCATAAAGAGATAGTTAAAACGAATCCATATGAATTGTGCGGTTTAGTCAGAATTTTCTGAATAAGACACAATAGCTTTATACGCTTATTTAATTTTAGTCTTAGCCTCAGCATGACACTAGCACACTTAACTGGAAACACTTCAGGATTTTCGAAGTCGTCATTTGGTTGGTTGAATTCTACAGGATGTCCGGGAGACACGTGTGTCACGTTCTTTAACGGTACGCCTGGAAACAAATGCTGGGACGCCAAACCCCCTCGTGGAAGAAGAACTGTGACAATGAGCGCTTACCAGGAAAAACTAAACACTGGATTTTCAAAAGTATGTAAAATTTGCGGCTCCTGTTGCAGTAAACTTGCACAATATTCTTAAATTAATAATTTATTAGATGCTCGCCGGGACATTGACTTTACATTTCACACCCCTAAACATGACATGGAACAAAATGAACTGTGATTGGTTGTGTTACATGTCAGTCAAACGTCATCTTGGGCGGTCCTTGGCCAATGAAAGCTGTGATAGTGTCCAGAAGTTCTCCCGTCAGTCTGAAGTTCTGGCTACGCGAGACTAATTTAATTTAGGCTTTTAATCAAATATATACATTAATCAACGCACACATCAGCTATGGTAAATAGAAGCTTAAGCATGTTTGCTTGACGTGCAAGAACCATTGAGGTTCATTCTTGTGTGTTACTCGACACCTTTGAGCTTCCGCAAGAACCAATGAGGTTTGTTCTCATGCATCAAGCAAGTACACTTGAGCTTCTGTTTATGTTCGTTGATCATTGTTTATATGTGAATAAAAGCCTAAATTCAGTCTGTTTTGGACTAAAAATTTAGACTAAACCGCTCAATTCATATGGATTAGTTTTATGATCTCTTTCTTAAAAGTTTTTCATTTTCGAAGAATCAAAGTGGTAGTTGCATAGTCTGTCAATGGAGGGACAGAAATCTCTCAGATTTCATTAAATATCTTCATTTGTGTTCCGAAGATGAACAAAAGTCCTACAGGCTTGGGTGAACTAACCCTTTAAGGTTCTAGAAATTTTTCTTCTAAGGCCCCATTTACACTATTGCGTTTTCGTTTAAAAAGCATAAGTTTTGCTATGGTTACGCCTGTAGTTTACACTACGTCTGCGTTTTTGATCCTCAAAAACGTAGACTTTTGAAAACGCTGCAGACCCCGTTTTAAAACAGACGCTGTTTTAAAGCGAAAACACACTAGTGTAAACAGGGCCTAAGAGTGCAGTACATGAATTTCTAAGGCCTATAAATCATCTGCAATGACAGAATGTTGCTGAAAAACCTGCTGTACACAATCTTCTACATGCCTGCTGCCCTCTAATTCATAGTTTACACTTTTTAGTGAGTAAAAGGCCTTTTAACACAATAGTAAAAATGTTCACCAGGTCATCTTTTTGCTGTGAAATCTCCTGACAATTCAGCTTTGCCATCACAGGGGGGAAAAAAACACATTTACTTAACAGCTATTTTAAATTGTAACATTATTTCACAACATGACAGTTTTCACTTTATTGATCAAAATACGTGGAGTCTTGTTGGGCATAAGAGACTTCTTTCAAAAACATTTAATAATTTTATCCGACCCCAAACTTTTGAACTGTAGTGTATACCCTGTATTGTTTTTAAAACTGGCTTGGCTGAATCTGTTATTCGGGTAATTCAGATCTTGATAAAAAACTATGAGTTTTTCCAAAACATCACAAAATAGTCCCTTTTGGGATTTCATCATTTATATACAAAATTAGCTGCGCACAAGATTGTAAACACAACTTACAAGCCAAACGGAAGGAATTCTCAGGAAAAGGATGTTTCTGAAGCCTTGAAAGCCTTTTATGAACCTACGCTATTATTGTCCTGTTCTCACTGTGGAAATACACGTGAAATTAGATCAATGGCAGCACAGGTCTGGGAAATAGATATTTCCCAAGTTTTCTTTTTTTAAAATCTGATTTCTTATAAACTACTTAATATCAATATTTTATACAGCTTGTTTTAATATATATAATTATTTAAATGTTCATTAATCAGTTCTTTAAATGTTGAGACACTTGAGACTTAAGACTCTTTCCTCTCATTCCACAAATATTTCTGTAATTGCACTAGCATGCCAATAAACTAGATTTTAAGGTTTCTTTTTCATTCAGCTGACTAACTGTTTTTTTAACTGAAAACCCCCTCCCCTACTCAAGTTGATCAGAAGTTATTTAAGACTTGCGCTCAGTGCTGCCAGTCAATGATCCTGTAATGAGGGTTAAAGAAACACAGGACCCAAATCAGTCTGATGTTGTTATTGAACCTCAGAAAGGACAAAACAAACTGGAGGGCAGGGAGAGGCTTATATCACCTACACACAGCATGTACTGGAGCCAAAAAAATAGCAAAGAAGATAGAGAGTGCGAGACAATAGATACGAGAAGTACAAGACTTGGACAACTGCGGGAATACAGACACAGACTGATCCCACTCAGATAGACCAACGTCCCTCTTGACAAAACTAAGGAGTTTGTCAACAGTGCATCGAAATGAGATTAGCTGCAGTAGTGCGGTTCAAAAGATAGCATTGCATCAGAGGAGACTGTACAGGATTTTGCAGGGCATAGTGTCTCGTCTTTTAATCAAACAAGAGACAAGGTAAAAAGGTTCTCACTAGTCCATCAGACACATTCACGCCCTCTCAGCATGGAGTGTGAATCAGATTTGAATGCAGAGACATTAGGTGAGTTTAAATCTCATTGATATGGATCATGAAATTATCATTACAATGGCAAGAGTAAGATTACAATTTTAAATAAACTTGGCATTAGTGTTTTGATGAGCATTTGGAATTTTATTTAGTGGAAAATCGTTTTACTTTTCTTTTTACTGCCACAATATGTTTCAGGGAGAGGTATTCACATGTGTGGTAGATATGTACAGCTCACAAATTTGCTGTTGTGGGAGTTTAAAAAGATATAAACAGATTAAAACATTGAAAGAGTTCTACGTGATTATACAGTTGTTAAACACATTAGGAGAAGAAGGTTGAGGAGTACGCAGGTTGAGTGTCTTCTGGATATGGATGGACAAAAATAATCTGGATGATCTGTTTGTATTTTACCTATTTTATTTGAAATATATGTCTTTCCAGTGTATTTACCGTATAAATGAAAGGTTTTGATAACAGAAAGGTTATGTGGAAAAGTTTTGTAATGTTTTTCCAAGACAAGAATAAACATGTCTTGTCAAATACAGTTAACGCTTTTAGTTTTATTGTTTTTTTGTTTTTTTCAAACATTTTAGTACACTTATTGTTTTCATCTGTCATGCATCTCCTTGAAGTGAGGTATGTGTTTATGTCAGTTTGGAATGACTTGAAAGTCTGGTATTGTGATCAGTTAGAGTATGATGCCCAGTTTTTCATGGTAACCAAGTCAGCAAGTGCATTCTGCCTATAATGTTTTAAAATCTCTTCTGCGATTACGCTAGTGTTGTAGCATGTTACAGCCTTTACTCTGAAAATCAACCTCTCTCTAAACTAAAATATGTTTTCTGTCATTTGCCAGGTGAGGAGACCCCCAGAGAAACCAGCTCTTTAATCAGTACAGATCATGATGACAGCATCTACGGCAAGAATATGGCTCTTTATGAGGTAACAAATTGCTTGAAACCCATACACCTCTCATTCTTGTGCATCAGCTATCACCGTAGGAGCACTTTATTTTCAAATGAAATACTTCAACTTATGAGATTCTTTTATATTTTGTCACTAAGTTACAACACAGTGCTGTATGTATTAAACTACTTATCTCCTCCATATCTTTTCTCACAGGACGAGATGGACAGCACTCCGATGGTGTCATCCCTCCTCAACAAACTGGCCAACTACACCAACATAACCCAGGGGGTCATCGAGCATGAGGAGGCTGAGAGTGAGGATGGGATACAGAGAGTCGCCGTAAAGGTGAGTCTCCAACCAGACTCACACTGAGATGACTATAGGAGACTTATAAACACACAGTGAATTCACAGCTTCAACAAACATTTCCTGGAACCTCGGTTTGTCCTACATAGCTTAAATGTTTTATTTTGTGTGTCAATCTATCTTAAATGCTTTTGCTTTGTGTGTCAATCTGTTTGAAGGGCCCTCAGATGGGCACATTCATAGGAGTGTTCCTGCCCTGCATGCAGAACATTCTGGGTGTGATTCTGTTCCTGCGGCTCACGTGGATAGTGGGTACCGCCGGAATCATGGAGGCCCTCGCTGTTGTCTTTATGTGCTGTTCTTGCGTGAGTTTTTCCAATTAACAATTTAAAAGATCTTTTTTTTGGACTCATTAATCTGGTTTACTTAGAAAAGGAGTTTTCAAAGTGTGGGACGGACCTCCCGCGAGGGCACGTCAGGGGAGGCGCAGAGAAGTAGGGCTATACATCCTGGAGACAAATGTCAATTGATGGCTGTACGTAAATGTATCCACGCAGCGCAGGACTGCTTAAAGTTATTGGCACGTTAGATATATAAAGAAATGAATGAGAAAAATAGCGGAATGTGCTTGATAAGTTATTAAAAGCGCAAGAGAACTAAATTCGCTGCTCACACCCGAAGCATGCGCACAGAAAGCTGCCTCTCAGACAACGTGCAATTTGAGTTCTGTGGCCTAAGTACACACACTTATGTTTCAAAATGCCCATCTTGGCAAATAATCAAGCTAACACATTTACTGCCCAGCTCAAAGCCTGATGTTGGGTTTTTAAAAATGAAAACTAACATGACAATGATAAACTGAAACTAATTTTATAAAATAAAAACTATCACAAATTAATTTCATTTATTTTCTGTATATGCCTGGTATGCTATAAAACTTATTTCGCAAATAAATCGCAACTCGTCTGCATTAAAGCTACACTATGTAACTTTTTATAAAAATGAACAAAATGTTATTAATGAGAGTGTAAAAAAATGTCTTTGCACAAATATAATTTGATAAACCTATAATGATTTATAATTATATTTATATTTATATTTAAGTAAAACAATGGGTCTCATTATTTCGTATTTGTGCACACAAATACACACAACTTCTCACAGAAAATATCCGCCTAATTCACAACACACGCTTACACACATAAATTTGTTCTTAGTCTCGTTCTAATATTAGTGAATATTCTAGTTAGTGAGTATTCTAAATGTGCGGCCGCATGCATGAAGTTAGTCATTTGCATAAAACACGCCCAAACGTTCTCCACTTTTTGCGTAGGCCCTACGTGTGGTTTCAGTTGGTATTACATTTTTTCATAAATTTAGAATAAATTTTAGTACAAAAAGATTTGGTTAATGATTTTTTCATGAAAACATTTCACACACAAATTTGTGCGTACACATACTTAATGAATGCGTCCCAATGTTCTTCTACAAGATGAAATTTTGTTTTTTTTTAACTGCCAAGTTAAAAGTTACATAAGATAGCAATAACATTAGACCATGCTGAAAAATTAACTTACATTAAAACTTAACATTAGCCCTAAAATACTAAAATTTAAATAAAAACTAAATCTGAAACTAGAAAGCTCTGAAATAAACTGACAATAATAGAATGAATCCTAACAAAATTTAAATTAAATTGTGAGTAAAATAGAAATAACTAGGCCTAAATTTAAAATTATAATTACCCTGCAAGCATATATAGGTTTTGTTTTACATCATTCTTTTTCTTCATCCATAGACCATGCTGACTGCAATTTCAATGAGTGCCATTGCGACTAATGGTGTAGTGCCTGGTATGATTTCAATCTGTTATGTCACACTTACATTATTTTTATTTTCTCCATATTTGTTTTTAAGTCAACTTCTCTTTCCATTCAGCTGGTGGCTCATACTACATGATCTCCAGAGCATTAGGCCCAGAGTTTGGAGGAGCAGTGGGTTTGTGTTTCTACCTGGGCACCACATTTGCAGGTTCTATGTACATACTAGGAACCATGGAAATATTTTTGGTGAGTCAAAACTTGGACCAACACTAATATTTTCTTGTAAGCCAATACATACTCGTTCTGCACTTGTTCAGCTAACTCGAGTCAGCAGATTCTATCAACTTACACTTTCATTGCCCTAGTCCCATGAGCTCAAAAATCAGATTAATTTACGCACCCTTAGTAAACCTTTCTCTCTCTCTTTCCTTTTATACCCTGCTACAGACATACATCATGCCCACTGCAACTGTGTTTAATGCAGAAGAGCCAACTGGGATGCAAAATAACATGCGTATTTATGGCACATGCTGTTTAGCTATCATGACCCTGGTAGTGTTTGTTGGAGTGAAATATGTCAACAAGCTGGCCTTGATCTTCCTGTCCTGTGTGGTGCTGTCAATTATGGCCATTTACGCAGGCGTCATCCAAAGCGCATTCAAGCCTTCTAATTTTCAGTGAGTAATGCTGTGATTTTTATGTGGACATTTTCCACAAGCATGGAAAACATTATCTCCCCAGGTTCAAGGACAAGGCTTAAGCCTAGTCCCAGACTAAAATGGATGCTTGAGCTGTTTTAACTGAAAGCAACTTGCATTGACACATCTTAAAATATGTCAGTTTTGTCTCAAGATGCACACCAGTAATGTTTTTTAGGGTACGTTTATAAAAACTACTTAAATGTCCAAATTGAACAAAGGCCTAATCCTGGTTTAATCTAAAGCCCTGTCTGTGAAACCACCAGGCCTATGCTGCCTTCAAGTACAAATTAAAGGGATAGTTCACCCAAAAATGAAAATTTGATGTTTATCTGCTTACCCCCAGGGCATCCAAGATGTAGGTGACTTTGTTTCTTCAGTAGAACACAAATGATGATTTTTTTTAACTCCAACCGTTGCGGTCTGTCAGTCGTATAATGCATGTCAATGGGAACTCCATCTATAATCTAGTCATAAAAACATGCACAGACAAATCCAAATTATACCCTGTGGCTCGTGATGACACATTGATGTCCTAAGACACAAAACGATTGGTTTGTGCGAGAAACCAAACAGTATTTATATCTTTTTTCTTTTACCTCTAATACACCTTGAGCATCCGGTTGGTGAGGTCTAAAAACGCGCTCTGATGACGGAAGTGATCTCTTGCGTGTATATGTCAATGAGTGCAAGCGATCACTTCTTGCATCAGAGTGCATTCAGACCTCACACACCGGATGCCGTCCCAAACCGATCGTTTCGTGTCTTAGGACATCAATGTGTCGTCACGAGCCGCAGGGTTTAATTTGGATTTGTCTGTGCATGTTTTTTTTACTCTCATAGATGGAGTTCCCATTGGCGTGCATTATACGACTGACAGACCGCAACGGTTGGGAGTTAAAAATCATCATTTGTGTTCTACTGAAGAAACAAAGTCACCTACATCTTGGATGCCCTGGGGGTAAGCAGATAAACATCAAATTTTCATTTTTGGGCAAACTATCCCTTTAAGATGTCTCACATTCAAGTCGGAAACATCACATAGAAATAGAAACAAAACATTAGCTATATAGAAATAGAAACAAAATAATTATATCGTGAACAATAAACCCAAATAATAACTACTACATCTGATTTCAAAATAATGAAAAATATCCATTTCTATCATTTATGGTATCACAAATAAATGTGAAGCAAATGGTGAAAGCTGAGTAATTAACACCATTTGCTATATACAGTGGGTACGGAAAGTATTCAGACCCCCTAAAATTTTTCACTCTTTGTTATATTGCAGCCATTTGCTAAAATCATTTAAGTTCATTTTTTTTCCCTTATTAATGTACACACAGCACCCCATATTGACAGAAAAACACAGAATTGTTGACATTTTTGCAGATTTATTAAAAAAGAAAAACTGAAATATCACATGGTCCTAAGTACTCAGACCCTTTGCTGTGACACTCATATATTTAACTCAGGTGCTGTCCATTTCTTCTGATCATCCTTGAGATGGATCTACACCTTCATTTGAGTCCAGCTGTGTTTGATTATACTGATTGGACTTGATTAGGAAAGCCACACACCTGTCTATATAAGACCTTACAGCTCACAGTGCATGTCAGAGCAAATGAGAATCATGAGGTCAAAGGAACTGCCTGAAGAGCTCAGAGACAGAATTGTGGCAAGGCACAGATCTGGCCAAGGTTACAAAAAAATTTCTGCTGCACTTAAGATTCCTAAGAGCACAGTGGCCTCCATAATCCTTAAATGGAAGACGTTTGGGACGACCAGAACCCTTCCTAGAGCTGGCCGTCCGGCCAAACTGAGCTATCGGGGGAGAAGAGCCTTGGTGAGAGAGGTAAAGAAGAACCCAAAGATCACTGTGGCTGAGCTCCAGAGATGCAGTCGGGAGATGGGAGAAAGTTGTAGAAAGTCAACCGTCACTGCAGCCCTCCACCAGTCGGGGCTTTATGGCAGAGTGGCCCGATGGAAGCCTCTCCTCAGTGCAAGACACATGAAAGCCCGCATGGAGTTTGCTAAAGATGGTGAGAAATAAGATTCTCTGGTCTGATGAGACCAAGATACAACAACTTTTTGGCCTTAATTCTAAGCGGTATGTGTAGAGAAAACCAGGCACTGCTCATCACCTGTCCAATACAGTCCCAACAGTGAAGCATGGTGGTGGCAGCATCATGCTGTGGGGGTGTTTTTCAGCTGCAGGGACAGGACGACTGGTTGCAATCGAGGGAAAGATGAATGCGGCCAAGTACAGGGATATCCTGGATGAAAACCTTCTCCAGAGTGCTCAGAACCTCAGACTGGGCCGAAGGTTTACCTTCCAACAAGACAATGACCCTAAGCACACAGCTAAAATAATGAAGGAGTGGCTTCACAACAACTCTGTGACTGTTCTTGAATGGCCCAGCCAGAGCCCTGACTTAAACCCAATTGAGCATCTCTGGAGAGACCTAAAAATGGCTGTCCACCAACGTTTACCATCCAACCTGACAGAACTGGAGAGGATCTGCAAGGAGGAATGGCAGAGGATCCCCAAATCCAGGTGTGAAAAACTTGTTGCATCTTTCCCAAAAAGACTCATGACTGTATTAGATCAAAAGGGTGCTTCTACTAAATACTGAGCAAAGGGTCTGAATACTTAGGACCATGTGATATTTCAGTTTTTTTTTTTAATAAATCTGCAAAAATGTCAACAATTCTGTGTTTTTCTGTCAATATGGGGTGCTGTGTGTACATTAATGAGGGGAAAAAAATGAACTTAAATGATTTTAGCAAATGGCTGCAATATAACAAAGAGTGAAAAATTTTAGGGGGTCTGAATACTTTCCGTACCCACTGTACTTGCTTTCCGCTCAATCAGCTCTCTCTTTATGATATTATGAATCTTATAGATTAGTGTTTCCGTCAGGTTTCAAATCGACACGCTCATTCCAACGCTCATCCCAACTTCCAAAGAGGACCAACTTGGCAACTCGTGCTTCATCTAGAATTCAGAGTTTACCGCTTGAAATACGCTTTGTTTGGTCATTAATATGCTTCAATATTTATGACTTCACTTGTAGGACACATTTATGGAAGCACTGAGACGCGGTGCAACCGGGCGCAACAGTCAAAGACGTACATCTGTCTAGCACATATTTTACATAGTAAAAAAAAAAAAACGGTTGCACAGTGGAACGCAAAATCGTTATGTTGTGTCCTGGTCCTAAGTAACCAATGAGACGTAACCTATGGAAGCCCGTTTCCGCCACAGTAAAGTAAAAAAAATATGATTCTTTAAGTCATAATATTGAGAAACTTTCTCATAATAATGACTTACTATGTCATAATAACGAGAAACTTTCTCATAATTATGACTTAGTATCTCATAATAATGAGAAACTTTCTCGTAATAATGACTTAGTTTCTCATAATAACGAGAAACTTTCTCGTAATAATGAGAAACTTTCTCGTTAATTTTGACTTAGTATCTCATAATAATGAGAAACTTTCTTATAATAATGACTTAGTTTCTCATAATAATGAGAAACTTTCTCGTAATGACTTAGTTTCTCATAACAACGAGAAACTTTCTCGTAATAATGAGAAACTTTCTCATAATTATGACTTAGTTTCTCATAATAACGAGAAACTTTCTCATAATGAGAAACTTCTACGCATGCGCAGAGCAGCGGAGCAGAAGGGCGTGGCACGCTAGCAACATCCGCTGGTCAAAGTCTCGTAAATGCGAGAACAGCAAACATGGCACGTTATGCAAAACAGTTGTTTTCGTTAAAGTAATCTACAAAGTGCAGTCTATATATAGTATCATTAAATAACATCAGTTATTATAAATTATAAGTATATCTTCATTACTTTTCCATGCGCACGAGAAGTTGGAACGCAAAGTGGTTTCCGTGGTAACGGTGGAAACTGTTGCATGAACGCAACGGCTTACAAAACTATCAGATTAACGAAGGAATATGACATGTATTCGTTAAGTTTAAGTGCAACGTCTTCATAAAATGTGTGGGTTTATGTGTTAACGTTAACACGTATTTCGCGGATGAGCCTAGACTATTTGATGTGCAGGTTTGCCTAGACAAGGCGCTGGAAAGCTTTTCTAATATAAACCGGGTCCTAAAGCATGAATAAACGACTATATCCCGTCTCATAGGCTACTGATAATTTATCAATAATGTTATTTATTTAATGATATTATAGATTACACTTTTGCAGAACGTGCCATGGTTGCGGAGTTATCGCATTTGACCAGCGGATGTCGCTATCGTGTCGCTGCTCCGCTGCTTTGCGCATGCGTAGAAGTTTCTCATTATTATGAGCAACTAAGTCATAATTACGAGAAAGTTTCTCATTATTATGAGAAATTAAGTCATAATTACGAGAAAGTTTCTCATTATTATGAGATACTAAGTTATTATTCGGAGAGACTTTCTCAATATAATGAGATACTAAGTCATAATTATGAGAAAGTTTCTCATTATTATGACTTACAGAATTATATTTTTTTACTCAATTGTGGCGGAAACGGGCTTCCATAGTAACCAATGCAACGCAATTAATCACAAAACAGCCAATCAGAACAGTACTCGTCGTTTGCTCGCGCTCTCTCGTGCGGGAATCTCACAGCTGCTGAAGAGCGTAAAAAAAGACTAAAAACATTTACCTCGTATTCTCGTGGCGTCCGTTTGACTGGACGGCAGGCCTTTAGGGGTTTCCTTGTGGAACTTGAGAAATTTGTCAAATCATATCCGATTCTAAACTTCAACAATAATTTTATCCACGACACGTCCATGTTTGATGTTGTCATACGGTCAGTATGGGCGCCTGGGCGGGGCTACCTGGCGTGATGTCACAACAAAAGTGCTGACACTGCTGAGGTTTTCTCTGCTTGTTTGTTTGTTTTAGATGCCTGTGCTTTATAGCATTTGATTGAAATATGATAAAGATGTTTATAATTTTAAGATAGCCTATATCAGATGTTATGGAGCGTGTTTAATTTGAACACAATTAACCTATATTTATGGTCTCTTGTGCATCAACAGAATCTGTCTGCTAGGCAACCGCACCTTGCAAAATTCTAAGTTTGACAAGTGTCTAAAGACGGAGGTCATCGACAATGTAACCCACCCCACCCAACTGTGGAAACTTTTTTGCGAAGGTGACTTCAATGGAAATGCAACATGTGATGAGTACTTCACCCATAACAATTTGACAGAGATTGAGGCTGTTCCTGGCTTGCTCAGCGGGGTCATATCAGGTGAATTGTCAAATAAAATTACACAGCAAACTATACACATCTTATTTAACTCAAACAAAGTCTTAAACTGGTCTTAAAATCTTAAAATGCATTTTCACAAACATAAGACTTCAGTTTAAGTAACTAATCAAGTGTTATTTGCTAAGTATTAATGTTTCTCCTTTCTAGATAACATGTGGGGACACTATGGACAATACAGGGCGGTAGTGGAGAAGAAGGGACAGAGTTCAGAACGGGTTTCAGATAACACGGACAAGGATATTTCAATGCCTTATGTCTTCAATGACATTGCCACCTTCTTCACCCTTCTGGTTGGAATCTACTTCCCCTCGGTGACAGGTATAGTTTTCTAAAAAAGAAATAGAAAACGTAAATGTCTTTTATTTACTCACCTTCACCATGTCATTCCAAACCCGTATGACTTTCTCTCTTCTGTAGAAAGGTGGATTTTTGTAGCATTGGCCATTTTCAATATAATGTAGATGAATGTGGACTGGGAATTTCCATTTCCAAAATGACAAAAAGCTCCATAATAGTGGTGCACACAGATCTTTTCTATAAATCAGTTCAGTTGACTTGATTCATGAATTCAACAAGTTATATGGTCACATGGAGCATGGAAGTGACCAGAAGCCTACATGACTCAAAATTCTTTTGTTACACATGGAAAAAAGAAAGTAATGCATGTTTGAATGATGGATTTTCATTTTGGGGTTATTTTTGATCTAATACATGTTTTTATATGCATAAAAATATCTTAAATGTGTTATGTTCATGGCTCAAAACAGCTTTGTACTTGTGCTTTCGGGGATTGTTAATGTTTTGATACTCTTTTGGCTGCAAATTGCATTTACCTGCAGCAAAGAGTCGTCCTCAAATTGTACATGCAGGAGTTGAACTTAATACAGATCTTCATCGTTTACAAACACGATAGGATGCTTCTGTAGATTTGGTTTCAATGGATTGTGGGTAAATATCCAATTCATCGAGCGGTCTTTTTGTTCAAAAAAGTTAGAAACCATTCCAAATTATTCAGTATATGAGTGATCTATAAGAATGATTCAGACTGAATCGAAAACTAATTCAAGACCACTTGGCCGATAATTTGAAAGGAGGTGATTCATTAGTTGGGCATCGCTGGCAGGAATTACCAGGAATTTCAACCTGTCCTGACAGCTGAAATATTGTCGAGGAAAAAATGTAACGTTACAGAATCTGTCAACACTACCTAAAATAAGTCATAGCTTCGCTACTTAAAATACTACATGGTTTAAAAACTAGCAACACTACTGAAAAATGTAGTTAAACTAATTGCTTCACCATTTGTGATAGTGTAAAAGCTGTTTTAAAAGTATTATGAAACATATCAGATGTTTTTCTCTGATTTTCACAGGAATCATGGCTGGATCGAACAGGTCTGGAGATCTTAGAGACCCTCAGAGGTCCATTCCCACTGGTACCATTCTGGCTATTGTAACCACCTCTTTCATCTGTATCTTTTTGCTACAAAAAAAAGGGAATAAAGCCTCTAGGAAAATAACTTTAAGCTGTCTATTTTATAAACAATTTTATCATTTACTAATTAACCCCTTAATTATGCTAAACAGACATTTCCTGTGTAGTGTTATTTGGAGCATGTATTGAAGGTGTGGTGTTACGAGACAAGTAAGTGCTGTTTGGTAATAATAATAATAAACAGTATGTAATAACAGTGCGTTGCAAAAATGCTTGATAATTCCATTCAGATAAGACCTGCAGGCACAGTTTTTGCACATAATAAGTACATTCTTCCTGTTTTTACATGTTTTTGCATGCTTGCTTTCATAATAGGTATGGAGACTCAGTTAAGAAAACTCTAGTTGTTGCAACACTAGCTTGGCCATCGTCATGGGTGATTGTGATTGGCTCGTTTTTCTCCTGTTGTGGAGCGGGGCTACAGAGCCTCACTGGTGCTCCCAGGATCCTTCAGGCTATAGCACGAGATGGCATCATGCCATTCTTACAGGTAAAAACATGCCCTTTTATGATTTTTTTATTAGTTAAACACACCTTTACATGACTTGAGGCACAGATGTTTGTATAAAATGCTGTTGTTTACAGAAACTGTATACAAAGAAAGAAGTGAAAGTGTACAACACACTTGAGAGAATAGTCTTGACTATAATCCTGTGATGTAACTAACATGACCTACGTCTCACTGGCAGGTGTTTGGTCATAGTAAAGCTAATGGTGAGCCAACCTGGGCTTTACTCCTAACTGCAGCCATCTGTGAGATTGGGATCCTCATCGCTTCCCTGGATGCTGTTGCTCCCATCCTGTCAATGTGAGTGTGTTCCCCTTGCTTTCACCTTTTTACTTTGGGACAACTAGAGCCAGGCGGAATTTGCTGGGGGTTTTTTTGTTTGTTTGTTTGTTTGTTTTTTAATTATTATTATTTGCATTTTTTGTGCTGTTTTTTTTGGGGGGGATTGAAAAATTAAAACTTTCAAAAATTCGAAATGTAAAAAAAAAATAAGGCTATAGTTATGTGAAGGGCTCAACAATAAGGACTACCCGATGGCCCGGGGCCAGTGTAAACGAAGTTCAGGACAGTTGACGGATCTGTCACTTGCTCAATCGGGCCAGTGCTGCATTGTCACGAAAGTTTATCATTTGCATGTGTTTTTAAGTGTTGCCAATTTAATATATTTAAGTGCAATAAGACGCAAAAGAGAGCTCAATTTGGTACTCGCTGTGTGAGAAGTTTTGGGTGCACAACACACATCCGAAGCTCACACCCAGAAAGCCGCCTCCCAGACAGCACGCAAATACTGAATTATGTTCTCTTTCACATCTTCTTGCGCTTGAATGGACATATTCACACAAAATTGTCAACATGCCTGCATTGGTGAGTATCCTTGTAACATAGTCAGTTATGTCTTATGTGAACGTAAACAGTTGACAAATTACAGTACAGTAGAAAAAAATCCTTAAGGCCAAAGTACACTTCACTATTTACGCGTACGCAAGGGTCAGCTTACAGTGCACGTGATGCAAATTTCGTCACCAGAATAGTACACGCATACTGAACGCGCACCGCTGAATTTTTGTAACCGCGCTTACTTTGTATGTGCAGGTCGCATATAAGCATTTAAATTTTTTGCAGTAATTACTTTATCCACAAGGTGGCAACCATGCCCTGGGGCGTCAATTCACAAGATAGTTGAAGAAAAACTATAAACAGAACAGAACCAGAGATCGTATTATTATAGGGAGATAAGAGGGTCTGTATCTCTTACCATTGGAGAAAGCGTTATGGCTAACTTAATCACGTGCAGCACCTCTCAGCCTATCGTGTCGCCGTTCAAAACTCCTCCCTGCGTTCTGCCAATGCCTACTGCCCGTACCAGCAGTTAGCATTAGCCGTTACGCTTTTTTGGCTAAAGGTTGCAGGCTTGCCTTTCAATGGCTTTGACAGACCTGAATGCGTGCAAGCTACAGTAACAATGGAGGCCTATGCAGATGAGAGATTGAGAGAAGTGATTAGAAAGTACCCTCATTTGTACAACTCTAGCATGAAAGAATACAAAGATGTTTATATTGGTTGTAACTCGTAGAGGTATTGAGGTAAAAGAGGTCATTTGTCACAATGCGCATGCGTCGAGTCAAGTTAAGTATACTTTGCAAGGCCGTGCATTCAACTACCACACATAAAAATGTGTTATTAACATTAAAGGTGCAATATGTAAAATTTTCTGTCCGCTAGAGGTCACTAGAGGCCTATTCAAAACAAATGCATAGCTTGATGATGCCAAGTTTGAGCGTGGAATCTTGGGACATGTGGTCTTCACCTCACAGCCGGTGGAAACAATCGGGATAGGACTCAGGAAGAAATCATGTTCATGGATGCATTTATTAACGTTACTGTAGTATGAAGCAGTGCAGGACTGAGTGTTGTGGGAGCTGAACGAGGCCGCTGGAGCGATTGCGCAACACACGCCTCACGAGCAACGGAACTTTTATTATGCCACAGTCGCCGGTGCCACTTCTGCTTTTCCGGTCATGAGTATGAGGTAACACAGCTCTGTTTATCATATTAGATACATTTGAGTGTGTTGAAAATGATGTTATAACATTACTCTGTGCGTTCGCTCGGTGGCTGCTGCGAGACACTTGTTACACACTGCAGTAAGATTTTAGAATATCATATTAAAGGCTGGATGTCTTGTGTTGATAAATGGCATGTATTGTATGATGGAGAAAATTCTGTATTACTGTTACTAAAAATAAAGCTGCATCTGATTATGCTATGCTAGCTACTTGACAAAATAGTGTTTTTCTCTGAGGCAAGGTAAAGCATGGTACTCACAAAAAATCAAGAAAATTAGATTTAAACAATAAGACTAAACCCGTTGAGCTATATAACAACAATTAGTTTCTATAAATATATCAAAACAGTTGTTCCCTTGCCTATTAAAACATGTCGTATATTAAAGCGTTTTTGGGGTTTCCATGGTTTCTACAAAATAAAACCGGAAACCGAGGGTGACGCGGATATGACGCAATTGACAGGCGACTCCTCACACGTCCCAGAGCCTTGGTTAAAATTGCAATTGTCTCACGATTTACAAATGGATGGAAACATTTGGGACATTGTAAGTACTCAACTGAACAAAATATATAACACTGGCCTAGTGGTTTTTGGATATTTTACTGCAAAATTCTTACATATTGCACCTTTAACAACACACCGTTACACAAATATCAATTTTGTTTTTATGTAAATAGAGATTTGTTTTAAAATTATTACTTTTAAGTGATTTTTATTTTAAAATGTATTATTTAATATATTTTATAAATGTTTATATTTTGAATGAATAATTATAAAAATGTTTGTCAATGAAATTCTGTGCCTGCACTCTAAATGTGACCATTACATTCAGTTTTGCTACTCAGTTTGTGAATTTCGTGTTTTAGTATCATTGAGATACTGTTATAGTTTTAATTAATAGTTTTAATTCTTTTTTGTTGTTGTTGTTTAAATTTTAATATTTGTTAAACATTTAACAACTTTTTTAATGTCTATGTAGTTTTCATGACTTTTTATTTCAGTTTCTTTTAGTACATCAAGTTAAACTAAATGAAAATAAGAAATGTTTCCTTGGCAACTAGCTGAAATAAATATTCTATTTTATTTCAGCTAACATTTATTTTAATTCAAGTTTTTAAGGTTTTAGTTTTACTTAACTATAATAACCTTGGTTTCAATTACTACATTACAGGTTTTTCTTAATGTGTTACCTCTTTGTAAACCTGGCCTGTGCTGTCCAAACACTTCTACGCACCCCAAATTGGAGGCCAAGATTCAAGTTCTACCACTGGTAAGTCACACTTCATGATTTCCAAAGGAACAATCAACAGCTTTGTTAAAAGTGCACATTCTGTTTTTTTCCTACATGCTAACAATGTCATGCTGTTACATGGACTTGGGTTTTTTATTAACTAAATAGGTGTAGTGTAATGGTTATTAGTTCCGTCTACATGTGAATTAAGGTAAAATTGAGCAGTCAGAGTTAATGTTTGCTTGTATTAACTACCATTAAATGCACCATTGGATTTGTTTAAATGTCTGCAGGTCACTCTCTTTCCTTGGGATGAGCCTGAGTCTCTCGCTCATGTTTGTCTCATCTTGGTACTATGCTTTGGTTGTCATACTGATTGCTGGATGCATCTACAAGTACATTGAATACAGAGGGTAAGCAAGTGTCCATCAGATTCACTGTGTTTTAGGTTAAATGTTTATATTAACTTTATTCCTTCCTATTTTATTTCCCTAACACCCCTCAGGGCAGAGAAGGAATGGGGAGATGGGATTCGAGGATTATCGCTTAACGCAGCTCGTTATGCCCTAATAAAACTAGAGGAGGCGCCACCTCACACCAAGAACTGGAGGTAAGCATTCAACATCTTCAGTGCTATATAAACATCATCATTCTTGACTAAATCTAAGGCAAAAATCATTTAACTCATCTTCCAGACCACAGCTGCTGGTGCTCCTAAAGTTGGACTCTGACTTGGGGGTAAAGCATCCACGTCTGCTCTCCTTTACCTCACAGCTGAAGGCTGGGAAAGGCCTGACCATCGTCTGCTCGGTGCTGGAGGGCACCTACATGGCTCGTGGGGCAGATGCTAAGCTCTCTGAACAGGTGAAGGCATAAGGTTAAAGCCAAATCAGAGATGATTATCAAATACATAAGATGATTGTTATCCAGTGAAGTGTGTAATTTCTGTACAACTATTGTCAGCACATAAGAAACAAATGAAAAAGAATTCTTCAAATTTTCCAATTTTCTGCATAGTTTTTGTCACCTTGCCCTTTAGGGTGGCTTACAACCATAAGAAAAAAAAGAAATAAATGTGAGGTTGAAATGTTGAGGTTTTTTGTTTAAAAAATAATAAATAAAATAATGATAATCATCATCATTTGCAAATTTTTCACCAATTATACTTATTTCACCAATGATACTCAGGGCTGGTTACCAGAAATGTCGCTCTCTCAAACCCTGCATGAAGCAAGCCATGACAATTGTGTCCTTGCGCAAGACATTTAACTGCAGATTGCTCAAGAGTGAAAGTCCTTGTTAATACATTTATGGCTTATGGTGACATTGCATGACAGTCACAAAAGCAAATTCCCCTTTAGAATCCTGACCTTCCAGTCATTTTTAATCTACCCTGTAGTCAATGTTGTCTTTTTGTTAAACAAAGTTTTGGGGATTAGTAGTGATTAAACAAGACATATGCTTATACATAAGCCTTTCTGACAGCATATTCACTCTTGGTAGTCAATACATTTTATTGTATTCACATATTGTATTCAAATTTATTCAACATTGAGTTTTACTAACATAATTCCATGTTTTTGTTTTTGTATTTCACAGAATATCAAAGCAGCTATGGCAAAGGAGAAAACGAAGGGTTTCTGTCATGTGGTGGTATCCTCTAACCAGCGGGATGGTTTCTCTCACCTGATCCAGTCCGCAGGCCTGGGTGGCATGAAACACAACGCGGTGCTTGTGGCCTGGCCCGCCAACTGGAAACAGTCCGAGAGCTCCCTCTCCTGGAAGAACTTCATTGGTGCGCACTTGTCATTTTCTGATACTAAGCTGGCAGAAAGTCAGATAATCATCTTAAGGCAATGAGGTCAGGGATTATTAATGAGGATTATAAGGGTTGAGACGGTAGCTGAGCTTTATTATGAGTGAACTGTTGAAGGCTTTAGGTCTCAAAGAACTGAAAAAAGATGAGTAATCCCACATCATTTTAGATCAGTTTGTGAAATATTATGTTGTTCACAATGATGTGAAAACATTGCATGAAACATCAATCAGATTGACAAAATAGTAAAAATTAAAATGTTTTTCTCCAAAGAAACCGTCAGAGAGACAACAGAAGCCCACCAGGCTCTGTTAGTGGCGAAAAACATTGATACTTTTCCCACAAACCAGGACCGGTTAGCTGAGGGTACCATTGATGTCTGGTGGATTGTCCATGATGGTGGTCTACTCATGCTTCTTCCTTTTCTGCTCCGCCAGCACAAGGTAGAAGGCAACAGAATGTCTTGATACAGCAAAGTTTCTCTTTTTTTCTACCAAAGATTTTTACACAGTTCTTTACCCTGCCCTGAAATCATGTAGGTTTGGAGAAAGTGTAAGATGAGGATCTTCACAGTGGCTCAGATGGATGACAACAGCATCCAGATGAAGAAAGACCTGCAGATGTTCTTGTACCACCTGCGTCTTGATGCGAAGGTGGAAGTTGTGGAAATGGTGAGCAGTTTTGGGGGTAATGCATTACACATAACTTGAGTTACGTAATCAGGTTACTTTTTTCAAGTAACTAGTAAAGTAACACATTACTTTTAAATTGACAACAAAACGTCTGAGTCCCCTGTAAAAATAGCATTCCGGAGGGTAAAATACATGTTTTTGGGGGGGTTCCCCTGGTAAAATTTGCATTCCAGGGGTTAAATATCATGTTGTTTCAACCCACGGACATGAAAAACAACTTGCGGCAACAGTGTTAAAGTAGCCCAATTCCACAGGAAAACTGTGGACTAAGCAACACTGCCTCTACTGCACAAGCGTGAATTTGCATTTCTTTCAACCTGAAGCTTATTTGTTTCACTTTTGGTGTGAAAGGGCCTTTACATTTGCCAAAAATAGAACCTTTTTTGTTGTTATTACAACAAGCATTATAAACAAGCAATTCCAGCCCAGGTGAGAAAAAGTAATGCAAAAGGAATGTGTAACATTACTTTCCAAAAAAAGTAACGAAGTAACACAATAAGTTACTTTTTTAGGGAGTAACGCAATATTGAAATGCATTACTTTTAAAAGTAACTTTCCCCAGCACTGATTGTGAGATACAATTTTGACCCATTATCATGTTTTAATAAAGTTTTAATTATTATATTATATTATATTATATTATATTAATGAATGGTGGAAAGTTTGCAGGATACTGGAATTTCACTTTTAGTTATAACTTAACTGGCCACTATGTCATTATCTCTGTAGCATGCAGGTGATATCTCAGCCTTCACCTATGAGAAGACCCTTGTGATGGAGCAACGCTCTCAGATGCTGAAGCAGATGCAGCTTTCTAAGACAGAGCGGGAGAGAGAGGTAATATTTCTGTTTTTTTGTCATTATTGTCAGGTTATTATGGGACTATGCTGGGTATAAATCCGTATGGTTGCAGTCAATACACTTCACACAGAATCATAAGTTTTAGCAGTTTTAAGGCATTACTTGCATTAGAGTAAGTTAGGGCTCTGTTTTACATAAGGCATCTTCCTCCTGCTTAACCATTTTGGATTGTTTGCTCTGTGGCGACTGCCAGATTCAAAGCATTTCAGATGAATCCCGGAATTCCATCAGGAGGAAGCCCTGCGGGCAGAAACCATCTCACAACAACAAGTTACAAGTGCCAACTGTAATTCTGGATGAGGAGGTAGCTCAGGGGGTTTATATCTTACCGTTCACATATTCTCTGTCTGTCAAGGCTGCTACCACTAGATAACCATCCTGTATAACTCTCCTGAACTGCTCCATCCAAACCACCTCTTTTCCACTGGGGCTGGTGCCTGAGCTGGCTTGTGTTTCCACCGATTTGGGAACTGTGCAAGTTCTGCCCACTGATATCACAGGTTCTCTTGTTCAAGACCAGGATTTGGACATCAGAGTTTTTTGTGTGTAAAAGCGCAGCTCTGTCCAGATTAGGCAATGGCTCTGGCACCAGCCTGAAAGGTGGTAATCCATTCACATTGTGAGACATGACAGAGCCACAGCTTTCATCAAGGGCTGAGTTATGCAACTATAATTCTGCTATGGTTTTCACCTCATACATTTGAAAATGTATGAAGCATAACATAAAAAAAGCATAACATAGCAATGAAAATGACTGTGGCCCTGAAAATGTCAACATTTTATTTGTTTACAGCATGTCTGCATGTCATTATAGAGCATGAGTGAAAAGAGTTTCTCAACTTCTGAATTTTGAGTAAAAACATGTGCGGCTCCACTAATTATACTGCTTTGTTTATTTGTTATACGATTGTTTATGTAATCGAACTACAGTACAGTACAAAATTTTAGGGTTGGTTAGATTTTTTAAAATGTTTTTGAAAGAAGTCTCTTATGCTTGCCATGGCTGCATTTATTTGATCAAAAATACAGTAAAACAGTAATCTTTTGAAATATTAATACAATTTAAAATAACTATTTTCTGTTTTAATATATTTCAAAATGTAATTTATTCCTGAGATGGCAAAGCTGAATTTTCAGCATCATTACTCCAGTCTTCAGTGTCACATGATCCTTTAGAAATCATTCTAATATGACGTTTTGCTGCTTAAGAAAAATTTCTTATTATTACACTGAACTTTTTTTTCAAAATTCTTTGATGAATAGTAAGTTCAGAAGTATAGCATTTATTTGAAAGAACTGTAAATGTCTTTAATGTAATTTCTGATCAATTAGATGCATCCTTGTCAAATAAAAGTATTCATTTCTTTCAGATAAATCATACTGACCCCAAACTTTTGATAAGCAGTGTATACATTTATTCATTTGTATATTATGTACTGTAGAGTGTTTGGTTTTGACTCTCAGTCTGATTACTAATTCATAACTCGTGTTTGTGGGTATTGCAACATTCCTGCAACACTCATTCCCCTGCTGAAAAGATCAGCATAACTGGTTTTAAATACTAATGTGCTGGTGGTAGCTTATCGAGCAAAACTTGCTTTGTCAACCACCTTGATCTACATCTACACCAAACCAGCATAAACCAGCCTGGACCACCATGAAGATTCACGTTGGCCCAAGCTGATCTTTTCAGCACAGTCTTTTAACAAAGTTTATCTATCTAGGTCCTGTTGACCTGCTTTCCAGAAGCATTTTCACTGAATGTTAATCTAGTTTATTGTTGTAAGCAGTGTGTGTCTTGCTCTTTCAGCCTCAGCTGATTCATGACAGGAACACTAAGTCACATGCCATTCTGAACGACAAGCCCACGCCTACTTCAGACCGGGTCCATATGACCTGGACCAAAGAGAAGCTGATTAGTGAGAGAAACCGCCAACATCGAGAGGCCAACATGACTGTGCGGGACATCTTCAATATGAAACCGTGAGTTCATAAGGCCATTTTTGCAGTTTATCTGAACGTTTTTATCATGTTTCATAATTAAATGGTTTCGTTTTTTTCATGCTAAGATATTTTGTTTTGTCCTTCCAGAGAGTGGGAGAATCTGTAAGTTCTTTTGACTATTATGCAAGCAGTTTGTGTGCTTAAGAGTCTGTATTAGTTGTCTGGTCTGTGTTACAGAAGTAGATGTAAACAGGATGTGTTGAATGTGTGTCACACTAAACATGCAGCATGAACTGGTGTGTGTCTCTGTGTGTGGCCTGCTTAAGTCATAGTGTGAGTCATAGTCACGGCATGTGTCAGCATGAAGAATTGTGACATAGATGTTTCTGTCTGCATGTGTCAACACTAACT
Organism: Ctenopharyngodon idella; assembly: GCF_019924925.1. NCBI lineage: Eukaryota > Metazoa > Chordata > Actinopteri > Cypriniformes > Xenocyprididae > Ctenopharyngodon > Ctenopharyngodon idella. The sequence goes on from NC_067221.1 coordinate 14,648,982, forward strand.
TTGTGCTTACTATAGATGACACCTACAGTTAGATAGCATGATGGCATTCATTATTTTTAGTGCTTAGTCCAGTGTATTAATTATAATAATAACACATTTTTATGCTGTTTTTTATGCTGTTGGCATGTTTTTGGTTATTTATTTGTTGCTAATGTTTAATATTAACATGTAGATGAATTTTACATTTATTTTACATTTCACTCATTTAGGACTGTATAGCTAATTCAGGCTTATCTGTTTTCTAGCAAAGCAGATTGTTGCTTCAATATAATCCTTTGCAAAGACTGGCCTTTAAAGGATTAGTTCACTTCAAAATGAAAATTACCCCAAGCTTTACTTACCCTTAAGCCATCCTAGGTGTTTATAACTTTCTTCTTTCTGATGAACACAGTCGGAGTTATATTAAATAAATATCCTGATGCATCCAAGCTTTATAATGGCAGTGAACGGGACCAACGAGCATGAAGCTGAAGAAAGTGCATCCATCCATCATAAACGTACTCCACACGGCTCTGGGGGGTTAATAAAGGCCCTCTGAAGCGAAGCGATGCATTTGTGTAAGGAAAATATCCATATTTAACAAGTTATAAAGTAAAATATCCAGCTTCCGCCAGACTGCCTTCCGTATTCAACTTAGGAAGAAAGTGTAATGCCTCTTGCAGTTCAAAACGCTTATGCTATGTCCTACACCTTCTGTTCAAATTGGGAAAAAAAGCGTAACTGATGTGACGTCAGTTACTCCGTGTGAAGTACGTTTATAATAGACAGATGCACTTTCTTCACCTTCATACTCGTTGGTCCCGTTCACTGCCATTAGAAGCCAGATTATCCCGGTATATTTTTCTGTTAATAGATTTAGCAATATGGCGGGTGTATGCTGTATATTACGATGTTATGATGAATTATATGCCTTTCTCCACTGACGTTCTGAGTTGTTCAAAGCATTTCTAAGGATACTGATTGTTAGAAGGCAGCTGTCTGACTGATATGGTGAACGAGAACATGGTTTGAGTAACATTAGCAACACATTAGCTGTTTGATAACATAGTCAAGCAATGGGCAAATCATATTACCGTTAGGTGTCTGATGTTGTAAAGAGCGATACCGTTGTGCAGCGTTTACCTCAGTAAGTTGACCAAGTGGATCTCTGAGCTGGCATGAGCGAGTGGAGGCCGGGCTTATCTGCATATTCATTGATCTGCGTATATTAAATGAGGCAATAGTGTACAGTTACATTCAAGTTATTTTAAGGCATGAAGAATTTTTTTTTCACAGGAAAAAATGTATAAATATGTCGTTTTTGTGATCAAAGATGAGTTTTAAGGGATAAAATTGTTGACTACATGCACGTCATGTAGGGAGTCTAATACTAGTCTAATACTTAATCACATCCCTATCAATGAGGTTATCATTAATTCCTAGCATTGGATCTCCATCATATTTCAAACCATTTTTAAGGAAATACAACAAAATATGATATCACTGATATCATGATATAATGAACAAACAAGTATGAATCTCTGCTAAAGTTACTTCTTCAGACATACACTACTAACTACAAACATACACTAAAATTCTAATGTTTGGGGTCAGTAAGATTATTATTGTCATCATTATTATTATTATTATTATTATTATTATTATTATTAAAGAATTTAATACTTTTATTCAACAAGGAGATAAAAAAAAAATATATATATATAAGTATTCTATTAAAGAAAAATGTAATCACAACAAATATTAAGCAGCACAACTATTGGTGATAAAAAGAAATGTTTCTTGCGCAAATCTGCATATTAGAATGATTTCTAAAGGATCGTGTGACACTGAAGAAAAATCACAAAAAAGAATTACATTTTTAAATATATTAAAATAGAAAACAGTTATTTTAAATTGTAATAATATTTTACCTCATTAATATGTTTTACCTCATGTTTGATTAAATAAATGCAGCTTTGGTGAGCATAAGACTTCTTTTAAAAACATTTAAAAAATCTTACCGACCCTAAACTTTTGAATGATATTCTCATATTTCTTAAAAAAGTCTTAAAAATTAAGTTTTGATGCTAAATGTGAATGACTGAATTTTTCACAGGGATCAGACTAATGTGAGAAGAATGCACACTGCAGTGAAACTGAATGAGGTTGTAGTCAACAAATCCCAGGGAGCCCAACTGGTGCTGCTGAACATGCCAGGACCACCCAAAAACAAGGGCGGGGATGAAAACTGTATCCTTTCATCAGCTGAAATGCAGACAGTGGCACATCTACTTAAAGGGGCTGTTATATAACTGAAGTGCAGTGAAAAGAATCATGATAACATGGTCTGTCATTTCCTTTCAGACTGAGAGTTACACTTTAAATGTCACCTTCATACTCAGCAGAGCAGTTGCAGTTCTCCATACTTCTCCTTCACTCTGAGTTCAGACATGGAATTTCTGGAGGTCCTCACAGAGGGATTGGAGCGGGTGCTGCTGGTCCGAGGTGGCGGCAGGGAGGTCATCACCATATACTCGTAGCATCAAGCAGGAACAGACACTGAGGAGAGCATTTCTGTCAGAAGAAGCTGTCCAGAGCTGCACAGATACTGTACAAATGGGCTCAGGACAGGAAGTCCCACTCCAGCTGCAGGCCAGCACAGCACATTTGAGGATTCTTCTCATTTAGCGTTGTCCACTTGTGATCGGATTGACGAAAACGCATTTTGTAAAAACCCAGGTGTAAATAGGGTCTTGAATGTGGTCCTTATCATTTAAATAGAGACAAGCCAAAGACTTAAATTTATCCCATAAGACTTGAAGAGAGTGGCATCAGCTGTCTTATTTCTCATGTAACTCTAAGGGACAGTGTTTGAATCATTTTAAGTATTTGTATATGTAATTTATATGTGTTAAATGTAGTTTTTCATCTTATTACATTCTTCTGCTGAGCTTTATGTAATGTCATGTTAGTTTGATTCAGTAGATTTTGGTAAGTTTTGATATCAGTGTTGTTCACATTGCAGTATAAGTAAAATTGTGATTTGTATCATCAGCCAAACCTGAAATATGTCAGTGCTAAAGATTTCATATAGTTTAATACTACTTTTTTTCCCCTAAAATGTTTAAAATTTGGTATTCTTTTCATGAAATGTTTTTGGTATTATTTTTCTCAAAACAAATATGTATAATTTATATGAAATTTTCTACATATTTTATATTAAAAAGGTTCTCACAAGTTTCCATCATAAAGGTTCATATAATTTTTTATATGATTACACTCATTGTTGGACAAATTGTAAATAAATGATCCATATAGTTATATTTCTATTTTATGTGTTGCTGTATATTGTCAGGAAATGTTTTTTGTCAACAAACGTGGACCTTATAATCAACTGCAGACAGGCCTGATGTACAATTCACACCCTCCTCTCCAGTAGAGGGGGATGAACACAAACCATTAAATACTCCTATTGTGATGTTCTGTTTTGAAAGTGGCATCTCAGCTTTCAGTGCTATTGACCAGACAGGACTGAAATACCTAATATGTTTTATGTTTAATTTTCTGTGGGTGCAGTCCTGGACACTATATGAAAGATTTATTGTAACCAGAAAATATTGTCTATACTTGCCAAAGAATACTGACCATGGAAGAATATACTTTTAGGGAATAACTAATCCCTTTATCTTGTAAAACCCTAACTACTTGCTTGATATGCTTCTTGTGTTTCACATGAGGCTCTATTTTCAGTTAATTCCTTTGGCAAGTTTTCTTGTCATGTGGTTTGGAATGACTAATTTCAACAGTTTACAGTCATAGCGCTCGTCCAAGTGCACAAAAGACACTGTATCCTGAGCTATTCATATCTCACCTGCCTCAAAGGGATAGTCCCAAAAATGAAAATTCTGTTATCACTTACTCACCCTCAAGTTGTTCCAAATCTGTATGAGTTTCTTTCTTCTTTTGAACACAAAAGAAGATATTTTAAAGAATGTTGGTAGTCAAACAGTTGATGGAAGCCATTGACTTCCATAGAAGGAAAAAAATGCTATGGAAGTCAATGGCTACTGTAAACTGACAGGTTACCAACATTCCTCAAAATATATTTTGTGTTCAACAGAAGAAAGAAACTCATAGAGGTTTGGAACAACTTGAAGGTGAGTAAGTGATGACAGAATTTTCAGTTATATTTTTACCAATAGGACTTTCTACATGATTTGTGTTGTATTCAGCAAGAAAATGCAACAGGCTCAAATATGGTGATAAGATTACACAATAAAATAAAATTACGTAAATGTGTCATTGGTTGCAAATTGATATTTAAATATATTTTTTGTAAAGAATAAAAACATTCATCCAGGATTCCACATCCACTTTTTCTGTCTTTTCCCACAGACCGGAGATGTGCTCTCAACATAATGGGTTCTTCTGTTCACAGCACTAAAGGATACAAGTGTTTTGTGATGATTCCTTGTGCCAAACCTCTCTAGCTTTTCACACTGAACATTCAAAGTGATTTAATGATCATGCCACATAGTTTTATCTATATCATATAATATAAATATTCAAGATAATTTATGTTAAATTATATTAATTAGTAAGTCCATATCAGTGCTGATTTTTTTTATTAAAAATTAAATCAAATTCTTAAAGAAAGAAAGAAAGGGGAATCTTAGCCCACATACTATGTGCCTTTCCCCTCGTTTCTTTGATCTTCTTGAGAATGAGCAAAGGTATTGTGTAGGTGTCAAGTGAATGTCACACTGAAGATCCTAGATTTGACCAGGGTCAACATATAACTGCAGTATGAATGTCTTTTTCCTTCTAGTCCACAAAGTCAGAACATAATAACAGTCTCTTTCATGCTAGGGTAAAATGTAGGTGGAATAGTCTTAAAAATAAAAGACCTAAATAGAGCTAAAGAGTGTTTCACAGCTGATGCTATAGGAGAACCTTTGTCTCATATTGAACTTTTTATTCTCTAGGTTTCTATCACAACAAAGACCACACGAGTAATCAAAATTCTGAAATCTGCCATATTTTTGCACCAATCACCTGAGCTGTAAAGGCCATGGCTGCATACGAAATCACATACTTCACTACTATATACAGTAAGCGAAAAACAGCATGTGACATAAGAATGTCAGAATTCACAGGCTGTGTACGAAATCGCTCCCTATACCCTCATTTACTGTTCCCTATATTAGTCCACTAATATAGTTCACTTGAGGGAGTGAATGAAAACGAGTGAGTGAATTCGGACACCGAGTGCGCTGGAAGGGCTGCAGCTTTTGCATAGTTTGTGCTTGCTGTTTAATAATTATTTTTTAACTTAATAAGCTGGAGATCCAGTAGTAATGAAAAGATTTATCTTGAACTCTGTCATGGAAACTATGTATAAAACCGTAATTAAACAAATTAATAACAATTTAAAAAGGAATTTGTACCATGATATTACACTGTACCCACATTGGATAAGTGGTTTGGAAAATCGATGGATAAACGACGAAGCTGCGGGTCAGTTGCAGGAATTCATTCGGCACGCAACTCTCACAGTGCATTATGGGTATTCTCTAGCCGCTGAGCGTACATCGCTTGTACACACATTGTGGTATTGAATGTGTGCACTCGATAGCATCCACTATGGTTTCGGACATCACTACAAATTGCTGTCCCCTCAAATAGTGCCCTATTTAAGGACATAGGTGGCGATTTTGGACACAGCCACAGTTAAATTTTTTTTTTGACAAAATAAATATTTTTTGCAAGCAATATATATAGGCTTTTTTGTAAAATTTCACTGTTATATCAAAGGTTTTACTAGTGTCTGATTATTTTTTTAAATAAAGGTACAGTATGTAACTTTTGGCCATATAGAGGTTAAAAAACAAAACTGCATGCATTTTGCGGAAGAACATTGTTTTGGTTGTGCTTCGGCTCTGCGTGACTCTGCGGATGAATATAGTTATCCTACTGCTCATAAAACATTCACTACTAGGCTTAAGAGATATACAGTAACCAGTTTAGATGGAAAGGATCTTAAGCTGACTAGTTGAAGACGTTACTGTAGCTATATCCATTAATAGACATGGTACTTCCTTGAAAATAAATTCCAGCACATTTGTCCATCAGGAATTGATTCGTTGTGGTTTGCTGTTGCTGGTGCTGACATCATTATTTTTTAAAAATAATGAGCATTAATAAAACAATTTATAAAAGTACTGCAATAATCCATAAAAAAAAAATATATATATATATATATATATATATATATATATATATATATAAAATTATACAGAAACAGCAGAGCAGCAGCAAAACAACTCCAGCAAAAAAAAAAAGGTCAGGGGGAGGATGGAAAATGTTCCCATAAAACTAAATATTGACTGTTTTTTGGCACACTTTACTAAAATTACAAGACATTAACATTCTTGTTATGTTCCTCAATAGCTCTGATTCAATCAGTGAACAACATTCATCAATTCACCAGGATGTCATGACTTTATTTCCATTTTAGATTATAAATCAAGACCACTCAGATTTATCCACAGTAAGACACAAGGTCTCCTCTGTGATTACAGACTACATTTTGGGCTTGACTGCAGTAATAAATGTTGCATGCTGAAAAGCGTGAGGTCAGTATTTTATGTAATTGACAACCTCAGTGCTAGGGCTGCCCTACGCGGTCCTCGTGCAGCTAATATCACATCCCACGAAATGAAATTCCTCTCGAGTCACACTGTGTCAGTGCTTCCAGCCCTGTGAATGCAGAGTCTGTTCCCTCTTCTGAACTTATATTATTTTGTTACTATAGCAGTAAACAGTGTAAAGGTACACAACATCTCTTGATGTTCAGATGCCATGCTGAAAAGGTCTAGAATGGTTTGTGCTGGTTTGGTGCTGCTGATGGACTAGATTCAGTTCACCAGCAAAGCCTAGCTAGTTGACCATGTAGTCCTGCTGCTTTTTGTGGCTAGTTAAGCAGCCTGGTGCACCATGGGGACATCAGGACAATGGCATCCCAGTGTTTCTAAAGGTTTCCTTTAAATTCTATGTATATCATCAGAACAGTTCTGGTGCATAGAAATACAATGACTTAATGTTTCCATTAGAATCCGTTAGAATTCATTTTTAACCGACTTTACACTACCGCTTAAAAGTTTGGGGTTTTTAAATGTTTTTGAAAGAAGTCTCTTATGCTCACCAAGGCTGCATTTATTTGATCAATATACTGTTAAAAAAAACAAAAAAAAACAGTAATATTGTGAAATAATTTAAAATAACTGTTATGAATTTTCAGCATCATTACTCCAGTCTTCAGTGTCACAAGATCCTTCAGAAATCATTGTCCTTGTAGGGACATTTTTTGGTCCCCATGAAGAAAACAGCTTATAAATCATACTAATTTATGTTTTTTGAAAATGGAAAAAAATGCCCAATGTGTGTGTCTGGGGGGGGGGATGGGTGTTGAGAGTATAAAAGTGTATAATGTCAACACCAAATAACTAAATATCCCTGGCGTTAACTTCTGAACTTCTGAATTAACTTCTGAAGTTAATGAATATAATAATGAGAACTGAAAACCACATCAAAGCTTCAATTCTCAAGTCAATAGAGACTTATGAGAATAAGGAAAGCAGCTGTTTCCCATGTTTATATGAGAGTCACTGCCTTTGAAGATGAGGAAGTTGATCAGAGAACATTTCAACAACATCAAAAACATTTAAACAATCTCATGTTAGTCTCATCAAACATATTGAGTCATCAGGAGGCTGGGAAACACATCCATCAGTATTTGTTTGTATACATTATAATGAAACTATTTTTCTATAACAAATCCAGGAACTGACTGCTCTCTGAGACCAGACTTTCACATTTTGCTACTAATCTAAATAATGTTTAGTTTAGACACTGAACTTGGGTAAACAGAAATATGGGTAAATATGGATTTTAATATTGTGAATGAATCCTGCTAAAATCTTGTTCTCACTCTCACTTACTTGTTCAGTCTACTGGATGCTTTGCTGTTGCACATTACCTTCTGGGAAGCCTGTACAAGCTACTGTCATTTGCTGCAAAGCTTAAATTGAGTTTGTCCATCTAAACTTGGCATCTGTGTACTTAACCTAGTGCTGAGGTCAGCTGACATCTGACCTTGTCAACAACACATTATGTTTGAGTTCTGTCAGAGCTTAACCTGGGTGCAATTGACAAACATTAAAGGTAGGGTAGGAAATTGCGGAGAGGCTAGCAATAGCAAGCTAGCTTTGAGAGCATGAGATCCCACCAAAAGCCACCAAAACCAAAAGCCACCAAAAATATATCTCCAAAGTCACGCCTCCTTCAAAACACATGAACTTACACAGCAGAGTCTGCAAAGCGTCACGAGACGAGAGATGGCGTTAAATTACCTCATGTCTCAAAGCACATAACATTACAATAACAAGGAATGTAAACAACTTACAGAGCTCTGACTTGTACCACCTGACTGCTGCAGATTCATTTCGGCATTGATAGTGTTGACATAGAAACGCATTAAATCCCAGTCTGAGGATGTGAACAGCTCCAGGTAGAACTTCACGGGTTGCTGTCTCGTAATTACGGTTATACGACGTGGCGTGAACGCAGCATAAGCTCATTGTTTTGGTTCAAGAGGAACTGAAAAGGCGGCTGCTGTTTGTTTGTGGCACTCGGTGACTGTCTGTCTACAACTCTGAATAGCCTTAAGGAACGCGCTGATGACGTGTGACGTCTGCGTGAGCAGGGTGCGCTGAGGTATGGAAATACATGTTGACATCTTTGTTTCACTTCAACTTAGAAAAATCATTACATGTCACTATCATTCGTGTCTAAATGCAAAACACTTTAGCTGCTAAGTGTGTTTATTCTCAAATGGCAAATCATCCAGCTTCACAATCATAAAATATTTCTGCAGGAATCGCTCATTCCCTGAGCATGAGTTAGTGCTCCAATTAGTGGGGCATGTCAGGTCATCTGCATTCTCCAGGATTTCAAAAGGCTTTCACACAAAACCATTATCATTTGAAGACTAGCTAATTGCAGGTTGTTGACAAGAATCACCCATTAATTTATCACCTTAACAAAACGCTTTATCATGTAGACTTTTGTGGGCTGAAAATACGAGAGCTTAACTGAACCGGGATGAGGACTCTCGTGATGATAACAGGGAGAGTGTGCTGGAGAAGAATAGGAAGGTCTCTTGTGGAGCAGGATCTTTTGTTCAGGACCAAATACTTCCGTCTGACACAGGTTCTGTACCCCTGATTTGATGCATTGCTTCAGAGAAAGGTATGAGTGCCTTGAGGCAGCTCTGTATGTCTCTGAGGGGACAGTATGGGGTTTAAAAGCCCCCTGGTGAAAGTCAAAAAAGGCTTTTGCTTACCGGGTGGTCCTTCATGGACGTTATCTTCAAGTAGGTCTCTCAGGAGTTTGCTCGGTATGGTACAAGGATTCTCTAAGCATGTACTCTTGTCTTAAAAGCACCAGGGAATAAAGAGGAAATCCATTTTAACTAAAAAATGGTGGAAAGAGCCTTTGTTTAATAAATCAAGATATTTGTTCTTGCATGTTAATGGAAAATATTAACAATAGAACTCAAAATATTAACTTTTGTAAATCAAAATTGGAAATGCAGAAGATGAATACAAAAATTAAGGCTTCTAAATTTGATCATGGTGTCCCAATATTGTCTAAATATTACATCAATATACTGTAAGAAATCGCTGATCCGGGTTTAAGGATCAGTCCTTAAACCCAGAAGTAAATGAGCTTTTTCGAGCCAGGGAATTTCCAAAAGGTTCTGGAATAGCAGTTTTATTTATAAAATAAATAAATAAATCTCCAAGGTCATTGTTCGATTCTCAGGGAATGCATGAACTATGCAAGTTGCTTTGGGTAAAAGCATTTGCCAAATGCAATAAGGTCTGTTGTTCATGTAAACAAACACTACTGTACAAAAAAGTTTTAGAAAGTAATACTTTTATTCAGCAAGGACGATGCATTAAAATGGTCAAGGGGACAGTAAATGCATTTATAATGATACAAATGATTTCTATTTCAAATAAATTTTGTTCTTTTGAATTTTCTATTCATCAAAAAATCTTAAAAAGTAGCCTACATATCAGAGTTTCCACTAAAATACTGTTTTCAACATTGATAATAATACGAACTGTTTCTTGAGCACCAAATCAGCAGTTTAGAATGATCACGTGACTGAAGGCGGAAGAAATGATGCTGAAAAGTCAACTTTTCCTTCGCAGGAATAAATTACATTTTAAAATACATTAAAATAGAAAACATTTCTTATAAACTATTATAATATTTCACAATATTTTTTACTGTCAAATAAATTCAGCCTTGGTGTGCATAAATATACTTTTTTTTCCCCAGAAACAAAAATCTTACCGACTCCAAACGTTTGAACGCGATAGATAGAACCTACTACAACTACCACAAGAAAATGAGTTTACCTACTTGACTAATCGCACAACAGCAACTTATTATCAGCATAAAGGCCTAAAAAACTTTCTCTCCGGTTTTGCCTGCTAGTTTGGCGTTGAGATTTAACAGCTTTAACGCTACAATATTGTGACAAAATGTTTGTTTTGTTTCCCTAAAAAGTCCTTTAGATGTTTTCTACTTGAGCATTTCGTCGAGAGTAAATTAGTAAATAAACTGCGTCTGGCCGTTTTCCCTAAGAAAAAAAAAACGCATTTCACATTTTACTCTCAAGCGGTGCAACATGAAAAGATTCGTGAGCAACACCGACACGTGTTGTAACAGCCAAGGATGATTTTAAAAAAACACATATTTGTTAAGGGATTGAACAGCCGAGCTGTTTATGAGGTCACTGCACTAAAACGGATTTGAAAGAGTGGAGACCGTCGCTTCTCAGAGAATTTTCGGGGTCGGATTTCAGCAGTCCGTAGCGCTGCATAGTGCGGAGACTGAGGCAGTCTTTGTTCAGCCAGTCTGAAGTGAGAGACTGGAGAGTCAGTCAGGAGGAGAGAAGTGAGAGAGGAGAGAGAAGAGTGGGTGACAACACTCTGGAAGTGTTGATATCCACGTTTTTGCACTAATCTTATGCTCATACTTCTGAAGAAAATGAAACTGCGGTAAGTTGATGGGATGAATACAGATAATTCTTCATGCAAACAGTTGTGGATATGTTGTACTGTATTTGCGTTTAACATCACTGCATTCGTTTAGCCTCCTGTCGTGGCTCGTTGGTGCGCATCTTGCCTTGAGTTATCTCTCATCTGCGCTTCATGTGATGGAAGGTAGGTGAATTTTTTTTTAAATATTTTAAACACTTTTAAATGCACATTAATGGTACTATATTGACATCATGTAAGTCACAAAGTTGCACTGAAGGAATTTTGCATAACTCTTTACAAAGTAATTACAGTACAAACTAAACTATTTCTACCTGATTTGACCCTTAAAATTACTTTAATTGCTGTTGTACAGACAGTAGAGTATATATTTTGGTTGATTTAGTAATATTAAATAATACAAACATGAAGTATACTTTTAGGTTTTTTGACAAAGTTTTACAGTGTGTTAATGGGAAACCAATGTCAGATTGTGGTAGATTTTTCAGAAAAACTGGCAAATCTGACACCTGTAGGCCTTTAAGTGATGTAAAGAACATGGCAGAGTTGTAGACAGGTAAGATGATGACTGAGGTCACCATGCATACTTGATATGATTTCTTTATTATACTTATAGTTTTTACTGATGATTTAGAATAGAAAGCATCAAATGAAACCAGCCATGCTTAAGCTTTAATCAGTGTGTGTGTGTGTGTGTGTGTGTGTGTGTGTGTGTGTTATACAACTATCTTTGTGAGGACCGGTTTTGAGTTTTAGACCATTGGAGTGAGGACAAAGAGAGTTAAGTGAGGACGTTTTGGCCGTTGTGTGTGTGTGTGTGTGTGTGTGTTTTCTGTGTGTGTGTGTGTGTGTGTGTGTGTGTGTGAGAGAGAGAGAGAGAAGGAGATGCTTCATCAGTTGTAGATCTTATGACCACCTAGGGTCACTTGGCAAAATTCTGATCAGATCTTAAAATGCCTGGCAGATGAATAACTTTATTGAACTCCTAGACATGCATGTGATTTTAAATGTAGATATCTGTCTATTTCAGGTATTTGATTTCAGGTAAAGTATTGTATTTATATTATAAAGCAAATGCTTCTGTTATTTTATTTTTGATATAATGCAGGTATTTATTTATGTTTGCTTAACCAAAAAAATATTTTATTCATTTTTAATTACTATTTAACCAATAGATGCACTGAAAGGAACTGTGAGATGTTATAATGTTTTGTTCTCCAGGCCTAGACATTGTAATTATACCGTATTTTTATGATAAGAAGAGTTTTTTTTTTTTTTTTTTGCACTGTAAATATTCAAGTTGAAAGAAATTTTGTTTGTGTCAGCCTTAAGGAAGCACTTGCAGAGATTATAGTGCATCTGAAGGGACGGATTAACCCTAACCTCAAGTATCGGGGAGCATTCAGAAAGGTCCGTTTTGACCACATCATAATCCGTCCCTGCGTATAGGTCCAGTGCCCCACCAACCATTTAACAGCATCCTTCGTATAGAGAACAAAGTGTCTATGTGTGTCTGCTTGTCATCAGGTTTGATGTGGCCGCCTGTGGGAACTCTGAATTAGGTGACATGCACAGGTAAATGTAGGTAAACAGTGTTTGGTCAGATGCCAGTTTCTGACAGTGCCTATAGAACTGTTCAGAGAAGGCAGGTGACCTTTTTTTATTGAGATATTGTTGTGTGCTTCCATCGCTGCCCAAAGCTTGGAATAGTAGCACACCACGGCCTACATTTTTCAACACAATTATGTGCTCAGACGTCTGGAGTGGCCAAAAATTGGGGGATAAACTGTCAGAATAAAGTAAATCCTTCATATCCTCTCTGTGCAGGTTAGTTAATGAGCTCACTTTCTTCAAAAGGCAATCATCCAAACAGCCATGTAACTTTAGATGCTCTCCACTGACCTGAAGAGCCTCATCAGTCTGACTTTTTATCTCTTTTAATTGCTAGCACTTTTAAAATCATTATACATTTTAAGTAATAAATGCCTAAACACTTGTCAGCACTTTATAATAAGGTTTTACATGTTAATATTAGTTATTTACATTAAGTAATGTAAATATGCGTAATGCGAATTCACAATGAACAATAACATTTTTGAACAGCGTTTATTAGTCCTGTCAATGTTATTGCTCATTGTTAGGTCATACTACTTCTGTCAGGGATGTGTGTAGTTTAAGTACAACAGATAATGCGTGATGCAGAATGAACAAATAACTAGCAACTTGATATATCAGAAGCTACATATTCAACTAGGGTTGCCAAAAATAGCGACTTCGGTACCAAGTCGGTACTGAAATTTTAAAAATGTGACGATACCAGCATTTCCCCCTAGCATTTTAAGCACTGTTGAGCGGATTCTTAAACACCTCTGATTGGCTATTGTGTTCACAGGCTCAACAGATATGTCTGTGATTGGCTACAATGATCAATGCTTCAAAAACATGTTGTAAATAGACATATTTGACGCTCATCTTATAGAGATGCACACGAGAGAGTTTGAAATCAGGTGTCTATCAGCGGATTCCTAATATATCCGCTGATAGACACCTGCTTTCAAACACTCCCGTGTCAAAGATTAAAACACGAAGAAAAATCATTAACAGAACAGGGAGCTGGTGTGTACTAATCAGAAAGCATGACAACTAATAAGAATTTATAACACAGGCAAAACAGAGGATACGTTTACATGACAATGATATACTAAAAACGGAATAGTTTTTCGTTTGCGTTTTTCATATACAGACGACAACATTGTAGAATCTCCCCAAGAAACGATCCCCGTTCACACTGAACTGCGAAAGGTATTAAAATGTATTATGCTCCCAGGCCTGTAGTTGGTTATGTCACTTTGTAAAGAAAAACTATGTGCCTGTAGACTGAACACGTAATACGCATGTTTACACAGAGACGACAACGGTATTGTTTTTAAAAAATTAAACTTTAAAAAACATTTTCAAAAGTTTGCATTTTCAGGCCCCCAAAATGCCATTTTTGTGTAAATGAATGGCCAAAACACATAAAAAGTTTTTAGTTGAAAAGGGTGTTGTGTAAACGCCCCTATGGACAGTCTCTTATGGTCACCAAGACTGCATTTATTTAATCAAAAATACTGTGAAGACAGAAATATTGTTAACATATTTTTTACTTCTATTTGAATATATTTTAAAATGTACTTTATTCCTGTGATAGCAAAGCTGAATTTTCAGCGTCATTACTCCAGTCTTCAGTGTCACATGATCTATCAGAAATCATTCTAATATGCTGATTTGCTGCTCAAGGAACATTTTTTTATTATTATCAATGTTGAAAATAGTTGTGCTACTTAATATTTTTGTGGAAACCATGATATGCATTTTTAGAATTTTTTTATAAATAGAAAGTTCAAAAGAACAGCATTTACATAAAAAGAAATCTTTTGTAACATTATAAATATCTTGACTATCACTTTTGATCAATTTAATGCATCCTTGCGGAATAAAAGTATTAATTTCTTTATAAAAAGAAAAATAATCCTACTGTCCCTGAACTTTTGAACTGTAGTGTATATAGAATTGAACATTAACAAAGATTAATAAATGCTGTAAAAAGTATTGTTAGTTTTTGTGTCACAAAAACTTGTCATATTAAGTTTGTCATATTGTACATGGGTTGATCTCTCCCATTCACCATACAATGAAGGTAAGGGTTAAAAGTAGTAGCATAATAGTAACAGAATATTTGTTTAGTGTAGATAATAATATAGAATATTTTTTTCATTTGTCTGGGATTGTCTAACTACTTTTAGTTTAGACAACATTTAATGACTTGTGGCCAAATACTGATTTGTGGAATTTGAGCCAATATAAGTTCAGCTTCAGCAGTGAAGCTGTCTGAGGAGAGATCAGACAGTCTTTTTGCCACTATTCCACTAGTAAAGTGGAATTTTCAGTAAATTTCATACAGACATGGGTGAAGTAGACTGGTGCTGCTGCTGCGGTTTGATTCATTCCTGCACTGCTCATGTTATACATGGCTTTGTCCTGTACCTGATGTAGTAAGTTGTGTATAGAAGGTCATTTGTATGTTTTGCTTTGGATTTGTTGGCATAATTTATGGCATCATATTTGTTGGAGGTTGTCACTGCATTTCTGAATTCACATTGAGAGGAAGGAATCCTCTAAAATCAATAAATGTTCAGCATTAATCGAATTCAGCTTTAATCAAACACGTACAATAGCCTAATATCTTTGATCTCTTTCTTGCTGTGATAACACCTGCCTGGGAAGTCCTCTAAATATAGCAAAGCAGTCCTGTAAAATGTGTCATTTTTAGCCAAGTGATTCAATAAATATAAAATATAATGCTTGTATTATTGTTTACCTACTGTTTGTCACCGATATGTTGATGGTTGTGGCTGATGCATGACGTAGCCTACTTTGCTCTGTTGAGTTTAAATGGCTGTGTTTCACTCCAAAAAGTCCCTGTTTGATTTTTCTGGCCACAATACTGCAGCAGACCAGATCACCTTAGAAGAGTTAGTAGCATCTTTCCTCTGTTTTCCTTAAATGAATCAGATACTGTAATACGCTGAAAAAGTACATTGACCCTAAAAGTGACATCATCGATTTGCAAGGAAGTTCTGCTCTGCAGTTTTTCCTGATATACAATACATCCATTTAGCCCATACAGTGATATATTATACACATCGGAAAATACACAGCATGGAAAAAAACACATCACTCCTCCAGCCCCCCACCCCATCAAGCTCATCTTTCCCAGGGAAGTCTTGGTAAGGGTCAGACTGAGTTTGAGAATGGCCTGAATGGATAGCTGTTGTCCACTGTTGTGTTTTCTTCCTTGTCTACAGTGTGCTGGTCTAGGGCTTGTCAGTGTGCTGGTGTACATAATTACCTAATTTCTACAGACAGTCAGTCGCAGCACACACTATAATAATACTGGAAATAAAGGTATGCATGTTAGTCTGAGTTTGTAATTGTGTTTGTATGTGAAATCACAAAGGGGAATAGAATTGCTATCACCAAATAAATAAATAAATAAATAAATAAATAAATGATTCTAATGAGTCTAAAAATAGTAAGTGTAAGTGTAAAATAGTGTAATTGTATATGAAGTCAGGAGTAGACTCGCTTTCTCTCTCTTTCTCTCTCTATATAGAGTATGTATGTGTTTGTTTATTATTAATTTTATTATTAATAATATGGTTTGTAATGATTATTATATGAATTATAATCTTTACCACCACATAAACGAACAAAACAAATAATTAAAAACAAAAAACAATTATCTACACTGATGAGCCAATACAATATGACAATCAGAGGTGAAGCAAATGTCATTGATCATCTCCTAACAAGGCCACATATTAAGGTCTAGGTAGATTAGATGGTAAGCAAACAATCCACTCTCGTAATCAACGTGCTGAATGCAGGAGAAATGGGCCGGAATAAAGATCTGAGCGAATTTGGCAAGGGACAAATTGTTATGGCAAGGCGACTGGGTCAGAGTATCTCTGAAACAGCAAAGTTGTGGGTTGCTCCTGGTCAGCAGTGGTGAGAATTTACCAACAGTGGTCTGAGGAGGCACAAACCACAAACTGACGACAGGGTGTTGGGCGCCCAAGGCTCATCGATGTAAGAGAGCAACGAAGTCTATCCCGTCTGGTCTGAACCATCAGAAGGTCTACTGTGGCACGACACACTAAATTTTAATGATGGTTATGGGAGGAATGTGTCACAACACACAGTGCATGGCACACTGCTGAGTATGGGGCTGTATAGCCGCAGACCAATCAGACCCCTGTTCACGACGAAAGTGCCTACAATGGGCATGTGAGCGTCAGAACTGGACCAGTGGAAGAAGATCGTCTGGTCCAATGTTACATCACTTGGATGGCCATGTACATGTGCACCGCTTAACTAGGAAAGTGATGACACCAGGATGCACTGGGCAACATTCTGTTGGGAAACCCTGGGTCCAACCATACATGTGGACATCAGGTGGAAGTGGCCTCTTTCAGCAGGATAATGCACCCTGCCACACTGCACACATTGTTCAGGAATGGTTTGAGGAACATGATGAAGAGTTGCCCTAACCTCCTAATTCCCCTGATCTTAATCCAATTGAACATCTGTGATATGTATATGCCAGACCAAGAAGTTCGATCCACGGTGGCTCCACACGTAGAAAAGGCGAAAATTGTATTACACCGTTTTTTCCCTGAACGATGTTGTGAGCTCCTGTTGTAATTCTCGATTCCTCATAAATGACCTACAATGGCAACATTTTTCACAATCACGACAGAAAATCCAAAATACTACCCTAACTTATAGCAGAAAGGCAGCGCGATATAAACAAACCAGACTAGAACTGAACACAGCGTGACAGCAGCTTCACATTCTCTATATCTACCTCCTCGATGGCAGTCAAGTCATTCAATTCAGTAGAAAAATCGCTCCCCTTCATAACATAAGGTTCACGTCCAAAATATGTTGTGATTTTCTGTTTATACCTTTCTAAACCAGCACAGTATGGACTTTTCTCCATCTCTTCCATTCTAAATTTCACTGCTTGCCCTCCACATTAATTTCGCACGTCACCAGAACCACGTGATTGCAAACAACCCATTAGGCAGGTGGTCATAATGTTTTGACTCATCTGTGTATTATCTGTGTAGTCTGTCTGGAGCAGCCTTAAGTTAAGAGCACTACACCACAGCACCCACAAGTATGTTTCTCTGGGTTAATATAGTCAATAATCTAATAATGTCCATTCGGTTGGTTGGTTGATTGGATTTGTCTTTACTCTCACAGTTAACCACAAATATTCAAAGAAGCAAAGTCAGGCACATTTAAAAGCATTTAAACAAACTCTAATGTTAACTTAGTATTTTGATATTAACACCCTCAGATTAGCACCCTGATACAATCAACATCCTTCTCGGTTGATCTGATCACTGTTTCCCAGAATTCATTTCAACATGAAGCATCATATAAAAGTGTTACTTTTCCCTTCCGGCTTTCCTGTCACAGAGGTACCCCCAAAAAACTTTTTGAGGGCCACATTTTCTCTCTCTCTGTGATTATTCTTTGCCTTGCTCTCCTTCTCCATGCAGTTTTGTAATTACTTTAGGGAGCCTCCTCCATTGTCAGTCAACTGTGACCTCCAGGTGGGTGATTGAATGATTTAGGTTGGACAGAACTTGGGGGCCTGAACATTCCTATCATTCTCTGCCCAGGAGACGAGCCTATCACTGACCCTTAGGAACTCTGCTTTACAATAATCATGGTAAACTCCCTTAAAACCTGCAGACTTTACTGGCACTCATAAGAGGGAGTTATAATGTATAGCATGTCCTGCTGTTGCCACATTCATGCTGAACTCTTCATATTTGTATAATTGAGCAGAAGGTGTAACTTTCTGACGCTACACCATCCATGTATGGCAAATCAGTTCCATAGTGGTTCAATTTGAAATGTTTCACAGTTTAATAAGGAAAGTTAAGCAGTTAAATGTAAGACGAATGTATTGGTCACTGTAAACACGCATAAAACCGAACATTTCCTGCTCTCAACAAGCTGCAGAAAGCTGTGCTTACTTGCATATCTACAACAAGAAAAAAGCGGGTGGGGACTGTTGGCGTAAAGAAAACATGTTTCACAGAAGCAGCATTGAGTTTGAGCTTCTTTCTACTCGTATAGGTGTGTGAGGAGGTTATAATGACCTGAGTCAGAGTGAAGAACACTAGGCCACTGTCTGCTCGGACACAGTTCCTCCCTCCCACCCAGCAGCTTAATTTGATTGGTTCAAAAATCTGACTTTCTGTGATGTCACACATTGGCTTATGTCATGGTACCAAAGAAAACACCCACAAATACATATTGCTGAAAGCTAAAGATAACTTGACTACTAAAATATTTGGCAAGATCTCACTTTAGTGTGGAGGTGATCATTTTGGCGGTGTTCAGATACCTGTGTACGTGGTAAAGGGTTCATCTCATGGCACATTTAGTGAAGTTCTTTCACTTAAATAAGTTCAAAATAAAGGGCAGTGCTTACGTATTAGAGGGAATTTACTGTAACTGTACTAGATGAATGGATGCATTTGCTACTTATTTCCGATTTAGTTCATGCTTGAATTTGCCTAGTGGCCCCAAAAAGAATTTGGACACTTTGGTGTTACTTAATGTATAAATGTTTTTGTATGATAAAACAGCACATCAAAGTGGCTTTTTATTTGTTAATTTTTTTTTATTTATTTTTTTTTATTATTTTATTTTTTTATTTATTAAAGAATGAGTGCAAAAGTACACTTTCAAAGCACAGAGGAGTTTTTTAGGTTCGAAATTACAAAGACAAAAGTATTTTCTGACATTTATTTCTTTCTGACATGAAGTTTGATCTAAGTGTCCAAAAGGACTCAAATACTTTTTGGGGTCACTGTGCAGTACACAGTATTTACTATCATTTAGCCAGATACAAAGATGCCTTGCAAAACAACAGTCTCCCTGTCTAATTCAGTAGCCAGTGCCCACTGATTGTTTCCCTGGGTTATAACTGTGGGGTTTCTGCTCTTAGTTGGAGATGAAGATGTAAACAACTAATCAGACAACAGGCCACAAAATACCGTCTGACATCAAGTATGCTACTGCCCTTGAGTAACAGCCCATGGAGACACTAAAAAAACAGACGAGTGCAGATTGTACTGAAAAGGCTCTGGAGTGTGATTTTGATTTAATGTGGCTAAGCACTGTTTTTGTTCACCCACAAAGCCTCCTTCATTTTGCTAATTGATTACTGAAGCCCAACTACTGTCAGCTCCTGTTCTCTCACTAGCGCTGATGCTAATCCCTCCGTACTAAGACCCTCACATGCACTTATGACCAATCAGTCGACACGATGGACCACCACACTGATACTTGCGCCAGTGCAGGGTTCAAACTCATAATATGTGTTTCTACATCGAAATGTTTTGATTTAAAAAGAGTGATTAGCATGTTAGCTAATCACTTTGTTTATATGTCTTCATAGGATTTTCAGTATTTATACATGTTTGTGGGATTTCCTGACATATTTTGTGTTGTTTCTGTGAGCTTGTTTGAGTGACATGTTAGATCTTACACTAGTGGTGAGTTTCTGTAATTCACCACTAGGGAGAGCTGGATGATCACTGTTTGTGATATTAGCAGGATTCTGACACACTCTGTTGAAAGGGTTAAAATTTAATTCCATTCCATTTACAGAACCTTCACAATATTGTGATTCTAGAGTCAGTTGTTATTATATTCTCAAAAAATGTTTTTTATAATTAAAAGTCACAGTGCCTAAGTACCACAATAAGTGCTTCAAGAGGTTGAATCATGTAGTAATTGGCTATTAGAATATATTTACTCTGTATAAATACTGACTTTTTCAGTGAGAGAAATGTGATGCAAACAAGGTGTCTAGGACTTCATTCGTGTCTAGCTCTTAATTCAGGCTCTGGCATTTAGAGGACAGTACTGTCTAATTGGTCCATTAGGCATAATGCCCTTGAGTAGAGGCCACGGCTGCTAATTGAGACTTTTCTATAGACAAGAAATCCACAGTATTGCACAGCTGATGGCTTTTAACAATAAACCAATTACTGAATGTTACTGAGGTACAGGAAAGGGAATAATGTGGATGGTTGGATGGGAAAATCATCTCTGCTGCTTAACCTTTGGGTATCAAATAAAGGATAACAGTTTGAGTTCCTTCATATTCACATGAGACGCAATGGTAAGCTGACCCTCTGCCTTCCTTATTATTGACCTTTACACTCCAAAACCTCTTTTTTTTTCAGAGTACATTAAGAGTTACCCTTTCACACACCCAGAGTCAGGATTTGACACACAGCAGGATGTATTACTAGGATGAATAGGAACGCACCTGACTTAAGTCTCCACTTCGACACCCTAGGCGTCTCCTCTTTGGCACCTACAAATTTATACTCTGCAACGTCTCTTTGACACCTGCTTCGAGTCGGACAATGTCTCGCCACCCTTTTGAACATTATCAGGTCTCTAGTGTTCCACTAATGACCATCACTTGGGAATAGAAGTAATATATGTAGTGTCTAGCCTTCCGCTCAGTAGTAATCAGACGGACTCCAGACAATGCCTTCGAATATGCTTTAATCTCAGCCAGGAGGATCTCAGACCAATTTCAGAGAGAATCCCCTGGACAAAAAGAGTACAATAATTTATGGGTCAATGACGTGACAGGTCATTTTTTTGTCCAAAGGCCTTAATAATAATAAAAAACAAAGATATGACATCCAAAGTATGTAAGGTAGTACAACTAGATCTCTTTCACTGAATTTTACTGAAAAGGTTTTAATTATATTTTGCTACATATAAAGGTATTTTAAAGATTTTGAAGGGTCAAAAGGTCCTTCGGTTTAACCATCCAAAGGCCAATACAGCCATTTCATTTGTGATTAAAATATCGTAAAATGTAATAAATGTATATATTTTTTATTCTGGCATGATTTTATAACATCATATATCAACAGTGCAAAATAGTATTAAAATTATGTGTAAAAGTAGTTGCTTTGTTATGAGAAAGAATGTCTGGAAAAATGAATTTCATTGATGTCATTCGGGGTAACCAATATAAAGGGACCATTTTGGATCAAGTCAAAAATTGAAAAATTCATGTTTTCACTTGCTCATACGGATGTCCCGAAACGTCAGGTCATTCGGTACAACCGCTATAAAACATGGAAAATGTTGTAATATTTTAAAAACTTGTATTAAATATAAAATGTCTGATTGTCCTTTTGCTAGCTAGCTAACAAGCTAACTAGCTAGATATCAGCCTGTTAGTATTGTTTGAAAATATCGTCATTCAGTAAAACCAAATTAATTTTTTGGTGACAAACTTTTTTCCGTCTTGTTTTTAACAATTTTAAAAAACTTATTTGTCAATGACCTTTATATAGAATAAGTGCATGGCAACGGTGACATGATTCATTAGGCCTACATAAGTTTTCTCTGGTATGATTGGTTCTTCATATGTGTAATTCTCTGTTACTAGGTAAAAGCAAATTTGGATTTCTTGATACTTCAGCTTGCTACTCAAGTCTTGAGGTTATATATTTAGACAGCCGTCTAGTTTTGTTTCTTCTTTTGTTATATAACACACACTAGTTTTGGCAGACTTTGGGGACATTTAGTTTTCAAAAGCATGTTAATCCTGCAAGAAAAAGGAATGTTAGTTATGATTAATTAAAAAATACCTTCACAATAGACACATCAGATTGGTAAATGAAGCAGGATATAGTGGATATTTAGTGGATTTAAAGGCTGAAGGGCATTAAAGGCAAGTAACTGTCAATAAAATCAGACTGTTTCATTTGTTCAGCTCAGAGATGTCCACTCTTTATTGATTTACTGTAGATATAAAAGTGAGTTTTTTGAAAGATTTTGAATATGATTTTTTTGTACACATCTTAAAGTCTTACTGTATATTTTTATTTTGACAGATAAATGCAGTTAAAATAACAGTTACTTACCCCATTGGCCCTTCAGGTCTACATGAAGCTTTTCTTCTCCCAACAACCCTATTGTAAATTAAACCCTAACAATCTGCAACAATCTCAAGCACACACTGTCACCCTATGGATCAGAACAGACTCTCTTTGTCACCGTATTGATGTGCTGTGATCACTGAGCTGTGGAGACTTGGCTGATGAATTTGGCTCAGTATTTCCATGCCCTGGTTTTTCCCTCTGCTTGCAGAGTACTAACTCCTAGTTTTCCCATGTTCCTGGACATAGAGGCCCAGAATATGCCCTTCTGAGAGTTGTCTGATAACTCCAGGCTAAAGTTTTAATAGCATATTAAAGGGTTAGTTCACCCAAAAATGAAAATTATCCCATGATGATTTACTTACTCTCAAACCATCCTAGGTGTATATGACTATCTTCTTTCATGGCGTGCCATGGCATTGTGTACTACTTTGCGGAAGTTAACGCTTTTTGGACGTACGGCAAATGCATATGGCTGTCGCGCCGGAAGCACGTTATTTTACTTCATAAAGTTTTAAATAAGGATACTTGTCTTACACAAAACCTTCAGAAGGCCTATATTAACCCCCTGGAGTCGTATGGATTCATATTTTTTTATGAATGGATGCTTTTTTTTTTTTTTTTTTTGTCTTTAGAATTTGGAATACCGTTCACAACAATTATAAACCTTGGAGGACTAAGGGTATTTTTAAATATATCTCAGATTGTGTTCGTCTGAAAGAAGATACACCATATATACATGGCTTGAGGGTGAGCAAATCATGGGATAATTTTCATTTTTGGGTGAACTATACCTTTAAATACAATACCGTTCAAACGTTTTGGGCCAGTAAGATTTTTTTTTAAATAATTATTATTTTGAAAAACATTAAAACTTTAATTCCGCAAGGATGCACTAAATTGTTCAAACGTGACAGTAAAAACTATTTCAAATAAGCCGTGTTTCCTTTCCCCAGGAACTAGGGACTTTGGAGTGGTACTCAGTGTGTTTCGAGCGCAGGGACCAGGGTCTAAATATTAAAAAATTCCCCCTCAGAAAGTCACTGCTCACGAGGTAGCACTTTTTCAAAATTCAGGAACTTTCTGGGGTGGAACTTGGGTGCTGAACATGCTGATTGGTTGAGTTCACACAGCATTTTATTTCAACCACCATTTATAAAAGTCTGTTGCGGTGCATGTTTGCTATTCGAATCAACAAAAAATACGACTGATGGACCGATGACAAGGTTCAGGCTTTATTAAGTTACATGCAGAAGACGCAATCCAGCGGGAACTGAAAAGTCGCGCACAGTCCTTCGTCATGATGGAAACTCAGACAGCAACAGTCTGAGGGGGAAAAGTTCCTGGGAAAAAAGTTTTTCCTGGGAAAAACAAATTGTTCCGGCTAATTTAGGTGGAAACGCGGCTTTAAATGCTGTTCTTTTTAACTTTTTTTTTTTTCATCAAAGAATCCTGAAAAAAAAATGTATCACAGTTTAAAAAAATATTAAGCAGCACAACTGTTTTCAACCTTGATAATAAGAAGAAATATTTCTTTAGCAGCAAATCAGCATATTAGAATGATTTCTGAAGGATCATGTGACACTGAAGACTGGAGTAATGATGCTGAAAATTCAGCTTTGCCATCACAGGAATAAATTACATTTTAAATGTATTCAAATAGAAAACATATTTTTTCCAGGATTCTTTGATGAATAGACATAATTTATTAGAAATAGAAATCTTAATTGTCACTTTTGATCAATTTAATGCATACTTTCACCGCTGCTCTCTTGTATTACTTTCTTTACCTTTCTGAACTTTTACTAGAACTGAATCCCAGTGGCACTGAAAATTCATCCAGCATCTCATGCCTTCTTATGGAAGTGTGCTGCTCCCTGCACTCAATGTGACTTTGCTTGCATTGTATGTCCTTATAAGATGAAGAAAAATATTTAGCAAGCTTTAAAGCTCTCCATAGCGGCACACTGTTGTGAAATCCTCCATTTTTTGTAAGCAAACCCCATTGCCATGGGCTGAATGTTTGTCAGAGTCAGAGGTGGTAAAAGGTGGAGGGGGTTTAAGGAGGGGGCCGAGGTGGGGGTCAAAGGCTGTGCATTCTCCCTCTGTGTGCTCAACAATCCCATTATGATGGCGTAGAGGATCGGACATTTGGCTGCCCTGCTGAATACCAAAGTCTGCGTGGTGCACTGGGGTACCGAGGGGGTTCCTAGGGGGTAGAGAGCAGCCATGCAGGAGGAGCGTCATAGCGCGTTCTGGCTGTATTACAACAGCGGTTGACGCACGCTCATCTACCTCACTCTGCCAAACAGCATGTCGGTCCCGGTGCTGCCGCTGACCTGTCTGGTGCTCCTGAGCCTGGTCAGTGTCTCCTCTCAAATCCAGTGGTTCAGGTTTCTATGGGTCCCAGAGAGGACCTCACCCACTCCTGCTGTCACCACACCTGCACCCATCACTACAACATCAGAGGAGAGCACAACCCCTGTCCTCCCAACCTCCACTCCTCGGCCCACAGAGGGATCCGGCAAAGCCAGAGCTAAGAAACCTCTCAGAATATGGAAGAGTGGTGAGTGTCGGTGCACTGTAAAAAATGTTTGTAATTTTTGCAGAAAATACTGTAAAATGCTTCAGTAAAACCTGTTAATTGGTTAACTGACTGTACATCACCTTAACATATGGTGAAAAACTTTAAATAGTTTATCATTGCATTATATTTAATTCTACTGTAAAATACTGTATTTTTTAAAAATACAGATTTATTTTCTTTTTTTTTTTTTGCAAGTAAAAACTATTATAATTTATGGTGAAGTAAAAGGACATTCCCAGAAGTCCCTGCATTACACAACATGATTACATTTAAATAATTTAATACTAAATCATTTTTTTCTCTTATCTTTGTTATCAGTAATGTACATTTGTGTGTTTTGTGTTACATTTTATGTTGTTTAGTTCATGTTTATTGTATTATTTTAGTGTTGTATGTTATGATGGTGATTTATTATGTGTGTATGATCCTTTGCACCATATGAACATAATGGCACTGTTTAGTGGACAGGCCACTTACAATGAACTGATTCATCTTGTGAGTTTTTGTTGCACTCCTTGTACTATTGTGGTGGTTATCGGTACATTTAAAGGTAAAAAGGCAGATTTTGGCAGTTCAAGCAGGTATATTAACATTATATCACTTAATGAAATGTATGGTTATAAATTGTAAAATATACAGGCATCCTGTCACAGTTTGTTTTTTTTCACCAAATTTCTGGCAACCATAAATTTAACGAGAGAATTTTTACTGTGTGGGAATGTTGGATGAAGGGTAAGTGTTGAAACATGTTAGTGAAAGGCCATTTTCAGTGTTAACCCAAAGACGCGAACATCCTCATTGTATTTAAATGTATAATGTAAATGTATTTAGTTTCATTGAGGATTTCATAATATATTTTGTAATGAACCAACTGGAGAGATTTGCATACGCAAGGTGTTTTATTGTGTATCATTACTGTCTTGTTAATTTTAACTTATCCAAATGTAATTTGGATTTAGCTGTGCAGTTGAATCATTACTGAGATTATGTTTCACCCATGAGGCTAACATATTAAAGTGCGACTTAACTTTAAACTATAACTCTAAAAATGTTTCTAATTGTGCCATCCCATCGTGTGAGAGAAATCAGCCTGGTGGTGTTTGATGAGCTCTCTTTTCTCAAAGAATAACTCTAAATCTCTATCACATGATATTACAATAATAGGATTAACAGCAGGAGGTTTTCTGGAAATTGGGGTCTCTGATGGAGCGTCGGTTGCAGGTCCACCTGCTGATTACAGGCATAGAGGAAGATTGTGAAATTAACCCTGGGGTCCAGACTTGTTCCTTAATTAAGGTTTCATTTATCCCTTTACTCCATAGTCACTGAAGCGCTTTTACTCTGTATCTCTTCATTGCATGTGAATGTGATATGTAGTATACTGTAGTACTTTGTGTTTTGTCATACAGTTTTAATAGAGTTCTGTCATGAGAACTCTCGGAGAGATTGGCATGGTAATGGATATGGCAATGTTAATGGATTTGGCCTTTGCGGAATAGATCTGCTACGCTGCTGCTGCTGTTGCAGGGCAAGTGCCTAGACTTGCTACTGCCTAAACATTCACAGACATTGCTGTGAGCATGTGAGACATACTGCTGCTGCACATATAACACACATGAAATAACCCCCGCAGATCTATACAGGTGTGAAGGAGGAGGATTTCTGAAAGCGTGCTGCAGACTGCTAACAGCAAACACTACCAGTATTTGAATGTTTAGCCGCAGCACATTGGCCGTTAAAGCAACAGCAACCAATCAGCACTATGTAGATAATGATGTGATCACTACCAAATTGAGTTAAGGACCTATCTAGGGATGGGCGATATCACTTATTTTGTTTTCGATACGATACCGATACTTTCAAGGCCAATATCGCCGATATCGATACGATATCTCTAATATGAATTTATAGATTTGAACATTCAATTATTGAATTAATAAGAGTAAAATGGGTTACTTACTTAACATTATATTTGAAAGGCATTTTAACATTCATTATGCCTTAATTGCAGTTTATTAGGTTACATTTTTGTTTACACATAGTTAAAATGTTTACTTGGTAAACCAAATCTACAAATAAGCCTACTATATGCCACTGTAGTAATGGTTCATTTTCATAAGCTGCCAGTGACAGGCTGTTGCACCCATAAAATAAAACATTTGTATTCTGACAGAACATCAATATGAACATTTAACCTTCAATGTAAATAAATGTAATTGCACAAAGTATGTAGGATACTATTTCATTTTGTTTATTGTGAAATAACTAATAATAATAATAATATTATATTTTTCTGTCTTCTGTTAAGAGTTGTTCTGGGCTGAGTTTCCCCAAAGCATCAATGCTTTTAGGAAACGATACTTTCTTACGATACTAAACGCAACCCTGTTTGTGTCGGCAGTGAGCGAACACTCTGTGATTGATTGGTTCTGACTTGCAGTATTTGCGTGTTCAGATGAGCAGGAAAATACTTCTGCTACAAATTATTCGCTAACATAGGTTATTTGTCCAATTCAATGTATATTGTATGCATTAAATTTATTGTTAAATAAACAAAATAACTGGTGGTAAAAAAAAAAAAACACACTTTAGTATCGATATTTTAATTTGAGTATCGATACTTTCAATACTCAACGTCAGTATCGATATATCGATACTTCATATCGATCTGCCCATCCCTAGACCTATCAGCTAGGGTTTGGCGCTATACCGGTATGAAAGTGACAACCGATATGATGTTGTGCCACAATATAGATTTTGCGATACCGTGGATACCGTTAAATATTCATAAACTCTAATTTTGCATTTGTATTGTTTTGTTTAATTTTGTACTCTTTACAGCTTTTAACACTAGTAATGACGATACAGAGTCGAGGCTGAACTTTTAACTTTTTGTCCTCTACCGTGTCCAACGCCTCACTACACAGGCATTAATCAAACACAGAGAGCATTGAAACAGTCCTAATTAATAGAGCACAAACCACCTACTCAAAAACACAACAGCAACAAATATGCGTGCATACAGACAATAGGGGTGGGAGAAAAAAAATCGATGCATAGATGCAACGATTCTGGATTGATTATGAGCTTAGTTTTTAACCGATGCGCGATGACGCTGCTTGTCCACTGGCACGGATCAGAGCGAGCATTTTCAATCAATTCCTACTGAAGTTGAGCGTGAAGCTCGGAAAGTTCGGAAAAGCTGAACCAAATTACATTCGCGCTATTCATTGCACAGGGTATGAGAGAGCTGTGAGAAACGCGCACTTTGCTTGATGTTACGCTTGCAGTTTGTGGTCTTGCCCGCCGGTAGGCCTGTTTTCCTTACTAATGCTCCACGAAGGCATCGTTTACGTTGTTTGGAATGCTGTGGGCTTATATATTAAAATATGAAATTCAATGACAGAAGGCTGCTTTCGATTTCAAATTCTCACGTTCGCTTTGTGAAGCGCGCTCGCGCATGCGGCTGTGTGCGACTACAGTGCTTAAATGTACTTGCTTCTCAAAATGCTTTTATGACGCGAAATTGATATAAACACAGTCAGTTATGTCTTAAAGTATTAAACATACAGGACAGAAACTTCTTATATTTCAAAACAGATCTGTCCATAGTCTGGATGCAGCCTATTAGACCTCCCGCTATGGCATCAGTAATAATCAAACAACCATAAAGCTGAGAAAGTGAAAAATCACTAACAGCTCTTAAAAGGTTCTGAAAGCACTCTTTGTTTATTGCTTGTAATGTTTCGTTGTTCCTCTTTATTATTTACTAGGCAATTAGGCTTGTTTTGAAACTTTATATATGTCCCTATATAAAATTCTTAACATACAGTATTAATGTATTTTTTAACTTTTAATTATTTACAAAGTAAGCTACTTATAATTCCATATGTTATTAAAAAAAAATTAATAAGCAAATTAATTAATAAGAAAAAAAGTATCAAGAATCCTTTTGGAATCGGATCGTGACTCCTAGAATCGGAATTGGATCGGATGGTGAGGTGCCTAAAGATTCCATTTCCCACCCCCTAGATAAGATACATATATTGCCTGCAATTTAACTAAGGTCTACTAAAATGTGATTCCATATTTTTTTCTCATATCGCGATATAATATCGATATCGTCTGGACAGTGGAAAATATTGTGATATGAATTTTAGCTCATATCGCCCACCCCTACTATCAGCCTGCGCCATCTAGAGTTTCATGACAGAACTAAGTGTTTGCGCTACGCTGCTACAAGATAGGAGCTACTTTATCATGGATTTTGATTGGATCGATATCTACAATTTTTCATGACAATACTTTTAAATAAAGTCACTTTTTAATTCATACATGATGTACAGTGAGCATTATATTAGCCTATTAATCATGTTTAATGTTAATGGATACAAACACAATAGTTCATTGTTAGTTCAACAGCAACTTTTTAATTTTAAAAATATATTAATAAATGTGTAAGTGTTATAAAGTGTTTCCCATTTTACTGTACAGTATTATGTGATAATATTATTTCCTTCAAGTTGTAACAAATAGTTCTTAAAGACACAGGCAGCATTTCTATCAGTAAGCGGCAATGGTGGAAGAGAAAACCCACATGTTCAAAAAAATACTGTTGTTGTTGTGTCACGGAATGTAGTTTTAAGAGCTTTTCAGGCTAGAATGTAGTTGTTTAAAACACGAATCTGCAGTTTATTTATAAAGATAGCACCTAATTGAAAATTTGCTCTGTCATTTTCAGAGATGTGAAGACTGGGCAATCACCGGCAATCAGCGCCGACATTTGCCGCTGGCTACTATTGGATGTCTCTGTAGTGGTTAAACATAAACATACTCTGCTCAATAATACTCTAATACACGAATTACTTTCTTTGAAGGAGCCCAAGCCATTGTTGCTAGCTCTAAAGTGACGTCTAAATTAGCGTCTGTTTATCTATCAGTGGCAGCTTTGAATCTGTGGCGGAAGTAGTTCTACACACAAGAGAGTTTATTAAGACACTCTGTGGTTGTTTCTTATTTATTTACATACTTGCGCTGTCTAACTGTTGTATATAGGCAATATCGTACTCGCAGTTGTGCGATATAGCTCTATATCAGCACGGCTGTGATTACCTTCGGCTGAATCGCAGTTGTGCTGATATATTGAATATATAAAGAGGATCCTCTCTCTGAATCTGCTGTTGTGAGTTCTGAAACTCTTGCTGTCAGACAGAGTGTTTGCTAGAAGCCCTGCAGTCCTGTAGAGCTGTTTATTTGCCATTGTACCTCATTATTATCATTAGAACTGGTGTCAGATTGAAACAGCAATTATTTCTTAATGTCAGTTTGAGGAGTCTTTGGCTCTGACATTGCCATAAACTAATGAGAATGCTTAACTGTCTGTGTAATGTTGTCAAAATAATAATAATGTTAAACACTAAATGGAAATGCAGACAAAGGATTTAGCTCTTAAAAAAGTGAAAAGTGTTGTCAAAATCATTGTGAAGAGGCTGAATGTTGCATATAACACTTTATTTAAAACAAACACTTAAAGTGTTCAATGAAAATTCAATGACTGTTCATTGAAAACTGTTAAATGAAAATACTGGTGAACTGTTCCTTTAATAAACATGAAATATTATTTGAAAGAACAATGGAATTTATATATATTTATATATACATATACATGAAATAATCTGTGTGTGTTTAGGGCCTTCTAGTCTTCATTGCAACACTTTTCTCTTGTTCAAGACTTTTTCAGGGGTTTATTTTAGACTATGTTCACTTATTAAGAGACATATTGTCATAATTGTAAGAAGGGATTTTATGACTGTATATATTGTCTTTCATTTTAATCATTCCCTGGGTGATTTCTTTTAGAGCGAGGGTCCAAGGGTCATCTAGTGCTCACTGAGCTAATTGGCGTTCCTCTTCCTCCATCTGTGTCCTTCATCACTGGCTACGAGGGTTTCCCTGCCTACAATTTTGGGCCTAATGCTAATGTAGGCCGACTGACCCAGTCCTTTGTACCTGAGCCCTTCTTCACGGACTTTGCCATTATTGTCACCCTCAAGCCCTCCAGCTCTCGAGGAGGGGTCCTGTTTGCCATCACAGATCCCTCCCAGAAGATTGTGCACCTGGGCTTGGCCCTGACACCTGTAGAGGACAAGACCCAGAGGATTGTACTCTATTACAGCGAGCCAGGGTTTGCTGACACCATGGAGGTGGCTTCCTTTAAAGTGCCTGACATGACACAACAGTGGAACCGCTTCACGCTGACGGTGAAGAATGAGGAAGTTCGGCTCTATATGGACTGTGAGCAGTACCACAGCGCACCCCTGAAGAGAAGCAAGCAGCCCCTCAGCTTTAAGACAGGCTCGGGCATCTTTGTGGCAAATGCGGGCAGTACTGGCCTGGAGAGATTTGTGGTATGTCACCCATCTACATTTTCACAAAACTCAGAAACATTTTTTAGGAAAATACAGTTTAAACACCACACAAATCATAACTGAAGATAAAAATGAGCTGAAAGCACATTAAATTTGTCATTTTTATATTCATATTTACCTTGACCTTTGTACATTTATTGTCAAGATATGAGTTGTAACTTTTTTTATTTTGACTGAGCACATGCCATTAGTAAATATACTGGGACACAATGACATTCACATTCACCTTGACAGTTTATCATCTATCACTGATCCATGATAAAAAATTTGCTCAAGGTTATTCACAGCCATCTAGAGCAACATAAGAGTATAGGCACAAGTAAGTAACTGGAACAAGTATAGGAACAAGTAACTGTTCAAAGAGGCAGTGTTCTGTCATTTGAGTGATAATGTTTGCTGTGATTATAAACTGATATGGGATAGGACATTTTAATTTATTGTTATCAGTTGATATTGGATTAATTGTGCATGCTTATTTCTCTTTGCCGTCATCTAACACTCAAAGCGAATTTATTGTAAAACAATTTAATATAATCTTCAGCAAATCTCAAATTTAAAATCCATTTCTCATACTATACATTATAATGTTGTGATGCCTAACTCAGATTTTAGTTTTTAGTGTTTTATTTTGTATATTTAGATGAAATAGTACAGAATTTAAATATTATTTATTGGTTATTTCAAGATGCCCATGTCCACCATATAAAAAAGCCACGCTTTGGTAAATCAATAATTATGACACAAAAAGTGATAATTACAGTATGGCATAAAAAGTCCAAAATTTGAGATGCTAAGTCATAATTATGAGATATAAATGAGTTTTAATTATGAGTTTAAATTATGTGTTAAATTGTTAAAATGATTGGATAAAAAGTCAAAAATAAGACCTAAAAAGTCAACATTTTGAGATAAAATATTACAATTATGACATTAAAAAAAAACTATCCCCTGGTTTCACAGACAAGGCTTAAAGGGATGGTTCACCCGAAAATGAAATTTCTGTCATTTATTACTCACCCTCATGTCGTTCCACACTCATAAGACCTTCGTTCATCTTCGGAACACAAATTAAGATATTTTTGATAAAATCCGACGGCTCAGTGAGGCCTCCATTGACAGCAAGATAATTAACGCTTTCAAATGCTCAGAAAGCTACTAAAAACATATTTAAAACCGTTCATGTGACTACCGTGATTCAACCTATAGTGTTTTGAAGCGACGAGAATACTTTTTGTACGCCAAAAAAACTAAATAACGACTTTATTCAACAATATCTAGTGATGGACGATTTCAAAACACTGCTTCATGAAGCTTCGAAGCTTTACGAATCTTTTGTTTCGAATCAGTGGTTCGGAGCGTGTTTCAAACTTCCAAAGTCACATGAACCATTGAAATTTCGAAACGTTTAGAAACACTTATGACGTAACGAAGCCTTGTTTACTGAAATCGTGTGACTTTGGCAGAACTAAGGTCCTGGCTTAATCTAAGCCCTGTCTGTGAAACCAGGCCTTTATGTTTAAACTTTGACTTTTTAAAGCGGTTATAGTTTTTTAGCCATTATCGCCCAGAATTTTAATATTGTTGCATATGCTTGTTTGGAACGTTCAGGAGAATCATTTAATAATTTAATTTAATAATTTGTTTTCAAAATATTTTTATAACACATAACATAATAATAAAAAATTACTATACAAAGTCATTAGTTGACTATAAATTAATCGTTCCTTAATTTATTCACATTAAAACTCTGCCACACCGACCATACCAAAAATGATTTCAAAAAGTTTCAAATGTTTTGTCCTCTGCCCATGATTGAACTATTCCAGCTGAGGAGCTTTTGTTCCATGAGATGGTGTGTTATTGTGTTTAGGGAGGCTTGTTGGCATGGAGAAGTCTTCGGGAAGGTAGAATCCTTTGTACTGAATGGCATAATGCTATGGTCCTCCTTCAGGAAAAAAGATCCACGACTAACAATGAAACTCTCACATACTCTTCTGTACAGCTACAGACAGAAATGATGATACATTTAAACCTGGCTAGTACCCCAAAGGTCTCAGGTTCAAACTTCTAGAGAGTTGCAATTACTGTTGTGGCCTCTTAGAAAAGCACTTTTGAGGTTTGTCAGTTTTATTGTTGAGCTTTTGTACCAAAAAGTTCCCTTCAGAGGCAATACTAATGAAAGTTATTGTGTTAATATGTGTTATCTGTAATGGCTCTAATTGAATTTTGCTCGTCATTGTTTTATGGTTGTTTGGACTAGGACATTTCATAATGCCTTTAATAATAAAAGTAGTTGATGGCCATCATACTGTAATTCTCAGCTGTGCTTCAATGAAAGTGTGGCTAAAAGAACCCATTAAATCCTAATGAGTAAAGCAGTAGGTGCTTCATCTGAAAGCCTGCTGATAACTGTACAAAATTGATTACCTTCCCTTAAGCGCTGCTGGCACGTCTCCAAGCACTGGATGAATCTGTGCTGCTATTCTCCTGAACGCTGTCTGCTGCTGTTAGAATGAAAATAACACAGAACAGATTTCATTCTGAAAGTAGTTCTTACAGCTCCAGGCAGCGCTTATGCATGAACGTGATTGCAGTGTGATTAACCGCTTGGCATTCTGCAAATATACACAGCAATCTTTTACACAAGCAATTTGATTTTGTTTTAAACGGCTGAACAACTATCCCTCACATTTGTCTCCGTCTTTCTCTTACTCTCTCTTTCTTTCCCATTCTGTCAGGGGTCTATCCAACAACTGGTGATAAAACCGGACCCCAGGGCAGCAGAAGAGCAATGTGAGGAGGATGACCCCAGCGTGAGTGCATTTTCATTACTTTCTCTGTCTCTTATTCATCTCAGAATAAAAGTACACTGTCCTTGGCCATTTTTATAAAGGCAAATTTCTTATTGTAGATTGAAAGAAATAATGTATCTATGGGGATGATGCTTGTAGAGCTGGCACTCCCTCTTGTGGTGGAGTTGTTCATGGCGTGCAAAGCAGGCTCACTGCTGAATGTTTTGCAGGGGGACAGAAGTGGTGATGGTGAGGGTGTTGATGATGAAGAAGAGCATGGGAGACATAACGGACTCTTTGGTCTGGCAAACGAGAGAGAAGATAAAGAAAAGGTTTGACAGAAGAACCTCATTACAAACATTACATCACATTATTTATTAACCTGATTAAATAAAATAAAATAAATAAATAAAAAATATTTTTTTAGAACACTTTTAGAAAAAAAATTCTGTGTCCTATCCAAAAATAATTGTGGCTCTTTTTTTTAAAGTGTCATTTATCAAATCCATACATTATCCTGGACCATTGTACCATTAAAAAATTAATTGATTTATTAATTGTTTTATAGTTTTATAAGGCATTAATTTACCCTGCTGTTCAAAAGTTTGGGGTCAGTAAGATTTTTTTTTTAAAGAAAGTTTTATTCAGCAAGGGTGCATTAAAGGATTAGTTCACTTTGAAATGAAAATTAGCCCAAGCTTTACTCACCCTCAAGCCACCCTGGGTGTATATGACTTTCTTCTTTCTGATGAACATAATCGCAGAAATATTAATAAATATCCTGACGCATCCGAGCTTTATAATGGCAGTGATAGGGATCAATGAGTATGAGCTGAAGAAAGTGCTTCCATCCACTTCTATCAATCATAAATATGTGCTCCACACTGCTCTGGGGGTTAATAAAGGCCTTCTGAATCGAAGCGATGCGTTTGTGTAGTTATGAAGTAAAATATCTAGCTTCCGTATTCAACGTCCGCAGAAGGTGTAAAACACTTGCAGTTCACAAAGCTTACGCTGCGTCCTACTCTTTCTCTATTCAACTTACGGAAAAAGTGTAACTGACGTGACGCCAGTTTACACTTTCTTCGTAACTTCAATACGGAAGCTACATATTTTACTTCATAACTTTTTTTACACAAACGCATCTAATCAGTGAACTAATCCTTTAAATTGATTACAAATTACTCTAAATACATTTATATTAT
Source organism: Ctenopharyngodon idella (assembly GCF_019924925.1). Classification (NCBI taxonomy): domain Eukaryota; kingdom Metazoa; phylum Chordata; class Actinopteri; order Cypriniformes; family Xenocyprididae; genus Ctenopharyngodon; species Ctenopharyngodon idella. The sequence continues at coordinate 14,684,657 of NC_067221.1, forward strand.
TACAAACCCGATTCCAAAAAAGTTGGGACACTGTACAAATTGTGAATAAAAAAGGAATGCAATAATTTACAAATTTTATAAACTTATATTTTATTAGAATATAGATATATCAAATGTTGAAAGTGAGACATTTTGAAATGTCATGCCAAATATTGGCTCATTTTGGATTTCATGAGAGCTACACATTCCAAAAAAGTTGGGACAGGTAGCAATAAGAGGCCGGAAAAGTTAAATGTACATATAAGGAGCAGCTGGAGGACCAATTTGCAACTTATTAGGTCAATTGGCAACATGATTGGGTATAAAAAGAGCCTCTCAGAGTGGCAGTGTCTCTCAGAAGTCAAGATGGGCAGAGGATCACCAATTCCCCCAATGCTGCGGCGAAAAGTAGTGGAGCAATATCAGAAAGGAGTTTCTCAGAGAAAAATTGCAAAGAGTTTGAAGTTATCATCATCTACAATGCATAATATCATCCAAAGATTCAGAGAATCTGGAACAATCTCTGTGTATAAGGGTCAAGGCCAGAAAACCATACTGGATGCCCGTGATCTTCGGGCCCTTAGACGGCACTGCATCACATACAGGAATGTTACTGTAATGGAAATCACAACATGGGCTCAGGAATACTTCCAGAAAACATTGTCGGTGAACACAATCTCTATAGGTCAAAAAAGAAGCCATATCTAAACATGATCCAGAAGTGCAGCCGTTTTCTCTGGGCCAAGGCTCATTTAAAATGGACTGTGGCAAAGTGGAAAACTGTTCTGTGGTCAGACGAATCAAAATTTGAAGTTCTTTTTGGAAAACTGGGACGCCATGTCATCCGGACAAAAGAGGACAAGGACAACCCAAGTTGTTATCAGCGCTCAGTTCAGAAGCCTGCATCTCTGATGGTATAGGGTTGCATGAGTGCGTGTGGCATGGGCAGCTTACACATCTGGAAAGGCACCATCAATGCTGAAAGGTATATCCAAGTTCTAGAACAACATATGCTCCCGTCCAGACGTCGTCTCTTTCAGGGAAAACCTTGCATTTTCCAACATGACAATGCCAGACCACATATTGCATCAATTACAACATCATGGCTGCGTAGAAGAAGGATCCGGGTACTGAAATGGCCAGCCTGCAGTCCAGATCTTTCACCCATAGAAAACATTTGGCGCATCATAAAGAGGAAGATGCGACAAAGAAGACCTAAGACAGTTCAGCAACTAGAAGCCTGTATTAGACAAGAATGGGACAACATTCCTATTCCTAAACTTGAGCAACTTGTCTCCTCAGTCCCCAGATGTTTGCAGACTGTTATAAAAAGAAGAGGGGATGCCACACAGTGGTAAACATGGCCTTGTCCCAACTTTTTTGAGATGTGTTGATGCCATGAAATTTAAAATCAACTTATTTTTCCCTTAAAATGATACATTTTCTCAGTTTAAACCTTTGATATGTCATCTATGTTGTATTCTGAATAAAATATTGAAATTTGAAACTTCCACATCATTGCATTCCTTTTTTATTCACAATTTGTACAGTATCCCAACCTATTTGGAATCGGGTTTGTACAAAATAATGTTTCAAATAAATGTTGTTTTTTACTTTATGTTCATCAAAGAATACTGTAAAAATGTAACACCTTTTCACGAAAACATTAAGCAGCACAACAGTTTTCCACAATGTTTCTTGAGCAAAAAATCAGCATATTAGAATGATTTCTGAAGGATCGTGTGACACTGAAAACTGGAGTAATGATGCTGAAAATTGCCATCACAGGAATATATTTTAATATATATTGAAATATAAAACAATTATTCTGATTTGTAATAATATTTCACAATATTACTGTATTTCATATACTGTATTGCATTTATATTACAGTGTTTTTAATCAAATAAATGCAGTCTTGGTAAGCATCTTCTTCTTTCAAAAACATTAAAAATCTTCCTGACCCCAAACATCATCACAAAGGCTTCATATGAATTGTTTTCAGATTTTAAATTAAGTTTTGAAAGTTTTGAATTGAATTAAAAAATGATAATTTTCCTAAATTAAATGCACAAATGCATAACATTTTTCACAACAGAATAGATAAGCATGACAGTAGAAATCATTGTTGTATTTGTTTGTTTTTTTATGTGCGTGTTTGTAGTCAATGTAATTATTTCTTTGCAGACATTATGGTTTATTTATCTTTGCCAAACAGGAAACAAAGATATTCATTCTCTCTCCGGGGTGTTTAGTTGTGTTACAATATTCAGAGGCATCAAAAGGGTTTAAATCTTCAGTTCTCTCCCAAATCATGACAGAAAGAGAGTAATTATGCATCAGCGTTGAGCCAGAAGTGTAGCAGTTTTACTTTCATTGCACACTTGGTAAAGTGTGGCATTTTTTTTTATAATGCTAAAGGGATAGTTCACCCAAAATGAAGAAAAAAAAAAAAAAAAAAATTCTCACCCTCATGTTGTTTCAAAATATATTTTGTTGGGTTTCCATGTTTTATGGAGACTTTTCATAGACATAATTGTATATTATATCCCATAACACTAACCCTTCCATTAAACGCAACCCTCATAGAAAACATTCTGCATTTTTACATTTTCAGAAAAACATAATTTAGTATGATTTATAAGCTGTTTTCTCATGGTGGCCAAAAAATGTCCCCACAAGATCAAAGAACACTATAAATTTGGTCTATACAAGTCTTCTAAAGCAATATGATTGCTTTAAAATTAAAATACTGTACATTCAAATATGGCACTCCAAAACACATAATGGCAGGGGTGACAATAATGGTGATCGGTCACAAGAGACATGAAAACCAAATGCGAACCTGCTGTTACGTAATGCATTGCAATGCATGACAATAGAGTATTAATCTGTTACTCCTCTTTCATTTTTAATCAGTGAGTGTGACAGCCTCTGACAGAGACTTCTCTTACTGTTAAGTTGTTTCAAGTTGGCTAGTGCAATGCTGGTGTTTCCTAGCTGGGGGTTCTCAAATCTTGGGGCACCGTGTAAATTTAATAAAAACAAAATGTAAAAAATTAAAACTAAAATGCTGATTAAATGATCAAAATGATTAAATAAGTTATTTTAATTTTGTTTAAATAGCAACGTGTTAAGATGTTGTAAAAAATGAATTATATTTAATGGTTACTTTAAATATCAGAGGGCACTTCAAGTAAATAATTTAGGTCATAGAGGTTCAGCTGACAAACAAGGTAACTTGGGAACCCCTAGTTTGAGAGATCCGACATGTCAGCTCCTGACTCAACTAATGGCGTGAGTTTAGGGCTGGGATACCTGTTTGTCCAGGTAGGAGTGTTTAGAAACCCGCAATTCCATGTGGTAAGACTACTGATACACACTTGATCTTAGTTCACCCAAAAATGAAAATTCTGTCATTAATTACCCTCATGTTGTTCCAAACCCGTAAAACCTTTGTTCATCTTCAGAACACAAATTAAGATATTTGTGACCCCGGACCACAAACCCAGTCATAAGTCGCATGGGTATATTTGTAGCAATAACCAACAATACATTGTATGGGTCAAAATTATCGATTTTTCTTTTATGCCAAAAATCATTAGGATATTAAGTAAAGATAATGTTCCATGAAGATATTTTGTAAATTTCCTTCCGTAAATATATCAAAAATGTATTTTTGTGAGTGGATATGCATTGCTAAGAACTTCATTTGGACAACTTTGAAGGCGATTTTCTCAAAATTTAGATTTTTTTGCACCCTCAGATTCCAGATTTTCAAATAGTTGTATCTCAGCCAAATATTGTCCTATCCTAACAAGTCATACAGCTTATTTATTCAGCTTTTAGATTATGTATAAATAGCGAAAATTTAAATTTCAAAACCTTATGACTGGTTTTGTGGTCCAGAGTCACATTTTTGATGAAATCTGAGAGCTTTCTGATAGACTGCAACGTTATTACCACTTTCAAAGCCTAGAAAGGTAGTAAAGACGTCATTAAAATAGTCCATGTGACTGCAGTGGTTCAACCACTGCAGTCTCGTTGTTATGTGGTTCTCGTTGTTATGATGCAACGAGAATACTTTTTGTGCACAAAAAAACAAACAAAAATAATGACTTTATTCAGCAATTTCTTCTCTTCCATGTCAATCCCCTACGTTGTTCACATAGTAAACACAGTGCAGCGCTTCAAGGTTTTACATCAGAAAGCCGACTCATTATTGGCTGGCTCCTGCGTCAGCATCACACGCATACGTTGTGCTGCTCATGTGAATAGCGTCGGCCAATACTGAGCCAGCGTTCTGATGTAGAACCTGGAATCTCTGCACTGTGTTTACTACGTGAACTACGTTTTTTGCATACAAAAAGTATTCTCATCACTTCGCAACATTAAGGTTGAACCACTGTAGTCACATGGAGTATTTTAACAATGTCTTTACTACCTTTCTGGGCCTTGACAGTGGTAACTGTGTTGCAGTCTATCGCAGGCCAAAAAGCTCATGGATTTAATCAAAAATATCTTAATTTGGTTTAAAAAGGTCTTACGGGTTTGGAATGACATGAGGGTGAGTAATAATGACAGAATTTTAATTTTTGGGTGAACTAACCCTTTAAAATACTTTTATGAAATAGGCCTACCATTGTAATGAAGTATTTTTTTTTTACCACAGAAACAATCATCATAATAGATTCAGATGTGTAGTTTACATTTATTATGGCCAATTTATGTTGTAAGAGCATATGTATCAGTTGGTGTATTATTGCTTGCAGACACATAGACCCACCATTCCTGTGCAAGCCCCACCCACTGTATCACCTGAGGTGGAAGAGGGGGAGTTCTCAGGATATGTGACCCCTAAAGACGAACGTCCATTTGGAGGTGAGAGGACACTCTTTAATTAAGATAAACAATTTGCTTTGTTTTGCCTCTTTTGTGAATGTTCATTTTGATTATTATCTAGATTTTAGTACACTGCTGGTCAAAAGTTTGGAATAATTAAAAATTGTTTAAATGTTTTTGAAAGAAGTCTCTTATATTCATGAAGACCGCTTTTATTTGATCAGTAAAACTGCAATTAAGTGTCACATGATCCTTCAGAAATCATTCTATGTTAATTTGGTGCTCAAGAAACATTTCTCATTATCAATGTTGAAAACACTGTTTTTGCTGTATTTGTGGAAACTGTTATAGATCATTGAAAATGTTGGGGTGAGAAAGATTAAAATTAACACCTTTAAGGAAGGACGGAAGGCACATTGAAGTGATTAAAAATGACTGGAAATACATTTATAATGTTACAAAAGATAAATATTTCAAATACCAGGAATAATACCAGAAAATAATAAGAACCATTATTAATAATTGAGCAGCAAATCAGCATATTAGAATTATTTCTGAAGGATCACGTGACATGAGTAATGACTGCTGAAAGTTCATTTTTGCCATCATAGGAATAAATTACATTTTGAAATATATTAAAATAGACAGTCTTGGTGAACATAAGCGACTTTGTGGTATCTGTCAGGAGTTAATAAACAATAAAGCACACAAGACAGGAGTAGTGAACTTCATCCATCTTGTTTACTCCTTCACTTCCGTTCTCAACTTCTGTTACTGCTTCACTTTCGTTCCGTCCGAACCCAAAATTTTCCAAGTAGTAGTTAACAGTACAGTTCACTCATGAACACAGCAGACTTCTTTCAAAAACATTAAAAAGTCTTAGTTATTCCAAAAGTATTTCAGTAATTAAATATTAATATGGTCTCTATTTGATTATGTAAAATATTGGTTGTTAATTATTTCAGGGAGTTACAAAACACATGAAATGGAGGAGATTACAGATGTAAGTGATAAACTTCATTTATGATTGTAATAGGTAAAATGATACTTACTTTTGAAAATAAGTGATGCAGTTTCCTCTTGAAATGTCTCAGCGTTCAGGCCAGGGACAAAAAGGGGAACGTGGAGCACCTGGACCTGCAGGCCCCCCGGGACCACCTGGACCTCCTGGACCATCTCTCCCACCCAGAGATTCAGGTCAGCTTGGAGAGAGAGGCCCACAAGGTCCACCAGGAGGACCAGGGAAAGATGGGCAACCTGTAAGATTATTTCCTGTATTTCCTGTATAATGATGAGACATTATTAAATATGCACTGATTACACTTTTGCTACTTCTTCTGATTCTTTGTGACATTAATGATGTCTGTAAACATACTACTATAAAACATTTCATGTCTCAGTAGTATAGATTGAGTGAGCTAGCAATTTTTTAATTTCTTGATCTCTTGCCTGTTTTACAGGGAAGCAAAGGTGAAGAAGGAAAACCAGTGAGTAACATTTTGCTTAGATATGTAGAGATTAAGGACATCCATTCAGTACAATATTACACAATGTTGAATTAATATGTCGACATTATTGTGCACATAGTAATATTGTTAATTGATCAATCCATTCTGGTAGAACAAATAACAGAATGCTCAGAATTGCGGTTGTAACACTAAACAAGACTTAGCAGGCTTATATAGGGTGAACAACAAGGTAATGAGACACAGCTGTAGACAATCAGTGATGATGAGTCCGGGCAAAGGATTATGGGGGATAGAGTCTATTAGGGAATGACAGTAGTCTGGGGTGGAGTGCCCTCTAGTGGACAACCAGGGCACTCTGATGATCATGACACATTATTTGAAACAATAAATATTCAGTGTCCTTTACTTATTTTTTACGTAAGAACAAGCCCAGCCATTTTTTTTAATGTGCTTTCAGTGTCAGCAGCTGGATGTTGCAAACTGGTTTTTATTATCATATTATTTTAGTTTATTACACTAATCATAAACACACTGTTTTGTAACGCTTTACTGCACTTTATTATTCTTATAGTTATTTACTTATAAGGGCTAATAAATCAGAAGTCTCTTCATATGGATATTTGCAATATTTATAAGCAGTGCTGACAGTTTCTGTTCCTTGTTTGTATTTTGTTTGTTGTGGTTTATTTTTGTGTAGGTGTTTTAAAACTTTAATAAAAAAGAAAATAAAAAAATGAATCAGAAGTCTTGTACATTCACAGGAAATATTACTTCCACTTTGAAAAATAAGGTGGATAGATTGTGATAAAATGTCATGGCTTCATGTTTACATCTGTCTCCGCTAATCTTAATATATCAGTCCATGTATCTCTTTAATACAGGGGCAAAGAGGACCGCCAGGACCTCCAGGATTACCTGGAGAATCTGGAATTAAAGGAGAAAAGGTGAGGGATATTGCAGTTGAGTTGCCTCCCAAATATGTGATTATCCACAATGTCACAATGTAGCAAGCACTTCCTGCTATTGCCTGTTGTGTTGTTGTTTTTTCAAGTTTAAAAATAAAAGCTTGTATTTCAATCTTCTTTAGGGTGATCCTGGGATGGGTGAACCTGGATTGCCTGGTCCACCAGGGCCTCCCGGCCCACCAGGGCTATCCAAACCAATTAAAGTTCCAGTGAGTATATTGCACAAAATGTGTGGCTTGAAGTATTGGGGAAGATACTGATATCGGGGTAAAAAGCATTTGTAACTGCACTATTTTTCAAAACAACATCTTTGGCTACTGTAAATCTGATGTAGTCTGATATAAAACAGTTCATACTGTGAATCCTGTTTATTAAAATATTTCTCCATTTTTATTGACAGTATGGATTTGATGCTCTCGGCTCTGGATTTGGAGATGTTGACATTGATACAGAACGTCTTAGAGTGAGTAAAATCTGACCATGTTGGGAGACATTCTTACATAATGTATTTAATGGCAATTAACAGTAAGAATTGTCATTGTATATCCATCTCTATATGTGATAATGTCATATTCTAGGGTCCACCTGGTCCTCCAGGCCCTCCTGGGAAACCTGGCCCACCTGGTACTAATGGCTCCTTTGGGGGTTTGCTGACTGGACCTCCAGGTGCCCCTGGCAAGGATGGCAGAGATGGGCAACCTGGACTTCCTGTGAGTATGTTCTCTCTTCACTTAAATCAGCTGCTGAAGAAAGGCTCAGTTTAAATTTTGTTAGAATTCATATCCCATCTACGTGTCCCTGTCATCTCAAGTTAACTCTGATGTCTAATGCACTCAGACAACCTAAAATGAAGCAACGTAAAAAATGATAAGTAACTCAGACCAGCAGATAAATTATTCATTCCACATCAAGCACTTCTCGAGACCTCCTAGTGTTACTAAATGAAGGTTGTACCACAGTCCTTAGCTGATTCATGTTGTCTTCTTTCCTTCTCTCGATTACCCAGCTGTTTGAGGACTGGTTTAGTGGGTCTGGCACTGACTCTGGGTTTGGCTCAGGGTTTGGCTCGGGTTTTGGTAAAGGACAGACATTGCCCTGGTTCGTTCAGGTCACTGAACCAGTAGGTTGGAAAAGACAGCATTTTCTCTCCAACAATTTCTGCTTTTCCTCATTTGTCTAAATGAAATCTGAGATCTGCAATAGGTTACAGTGTTATATTTATGAAAGTATTTTCGGTAACACTAACGGTAACAATAAGGTTCATTAGTTAAACATTAGTTAATGTATTAACTAGCATGAACTAACCATGAGCAATACATTTATTACTGTATTTACTAATCTTTGTTAATGTTAGTTAATGAAAATCCAGTTGTTCATAGTTTGTTCATGTTAGTTCACAGTGCATTAACTAATGTTAACAAGATTTTAATAATGTATTAGTATATGTTAAAATTAACATGAACAAAGATTAATAAATGCTGTAGATGTGCAGTTCATTATTAGTTCATGTTAACTAATGTAGTTAACTAATGTTAACTATTGAACCTTATTGTTAAGTGTTACCGTATTTTCTTAGTTACCCAAGCAAAAACTCATCATGGCATTCCATCACACATTTCCTTTTTATATCTTGGAATTCTTACTTTATTTCTCACAATTGCAATTTTATACCTCGCAATTCTGAGTTGTTGGGCGGGGGGGTTGTTGTTGTTTTGTAATTTCGAGTATATAAAACTTGAAAATTTGAAAACTCGGAATTGTGAGGGAAAATTGTGAGAATTGTGAGATCTAAAATCGCAATTAAAAAAGGGTAACTGCGATTTTTTATCTCACAGTTGTGACATTTTATCTACGAAGTGTCACGCAATTGCAAGAAAAAAAATCTGAATTGTTAGATAAAAAAAAAAATCTATTAATAAAGGTAATTGCAACTTATCTCACAAATTAGATGTTTTTTCTCAAAACTGTGAGATATAAACTTGCAATTGCAAGAAAAAATGTCTGAATTGCAAGAAAAAAAGACTTAATTTAATTAATAATAGAGGAACAATGAAGTATACAAACAAACACTTTCTCATTAAAAACATTTCTCAGTAAAACAGTAACATTAGTCAGATGTAGTTGCAGTTTTAAAAGAAAAACAATGGTGATTCAGTTTGAAATGGTATGTACGCACAAAATACAAGGTTGCATTTCAGGACAGCTTGAAACTATGCTGCCTTTTTCTGAATGTTGGAGAAAATCTGTCTTTTTAATTTTGAACTGTCTGCTTGTACTAACAACAATGGCAACCTAAAACACACAACATAATCAAATATGTGATATAAAGACACAACAAAAAATGTATACTATTTTTAATTCATACTTGCTGCAAAAACAAAATGTAATGCAGTGTGTCTGTATAGATCAGGGTGTCCAAGGTTGGTTCTGGAGGGCCACTGTCCTACAGAGTTTAGCTCCAACTTACCTCAACACACCTGCATGGAAGTTTCTAGTATGCCTAGTGAGATCTTGATTAGCTGGTTCAGATGTGTTTAATTGGGGTTGGAGCTAAACTTTGCAGGACAGTGGCCTTCCAGGAGCAGGATTGGACACCCCTGGTATAGATGCTGACTTGATGTTAAGTCATTGTCATAAGCTGGCCGATTTTAATCTGTTTCAACTTTAAAGGGAGTTCCTGGTCAGGAAGGCTTAAGTGGACAACAGGGTCCAAAAGGAGCAAAGGTATGACAATGACCTCATCTTAATGAAAGAACTCACTCAATGTCATATAAAACTGAAAATAAAATCCTTCAGAAACGTTCCAGTTTGAGCTCTACACCTCATGACTTTCTTTCATAGGGTGAACAAGGAATAAGAGGGCCCCCTGGACCTAAGGTATAATGTTTATTATGTACAATATATGATGCATAAAGGTACAGTCACATTTACCGCTGTTCAGACAATGTTTTAAGGATGAAGTCCAGTCATTTTAATTGGAATCCACGTCATCAGGAATTCCGCATGAGGTTGAAAGATTTCCCAATGCAGATTTCACAACAGGTTCAAGTTAGTCATACAGATTCGCTGTGTTGAACAATAGAAAGCTGCTTGGTTTGAAAGTGATTTCTGTGTGAGCTGTGCTTCATATATTGCAACACAACTGACAATAGACAACCTTTTTTGTTCATGAAATTTTGCCAAAAATATGGCTGCAAGTTGAAACCACCATTATTTTCAATTTTATTTCTCATTATTTTGTTTGTTTCATTCTTACTTTTCCTAAAGGGTGAAAATGGTGACCCTGGCCTGAGAGGTCCACTTGGCCCTATTGGACCTATGGGGCCCAGGGGTGTACCTGGACCACCTGGCCCTCCTGGCCCACCAGGGCCCTCAAGCAATAACTTCAAGGTGGACACTTTGAAGGTCTGAAAAATCTTTTTTTAGAGGCAGATTCGTGATTAACCACGAATTTCAAATTCTAAATGCAGGACATTATGGTCAACAGCGGACTACTGTTTTGAAATGATCCTTCTAATGGTTCATCTGAAACATAATTACTGTGACAAGGGTAGAGATAATCAGATCCTCAAATGTTTCCTGAGTAATTATACATAAAAACAGGTCAGGCTTAGCCTCAGTTAGTCATGTACTGGGTGCATGATTTAGCTGAAAACCAACTTCATGTCGAAGGCCTTGTTTGATGAAGAGAGTCAAATAGAAAATAAGCTTTCAAAAGATACATTCATGTTACATGCACAGGACGATTCAAGGGTCACATTGGATCAAATTTTTTGAAGTTTTAGTTTTATCATTTTAGTTTAAAATGTAAATCAAACTCATAAAAGAGAGCTGTATTGCTTTTGAGATAATATCAGTTCTTTGAGGCAGAAACTATTCAAACATCACTTTTCAGGGCCAGAACACCATATAGTCCATTCAAACCCTTAATTATTAATTTTGAGGCTTTTGAGTTGGTCTGGCTTTTGTAGTCATTTGTCTAAGGATGTTTTAGGATGTTAAGGGTTTTTATTCTAACAGGATTTGGAGGGTTCTGGTGAAAGCGGAATGTTTCTCGGAGCCGGAATTTCAAAAGGCTATCAAGTGAGTGTACAAAAACCATCACAACTATTATGTCATTCTAAAAATCTATTCACATATCAAGGTCTTTTATTAACCTTGGATGCATCATCGCATGCTACATTGGTCAGAGTTCATTTTACTTGTGCACACAAAAGATATTTGTTGAATGGTCCTATTCTGATTTTTTTTTTTCTGATCTTTCTCCTTTTTTCTCCTCTTTTCTTCTCTCCTCTAATTTAAGGGGCCTCCTGGTCTTCCTGGCCCACCAGGACCTCAGGTCTTTTTATCCTCAGAAATATTAAATATTAATTTTATTTATATATACAGTATCTCACAGAAGTGAGTACACCCCTTACATTTTTGTAAATATTTTATTATATCTTTTCATGTGACAACACTGAAGAAATCACACTTTGCTACAATGTAAAGTAGTGAGTGTACAGCTTGTATAACAGTGTAAATTTGCTGTCCCCTCAAAATAACTCAACACACAGCCATTAATGTCTAAACCGCTGGCCACAAAAGTGAGTACACCCCTAAGTAAAAATGTCCAAATTGGGCCCAATTAGCCATTTTCTCTCCCTGGTGTCATGTGACTCGTTAGTGTTACAAGGTCTCAAGTGTGAATGAGGAGCAGGTGTGTTAAATTTGGTGTTATCGCTCTCACTCTCTCATACTGGTCACTGGAAGTTCAACATGGCACCTCATGGCACAGAACTCTCTGAGGATCTGAAAAAAAGAATTGTTGCTCTACATAAAGATGGCGTAGGCTATAAGAAGATTGCCAAGACCCTGAAACTGAGCTGCAGTACGGTGGCCAAGACCATACAGTGGTTTAACAGGACAGGTTCCACTCAGAACAGGCCTCGCCATGGTCGACCAAAGAAGTTGAGTGCACATGCTCAGCGTCATATCCAGAGGTTGTGTTTGGGAAATAGACGTATGAGTGCTGCCAGCATTGCTGCAGAGGTTAAAGGGGTGGGGGTCAGCCTGTCAGTGCTCAGACCACACGCCTCACACTGCATCTAATTGGTCTGCATGGCTGTCGTCCAAGAAGGAAGCCTCTTCTAAAGATGATGCACAAAAAAGCCCGCAAACAGTTTGCTGAAGACAAGCAGACTAAGGAACCATGTCCTGTGGTCTGATGAGACCAAGATAAACTTATTTGGTTCAGATGGTGTCAAGCGTGTGTGGCGGCAGCCAGGTGAGGAGTACAAAGACAAGTGTGTCTTGCCTACAGTCAAGCATGGTGGTGGGAGTGTCATGGTCTGGGGCTGCATGAGTGCTGCTGGCACTGGGGAACTACAGTTCATTGAGGGAACCATGAATGCCAACATGTACTGTGACATACTGAAGCAGAGCATGATCCCCTCCCTTCGGAGACTGGGCCACAGGGCAATATTCCAACATGATAGCGACCCCAAACACACCTCCAAGACGACCACTGCCTTGCTAAAGAAGCTGAGGGTACCTAAACCCTATTGAGCATCTGTGGGGCATCCTCAAACGGAAGATGGAGGAGTGCAAGGTCTCTAACATCCACCAGCTCCGTGATGTCGTTATGGAGGAGTGGAAGAGGACTCCAGTGGCAACCTGTGAAGCTCTGGTGAACTCCATGCCCAAGACAGTTAAGGCAGTGCTGGATAGTAATGGTGGCCACACAAAATATTGACACTTTGGGCCCAATTTGGACATTTTCACTTAGGGGTGTACTCACTTTCGTGGCCAGCAGTTTAGACATTAATGGCTGTGTGTTGAGTTATTTTGAGGAGACAGTAAATTTACACTGTTATACAAGCTGTACACTCACTACTTTACATTGTAGCAAAGTGTCATTTCTTGAGTGTTGTCACATGAAAAGATATAATAAAATATTTACAAAAATGTGAGGGGTGTACTCACTTCTGTGAGATACTGTATATTATATAGTATTAATATACATGTTCTGATTCCTTCCTGTAGGGACTTCCTGGAGCTGACGGAGCCCCCGGTTTGTCTGTAAGGGTTTGTCAAACTTCACTACAGTCTTACTAAATGGCTACATATAAACACCCCAAATAATTTCTAAACTCAAATGAGTTCACAATGTCATGTTCCTGATCCCTGTCTCTTCTCTATTCAGGGTGAACCAGGATTGCCAGGACCTGATGGAAAACCCGGATTAGCTGGTTTACCAGGAGTCAGGGTTAGTCTTCTGTTTCTTGCATTCTTGGAGAAATCATATAATAATGTACTAAATAAGTATTCAATTTTATTATACAATAAAATGTGTAATGTTTTTGGCTGTTGTTTTTGCTACTTTACTGTAAACAGGGGCCAAAGGGAGACAAGGGCAGTCCAGGAAAGAAGGTATTATATTGTTTATTATTTTGAGCAGTTATGTGACATTATGGTCTGACCTTTGACCCTCATTATTCACACCAGATATGAATAATGAATAATACATGATGATATTCAGCGCAAGCTGAGTGCACAGTGTGTGATTTTTGCAGCCTGAGAAAAAATTCATTTTGTGTGTAGTACATGCTGTAATTTGCTGTATTGATTGTGACTCAGGGTGAGCGAGGTCATGATGGACTGAGCATCACAGGGCCTCCCGGCCCCCCTGGCCCTCCTGGACCAATCGTTAACTTTCAGGATGTAAGTACTGTATGGAGTGTGATTACCTGCTTTGCTATAATATTATGTCTGAGATCCTAAAAAATAATTATTTTTTTCCCACCTCCAGCTCTTTTTTAATGATACAGCAGCCAAATTAAACCTCACTAAGATCCGAGGACCGCCAGGCCCTATGGTATGTAAAGCAGCTCACTGTTTTCCCCTCAAAAGCTTTTTAAGATGCAGCATGTTTAACATGGATAGTACAAACATCAGCTTTTAAACTATATTTTGCAAGAAGCGTGTCTGGGAGCAATCAAGTTCCCGCGCCTGATGGCACAACGCTGCTAAATGCCTGGCATGTCCACATGATCTGGAAAGGGTTTGTTCTTTGATCATGCATCACATAATCGCTTGCTTCTCTGTGTGTGGTGCATGTTGCAGGGCCCTGAAGGTTTGCCTGGCAGAGCAGGATTTCCTGTAAGAATGTCCTTCATCTTTCTGTCTGCTTTATACATTGAAACTATTTCAAGATGATATACTGGTGATAAAATGATGCAAGTAAGGGAGTATTCACACTTGTAGTTTGGTTCCCTTTCAAGGGAACTTGCGCTGCGCCAAAGCGCTTTGGGAACGCCTCTGCATGATTGCGTCGTGAAACACATGTGAAATCAGTCCAATGGCGTGACGGAACGTCATAGGCGGGTGACATCATGACCAGGAAACTATAAAGCACTCCTGAACCAAACAGTGTTAGCTTCTGTGTCTTCAGCAAGCGCTCTGTGTGAAATTGTCTCTGTATATTTATCTAGACAGGACTATAATGGCGAGCAAACAGCAGTTTGAATCGTGTGTTCCTTCCTGCACTCGCTACACTACAAGTGGGGATACACACGATTTATATGTTGTTTGTTGGGAGTGGAGCATGCACGTCAGCTCTCATTGGGGCTGACAGTGTTCATTCATAAAAATGTCCCGATGTGTAAAGAAAAGCATACACTATCGGGAGTTTTTTAGCTCCGCTTCTGTTGGCTTTATTCTCGAGGGAATAAAAGTCTAATGCAAGGCTCGTATCTCGCATTTGCAGAGGCAGCGTGTGGATTACGGTCTGCAATAACAATATAGTGGCTCAGATCTCGCGTTTGCCGAGGCAGCGCGTGGATCACGGTCTACAATAAAGATCTATGGCTCGGATCTCGCGTTTGCCGAGGCAGCGCATAGATTTCTGGTTTGCAATAAAGAATATGGTTTGGATGTCGCGATTGCCGAGGCAACGTGTAGATTACGTGCCCATAACTTATTTATATAATATATATATTATACTTGCATATATTTGGAGGGAACTGAGCAGATGGGATTTTCCCTTTCTCTCTTGTCCCTTTTGCTTGCAAACTGTTACGAGCTATTCAGCCTGTCATTCAGCCTGTCATTCAGGCATTCTTGTATGTTTGTTTTCTGGCTGCATTTAATTTAAAAGTTAAATGAAATATTATCTGCTTTGAAAAGTGTATGTCTGTATGAAAATACTGTATCCAGCCTCTCATCCAGACCAAGAAACAAAATCTGCTCTGCCCAGTTAGGGCCTTAGATGCTTACAACCACAAAGCTGCCCTGTGGCGTAAATCAAATCAATTATTTGTGTGTTTGGGGTCCCCGCGGAAAGGGTACCCTGCATCTAAGCAGACTTTGAGTAAGTGGATAGTTGATGCTTTATCACTGGCTTATGAGTCGGCCGGCCAACCTTCACCTCTTATGGTCTGAGCTCACTCAACTCAGAGTATGGCTGCATCTAAGGCTTTGCTTTCGGAAGTGTGTGGTGCGGCAGGTTGGTCCTCACCGCACACGTTTGTCAGGTTTTATAACCTGGACTTGGCCTTGACCCCGGGGTCACGGGTGCTCTCTTCTTAGTGTGCGTGACACGATTTCACACAGACAGGCACTTGTTACTATGGCGGCGTGGGTATATCGTTCCCAAAGCGCTTTGACGCAGCGCGAGTTCCCTTGAAAGGGAACGTCTCAGGTTACGTATGTAACCATGGTTTCCTGAGAGGGAATGAGATGCTGCGTCGCATTGCTATACTCCCAGCATGCCTGTGACCGACTTGCTTCGACCTATCAGAAGCTAATACTCTTTGGTTCAGGAGTGCTTTATAGTTTCCTGGTCATGACGTCACGCCATTGGACTGATTTCACATGTGCTTCACGACGCAATCACGCAGAGGCGTTCCCAAAGCGCTTTGACACAGCGTCTCGTTCCCTCTCAGGGAACCATGGTTACATACGTAACCTGAGACGTTCTCTTGGTTCTTTTATTCCGAACCAAAACAGAAAATTATACATTTTGTCCTGGTTTGATTAGAGTCATTTTTAAAACCCAACCTAAAGATACAAAAAAACCCTAGCTTTTATGAAGTATATTTTGCGGTGGAACTTAATGAACATCCAAAACAATGCTGTGAGCTGGGCTAAATGTGCTTGTTTTATGTGCGTACATATTCAACTGAGAACTCACGAAGAGTGCTGCAAGAAAACGCTCTCTGATGCTTGTACCGAAGTATAATGGGCATCATCGTGACTATGACGAGAAGAACCCGTATGCTTGAGCATTCTGTTCTTTTTAGGGTCACATCTTGTGACATCACATCCTGTTTTTGGTTTGTTTAGATGTCTTTGGTCTGTGTTGCATTCATATTTCAGTCAAACTGCACCGGAGTTCATTTGGAAGTGCATTAAGACCCATCTTTTCAGTGAGTACGCTTGTTTGGGGCACACCAAGGTTCGGATGGCAGCATTCACACTCCGCACTAACAGAGCAATCGCACATGAGTTTGTTTTAATTGAACCAAACCTGTCAAGTGTGAATACACCCTAAGTTGCTGAGAGCAACAGATCCCATGGGTTAATCCATCTCAAGTGGTCCAATGAAGTTTGCTTGACCATTTTTTATTTTAAATACAGATGTGTGGTTGAATAAAAATAAAAAACTGGTGGGTTTTTTTTTGCGATACAGAAAGGTGTGTAATAACTCAAAAAAAAAAAAAAGGTCAAGCAACCAACTTTATTTGAGAAGTTGAGATATACTGATCCATCATCATAGTGCATAGTGATTTTGCCAGTTTACGTTAGTTACCTAAAATGTTCATAATTTGGTGGTTGTTACATTTTTCTCTCCTCAAAAATGTGTGGTAAAAACCACTAATGAAGGAAGATTTCAATACAAGTACAATACATGTACAAAAAAAAAAGAGAGAAATAAATCAAGGTTACACAGAGGCACTTACAATGAAAGTGAATAGGGACCGTTTTTGAAGTATTAAAAAGCAAAAATGTGAAGCTTATAAAATTATAAAATTACTTCTTTTATAGCAAATCTTCTTTTCTGTCCTGAGTATGCGCTTTGAATTATTTGAATTTTGAATGTTTAAATCTTCATTTTTAAGGGTTTACAGTATTACATTGTCATGGTGATGAAAACTGGATATAACTTAACACTAAAATTATTATAATGCATATTGTTTATGTCTTGTGGCTATACTGTTGAAACAGTGAGTATTTTAACATTTCCAAATTGGCCCGATTCACGTCCATTGCAAGTGCCTCACTGTAACTTTGATTTTTGCTGTTTTTACAGAAAAGAAGGAACATGTCTAAATTATATTTGTGGTAATCAAAATTATGTGAGCTTACTCTGTTTTTTGGAGTTATAAACTTTTAAATAAAACATTATAATGGTGGAAATAACTTGAACGAATATTGTCATGCTCAGGGCCCAAGGGGACCAAAAGGTGAAATTGGGTTTCCTGGTATTCAAGGACCTCCAGGACTGAAGGTATGAGTTTAAAATATGATCAGAAATGACCTGCTGTACTATAATGAAGCACAAACTCTCCCATCAATTTATTGTATCGTCTGAAAGGGAGAAAAGGGGGAGTCAGGCATATCCATAGCTGCTGATGGTTCGCTAATAACAGGCCTGAGAGGATCCAGAGGACCAAAAGGAATCAAGGTTGAAACTATTTCCTTTTGAGCTTGATCTTTTTTTTTGCTCCTCGATTGTCTGACATTGATGTCATTGTACTTTGTAGGGAGACATCGGTCCCACTGGACGACCTGGGATTATGGTGAGATTCATCTCTAACACCAAACTAAAAGCATTCATAAATAAATACTACTATAGAAGAATATATATATTTATATATATGTGTGTTTTTCTATGATCTTTAGGGGCCGATTGGACCACCAGGACAAAAAGGAGAATATGGAATGCCTGGTCGACTAGTTAGTTTTATTAATTTTTATCTGTTTATTTATAGTTTTACATCTCATAAATGCTTATTTCTACTCACTCCCTGAAATTTCTTTTAGGGTCGGCCTGGAATAGTTGGAAGGAAAGGGGACAAGGGAGATGCTAGTGGTCCCCCTGTAAGTAAAACATTATTTTCTTTGCTTCCATTGTTTTAAATCTTTAAATCTAAATATTTATAACAACTTACCTGTATTCAAGGGTCCACCTGGTCCACCTGGACCTCCAGGGCCACCAGGACGAGTGATTGGCCTCAATGGAGTAAGTTTGATTCTCTTAGCAGATTTGCAGTGTATTGAAATTAAATTGAGCATCACAGTGAGGTTTATCCTAAAATGTGCAATTTTCACAAAAGTTATTAAATGATTCTGCTCTGAATCTTGAAGACAGTTTTCCCAGTTCCTCCTAGACCACACTGCAAAATACCAGTAAGTTAATGAGTGAAATTCTCCGATTGGTGGTTTGGCGCATGTCATTCTGGCTCGGCTCCTTCCCCTAATACACTAGCCCTGCCCACTTTGCTCTTTAAGGTGCTTGGGTTTATGGTCTTAAAAACAGCATAGAACAGGCTTAATTTACAAAACAGATCTAAATTACATTTTATTTAAAGTCAATATATATATTTTTTTAGAATTTTGTCAACTCAATTATGCCTGCCTTATGCTGTCATTTACAAATTCAGGAATGTCTCTTCTCTTCATGGTCCCTTAACCCAGTATCTCATCTCATCTGAGGTTCTCTTAAGCTCACCAAAGCATGTTGCATGAGCTCTAACATTTGTTGGGCTCATCAGTGAATTCATGGTGTTTCAGGATCTGGTGTGCTGCGTACATTTTAAAATGTCACACTAACAAAACAGTTCACTACTGAATATGCTGACATTAGCCGGCATGGGTTCATATTCATTTTATTATTTTATATCAGACAATATTTTCTCAATCATCTATTCTGTCGAAAACTTTGTCTAATTTTATACAAAAAATGTTTGTCTTATAGGTCAACAACAACAATTCACAACAAGGTATATGTAGCAGCCTTTTCAACAATTCGTTTTTAATAGTTAAAAGCAGATTAAATAATGAATAAAGAACTTTTGAGGTTAAAAGGTTAAATCTATTTTTTTGCATTGAAACAGGCAATGGAAGAGTGCCATTTGGAGTCAAAGGAGAGAAGGGTGATGTAGGAAATCCTGGATTGCCAGGAGCTCCAGGTATAATAAAAATGCCTTATTTTGGAAAATTAAATATTAACCATTAACCTCCTCATGCTCACTAGTAAAACACCGTATGCTCACATCCCAGTCTGACATGAAATTTCTCTGTACTATACGTCTCTCTGTTTGTAATGAATTTCTTGAATAAATGTCTCAGTTACATTAGATAGTAGGCCTATAGATAACAGTCATTTCTGTTGGGTTTATTTTGTTATTGAGAGGAAAGCACATAGCACATATTTACATATGTCCTGCTCTCAGCAGTTCACTAATGGTATACCGTTGCAAAGGTATTTCAAACTTCTTTTTACCCTTCTACTTCATTCCTAAATTTGATGTTTACTCTGCATTTATGTATAAGGCTAGCAACTTCATTAAAACAATATTTGATCTCCATAACCTTAGATCTATCGATTATTTCACAGATTCTCGAATCAGCATATCACTAAGGGCATTCTGGGCTGAGCGAGTGGCCCTGAGCAGACTGAGCGAATAGAGAGGAATCTTCAGAAGAAGCTCTCTGCTCCCCTCAGCTCACATGCTCTGTATAGCACACATTGACTGGCAAAGAGTCCAATGACTAGTTATCAACACTTTCGTATTGATCTTTATGTTTTATCTCTTCACAGTGCCTATGTTTCCCCAAGATTATGTGGTAAGTAAATCTCTTTTTTAGCATTTGCATAGAAGGACACTTAAAATAGACAAAATTTTAACACACCCTTGAGTTTAAGATAAGTCAGGGGTTTTCAAACTGGGGAGCAAGTGTAGCCCCTCTAGTTCGCACCTGCCCGCTCCAAGCAGGATTCAAACCCGGGCCCGTCCGCATGGGAGGTGGGCGCTCTAACAAGGAGGCTAAAGACCGCAGTCTCTAGCGTCAGCACCTCTTGAATTTAGGGGAGTGAGGTTTACATACACAGCTCTTACTAGCCTACGTCTGTTACACAAGCTCATAAAAGATTAAATGCGCTTCCATTTTTTTGTGTTTGTCTGGATTATGACAGCTTACTTTGCCAAAAGCGCCAGCAGAAAAAAATCGGAGAAAAATAGTGTAAAAAATGTTTAGATATATAACTAGTAATGAATAGTAATTAATTGCCTGTTCATAAAGTGATTGCCATTGCTGTTGTTTTGTGTATGTATGTATGATTTTGTATGATTTTGAGTATGTGTCTCTAAGGGTGCTAAAGGTTATAATGGCTACAAAGGGCAAAAAGGAGAGAAAGGGGATCCAGGTTTGCCTGGCACTCCAGGTCTCCCTGGGAGAGCAGGCCTTGTGGTAAGTCTAACTAAATCTCACTATTAAACCAGGTCTCTAAATGAAACAAAAACTTGAACCAAGTCTGTCCTTCTTTTAATAAGCCCTAATATGTGTTTTTGCATTTTAGGGACCTAAAGGGGACTCTATTGTTGGCCCTCCTGGGGACACTGGTGCCCCAGGCCTGCCAGGACTGCCTGGGTATGGAAATCCAGGACCACAAGGGCCACCAGGACCACCTGGGCCACCAGGTACCCCGTCGGCATATGGCTCAGGTGACAAACACTTTATCATGACTTAAAATAGTGAACTTTTCCAAACGTTTTAGATGACTAGCTTGAGCACATTCTTAAACAGATTTCTTTTAAATGACTTTATCAAAGCAAATAACTTTTTATCAACAACTTACTCAAGCATCAAACTTCTGCTTTACTTGTTTCTGTCTCAGCTGCGAGTCTCCCTGGACCTCCAGGTCCTCCCGGGCCGCCTGGTGCTCCTGGCCATGGAAACCCTGTAAGTCAGATGTCACAGAACTCAGCTGTAGGGGAGCAAGCTCATAAAGGATTAAATGCAGCTTGATTTTTTGTGTTTGTCTGGATTATGACTGCTTACTTTGCCTTTAAAGGTGAGCACATATAGAAACAGTCAGACCTTGATGAGAGAGACCAGTCGAGCTGCAGAAGGGACACTGGGATATGTTAACGACAACAGTGAACTGTACATCAGGGTACGAGGGGGCTGGAAGAAAGTTGAGGTATCTACTTATTTTCACATTTCCCTTCATAACGAACGTAAATAGATCAAAATGTCTTTGTTGTCTGCTTATTCTTATTTTGATGTGTAACTGTGTTTTTAGCTAGGAGAGCTCATCCCAGTTCCCCAAGAGAGTTCCTCATCTGATTTGTCACAAGGCCTGAGCAGACCCAGCGACCACAGTGTACCCAGAGTTCACAGCCAGGTGCGTCATACTACATATGCAGTAGTCTGAGGGATGCACAGGCATTAAAATTGTGGGTGATTCTGATAAACTGATTTTTTTTTTATGTTAGTGATAAACCATACACAGCTGATATTAAAATTCTGTGCTGTTTTAAATAAATAAAAATTACAATCAGTAATTGTACTGTTACAAGTAGTAGTAATGTTATAACAACATTATAACATATAATTTAAAAATGGATATTCATTTTGAGATCAGTGTTATTTTAGAATCTATATTCTATAGTTCTATAGTATTATTT
This sequence comes from Ctenopharyngodon idella, assembly GCF_019924925.1. NCBI lineage: Eukaryota > Metazoa > Chordata > Actinopteri > Cypriniformes > Xenocyprididae > Ctenopharyngodon > Ctenopharyngodon idella. Next base: position 14,706,587 of record NC_067221.1, read on the forward strand.
TTCTATTTTTCAGTTATTTCAGTTTTAGATTGTTTTATTGATTTTTTTTTTTTTCATGATTTTTCTTTCTGTAATTTTTTTTTTCAAGTTTAAATTTTTCATGTAATATTTAAACTTTATTTAAATTGACAAAAGCTATTTTTAACACTTTTAGTTAACAGTATTTGAGATTTGCTAAAAAATTACATTTAACAAAGTTAGTAAATTAACTTAAATATAAGTGAGTGTTAGATTATGGCAAAGGCAATCGAAATGTAAAAATAGGGGAAATTGAAGCATGAAAAATTAATTAATATCCAATATCGTACTTTTAAATGATAAAAATCTAATATCGGACAATAAGCGATATGGTACCGATATCCCTAATATGGCCTTAGAATCATTGCTTGTCTACTACCATTTATCAGACCAAGAGAAATGTTAAAATATTCTGGAATCAAATGCTCATTTCAGCAATAATGTTATATACTGTATCTTAGTGTCTGATGTGAACATATAATGTTAATTGCAGGAGTTAAAGAGCGTACTGCCAGGCTTCAATGTTCTTCCACACACTGCACACTCGATGCCTGCGGTAAGGATTGCTTAAACCTTGTTGCACCTTAATGATTGATGTGAAAAGGTGTACACTTTGACATGACCTCTGACCTCTGAACTTCGCAGTTGCACCTGGTGGCACTCAATACCCCATTCTCAGGGGACATGCGTGGAATCCGAGGGGCAGATTATCAGTGTTACCAGCAAGCCCGTACCAGGGGCCTGACATCAACTTACAGAGCTTTCCTCTCCTCTCACCTACAAGACCTATCTACCATCGTCAAGAAAGGGGACCGCTTCAACTTGCCAGTGGTGAACCTCAAAGTACGTAGGAGCATATTTGCACGATAGATTGCAATGAAGAGTTTTTTTTAACAATGTGTTCTCATTACATATAGTTTGCTTAAGTAAGCTTCTTGCGCATCCTCTCTAGGGAGAAGTGCTCTTCGGCAGCTGGATGGCTATGTTCTCCGGCAATGGGGCTGTTTTTGATCCACTTACTCCGATTTACTCCTTTGATGGAAGAAATGTCATGACAGATCAGGCTTGGTAAACAGCTTTTTCTTTTTAATTTTTTAGACATGTAAACTAAATTCTAACAGTCTAAATAATCATTGGTTCCCAAACCTGTCCTGGAGGACCCCCAGCACTGTACATTTTGGATGTCTCTCTCATCTAACACACCTGATTCAACTCATCAGCTCATTAGTAGAGACTGCAAGACCTGAAGTAGGTGTGTCAGATAAGGGCGACATATAAAATGTGCAGTGCTGGGGGTCCTTCAGGACAGGTTTGGGACCACTGGTCTATATGTTACAATACTTAATGTATTAGGTATCTAAACATGAACAAACAATGAACATGCATTTATTAGGGGCAAGCACTGAAGGTGCGTAGGCACCTGTTGTATCTATTGGCGTTCTTATTATTAGGGGCCAAGCACCAAAGGTGTGTAAACACCTATTGTAATCGTTAGTGTTCCTGTTCTTCTTCTTCCTCTCTTGAAGTCCATGGCAGCCCATAGAACCACTTGCACGAAAGTTATGAAATTTGGCACACAGATTGAGGAGAATCTGAACATTAACCACAGCCTTGTTGGAGTCTCTAACTTAATCGCTCCAGTGCCACTAACTTTCCAAAGTTTCTCTTACGTTGATGCTAATAACTTTTGAACCGTAAGGGCAGAAACAAAGTTCTTTTTTCCACTGATTCCTTGGTTCAAGACGATTGCACCCTGTGACGTCATTTTTTTGAAAATTTTTCCATCTTTTTGAATTGTACGTAAAAACTACTTTTTAGAACTCCTCGTTACCTGTTAGTTTGATTTACAGGAAAATTGAAACAGATCTACTTCAGACCATGCTGACAAAAAGTTATGGAATTCAAGTTGATTCATCAAACCGTTCTTGAATAATATGCGAACGAATTTGACAAAGAGTACACCAAAATAAACGTGAGGCTATATCTCCGCAACGCTTTAGCATATTCTGACCAAACTTGGTGTGTGTTATGACAATGATGACCTGAGGCTACCTGCACAGTTTCAGCACAGTGCCACCTAGTGGTCAGGAGATATGAAAAATTGCTTCTTTTGCTTATAATTTCTGAACGGTTTGGCCAAAAATCACAAAACTCTTAGAACTCTTAGGTCTCTTTAAATTCGGTGCAAGCCAAACGATACCCAATTCCCCTATAATTGGCCATTTTGGATGTCGGCCATTTTGAATTTGGTCATAAAATGCTGTATTTTATGAATGCATTGGCGTATCATTATGAAACTCGGTATGTATATTTAACACCATACACTGAAGGTACTCAAAAAGTTTCGGGGCAGTGCCACCTTGTGGTCAAAAGTTAAAATGAAATTTCAGAAATTGCTAAAAGCTTTTGATTAATTTTGCATAGACAGTTATTCTGATTTTCACCAAAATCGAACTGTTGACAAAGTTGACTATATGTATGATTTTACAGCCCTTTTTATTAAAAAGGATCTTAAAATGTCTTTAATTGCTCATTGTTGAAGTTGGTCAGATGCTCCCAGCCATGCTGGCATGACTTATTGTGCCTTCTTTGTGCTTGGCCCCTTAATTGCTGCTTGCATCTATATTTAATCTTAGTCGCTGTACTTTCTGGAAAATAAGTTTTACCTGAGTGACTATAAGTTACACCAGGTCAAAATTGCATTGTTGAGAGACAAAAAACACAGTCGCACTGGTGTACAAGTCACATTTTATTTTTACATTCAGATATAATGTAAAATACCTGTAAATAAAACAAACATTATAAGCACTATAAACATTATTTTAGTTCCCCTCACTCCGCAAAACAAATTCTTTAAATTTAATGGCATTGAGAACAGAACAGGAATGAAAAAATAAAAGTATAAAACAAACATAGGTAACACTTTATTTTGAAAGTCCACTTTAGACATTCTACTAATTATACTTAACTTTGCAACTACATGTCAACTACCAGTCATTAAAGTATTAGTAGACTGTCTGCTTAATATCTCCTAACACTTTATTTTGATGGTCCCCCAACAGACATTCTACTAAATATAACTACAAATAACTTTCATGTCAAGTACGTCAACTTATTCTACTAACCTTAACCTAACTACTACTCTAAAAAGAGTTAGTTGACATGTACTTGCAAAGTTACTTATAGTTAGTAGAATATCTAAAGTGAATAAATTGTAATGGCATTCATTAAAAACATTATTTATTATAAACTAATTTATTTAAAGTGAAACCAAAACTACCAGCATGTGGGAAATGCGCTATACAAATAAATTTGGGTTCATGTACCTTTCTCATTCGGCATGAATCCAAATGTGCGCGCTTTGTGTGCTTGACGTTAATTCCATCATGTAAGTTGCTTTGGAATATAATTTATTTTAGATGATAAAAAAAGTGACATTCTGTAAATGTTAAAATATATATTAACATTTCAAGTTGTCTAAATGAATATTATTTCATATATTATGAACAAACATAAATTAATAAATTGTACATGTTACTATGACTCAAGGCCTCAGAAACTGGTGTGGCACGGCTCGAGTACAGTGGGCATCCGAGTAACAACTAACTACTGTGAGGCATGGCGGACGGGTGACGTGGCGGTGACCGGACAGGCATCTCTTCTGCAGACCGGCAGATTGCTCGGGCAGCACACACGTAGCTGCTCAAACCACTTCATTGTGCTTTGCATTGAGAACAGCTACATCCAGGACCCTGGAAGGAACTAGAAAGCTGACCATTTTAAAGTAAAGTAATGCAGATGTAGGGAGCAGCAGTAGCTGGACTGCTAGGGGAAATATCCAATCTACTCTTTTTTTTATTTTTAGGGATAGAGTTCCTGTGAGAAGCAACAAGCCAGGGAAAATGGCACTGCAATCATGTTTCAGTTCTTCTCTGAGCATGGTGTAAATATGTATAAATCACCCACTGATATTGTTCAGTCAGCGCCCCACCAACTTTTATTCAACTATTAGAATACCAAAGAATACCTCAGCCAGACATCAAGCAAGTGTAGATCCATTGTATGAATTCACTGCATTACTGTGTGTCTTCTCAGATGGTCTCAGTCCCTCCTTAAAATGACTAATACAGAGTTTTGTGTGTGTATAATATTAACTACGAAATTAAAACCACAAACATCAATAGACACAAGATGCTTTCTTTTAATCAGACTAAATATCAATATTTAGATATCAGTATTTGGATATATTCAAACAACAGTTTTGGAAGTTGTTTAAATGCACTATATTAATAATTTCTTGTGTTTTTTGGGTTAGAGTTTTTCATGAAGCTACTTTCTGTGAACTTGCATTTAAACTCGTATTTAAAAGAGGAAAAATGTCTAATTTATCATGTAAAAGCACATAAAACTAAAATCCAGTGCCAAGTACATACTTACATAGGCATTCATTTCAAAAGTTGACAGTGGCCACAACCACATTATAACTCTTCACTGTGTTTAATCTTTCTATAATGACATATTTAGAAAGACAAAATAGAAAATAAGATACATTGTTTATCTTCTAGAAGCCGGGTATAATTATGATACAAGGATAGAGAGACACCTCCCCCTTTCTTTTTTTTCATATTTGAATGGTGCTCAGTGAATAAATGTTTTGTTTTATAAGTATGGCTGGTCTTTCTTTAAGTTGTGGCACGTTTAGTGGGGGCATTGTGGGGGGAAATAGAGATTTAATGTACCTGCTGTCTCTTCTTCAAGGGTAAATGAGACACTCCCTTTCAAATGCTTGAGGTTTGTAAGATTTTTGTAATGTTTTTGAAAGTTTCTTATGCTTACAAGACTGCATTTATTTGATTACAATTACATTAAACAGTAATAATGTGAAGTATTATTACAATATCAAAAAAAAATTTCTATTTAAATATATTATAAAATGTAATCTATTCATGTGATGGCAAAGCTGAAATTTCAGCATCATTACTCCAGTCTTGTAACATGATCCTTCAAAAATCATTCTAATATGTTGAATATTTCTGTTTAAACTGATGCATTTTTTTGAGATTCTTTGGTGAATAAAAAGTTAAAAAGAACAGCATTTATTTAACAAATATTTTGTAACATTATAAATGTCTCTTGCTCTTTTGATCAATTAATGCATCCTTGCTCAATAAAAGTATTAATTTCTTTCAAGAAAAATATTACTGACCTCAAACTTTTGAAGAGTAATGTATATCAGGTCACAAGGTGGCAGAGTGGAGACATAAAGCAGGATATGTTACTCAAAAAAGCACATAGTTTGATTCAGAGCTTATATACTGTAGGTGTACAATGTGACATTAATATAATTTTGTGCTAAGCTTGGCACAAATAATATTTTAGTGTTATTCTTTGCAAAGCTGAAACTTGCTGATGCCAAGTTTTCTCTAAAAAGTATCTAAAATGTTTTAGCTCTGTCCTAATAACCAATTATTGTTGGCCTCATTCTATTACAATGCATCATGTCATTGCCTGTTTTGTATGTCTGCAGCAGAGACTAGTTTACTGAGCAGTCGGACAAATAGAAATGCTCTGTCAGCCTGATTCAAATGGCTCAATTCTACCAGCAGGAAAGAGGAGTTTGCTATAGAGCACTAACTACAGATAATAGCTGCTCATCAATCTTTGCCTTCAGGCTGTGCGTCTGCCCTGGCTTGTTTCATTCTCGGGACATATAGTTCTGGCCATATACAGCCTCATTTCATTCACAATAATGAATTAAAACCTTTTTTCTTTCTTATTATGTCTTTACACTGCTGCCCCAAAGATGCATCAGAAGCAGCATATATCACAAGAAGGTGCATTTACAGTGTTTAGACTATTTATTATTAATACATTTAGTATTTGACCAGTATAAACCAGCTGACTGAAATATTTTAAATCCCTGATCATGAGAACTGCATGTGTTTCCTAACAACATTCACAGGGCAGATTCGCAGTAGTTTTGAAGCATAGCTGAACTCCCCGGCTAAACTGAGGCAGGGTAACGAGTGATCAATGTGGGCGGAGCATATTCCTCCGCGCTGACCAATCAGAGCGCTCCCTTTCTCGAAGCAAAGACTCGACTACTTGAATGTGTGAGGAAAAAACTGACCAGTCCTAAAGAATCATCTCTACAACGATGGACGTGGGAACATTACTTTGCCGCTCGTTGCTACTGGCTTTACTTGTATTCTCGGTGACCCAAGAGGCGCGAGGTAAGTGCTTGGGACTGTAACACTTCGTAGTTTCCCCTCGTCAACATTTCTTAAGTTTTATCCCCTTTTCTCAGAATACTACCTGGGGGTGTTCAAATATGGCGCAGGTTTTTAGAAAGCCGCTCTGGCATGAGTGTTTAGTGTTTTTTTGTGCCGTGACATCGGTCAGATCCACATCAGTTTGCGAGAGAGTGCGTTTTTCGTAGGGGGAGATGGAGTGCCTCGCGCATGCAATCGGAGCACCGCGCGAGGTTTGGATATCGCGACCCAGTATTTATTTACCATACTTCAAAGCTCCTGTTAATTTATAACAACCTCTAGATCAAATGTTCAGTCATCTGAAACTGTTGACGAGATTTGCTTTCATGAGCGAGCTTGAACAGCAGTTTACTTTCAGTCAGCTCCTATTTTACGTCTGATCAGCACGTGTTTTGTGGTGATGGGCATTTTTGCTTTCATAAGACGACATTTAAAAACTCTCTGTCGTAAAATGTCAGACTCTTTTACTCGAATGGTTTTTAGGACATATCACAGTCAGGTATTTCCTATCCGCACGAGTGACATCAAAGGCTTCGTGTCTGTTATCAAGTTATGAGCACTGACAGGAAACCCGTTTTACATGTTTACGTGAGTTGTAACAGATCGGGCTATCGTCTCTACGTTACAAATATCACAGGCTATTCTTAACAGATGGCACAGAATACCACATCTAAGATAGCTGATATCTTCCATCCATTATTTTTAGTTAAGTAAATTTAATATGACTGAACGTTTATGGATGCAACAGTTTGTTTGATCAGAGGCGTTTTCTCGTGTCCCACAACAATACACGCGTCGTAGCTACATCGTTACAAACGTCATAGTTCGTATATATAACGAGGATACAAATAACACTTAATGCATTTGTGTATAACACATACCATTCAAATGTTTTTGTTAACGAGATAACATGACGAGGCTAGTTTGTATTCTGTCTGTTAGGCGTTCCTTCACACAAACAAATGCGTTTTACTTCTGGCTGTTATGCTTTTCACTCAGTCAAAGCATGAAAGGGTTTTTAATTAATGCGAATTCAACATAAAACAGTGTATTGCTACATTCAACTATCAAGGGATATAAGATGGGAATTAACCTAACCGAGGAAGAAAAGGAGGACAAAATTAGAGGGTATACCTACAAACAGTGATGGAAACATTTTGACAAAGAATGTCAAACATGGTTCGTATTCTAGGTGTTTTGAAAGCTTTCTTATTAATAGACAATGGGATTGTAGATAAATACTAATTAAGTTCTTGCTTAAAGACATTTCACATTTTGTGTATTTACATTTATGAATGTAAAACTTCCCAAAAAGCATAAAGGTTCATTCATTATTGTGTTACCCTGCGCAACGCACATGTAACTGGGATGTCCTTGATTCACATTACTGTGATAGACAGAGAGGAAACATCCTATATTTACTCCAGCCCTCCCTTCCTCTCCCATCACTAAGCTTCCAATGACACAAAGATTTATTCAGTCTGACGCTGAAAAATCAGAAGGAAAATAGTTTCAGTTTGTGTTTGCTGAGTTGTGTGAACTGTGGTTTTGTTACAGGTAGTGTTTGTCTTTTGTCTGAATCTTTTACCTGCTTCTTTTCATGTAGGTTTTTTTTTTTTTAGAAGAAATGGATCTTCTTACCTGGCCTGATGTATGGCAAAATTTGAGCTTGAATATAGAAATTGGTATATTTCTACCAAACAGTATTTTACACATAATAGCAGGGATGTACACAGGGCCTAAAATGAACACTCGCCAGGTGCCAAATGCAAGTAAAAATCAGTGTTGGCGAGTATATGAAACTGTCAGTCACCAGTTGATCGGTAATATTTTTATGAATTCTAACAATGCAATGTTGTGTGAACATGAACGTAAACAAATGCGAATGGCATCTTCACAAAAATTAAGGATTGTCAATTTAAATATTCAAGCGCAAGAATACGCAAAAGGGATCTCAATTCGTTACTCTGTTACTAGTTTGTTAACCAAAAAGCTGCGTCTCAGACTGCGTACAAATACTGAATTGAGTTCTCTTTCACGTCTTCTTGCACTTGAACGGACAAATTAACAAATAAATATGTCAAAAATCTTGTCTCAGCGAGTATCCTAGTAAACATAGTCTGTTATGGCTCAGTTAAGTGAATGTAAACTGTAGAGAAAGATGTGTACCAGTATCAGTGTATTGAATCCGTGCATTAGTTTACAGTGTGCTGGATTTTTGTAACCGCGCTTACTTCGTACGTGCAGGTCACACATGCGCATTTATTTTATTTATTTTTTTGCAGTAATTAGTTTATCCGTAATGTGGCAGTCGTGCCCTGGGGGCGTCGATTCACAAGGTAGTTGAAGAAAACCTGCATAAACAAAACAGACCGGAAAACATGCAAGCTACAGTGCCTTGCAAAAGTATTCATACCCACTGAACTTTTCCACATTTTGACATGTTACAACCACAAACAAAAATGTATTTTATTGGGATTTTATGTGATAGACCAACACAAAATGGCACATAATTGTGAAGTGGAAGGAATATGTTAAATGGTGTCAAATCTTTTACAAATAAATATCTGAAAAGTGTGGCGTGCATTTGTATTCAGCCCCCCTGATTCAATACTTTGTAGAACCACCTTTTGCTGTAATTACAGCAGCAAGTCTTTTGGGGATTTGCAATTTTTGCCCATTCTTCTCTGCAAAATAGCTCAAGCTCAGTCAGATTGGATGAAGAGCGTCTGTGAACAGCAAAAGTCTCGCCACAGATTCTCAATTGGATTTAGGTCTGGACTTTAACTGGGCCATTTAAACACATGAATACGCTTGGATCTAAACCATACCATTGTAGCTCTGGCTGTATGTTTAGGGTCGTTGTCCTGCTGGAAGGTGAACCTCCGCCCCAGTCTCAAGTCTTTTGCAGACTCTAACAGGTCTTCTTCTAAGATTGCTCTGTATTTGGCTCCATCCATCTTTCCATCAACTGTGACCAGATTCCCTGTCCCTGCTGAAGAAAAGCATCCCCACAACATGATGCTGCCACCACCATGTTTCACGGTGGGGATGGTGTGTTCAGGGTGATGTGCAGTGTTAGGTTTCCGCCACACGTAGCGTTTTGCATTTAGGCCAAAAAGTTAAATTTTGGTCTCATCTGACCAGAGCACCTTCTTCCACGTTTGCTGTGTCCCTCACATGGCTTTTCGCAAACTGCAAACGGGACTTCTTATGGCTTTCTTTCAACAATGGCTTTCTTCTCGCCACTCTTCCTTAAAGGCCAGATTTGTGGGGTGCATGACTAATAGTTGTCCTGTGGACAGATTCTCCCACCTGAGCTGTGGATCTCTGCAGCTCGTCCAGAGTTACCATGGTCCTCTTGGCTGCTTCTCTAATTAATGCTCTCCTTGCCCAGCCTGTCAGTTTAGGTGGACAGCTATGTCTTGGTAGGTTTGCAGTTGTGCTCTTTCCATTTCCGGATGATGGATTGTACAATGTTCCGTGAGGAGGCATGGGATATTGATTTATAACCTAACCCTGCTTTAAACTTCTCTACAACTTTATCCCTGACCTGTCTGGTGTGTTCTTTGGTCTTCATGATTCTGTTTGTTCACTAATGTTCTCTAAGAAACCTCTGAGGGCTTCACAGAACAGCTGTATTTATACTGAGATTAAATTACACACAGGTGGACTCTATTTACTAATTAGGTGACTTTTGAAGGCAATTGGTTCCTGTGGATTTTAGTTAGGGGTATCGGAGTAAAGGGGGCTGAATACAAATGCATGCCACACTTTTCAGATATTTATTTGTAAAAAACCATTTATCATTTTCCTTCCACTTCACAATTATGTGCCACTTTGTGTTGGTCTATCACCTAAAATCCCAATAAAATACATTTTTGTTTGTGGTTATAATGTGTCAAAATGTGGAAAAGTTCAGTGGGTATGAATACTTTTGCAAGGCACTGTACAACGACAGATTTTTTTTATATATATATATATATATATATATAGACGACACATTGTACGAACAGGTTAGAAAGTACCCTCATTTGTACAACTCTAGCATGAAAGAATACAAATATATTTACATGGGTTGTAACTCGTGGTGAGAGATTGCTCAAAACTGCGTGTATATCGAACGCATACGTACGCGTACGAGTCAAGTGAAATATACTTTGCAAGGCTGTACATTCGACGAGTGTGCGCGTAAAAAACAAAGTATGCCTAGGGCTTAATTGCCTCTTTTTATGTTTAGATTACCTTCCGCAACATCTAACATTCACTTTAAAAACACTCATAATTTAAGTTAATATTTAAAAACACTCATAATTTAATAACACGTATTAAATGTAATATTTAGAAAATTTCAAAATGAATATCAATTTTTCAATACCATACATTATGTTGTGCTGCCTAAATTTATTTTAGTATTTTGTGTTTTATTTAACATCAATTTCCTCAAAATAGTATAGAATTTTAAAATCGGCCCTTTATCGGTTATTTACCACAACATGAAAATAATGTATCAGCCAAAATTTTAATATTGGTATGTTTATGTGCTTATAAAATGTCAGATGTATATATTTTGGCCTCCCTTTTGTGAGCTGTAAATCTGTATGATACAAATGAAAATGTACTAAAGTTTGTGTCTACTTATTTATGTGTCTTGTGTAATAGTAAAACAAAGTGCATGCTGTACCACATCATGCTCCTCTAAAGATGTGTCTTTGTGAGAGACTTAGTTTTGAAAGCTGCATCTTCCTCTGGAAGATTGCATTCAAACTGCACAACATGGATGGGTTTTCATTCCTCAAACCACATTCGGAGGTAGTCCAAAACACATGGGACCACATTGCTTTTTTGTTGTATATCAATTATATTTTTAGAGCATCAGTGAGCACTTTTCTTTTTCTTTTTTTTTCTTTTTTAATTTTCCTGTGCTAAACATTCAGATACATGCTGATGTAATGAGTCATGAATTCCCCTTAAAGGAATCCAATCACAAGTTTGGATTGAGACTGAAGCACCAAGTGTGAACAGTAATGAATCAGATCACCCAGTGGGCCACGTGTATAAAACTTTGCATAGATTTCATTCTAAAAGTATGTGTATGCACAAGTGGCAGGTTGTACATACTCACAAATGTTTTCATATTTATAAAACTATGCATACACCACAACCTGCACACAAATACACTTTATAAATCCCAGCTGGAAATTATACGTACATGCACTAGCTTTATTTTTTACTCCGAAATCCTAGAAATTATCATAAATGGAGCTTACAAACTTTATTATTCATAATCTCATCTGCATATAATTTTCGTGCATATTGCCATCCAGACACATGATACTAAAAATAGTTTTCTTTTTTTTTTATATATTTTATTTATATTTTTTCTCTGTAAAATATCTGAATATCCTTAAAAAAAAGGCAAAATTGGATATATTAAGAGAATGTATCTTGATTAGATCTATTCTCACACCACTAGCAGATTGTTTTTACTTGTTTTAAATTATTTCATACAGTATTAAAAACAAGACTTTGTAGACTTTTAAGCTTTTGAACTTTTAAAAATAAAAACGTATACAATGTACTATTTCCTTCATATGTGACTTGGTCACAGGGGTTAACATTGCGATCAGGTTTCAGTGGGACAGTCCCCCCTTTTTTTTACCCATTTTTCTGTGCATTGCAGTGTGGTTCTGCCCATTCCACCAATAGCACACCTGTGTGGGACAGAACAGTACACAGACATCAGATGAATCCAGACAGCCAATCACAGACTAATGGTGCGTTTGACTACCAAATGTGTCTGGCAGTGGCACTGTCATTATACAGTCTGTCTAACCAGACCAACTCTCATAAGTCAAGTGTACATCAGAGACTGGTCGTAATTTGTGTGAAAATGTTTACTTTTAAACTCGTTAAAGGGATAGTTCACCCAAAAATGAAAATTCTGTCATCATTTACTCTCCCTCAAGTTGTTCCAAACCTGTATAAATTTCTTTGTTCTGCTGAACACAAAAGAAGATATTTGGAAGAATGTTTGTAACCAAGCAGATCTCGCCTCCCATTGTCTACCATAGTATTTTTTTTCCCCTACTATGGTAGATCTGCTTTGTTACAAACATTTTTCCAAATATCTTCCTTTGTGTACAGCAGAACAAATAAATGTATACAGGTTTGGAACAATTTGAGGGGAGTAAATGATGACAGAATTTTCAGAATTTTTTTTTGGGTGAACTATCCCTTTAAATCTTTAAAGAGGTCATGACATTAATTTTTTTTTATTATTGATTGTAATTGACAAAAAGGCCTATCCTTACTAATATGTGAATATTTGTTTGGCACCAGGTATTGACCAAATGTGGTCTATCTGTGAATGGAATGTCTGCTTAAATGTCTTTAAATAAAAATGTCTGATAATTTGTGTAATCATCTACTGATCACGGCAATGCAGTTTGTGATTTTACTAGCAGAGCGAACAAATTTGAATAAAGTTACACCAGCGTTAGAACAGATGTAATGAAGTTTTTTCATTGGGCTGAAGATGTGTTTGCTCTCGCCTCACAAAAAAATGTGGGTCAGCACATATACTGATATTTTCTGAGATTCTTTTCTTAGATTTAACTTTTCTGAGTCAGCCCGAGGAACTCAACTTGTGTCCCGCTCACTCTGTAAAATATGACCATGATTTTTTTTTTTTTTTTTTTTCCCAAGCCCTTCTCTCTGGGGTAGAAATTCTTGAGCTCAAGGCACACCACAGTTAACATCACATCCAGTGATTAATGAGTAACCTCTATGGACACTCACTGATGGACTGATATGAACCTTTGCTAAGAGAAATCCATAGAGAGTGGAGGTTTTTTGTGGTTTACAGAGAGATTCGTGCATGCCTGAGCGTATTCTCTCATGTGGAAATGGCGTCAGGTCAACATGAATGTTTACGGAGCAGGTTATTGACTCGTACCATGCTTCAGACAACAGCAAATAAACTGAAATTGAATTCTCAGAAAGTATTTCAGTCAACAAATGAACAGCCAATGATTGTTCTTCCAGTCATTTAGCAAATATGCCTTCTCAGACTGAGAGGTTACACTGATTGAAAAGATAGCTGTTGGCGGGCCAGAATTGGGGTAGCACATATTCTAGACTTTTTAGTCATGTTTTGTTTATTTCCCTCCTCATTGTTTGTTTTGGTCATATGACTGAAGATCAAGTGTCAGTTTGTTGTAGTAATCTGAATTAAGTTGGTGGAGTTGTGCTGCTGGCTATAGTGTCTTTCGTAGTGTGACTCACAGCAGGAGACTGATTTGGCTGTGTAATATACTCCAAACTTGGCAGTTTAGGACGTCTGACTCCCTCCTCCAGACTAGCTGAATGTGCGTATGACTAAGGAAATATGTTCAGACCCAGAGGGTTCTCTGTTACTATAAAATTTAATGTCTTTTCCGCCCTTTGAAGTATTTTTAGAATATCTGTCACAATATTACCAGAACATATGTCAGAGTGGGAAGTTTGAATAATAAAAACTTGTGCATCTTAAAGGGATAGTTCACCCAAAAATTAAAATTATCCCGTGATTTATTCACCCTCAAGCCATCCTTGGTGTATATGACTATCTTCTTTCAGACAAACACAATTGGAGATATATTTAAAATGTCCTTGCTCTTTAAAGCTTTATAATGATAGTGAAGCGGGGGCCAGATTTTGAAGCCCAAAAAAATTCATCCATCCATTTAAAAAAATAATCCATACGGTTCCAGGAGGGTTAATAAAGGCCTTTTGAAGTGAAGTTATGTGTTTTTGTAAGAAAAATATCCATATTTAAAACTTTATAAATTCAAATATCTAGCTTCCAGTGGACAACTGTATGCATACTGCGCAAGTCGACTTCCAAATGAGTAATCCCCTGATGCGACGTATGACGCAGGATGTAGGAGTATCGTTAAGCTTAGACACCTCTTGTGGTTCAAACAAATAGGGCTGTGCAACAAACTCAAGCTCCTCTTCTCTTATATCGAAATCCTCCATCATTTCTCTTTAAAATTCTCATTTTAGACTTCTAATTCGTGACCGGTGTTTTGTTTTGCTTTATCCTCTGAGCTTCCGTGTTCATCATTACGTCATGCGTCGGGTCAAAGGCTACTCTTCCAACGCAAATCAATGTGTACGGCCACTTGCTGGAAGCTAGTTATTATAGTTAATAAAGTTTTAAATATGGATAACTTTCTTACAAAAACCCATCACTTCGCTTCAGAACCTCCTAGAGCCGTATGGATTACCTTTATGATGGATTTTATGAAATCTGGCCCCCCTTCAAACCATTTTAAATCTTAGAGGAGCAAGGATATTTTTAAGTATATCTTCGATTGAGTTAGTCTGTCATATACAGCTAGGATGGCTTGAGGGTGAGAAAATCATGGGATAATTTTCATTTTTGGGTGAACTTTCCCTTTAATATTTTTAGGGAAACTATTACAGTTTTTTTCCCAGTTTTTTAATGAATAAAAAGCTCAAAATATTTTGTAACATTGTGTCTTTACTTTCACTTTTGCATCAATTAATGCATCCCTCGAGTCCTGAAAATGAAAGTATTATTATTATTTTTTTTAATCCCAGACAGTAGTGTTTGTGTTTATGTTTGTCAGGTCGGGTACCTTCATCTTGGTTATGTAGATACTGATTCAGATCTGCATGTCTGGGTTTTGTTTTGTCTACCATTTTCTGTATTTCCTGTGCAATTAAAAGAATGTGATCCTTCCTTTCCAGTCATCCAGGATGGAAACCGTCTCGGTTATGTATGTAACCCTCGTTCCCTGAAAGAGGGAACCGAGACGTACGTCAGTAGTGACCAACTGAAAGAGAACTGCTTTAGTGTTTAGCACTAAATGGAAATGCCAGTTACTACTCATTACACTGGCATGACTGCGGTTTAGTCTGTCTGTCTGGACACGCTCACTTCTTTTTTTCTAGCCTGATGAATTTTCAATCCTATCGCAGTGAGTGAGAAAATGCCCAGCCACAACATGAGCTCTTCATCTTGTTTTGTATTTTAGTACATTTGAACAAACATCATCATTCATCCAATGTTAAATGAACAAACGCCTTGAATAAAGACAGTTTGAAATGCTGGAGTGAAAATAGGGCAGACATAAGATATTACAATGTGTCATTTAAAACAAACAAACAAACAAAAAAAAAAAACATGTTAATACATTACATACCTGCATTAATATACTAATTTTACCATGTTTTACAAGCATTGCTGTAGTGTTGAGGTGAGGTGACTGTATGGGTGGAGGCTCAGAGTGATTAATGGGATTTTTAAAGGTAACTGAAGGCAATGGGTTCAGCATGTGCTGCAACTACAGTTGCTAAGCGACAGAAGTAATTGATTCTTTTTTTTTTTCTTTCTGTGGTTGCATTTTAAGTATGGAGATAGACATAAAAAAAAAAAAAAACAATTTTGTGTCATGGGCTTTCCATCAGAAAACAGATTAACTAAGTAAACCTAAACCAATCCTTTAGTTAGCTAGGTTGTTCACTGACATTCACCATTTGTTTTTTTCTTTAGCTGTGTGTTGTGATTAAAATTGAATCAATAATAAATGTGTTATAAAGGTGCCTGCCGATTCCCATCTGTTAACTAATGTAGAAACTTCAGAGGCCTCCATAGTGTATTATGGCAATTATTAATGGCAGCTTTTGATTAAACCTTTTGACATTGGTTAGTTAGAAACTCTCATTTACTTATAGCTTCATTCAGAGGAGTGACTGTGACAGCCCGCAGCATACAATGCATACATAATGACCCCAGTGGGCGCAGAGTGAGACACTTTGTTCGACTTTCTGCTCCTTATCTCTTCTCTTAGGGAATCACTTAATTGGAACATTGCTTGATGTAAAATCTCACACCTATAATCAATTAATGTTGAAGTTGGCAACATGACACAAGGTTTTTCTCCTGTCGGGCCAACAAAACTGCTCAAAATGAAGTATGATTTAAATTTTTATTTTGAATAATGTACATCCTTGTGAAATTCTTGTGTGTGAGACTGATGTACTACACGGAGGCCGCTTTTTTTTTTTTTTCTGGGTCGTATTCACAAAAATCTAGCTACAAAAAATCCTTTTTGTTACAAAAATGTAGCTTGTCATTTTTTTTCTGAGGCTCAGGGTTATGGTTAACTAAAACAAAAAAAAGTAAAAAAAGCAACAAAAAAAAAAAGCAAAAAACAAACAAAAAAAACATTTGTTACTTGAAAATAAAATAAATAAAAAAATATATAAAAAATGTACTTATTTCATTTCAGATAAAATTAATAACTAAAAACTTAGTGGTAACACTTTACAATAAGGTTCATTAGTTAACATTAGTTAACTACATTAGGTAACATGAACTAATAATGAACTGCACTTACACAGCATTTATTAATCTTTGTTAATGTTAATTTCAACATTTACTAATACATTATTAAAATCATGTTAACATTAGTTAATGCACTGTGAACTAACATGAACAAACTATGAACAACTGTATTTTCATTAACTAACGTTAACGAAGATTAGTAAATACAGTAACAAATGTATTGCTCATGGTTAGTTCATGTTAGTTAATACATTAACTAATGTTTAACTACTGAACCTTATTGTAAAGTGTTACCATTTAAGTAATAAAAATGACAAAAACAGCAAAATGACAAAAAAAAAAAAAAAAATTAAAATATAAAATAAAAACATACAAAATACTTACAGTTCAAGTCAGATCAGTGATAATTTATCCAAAAAAGAAATTTTGTCATCATTTTATTTACTTATCCACAAGGAGTTCAAAACATTTCTTTTGTGGAATACAAAAGGAGATATTTTGAAGAATATCCTAGCCACTTTTTCCAATATAATGAAAGTGAAAAAAGACAAAAGCTCCAAAAAAAAGTATAAATGACTCATGCGCTGTTTTCTAAGTGCTCTAAAGCCATACGATAGATCTGTGTGAGGAACAGACTGAAATTTAATTTGTAGTTCACTAAAGATTAAAGAAGCACTGAAATTTTGGCTGCCGAAATTGCATTTTTCCGTTTCAGATCGAAATGGTTTTTAAGGGCCAAAATCATTGACCGAAACAGTGACATTTAATTAGCGCACGTGGATAAACTACAAAAGTTAGTGTGAGCTGTGTGGACTGGCTGGTGTATGGCTGGGATGACAATATCGATTTCTCGATTTTAAATCTCAAGATTAATCCTTTAGTCTGTTTTCTGTTGGTGCGTGAACTAAACTTCACTAAACATTGTAGCATGCCTGCCATCCAGTAATCGCAATAAGCTTTGTGATTTGCTACTTTTATTATGAAACAGTTTCAACTTTCACATTTTGTAAATTTGATCATGAAATTCAAAGAATAAATGTCATTTTGGCTTTTTAATACGGCGTGACAGATCACTCGCTGTAGCCACATCAGTTCAAGCAGCAACATGTATCAAGCTCAGATGAACTGATCTCTCCTTACTTCTAGTTATAGCACTAAATAAACATAAATGAACATCAGAATAAATTGAAAGATTTAAAACGACTTGGTGAAATGTATCATGTCTCATGTAGCCTAATTCCTCAATGTGTCTCAACTGCAGATTTTTTTCTTTTTCTTTTTTTTTTTCCGGTTTGGTTTTTGGCCTAATGCATTCTGAAGTTTAGGTTTCACTCCAGAAAGTTAATTTCGGTGTATCACTAGTAAATTTCTTGACATAGTGATGTCTGATTCATGAATGAATCTTTCTTTTCAGTCTCTTCCGCAATGGTTAACAACACAAGCAAGATTGTCAGTGAATAACAACTTAAATGTTTGTGTCCTTTCCACAAAGCTATGGAAGTTTTAGTGCATGAGACATATGAACCACTTTTATGATATTTTGATGGTTGTTTTGTGTCTTTTTTTGAAGCTACATTCATTGCAATGAAATTCAAAGAGCGACCAGCACATTATTCAGAGTTTCTCCATTTGTGTTCCACCGAAGAAAGTCGTATAGGTTTAAAAGTAAATAAGTTAAATAATGACAGAATTTGTTGTCTGTGTGCTAACTATCCCTTTAAATGTTCTGTTTTTTGGATCTTTTCCTGCCTCGTTTAAATGCCAATCATTTTGCCACATGCATCCTCCTCACAGTGAATTTCTCATAGGGGTAAATGAAGTGCTGTTGTGAAGCTTTTTCTCTTTTGCCATTTCATGAAATGTTGGTCCAATTACCACTAAAGTATTTTTTTTCTCCTTCCTGCTGTTTTTCTTTCTAAAGAGGCTATTATCTGCATCTTGATGACTGAATCTATGATTATTTCCTGTGGCATGTTAGCAAGCAAAAGAGAATCACTTAACCAATCAAAATTTGCATTGTAATTACAAAAAAACAAGTGCAGGACGTTCTTCAAAGAAGCATCATATCTAGTACACCAAAGACAAATGTTCATTCTTACATAATCTAAATAAAAACACAGCAGAAGTCAAAGATGGCACTAGATGTTTATATGGTATGTACAGCCTGTGTACAAAACTTTACCATTTTGAACTGCATTTATTCTAAGAGTTGTGTTTTTATTCAACACTTTCGCTGCTTTTTAACTATATGGTCTTTATTGCTCTGAGTTAAGGAACTTGTCAGTCATTTCATAGGCATGAAAAAATTGCATCAGGAGATAAAGCTGATGAAAGCAACAGTCTGTTGGGAAAGTGGATAAGGGGAGGGATGCATGTGATTTGTTTGAAGCCAATCTGTAAATGTAATGTTAGTTCTTTGCATAACCTGTGACTACCAACCTGTAAAGTTAAGGGATGGTTCACCCACAAATGAAAATTCTCTCATTATTTACTCACCCTCAAGTCCAAACAACATTGGACCCAATTAACTTTTACTGTAAGGACAAAAACAGACATTTTTCCACAGAAGAAAGTCATAGGTTTGGAATCAATGACAGAATTTTTGTTTTTGGATGAATTATCGATTTAATGTTTCAGTATCTTGGTGCATTCACTTAGATCTTAACCATACACTACTATTTGTTATCAATTTTGAAAGAAGTGTCTTATGCTCAGAAAGGCTGTATTTATTTGATCAAAAATACAGTAAAAACAGTAATATTGTGAAATATTATATTTATCATTTATCATACATTTATCATTTTATTGACTTTTGACTTTTTGACTACTAGTGGTCAACCGATATGTGTTTTTAAATGTCCATTAACAATATCTAGAAAGCATATAATATATAATATAATATATAAGGCAGGCGAGCAAATCCACTGTAATTTTTGCGAATACTACACTTGTTGTACCACGAACTGTAGTTTTAAGAGTTTTTTTTATGCGAGAATGTAGTTGTTTAGACCTGAAATATGTGACTCATATTAATCATAGCGCCTGTTTTACAATTTGTTTAGAGATTCGAGCTCCAGGCCATCAGCGGCCGTTCAGTGCTTGTGTACCCACCGAGAACAGCTTCATCTTGGCCAGTGCTTCGGGGGTTTGCCGCTGTGTCTTATAGTGGTTAAACATGAGATATAATTCATTTTGGGTATATAAAGCGGGATTATTAATGGTCTTATTAATCTATTACTTGTTCCAGGGCAATTCTAATTGTGCTATGTTAAATTTGATAATTTAATATTAAGGCTATATTTAACTTAGATCCTCTATAGCTGCTATAATTCTATTTAAAGGAAACTATATTACATTTGTTCAAAATTGGTTATCTCAAAATGGTCAAATATCAGATGAATTTTGTACATGGGTTAATCTGCCTAGGACATCTCCTGTGCTGTTTAACAAGCTGACCATCTAAATGTATCCTAACCTGGAGTCTCTTTCTCTCTCTTTTCTGAATCAGGATTGCTGTGTTTTTGTGAGCGATGTGTAAATCGGACATGCAACACAACCGGCCTGTGTTTTGCGATTGTCACAAAGTCTGCCGGACAGAACGTAATACAGGAGGGTCAGTGCATTCAGCAAGAGCAACTTTACCCACGGGACAGGCCTTTCCAGTGTGCCCCCTCCAACAATGGCAGACATCCTTACTGCTGCGACACTCACATGTGCAACAAGAACCCAAAAGTCAGCCTAGGTAAGAGAATAATGTGATCATGATGATTTTTGAGTGGGCTTGTTTTGTCAAGAATTTGTGACTCTGTAACGTCAATATGTCAGAGTTTGTCAGAATACCCGATTTCATATTTGGATTGGGGTTATGTTGTCTGGCACAAAATTATACTTTCCATGTTGATTTTGGTTCTAGCATGCATTGTTTTTTAGTGTGGCATCCAAATTCTGTGTTCACCTTGGCTCTATATGAGCTTAATTTTTTTTTTACCTTGAGCTCACAGACGTAAGACCCATTGTGTCAATACATTTCCATGTCGCTGTTGGATATAAAAGATGTATTGTGTCCTGAAGTAGTCTGAAAACCTTGGGAGTGCACACTGGCTATTATGTTACAGACAGGGATGTTTAGTAATGAATATATGGCTCTCGTGGTCTCCACTTTACAATGACACTGGGGACATAAGTGCTTGGCTCTTTAAAGCCGGCTTTGTTGCTTAATTATTTCATTAGTTTGAACCATAAGTTTAGATTAAAAGAAATTGTGATGTGAGACTTTGATGTAGCCTACAGTAATGTACCAAAGATAGGCATGGGGGGGTGGGGGGATCATAACGGCCCATTATTTCCCTTATTGTCATCACAATAATTAATTCTGAATAGCAGAGATTCACAATATGTCAGCACAATTTTTTTTTTTTTACTTTATTTTTTCATTAATATATTCATTTATTTATGGTTATTGGATATTTATCAGTCAATAAAATGATCAACATTTTTTTGGGAAAAAGTACATTAAGCTTGATTAATGTTATATAATGTTAATGATGTTTTAACATAACTTAAACTCATGAGCATTTATTATGAGCTCTTATTTTATAGCAGGTTACAAAAGTAATATTTATTCTATTTAGTTTCTATACTGTAAATTTATACATTCACTTAAATTAAGCATAAAACTTTGTTTAGTGTTTTAATTTTTAATAATTTTTCTTTTTTTTTTTTTTTTTCTGATCTGATCTATGTCATGTTGTAAATGACAATTTATTTTATTATTTTTTTATGCTAGTGCATGGCAGCAGAATTGCTTCAGACTGGTCTTAGACCACATATCACAAAAAAATTCCATTGCAATAGAAATAGGCTTGATGAAAATAGTTCACTTCTCCAAATGTGTTTAAAAGGATAGTTCACCCAAAAATGAAAATTCTGTCATCATTTACTCACCCTCAGGTGAGTAAATGTCTATGTTCTTTGTTCTGCTGAACAGAAAGGAAGATATTTGGAAGAACATCAGTAACCAAACAGATCTCATCCCCCATTGACTACCATAGTATTTTTTTTTTCCTACTATGGTATTCAATGGGGGATGAGATCTGTTTGGTTACTGACGTTCTTCCAAATATCTTCCTTTGTGTTCAGCAGAACAAAGACATAGGTTTGGAACAAACGTTGATTATAGAAATTTCATTACTGGGTAAACTATCCTTTTAAGTCACCAGTCAAAACAATCTGTTAGTATAAATTGATTCAGCCACTTTTCACCACGGGAGCTCAAAAAATTCTCACGAAAGAACTAACAAAGGACAAACAACACAGAGGAAAATCACATACCAACAAGAATAGCCGTAAACACAGTTTGGGTGGCACATTCACATACTTTCACCTTTTTAATGTTAATAATAAAAAGTTTCAATAGTTTAACCAAAATGTCTTGGTGTTAGTTCAAATTGAAATGCAGAGGAGCAGAGACTGACATTAGCATGAGTGGATGAACAACACAGACAGGAAAAAATTTGCTGAAAATTGATTGTCGGATAGTCTCTCTCTTAAAAAAAGTCAAAAGAATGACTTTCAAAGTCTCACTATCCTATTGTGCTTATTGAATAATAAAGCAAGGCTGTTTTTTTTCTCCAGCTTATCCACATTTGCCAGAAAATAGTTTCGGCGTGACCAAGGCTTTTATAGAACTTCTGTTGTATAACTTTTTTGACTCTAAAGCCCCCCTTTTTCTGAGACAGTATTCGAAGGCCTTTTTATCCAAGTTGAAATGTACCTTGTAAGTTGATATGCATGCTGATGGTACTTCTGTTGTAATAAAAACAAAAATATAATGTCAGTTTAATGTTGTACATATTTATTTTTTGTGTTTTTTTTTTTTTTTCTGAATTGTATTAAAAATTATTTAAATTTATATTAATATTAAGACATTGGGGCCCCCCTGGAAGTTTGCTGAGGTCCACTTGTGGGCCCCGGTCCCCTGATTGGGAACCACTGGTTTACAGCCTAAAGCAGGGTTCCTTAAATCCAGCCCTGGAGGGCCACTGTCCTGCAGACTTTAGCTCAAACCATGATCAAACTCACTTGGAATTTTCTATTAACTCTAAAGACCTTGACTGGCCTGTTCAGGTGTGTTTGATTAGGGTTGGAACTAAACTCTGCAGGGCAGTTGCCCTCCAGAACCGGATTTGAGGAACCCTGGCCTAAAGCATGTGCTTTGCTGCTTTCTGTTTCAGAGTTGCCTGATATTGAACCCCAGTCTCTGAGCCCCGTAGCCTTGGCCGCAGTGATTGCCGTCCCCATCTGCATTCTGAGTTTCATGCTGGTGCTGCTCTTCTACATGTGCCATAATCGCTCCATCATCCACCATCGTGTGCCAAGTGAGGAAGACCCCACTATGGACCACCCGTTCCTCGCTGACGGCACCACGCTGAAGGACCTCATCTATGACATGACCACATCTGGATCAGGCTCAGGTATTTTACATACTATTATTAGCTCATTATTGTTTGCCTTTCTACTTTCTAAGAATCCAGCTGTACCATTTTTTTTAATATCACTTAATATGCAAAGATTCCATCAAAATCATTAAATTCCCTTTCATTTTTATGTATTTAGAGGATGTTTTTCCTTTATTACCCATCATAAACCTCAAAGTATGCTCAAGCCAATTTCTTTTCCATAACTTTGTTTTCAAAGTTAAATTGTTAAAGCCTCACGCCAAGCTGAAATCGCTGTAGGCTTTATCTTTAGTCTAAGATTTTAGTCCAGACGCTGGACTAACTGGTTTTGTCTAGCCAAGAAACACTGTATATTTGGCAGTGTATTTGTTTTTTTAACACCTGGATGACTACACAATGTCTGATATGAGATCATGAGTCTTCATTAAGGGTTCAAGGTTTGTCTGGTTTGCATGGCTCTATTATCCCCTGCTGGCAGATGCCGTAACTACACTGTTTTAAGGGCAAAGAGCATCTTTCTCCATTGACAGTAGACATTCTTGTGTATTCTGACAAAATCTATTTTTTGTAATGATTTGTAAGCTTGAAGTTGACTTTTTTAGTATTTTTCCCTGACTGCTTTTTCTTGTCTTCTATAGGTTTACCACTGCTAGTGCAAAGGACCATCGCCAGGACCATCATCCTCCAGGAGAGCATAGGGAAGGGGCGATTTGGAGAGGTGTGGAGGGGCCGCTGGCGTGGAGAAGAGGTGGCAGTGAAGATCTTCTCCTCCAGAGAGGAGCGCTCTTGGTTCCGTGAGGCGGAGATCTACCAGACTGTCATGCTTCGTCATGAGAACATCCTGGGATTTATTGCTGCAGACAACAAAGGTCAGACAACAATGAAAGCGCTTCAGTTCCATTAAGTTTGTTTGAACCTTATAATAATTATTATTATTATTATAGGTTATTATAGCAATGTTCTTGTTCTGCTCTGCTCTAAAATATTCTATCAACTAGATTTTGCTGAAACTTCACAACCCAACATAGTAACATCAGTCTTTCAGCTAAAAGTAACCCGGGTCACTCATTGGACGATAAGTGTGTCGTGGGACACATGGTGGCCCAGAAAGTCATATGATCCATTGAGCCACATTCAAATGTTGTTATAAATTATATCATTTACATGAATCAGACATCAGCTGCCATTCTGTGTAGATTTTGCCATTTGGATTTGTCCATAAAAAACAGTATCAGTCAGCCACTATTTAACAGTGTCCTAGATTTTTTTTTTTTTTTTTCCAAAAGATATGTGTCAGCATATACAATAATGATCTCAATAAACCACTCAACCAACATTCAGCAAAATGTATAAAGTATTTTGAGCTGCCAGAAACTAGAAGTACAAAGCATTGATTGGTTCTGCTCTTTCTATGCATCTCAGATAACGGCACGTGGACTCAGCTGTGGCTGGTTTCTGATTACCATGAGCACGGCTCCCTCTTTGACTACCTGAACAGGTACACTGTCACAGTGGAGGGCATGATCAAGCTGTCTCTCTCTGCCGCCAGCGGTCTGGCTCATCTGCATATGGAGATTGTGGGCACTCAGGGTAAGTCACAATACACAAATAACTTTTTTCTTTTATCCTTCCTGAAAAACCAAACAAACATTTTCATATAAGTATACTGTTTTACGCATATCCACATGTAACACAATTATGTTCCTCAAAACAGATTTGTAATATTTTATATATAGTTATGTAGACGATTTTGTACTTCATGTGACACGACAGTAAAAGAAACAAAGCAACTGACTGATTATGTATTTTAAATTTTATGTATTTAAAGTCTGAGATATGGGAACGGTGCAGAGAGAGAGGGCAAACAGTTTGCAGTTTAGTGCAGTATTGTCGTCTAATCAGCCAATACCATCTTAAATAGCGTGCATAGCACTGTATCTTTTATAACATGACCCAATGTTGATTTTGGTAAAATGTTGCAACAATATGTTAATGTGTCCAGTTTTGGATACATAAGGTAATAAAAAAATAAATGTAAAAACCCCTTAAAGTAACTACAAATGAGCATGTAAAGCAAATATCTTTAAAAAAAAATTCCGTGCGGAGCATGCCCCCTGTCCCACGCAATGTTCTCACCCTTTTTCCCCCTTACCTGTTTGCATCCCTGGCTTAAACATTCTGTCCTTTTTAGGATCTCTTGTGACATCATGTCCTGTTATTAGTTTGCTTAGATGTCTTCGGTCCATGTTGCGTTCATATTTCAGTTTAACCGCACCAGAGTTTGTTTGGAAGCAGATCGAGACCCATCTTTTCAGTGGTCTCAGACTGTTTGTTTGGTGTGCACCAGGGTTCAGATGGCAGCATTCACAGTTATTCAAATGAACCACACTAAAGCCCAAAGTATATTTGGTTTTTACATGTACGCGAGGGTCCACACCAGAGTTCATTTTAATCGAACCAAACCTGCCAAGTTTGAACACACCCTAAATGTCTTGCAGTTTAAAGGAATACAAAAATGAAAATTACCCCATAATTTACTCACCCTCAAGCCATCCCAGGTGTGAATGGTGTAAATCTTCTTTCAGACGAACACAATTGGAGATATATTTAAAAATATCCTTGCTCCTCCAAGCTTTATAATGGTTGTAAATGGGGGGCCACATTTTGAAGCAAAAAAAATAATGGCTAATCAGGCGGTAATCCATATGGCTCCAGGGGGTTAATAAAGGTCTTTTGAAATGAAGCAATGCCATATTTAAAACTTTATACATTCAAATAACTAGCTTCTGGTGGACGACTGTATGCATACTGCGCATGTCGACTTGTGCCAAATGAGTAACCCCCTGATGCGATGTATGACGCAGGGTGTAGGAGTATTGTAAGTTTAGACGCCTCTCGCGGTTTAAACAAATGGGGCTGGGCGACAAACTCAAGCTCCTCTTCTCTTATATCAAAATCCTCTGACATTTCTCTTTAAAATTTCTTGTTTTAGACTTCTAATTCGTGACCGGTGTTTTGTTTTGCTCTATCCTCTGCGCTTCCACAATCGTCATTGCGTCATGTGTCTGGTCAGAGGTTGCTCTTCCGCTCTTTGCCACAAATCTATGCGTAAAAAAGTTTTAAATATGGATATTTTTCTTACAAAAACCATCACTTCACTTTAGAAGGCCTTTATTAACCCCCTGGAGCTGTATGGACTTTTATTATGGATGGATGCATTTTTTTTTTTTTTTTTTGCTTCAAAATGTGGCCCCCATTCACAACCAAGTATATTTTTAAATATATCTCTGATTGTGTTCATCTGAAAGAACATATACACCTAGGATGGCTTGAGGTTGAGTAAATCATGGGATAATTTTCATTTTTGGGTAAACTAATGCTTTAAGAAAAAGACTCAATTAAGATGGAAGAGATATGATTTATTGTTCCTCTGTTGGAGAGTGGTAGACATTTTCCTTTATCAGAGGAGTACTGATTTGAAGCATGTTTCATGCTGTACTGCATCTTGTCCAATCTTCAGGTAAGCCCGCCATTGCCCATCGTGATCTGAAATCCAAAAACATCTTAGTGAAGAAGAATGGTACTTGCTGCATCGCTGACCTTGGATTGGCCGTGCGCCACGACTCAGCCACAGACACCATTGACATTGCACCCAACCACAGAGTGGGCACTAAAAGGTTAGTAATTCATCACTTGGCACCATTCACAGCGACGTGCCTAGATCCAGTCAGCAGACTCACGCTCTGCCACAGTGTTTGCATGAGATGAGGGCTTTGTGTGCCTGTGAATATTAGGCCCTGTTTACATCTGGTATTAAGATGCGTTTTGGTGGATTGATTCACAAGTAGACGAGGAAGACACATTCCTGTTTAAACCTGGTATTTTAATCTGTCTCTTTTGTCCACTTTCAACCACTTCTGTCCTGATTTCTTCGAAGGGAGGGTCTATGGACAGGTAAATATACAGGTTTTTTTTGCTTCAGATCTTTCAATCTAATAGACAAAATAAGCTTGCTCAATTTACATATAAACGCGCCCAGAGACGACGCAAAAACGCATGGAGAGCATCAGCTTTCGTTTCTGCTCTGACAGCCCCAAGACCATGGGCCAGATTTACTAAACGGGGCAAATTAGCGTGAGAGCGCAATTCCACAAATGAGCAGATGGGAGTGGCAAGTTTTGTGTGTGATCTGTTCTTGACGCGCAAATTAAAGAAGCAGACGCAGTCAAATCATTAACATAATGACCAACGCAATCTAACAAGAGCTGTGAAAATTTGCGTTGGGACGCAGATAAGCAGAGCTGATGCTCATCAGGTGCGGGTCAACAAACTGACAAACACGTACACATATATAATATCGTTTGCCAAGCCATGTTGGCCTATCTCTCTCTCTCTCTCTCATATATATATATATATATATATATATATATATATGCCAACATGGCTTGGTAAATGATATGTTCAGATAACATCTTCCTCTGGCATTCCAAAGAAATTAATACGAGTGTAACCACACTCCCTTCTACCACACGCCCTCTGTTCTCTGCGGTGTCTCCTCCTAGCAGCAACAATTGCAGCCATGGCGCAAAATGGGTTAAGACATGCTTTTTTTAGGCGTTAAATAATGGCGCAAATACCAGTAAATTGACGAGGGCAAATATTAGTAAATCGCATTGCGTGATTCATTTAAATATTCTCCTCCCATAAATTTTGCGTCTGCAAGGGAAACTCCTACAAATGCATATGCAATAAAGTCAGCCGCAAAAACAACTCAGTCCACGCCTTTTCAGTGCTAGTTTTGCACTGCATATCTTTAGTAAATCCTGACAGTAGTTTTTTAACGCCAAAAGAGGGTTTGCGCTGGCGCAAGCTGCCCTAAGAGTGTGTGTTAGAAATCAGGAATGGTGAGAGAACATTGTGCTTGGTACATTTTTCGTCTTCAAACCAAACTGAGTCTCCAGCCAAACCAAACTGGGTCTCCCGTCTGGCTAGCGCTCTTCCCATAATGCTGACATGTTAGTTCAGAAGGCAGAGAGTAGGCACCCTCAACAGGTCTGAGGTCTTGAGTTGACTCAGAGGACACTTAGAGGGTGAGATGTGTGTTGTGAAGGACAGTGCTGCGGGGACGCCATTCCCCCTGTTGTCACCACAGGAGTGTGTCGCATCTAATATACAGCAAGAGACTCTCAGCGGTGCGCCCATTCGCTTCTGTGCCCCCTGGACACAATTCGCATACACACACACTTCAATAGACTACTCTTGGGTGTAACAGGCTGTGGCACCCACACACTGACACTCAAATTTTTCAGTATACAACACCCTCTTCCGTCTCCTGCTGTGATCATAACTGAATGTGACTTTTGAATGTCAAAGTGCTCCCTCACAGCCTTCTGTCCCCCTAGGGTTCATTTGAGTGATGTTGTCTCGCTCTGTCTTCTCGGTTTCCAAAGGAAATCCATGTTTTAGGCCTCTATGCAACCCACAAGACACCTGCACCAGCTGAACCTTTAATGCTCTGCCTTAAACACATGACAGAGCAGTCCTACCTTAGCAACTGTTGCTGTCTGCCATAATATCAGAAGTACGGTTTTAAATTGAATTTTGCATAAGTTACTAAAAAAAAGTCAAATGTTGTCGCTTAACAACAGTTTTTTTTTTTTTTTCAAGTCTTTAAATAAAAGGGTCACCCTTCATTCCTAAATGAACATATATCAATCCCACCAGGATTTCGTAGGACTTTTTTCTGATTTTTGCGGACCAAAATTGTTTCTGCATATATTCTCAAATATTTTGGTGATATTTGTAGCATTTTTCAGTGAAAACCCACCAATACTCATTATGTATTAATATACAGTGCTCGTAAATGAGTACACCCCCTTTGAAAAGTACATTATAAACAGTATCTCAATAAACACAAAAACAATTTCCAAAATGTTGACAAGACTAAGTTTAATATAACATCTGTTTAACTTATAACATGAAAGTAAGGTTAATAATATAACTTAGATTACACATTTTTCCGTTCTACTCAAATTAGGGTGATGCAAAAATGAGTACACCCCACAACAAAAACTACTACATCTAGTACTTTGTATGTCTCTCCATGATTTTTAATGACAGCACCAAGTCTTCTAGGCATGGAATGAACAGGTTTGGCGACAGTTTGCAACATCAATCTTTTTCCATTCTTCAAGAATGACCTCTTTCAAAGACTGGATGCTGGATGGAGAGTGATGCTCAACTTGTCTCTTCAGAATTCCCCATAGGTGTTCGATTGGGTTCAGATCAGGAGCCACTGAATCACTTTCACCCTGTTCTTCTTCAGAAATCCAACAGTGTCCTTAGATGTGTGTTTAGGATCATTGTCATGTTGGTGCACGACGACCAAGGGCACGGAGTGATGGTAGCATCTTCACTTTCAGTATAGAGCAGTACATCTGTGAATTCATGATGTCATCAATGAAATGCAGCTCCCCGACACCAGCAGCGCTCATGCAGCCCCACATAAGGACACTGACACCACCATGTTTCACTGTAGGCACCATGCATTTTTCTTTGTATTCCTCACCTTACAGAATTAAAGCCATACAGTTTTGAAGCCATCAGTTCCAAAAACATTTATCTTGGTCTCATCACTCCAGAGTATAGAGTCCCAGTAGTCTTCATCTTTGTCAGCATGGGCCCTGGCAAACTCTAGGCAGGCTTTTTTGTGCCTGGGCTTTAGGAGAGGCTTCTTTCGTGCCATTCCTCTGCAGTGTACGCCGTATTGTGTCACAGGAAATAGTCACCCCAGTTTGGCTTTCTACTTCTTTAGATAACTGCAGTGAACTTGCATGCCGATTTTCTTCATCCCTTCTCATCAGAAGACGTTCCTATCGAGGTGTTAACTTTCGTGGACGTCCTGGACGTCTCTGTGAGATGGTTGCAGTTCCATCTTTTTTAAATTTTTGTACCACTTTTGCTACAGTATTCTGACTGATAAGTAAAGCTTTGCTGATCTTCTTGTAGCCTTCACCTTTCTGGTGTAAAGAAATTATTTTCTTTCTCTAGTCTTGTGACATTTCTCTTCCATGTGGTGCCATTGCTGACAGCATGAAATGGAAAGGAGTTTTAACACTCTTAAATGAATATTTAGACTCACCTGTCGTTGAATTCTTGTTAAATTAGACATTTGTAGTCTAAAATGTTACTTTTCAAAGGGGGTGTACTCATTTACGCTGAGCACTGTAATTAGTATTAGTGACCGTAAGAGTAGTTACCTGTAAATGATTTGCTTAATTTCTGAAATCAATTGACCCTTCGCAAAATAGAAAATATTAACCTAGAAAATATTAACCTCAATTACCCAAATTATATTCAGTTTTATATTTAGTAGTTTGAAAATATTATTAAAGCTGTAGCTTATAAACGTTTCTTCTCAAATGCTTAACATGGAAGGATTCAGATCTATGGATTTTGATTAGCTAATGCAGATTTTTCCCCATCAGTTGAATATTTTTTTGCAGAACAATTGCATAAATAAGAAATTCAAGCTGCTGCAAATAATGGAGAATTTGTTTGAATTTCCATTAATTCTTATGATATTGTGTGTACAACATCAGTAATTGCCTATATTTGTTCAAAGGTAAATTACTGTTAATAACCTAATGTTAATTAATTTATGTATTAGGAACAGGTGGGAACATTTCTGCTCACACTAATATTCTCTCTTGTAATTGCTTTCTTTATTCATTTTACTGTGATAAGTGATTTCCATGATTCTGATTCCCAGTTTCCACAGTGTTTAATCCCATTTAATCATGTGATTTAACAATTCCTAAAGTAAAACGGCAGATAAAAAATACTTGGCAGTGGGACGCTTCATACCAGCCTGTGTAAGAGTAATACCAAAAATGTTTGACCACTTTATGAGCACATTTTACTGAAAGTCATGCTGTTCACAGAAAATGTCCCATTAATTCCTGTGGAATGTTATATAAAGCTTTTACTGCTGTGGAAGGGAAGATTAATTTACATCCAAATCTTGTCAAAACGAGCAACTGTAATCAAGGGGGATGAAATGGATGTTTAGATGTGGACAGAGATGTGTGAGGTTGTGTAAACAATTTGTTAAGCTGAGGGACGTCTGATGACATTTGTAATGTTTACAGGTATATGGCCCCAGAGGTGTTGGATGACTCCATTAACATGAAGCACTTTGAGTCTTTTAAAAGGGCAGACATCTATGCCTTGGGTCTTGTGTTCTGGGAAATTGCTCGCAGGTGTTCAATCGGAGGTAGGACACTTTGATGATGATATTGGCTGATTAATGTCCTTCAGTGACGTACTTGTTTATTTTCTGTCTTTCCGTTCATCAAATTGCATGATACTAATAGCTTTGTTATGAGTGCTTTATTTTTAGATATGAAAAAATACAACTTGTTTAGTGATTCATGGTGGTGCCTGAAGTCTGAGACCACTATTTAAATTTTTTTTTTATTTTTTTTTTTTTGCAAATTAACTTAAAAACAGCAAATTGGAAAATATATATATATATATGTAATGTATTGTTGTGTGTGTGTGTATGTGTATCTGTGTGTGTATATGTGTATATATATATACATATGTCACACTTTATATTGTCCTTAACTACTATGTACTAAAATAAAGTGTGCCTAATATATAATATATTATAACTAGAGATGCACCAATGTATCGGCTAACAATCGGTATCGGCCGATAAAAGCTATTATTATCACTATCGTCCATCGGCCGATTGTTTAAAAACTGCCGATGGTCAGGGCCGATTATATCCTGTCAATCAAAAGGGTGCGGAAAGACGTGTTCAGACTGCAACTCATGCATACTGTGTGTGAAGAAAATCACTCGTGTTGAATTTTAACTCATTAACAGTTTAAAAATAGTGACGTTAAAGCAGGCTCTTTTTGACCCTATGAATCACCTGTAGTTCAAGCCAGGGTTGCCAGGTCTGCGTTTTTTTTTTTTTTTCCTACATCAAATATTATTTGTAGCGCCTCCCATCCAATAATCGCAAAAAGATTTGTGCTTTATTACTTCTGATAAGAATTAAAGTTTCAGTTTTCAAATTCTGTCCATTTTATCATGAAATTCAAACAATAAATGGCGTTTTGACACTCTTAAATGTGACGTGTCAGATCACTGTAATGCCTCAGTTCAGGAGGCAGCTCGGAGCGCGAGTCTTTTCTTCCTCTTACAAGTTATATCTTGAAAAACATGAATGAACATCAAAAGTATGTTGAAATATATTGTACAACCTACCAGAATGTATCATGTCTGATGTAATCACTTTATTTGTGTTTCAACCGTGGAAAGACTTCAATAAAACAGCTTGTGAACAATATGTCACATCATGTCACATTTACCGCAGGAATGTTTTCCAATGTTCACAGTTCCTTAGCTATCTACATATAAAAAAAAACACTAGAGAGGAGCTTATCTACTGTCAATTATATTTTTGTGCAAATTTGCCATGAAGACAAGTGCTTATGAAAACTACCTTATGTGATACTAAGTTTTATACATTTCAGTTTTTATTTGAGTGTAATTATTATATCTGAAAATAAACAGCAGCTGAATATAATACCTCTGCTGTTAATTGTAACCTCTAATATTGTAGTGTACCAAATGAGAGGGTTCCCTGTATAGTTTGCAACATTATTTGGGAGAGATTTTTTTTTTTCCCCTTAAGAAAAACCAAACTATCGGTATCGGCCGATATCATTCTGAATAATCGGCTATCGGTATCGGCAGAGAAATTTAGTATCGGTGCATCTCTAATTATAACGTATTATAATTAATTCCAGATCAATGGTTTCAGACTTTTGGAGCCCACTTACAATATTATACATACAATATTCTTAGAAACTATAACCTCTTATGGTAATAGGTCAATAAATATGTGCTCAAAATTCTCCATTCAGGCATCCATGAGGACTACCAGCTCCCTTACTATGACCTTGTTCCATCTGATCCGTCAGTAGAGGATATGAAGCGGGTAGTGTGTGACCAAAAGCTTCGTGCCAACATCCCTAACAGGTGGCAGAGCTGTGAGGTGAGCTTTCCTTCAGGTTTTTTTTGTAGGTGACTTTGTTCATAGATGATAGATTCACCCAAAACTGCCCTTTTTCATTTTGTTGATCTCCGTTAGATTGCTTTTCCTCTTTCATTTTTTCAATCATTTGTTCTCCGTTATCAGCATAAGAGTAGGTGCCACTCTTTCCACCCTCTATCTTGATGTGCTTTTTACTGCTGTGAAAGGGAAGATTCAATTGCATTCAATTTGCAGTCCTAAAAAGCCTCTAATCTAACTATCTGTCTGCACAGCTATCACAGCTTGCCACTGTAAAAGACAGACATTGGTTTACTGTGCTTCCCAATATTAAATGGCTGTTCTCTGATTTTCACACTTTGTAAGTGGTTATTTGAGGGAAAGCAGATGGGGAGAACAAGCTTATTAGATCAGGCCTGAACTAACACGCTGAAAATACTTCAACCCATGCTATGAAAAAGTGTCTTGTGTTTTTTTTTTTTTTTTTTTTTTTTTTTTATTCTAATACTAAATGTCATCAGATCTACAGACCAAAACCCCTCATATTTTTGTTTATATATTTTGCTTTTATTTTTATATTTTCATTAAGTTTTAGTAATTTTATGAGCTTTTGTCATTTTGTATTTTTTTTTTTTGTTGTTACTTCAGCTTTATTTTTATTTCAGTTTTAGTTTTAGTAATTTTTAGTACTTCAGCTTAAATGTATTTATTTCAGTTAGTTGCCAAGGCAGCATTTCTCATTTATGTTGTTTACAGTTTTTCATCTAATGTTTCTAATTTATTTCAGCTCTATTTAAATTAATGAAAAGCCTTTTAATAGATTCAGTTAACAACAATGCTGGATGAATGCTGTACTTAGTCACAAAAATTAAAAAGTAATCACTGGTTTTGATTGATTTTTGATGTCACTTCTGTGTATCTGAGAGTTTTGGCTGTGTCTCTCTGCAGTCAATAATTTTATCCCTTAAAGGGGTGGTTCATTGTGATTTCACTTCTTTAACTTGAGTTAGTGTGTAATGTTGCTGCTTGAGCATAAACAGTATCTGCAAAGTTACAGCACTGAAAGCTATAACATAAACAGCAGTAACATTTACAAGTGACAGCATATCTAAACACTTTGACACAAATACAAACGGAAATACTTACCATTCAGAAACGTCCTTTAAAAACCGTGCTTGCAGATGTTCTGCTTGACCCTCATCATCATTACTGCTATCTGGGTCTGATTCGGTCTCAATTTGATACGGTAATATAGACGCCATTATTTACATTTCCACCGAAGCACATGCAATAACTAATGGTAAGGGGTGTGGCGTTTCCGGGCACTTCAGCGAATCACAATACACTGGGCCAGCTAACCCATCTGAGCCCATTGCGTATTTCTGAGGGAGTGGTATCATAGAATCAGGAAATCAACTGGCCGTTCAAATGGCAATGGAGACAGCGGTCTAGAATAAAGCTAAAATATATGAAAAATACAGCGTTTTTTTAAAAAAACGAAGCATTAAGACATGTTAAACTGCGCCCCATAAACACAATCAAGCCTAGAAAAAAAACAGTGAACCACCCCTTTAAAATTCATCTTTGATAATCAAAACGACATATTTAAACATTTCCTGTGAAATAATTTATTAATGCCTTGAAATAGGTTGAATGTAACTCTACACCCTTGCTTCATTTAGTATACGTGGAACCATGGATATGCAAATTAGTTCCCGCCTCCACTCAATCACACCAACTTAGACTACATGATCTATTCGATCAACTATAATAAACGCTACGCGATGGCAAGTGGAATTATTGGTTTAATTCAGCTATATATGTTTGAACCAGAAACTGATTCAGAAGAGGAAGAGTGAACTATACATGGTCCTGTCGATGTATCAGGTAATGCGTTTTATGTTTTACAGCTCGGGACACATAACAGTAATTGATATGATCGATTAGCCTTTGGCTCGACTCCATTATCAAACAGCTAATAATTTGTTGCTAATGGTAAACAAAACATGTTCCCTTTGCCATATCAAAGTCAGACAGCTGCTTTCTAAAAATCAGCATCCTTAGAAACACTTTGAACATCATGGAAAGTCAGTGAAGGAAAGCCCTGCCCCACATGCTGACGGGATTAGTTACATATTTGTGACGGTGGGAAACAAGGCCATTTCAAACCGTGTTTTTGAGACTCTTGTTGGTACACTGCAGTTTTATGACACACATTTAATTCAGATGTGACTCAAAGAACCTGCACATCTCAATCTCTCAAAAAACTGATTCATGTCAATTTACTTTCAGAAAGTTTGTGTTTCAAAAGCTTAGCGAACTCTGAGTTCACCTGAGTTAGTTTGTTTTGAACGTTTTTCCTGAATGCACAGGTGTGTTTAATAGAAAGAGCTGTCTAGACGGTGATGTTGAATGAAAAGGATGAGAGAAGGCCACAGCAGATGCTTCATGCTGTCTGCATTAAAGGCCCTACAATGAAAATATATCAAACACAATCTTTGTTAAATGTTGAGGGTTTTCAGAAGCAGCTAAACGCTATGAGTTCTTTCACACCTTACATTAATTTCTTGATTTCTACATTGATTGACTGTTCTTAATGCAACAAACGCTTATGTTTGCCGAAGTCATGAATGTAGGTCATGAAAATGACGAGGGAGTCATTCGTTCTGAAATGAAAAGGTTTAGAAGTTAAATTACCTTTATAGTTGACAAACTACAGAATTCCTTGATAAAGATGTTTGTTGTCAAAAACGCTTTGGTTCATTGAGTTAATAGCTTCTTTCTTTAGCTTTTACCAAGTCACTGCTGTGTTGAAGAGATGGTTTGGTATATTCAATATGAAGATTAATTAGTTTTATATAGTGTTATTTATACATTTGTTCCACCTTTTACACACATTTGTGCCATATAAATATCACTCTGTTTTGTAAGAATACATAGGCCTGTTTGAAGAAAAAAGTAAAATGTGGTTTCAACAAGTTTTTCTTAGTCAATTCAAACAATTGGACCTCACGTTAACCAGTAACCAATATTTTTTTTGTAAAATATTTGATTTATTGATTAGAACAAAACTAATATCAGTGTTATTTCAAATTGTTTATGTACTGTTATAGCATTTAATAATATTTTGAATTAACTTTTCTTTTGAAATTTTCTTTTGTAAATTTGTTTTGTGCTTTTGTCATTTTGTTAGTGTTTTTTATATTTCTATTTAGCTTTTTGTTTATTTTTATTTCATTTTTAACTTCAACCAAGGCAACATTTTAAATTTTTGTTTGATATTAATATATGATATTTGTTTTATTTCAGATTTATTTAAATTAAAGCTGCAGTCCATAGCTTTTTTTGGTTAAAAATTATCCAAAATCAATTTTTGAGCAAGTACATAACCAGCCAGTGTTCAAAACTATCACCTTACCTTAGCCTGATTCACAACATAAGCTTGTAATAACGTTTTCTAATAAAATCGGTACTGGTGGGTTTCCGCGGGAAATTCGAGCATGTAATGCTTTTTTTCTCAGTTGGTCAGAACAAAAGTGGCAGACATGTTACTTACTTGTTCAGATGGCATTTTCCGGTGAAAATTCTTATTTTGGTCATACTTCCAAGACGTAGAATCTGTGATTCCGAAGTACAGTGTCCAAACCGTTGTGTTGACTGACAGCAAACATCGCATTCATCCGTGCTGAGGAGCTGTGCTGATCCACAACCCATGTAAAGATAATAATTCCACAAATAACTGCAATTGCAGGTTTTAAACAGAGATGGCGACAAAGAGGCAAAACTTACAGACTGCAGCCTTAACAAAAATTATTTTTAATAGAATACTGGTGAATATGTATCTTTAATTACACACCATCAATTCAACAACCAATCAGTAAATAGACTGATGTAAAAACTCACAAACCTGAAATTTACATCACGGTAAAGATTCCCAGTTCATTTTGATTTGGAAAAAATGACTCTCAGTTCAGTGAGGAAGTCCGTTGTAATGGCTCTGAATGATTGAGTCTGATTCAAACCACTAACTTTGTGAGACAAAGTGTCTTGCACGGTCATGTGCAGGAACTCCAACAAGATAATGTCTGACTCATATGGATGTGCGCAAAGATTTCCAGACTGACACCAATGGCAAATAGATTTAATTGATTGGTGACAGTGTTATGTTTGTATGCGAGAGAGTGAGGATGAGGAAGAAAGGTAATGGAAGTGTATAGCATAGCAATTATATCTGCAATAGCATCAATGTCCTCTTGCCTGCAGGCCCTGCGTGTAATGGCAAAGATCATGAGGGAATGCTGGTACGCCAATGGAGGGGCTCGCCTCACCGCGCTGCGGGTGAAGAAGTCGCTATCCCAGCTGAGTCAACAAGAGGGCATCAAGATATAGTGCAACAACTCATCATCTTTACACTGCCTATCCACTTCCTCCACCCATCTAGAGAGGTAAGTGAGGGAACTACATCCGCTTTGGAGGTGAATCAGGGATATCGAGGGGCCAGAAGCAATTAGTGCTTTTCCCTGTTGTCCATGAAAAGATACGTCCTCATCATGCAAAACCACCTCAAACAACCTTAACCAGAAGTCAGTCACCCATGCTTCAACTGGTGAGTCACCAAACAACTAACCAACCATTCGGTGTCATTGATGTGCTTTGCAAGCTGGACTTGAGCCTTTATGGACTTATTTCTGTATATAGCCTGTTGTCTATAGCTGTACATATGTGATTGGACTTGCTTGTGTATATTTGTATGCACATATGTGGCTCGAACACAGAACCACATACTATGTATATGTAGTCCGTACTGTGTATATTTAGTTCCAGAAAGTGCCACTGCTACGAATCAGTCATGTTTACCATATTTGGTAAAAAAAGAATCTTTGTAGGTATCGAGTACTATGTCTATTTACAGTGGACATCGGATTCACCCACAAGCACTTGTTTGCAAACATCTCAGCAGTTAAAGGATCATATTCTGCTGTAACATCGACTCAAAAGTCTTGCCTGATTATGCAGAAGTGTTTTTGTAATGCGATTTCACCATACTCACTTTCCAGACACAGAGAGTGAGCAAGGGCGGCACATTCAATCATACTGCATATTAGAAGCAGCCCGCGGTGTTGCCTAAGGGACCAGTCCTTAAAGAATCAGGCAGAAAACTGGGTTAGTGATAAAAGCCATTTGTACAAAGGCCAACTTAGCTACAGCACATCTGTGTTAAAGGGTTAGTTCACCCAAAAATGAAATTTCTGTCATTAATTACTCACCCTCATGTCGTTCCACACCCATAAGACTTCATCTTCGAAACACATATTAAGATGTTTTGATGATGTGTTTTTTTTATCCTCCATTGAAAGCAACGAAATTACCACATTCAGTGTCCAGAAAAGTAGTAAAAACATTGTTAAAATAGTCCATGTGACTACAGTGGTTCAACCTTAATGTTATGAAGTGACGAGAATACTTTTTGTGCGCAAAAACAACAAAAATAACTACTTTATTTAACAATTTTTCCTCTTCCCTGTCAGTCTGTTACGCAGTTGGCGCAGTGCTGCGTTTCCGTGTTTATGTCCGAACGCTGGCTCATTATTGGCTGGCTTCTGCGTTAGCATCACATGCATGCCTTGTGCTGCTTACGTGGACAGGCGTTGGCCAATACTGGGTCGCCGTTCGGACGTAGAACCTGGAAGCTGCAACAAACAGGGGAAAGATGAATTTGTTGAATAAAGTCGTTATTTTTGTTTTGTTTTTGCACACAAAAAGTATTCTCGTCACTTCATAACATTAAGGTTGAACCACTGTAATCACGTTGACTATTTTAACGATGTCTTTACTACTTTTCTGGAAATTGAATGTGGTAATTTCATTGCTTTCAATGGAGGATAAAAAAAAACTCTTGGATTTCATCAAAATATCTCAATTTGTGTTCCGAAGATGAACCTGTAATGTCTTACAGGTTTGGAACAACATGAATACTTAATGACAGAAATTTCACTTTTGGGTGAACTAAGCCATTAATGTAAAAAGGATGTGTATGTTTTTTTTTAATGCACATTTGAAAATGATTTGAGAATGGTGCTGTTGTGATGAAGATCTGATTATATTTTTCTGTATTACTATTTACTGTTTTCATTCATGCTCCTTGAGACATTAAGAGAACATGGACACATGTAGCTCAGAAAGACACAAACTATGACCTATCTATTGTATTTTGCTCTGTGCATATAGTCTGTACATGTTCCTCGGTTTTGCTGTAGTTTTGCTGTAAGTGCTGTTTTTATGGAGCCATTTTCATTCAGATCAGTACAAGGTACCATTTTGACTGTTTTAAATAATGTGACCTCACACATATAGTTGAGCAACAGTAATTGAGCTGCAGTGTATCTCGTGGATGTATCAAAATCTTTCTGTGATCTCTAAACTCTTTGTCTGTAGAGAAATCTGTCTTTATTTGGACAAATATA
Organism: Ctenopharyngodon idella; assembly: GCF_019924925.1. Classification (NCBI taxonomy): domain Eukaryota; kingdom Metazoa; phylum Chordata; class Actinopteri; order Cypriniformes; family Xenocyprididae; genus Ctenopharyngodon; species Ctenopharyngodon idella. The sequence continues at coordinate 14,746,228 of NC_067221.1, forward strand.
AAAAAGAAAGTATCTTTTGGAGTGTCTTTCACAGTCAAGTCAGCTGGAAATCATATTCTCTGCACCAAAGACACTCTTTGAAGATGTGATCCAGGTTACATTAAAGGGTACGTTCACCCAAAAATGAAAAAACTGTCAGCAATTACCCTCATGTCATTTCAAATCCGTAAGGCTTTTGTGCATCTTTGAAACAGAGATGATTTTTTAATGAAATTGAATGAAAATGAGACATTTCTGTTCCTCCTTCTAAAGTCCATGTAGTTAAAACTTTGACACTTCCAAAAGTTCATAAAAAGATCATTTAAAAAATCCATATAAATTGAACTATCATCATAAACAGCGACTGTGTCGGTTCAGAAGACTTGAATTAAACCGCTCAATTTATGTGGATTTGTTTTACAATGTATTAATGAACATTTTAAGTCACCAAATTCATGGACTTCCAGTGGACTAAAAGGAATTTAATTTCATTACAAATATCTTCATTTGTATTTTGAAGATGAACTAAAGTCATACAGGTTTGAAAGAACATGAGGATGAGTAAATGATGACAGAATTTTCATTTCTCCATCATTCTTCTGACTCTGGACTCATTATAAACACACGTCAACAATCACCAGCAGCGTTCGGTACGTTCCAGTCAAAGAATGAAGCAAATATCTAGGTTTCTCTAGATATCCACAACCTCAGCAGCTCAGACATCGTCCTGAGATTCAGTTATTATTATTTTTCATTTGCTGTTATTTACGTTGTCTACACGTTCACTTTGGTGTCATTTTGAACACATATTTTCAATCTTAGCTTAAGAGGGGGTCGTGCTTCAGTAGCACCTCACTGTCCTGCAACCCATACTGGCATTACCTTTATGAATGAATGAATTGCACAGAAAGGCAGGAAATGATGTGGGATGCAGCCAAGAACACTTTCGCTGTAATATGCAATCTCACTGTGTTCTCCAGTGCATGATGCAATACAAGTGCCTCGATTTTATAAAGATTTGTGCTTCGTGAAGTCAAAAACTATTGGTTTTCACAAGCCCCCAAATGTAGAATGAATCTGTATTTGTAACTATTTCCTGATATTTGAAGGTCGTCATACCTCTTTTCTTCTCAGTTCATTCCAAGGTCCTGGTTTGTGTGCGGACAAATGTTGATATTCAGATTCAGTTTCCTCTATACATCATTCCAGAAGCCTTTTTATAACGAGTGCCTACCCTACGGTTGGTGTAAATGTAATTAGTTTGGGTCACATTGAAGCATCTTTCAAGAGCCAGAAACATCATTTTGAAAAACACTACTGTGCAAAACTCAACCATAACTCATGGTAAAGCATATTACCTCTTTGGACCAATGTGATCATTTACCTCAGTGTATATAAAGGTTTATTCATTTAGATGTGACATTAATTTGTACAAAGTGCTTGCATAAAAATGTCTGTATGTTCTGTTTCTTTGAGAGAAATTGTTAATGATAGTATTCTAGTGCTCTCCCTAATATTTGAAACAGTTGGGAATCCCTGCAATTGAGAGGCTTTTGAATCTTTTCTTCTTCAGTGTCATGTTGTCATTCAGAGTAGAGTGTTCACAGGTCAGATTAAAAAATTGTCAGTCACATTGAGATGAATCACTGTATTTGAATGAAAATATGTACTGGATGTCTTTTTGTCTGTCTGTTAAACTTGTACATTTGAAATCAATGTAATAAATAGGTACTTATTTTACCTGAAAAGGAATTTGGTGTTGTTTGTAATGAAAGCTGGCTTTTGACACATTGTCGATGTTCTCATATGGATGTCTGTAGTTTTATTTCTCTGTTGCATCATTAAACATCTTGGAGAATTATCTTTCATAGATGCCAATTTTGATTTTTGTCACAGCTTTTCTTCTCTGGTTGTTCAGAATCAGATGTTCAGTTGTTCAGATTTCTCCACTAATAGACCTCTTATGAAAAGCATACATACACTAATGTAAGATTTTACTTTTATTCGTACTTTATTCAGCAAGGGTGCGTAAAACTGATCAAAAGTGACAGTAGAGAAATTTATGTTACAAAAAATTCTTTTGAACTTTCTATTAATCAAAGAATCCTGAAATGCATGGTTTCCACAAAAATATTAAGCAGCACAACTATTTTCTACATTGATGATAATGAGATGTTTCATGAGCACCAAATCAGCATATTAGAATGATTTCTGAAGGATCATGTGACACTAAAGACTGGAGTAATGATGCTGAAAATTCGGCCTTTGCGTAAATTTAGCCTTGTCTTGAATGGTACACTGTAAACCCGAATAAGTTGGCAAAACTCAAAAAAAAAATTAAAGTTAAGAAATTCAAAGTCATGTAAGCAGAACTGGCAGATTTTTATTTTGTACTCGCACATTTTAAGTGTTCTTAACTTGAAATGTTTGAGTACGCTAATTCATAAATTTAACTTGAAATTATCATGTAACCTCAATGTAAAAATTTGTATTAGTGTAAAATTAGCTAGCTGTAACAAGCTAATTAAGAAAAATGATAACTTGCTAACATGTTAATACAGGGTAGCCGCGGCTCCTTAAAAAGACTTAAATATATTTTTCCTAATAAAAGGCCTTAAAAAGTCTTAAAATGTCTTAAATTCAGATTCGATAGGTCTTAAATATTTTTCGTCGCATTACCGCAAAAATGTCAATGACTGATCATTGGACAGAGGATATTATTTCTCGCGGTAGTTATTGCGTTGCGTCATCAGAGAAAATTGAGGTAGCAGGTAGCCGTAATGGGTAAGTGCAAATTTAATGATAAATGGCTCGAGAAAGATGAATTCTCGTGGAGGTTTAGGGCGGTGCCGGGAAATGTCTACGAGGCAAACTGTGCCGTTTGTAGGAAATGTTTTAAACTGGGTACAATGGGCATCAAAGCGGTGGAATCGCACACGCAGAGCGTCTAAATGCATCTTTTGCGGTAATGCGACAAAAATTGTTGAAAAATGTTTTATGTGGGTTATATTTTATGTTTTCTACGTCATCGACGGAATGGTCCAGGTAGCGCTGCACGAAAGCGCGCCGCGCGGCGCCATCTGCAGGACAAAGCTCAGCCAAGATGTAGGAACCATTTTTAAATAAATCTGCTGTAGCAGAGCTACTGCAAGTGATTTTCGGTGCTGGAAATCCATATATCCTTTGCTGAAACAAACTACCTCGTCGTCATGGAGAGCGCAGCTCATGGTTGCTTAGTAACGGCAGACGCCACCGGAGCGCAAGTTTTGGAAAGGAGAAAGCGGTGCGGGCGCGTTTTCCATGCGTTTTTAGACGCGACATATGAACGGTCCCTAAAAGAGTTCAGATGGTTCAACGCGCCAAATGCGAGTAGAATCAGCGCTGAAACGTGTTACTCGCCCGGTAACTTTTTTATGAATGGAGCTGAGAATTTAATATAAAATTCGCAACGGTTGTGATGTAATTATATAAATAATAGTCTGACGCGGTGCAGGTTTGCTGTAACAATGCTGTGTTTTCATTTTCGATTCACTGTAAATGCTACTTTGTTTGTGACGTTTAAATTTGCATTTGGGAACGCAACATTCGTCATTAGATTCGTTTATAATTCTGTTGTTTACAAAGAGAAGTTTCAGTGTCACATGATCCTTCAGAAATGCTGATTTGCTGCTCAAGAAACATTCACTATTTATATTATCAATGTTAAAATGCAGTTTTTGCTGCTTAACATTTTTGTGGAAACAATACAATTCAAACATTTGTGGTAAGATTTAAAAAAGAGAAAATTAATACTTCAACTCGTCATACATTAAAGTGATGAAAAGTGAGTGAAGAGTGAAGACTTAAAATGTTACAAAATATTTCTATTTAATAAATGCTTTAATAAATGTAATACATTTAATGAATATGTAATATAATTTCAAATAAATGCTGTTCATTGACCTTTCTATTTTTCAAAGAAAACTGAAAAATAAAATGTATCATCATTTCCACATAAATATGAAGCAGCACAACTGTTTTCAACATTGATAATAATCAGATATCTTTCTTGACCATCAAATCAAATTGTAATGATTTCTGATGGATCATGTGACACTGAAGACTGGAGTAATGATGCTGAAAATTCAGCTTTGCATCACAGGAATAAATTACATTTTATAATATATTAAAATAGAAAAATGTTTTATTTGTAAGAATATTTCACAATGTTGCTGTTTTTACTGTATTTTTGATCAAATAAATGCAGCCCTGGTGAGCAGAAGAGATTTATTTTAAAATCATTAATAATTGTTTCCAAATTTTTCGCAGGTACTTTTAATAATAACAATTCTATTAATACATTTAATATATTATAGAATATATTAATATATATATTTATTATAATCATGATTATTAAATTTCCATCGTAGGTTTGGTCTTAAATTTCATGTAAGGTGGTATTAAAAAGGTCTTAAAAAGTCTAAAATTTAACTTGTTCATATCTGTAGATACCCTGTAATAGCATGGTTTAGCACTTGCTGAATGAGTACAGCAATATAAAGCATTTAGCATAGTTGCTCTCAAACCAAGCCGTGCCATGATAGTAACTCTCCAAAAACCCACATTAACAGAAACTCTTCTAAATTAGCATAACAAAACATTACTCACTACAAAATCTCCCACTTAACATTAATCTTGCACAAAAAACATTATATAGCACTTAATTTTAGCATTTACTCTCCCTTTCCAGTGCCATGGGCAAAGCATGCTGGGAAATAGAAATCCCAGCCCAGTTTAAGTTAAACTTAAGTTTGTCTAAATTAAAAGAAATAAGTTCATAAAACTCAAAACAATGAAACAGTTCAGTTTACTTAAAATATATAAGTTCTGTGAACTTGAAAGAAAAAGAAAGTGCTAAATACTCATAAAAGTTGATTTGACTGAACTAATGTGTTTAATTTAAGTTTGTCCTACTCAAACCAATTAATTATTTTGAGCGTTAGAGTTTACAGTGTAGTGTATCTAATAGCTACATACGTTGAAGGACTTGATTTCTGTAAAGTGTAGCTGTGGTTACCGTCTAGTTTACTTTTCAGGTGTTGCACTTATCACTGGAAGTCTACCAACTTATTTGTTTGTCTTTCACAACACGTCAAAGTCCATCTGCTTCTTCCTCTACACAGCAGGGATGGGGAGAATGTAGGATCGCACAAGTAAAAGAAACAGCATATCTGAAAATCTGACTTGAGAAGAAACTTGACCATCAAAATAATATATACGCTACACTGCAAACATCTAGTCGAGTTCATTTAATCCCTGCGGACACTGAATATTTAACTGCGTGCGAGTCTATGATGCTGCCTCATGTTCCACAAACTGAGGATTTGCTTACACTTGTTTCCTGATTGTTGTCTATATACATTTTTTTTTCTTTTCTTTGCCAACTTGCATATGCAAACAATATAAAAATTTTTTGACACTGAATAAAAGAAATTATTTGCAGTGACAAGCATGTAAACAAGACCAGGGCGATGCATTTGTCACATTTTTCAAACATTTTCTTTTCAAACCTTTCCTTTGTTTTGTAGATGTATAATAGATTTCACGCGTCTGTTCTCTGAGCCCTCTTCATATTGTGTGCCTTGAAAGTGAAGAGACTAAACTCATCCACATTCTGGACTGTCTGCTCAGTTGTGCTCAAACTTTTATGAAGTCTGCATTATAAATAAATGAGAGCAGCTGAAGGTCAAACAAAGGTTGTCTTGTCTGTTTCATTGGCCACAAGTGATGCGGCTCACAGGATAGATGGCTTGTTGAAGCACGTTTCATTCTTTATTTTTCCACCCTCCACTCTCATGCACCTGAAAACAACCTAAATGCTATACCTTGAATTCGACATGACCCGGAATTTGCGATAGTCCAGATAGAAAACATGCAGAGCGGAACTTGATTTTATCCATCGGAAAATTGATGGTTGGATGGTTTTGCTCATGTGAATGACAAGTTGTCCCGCCCTCGCAGCAGTAAACAGATGTCGTTACAAGAGGGAGAGAAGTTATTTAAATTTTTTTTAATTCAAGTGCCTTCGTAATCTTTAGTGATTTGCACAGATAAATACTAGATACTGCAATATTCTTTTTAAAAAAAGGAATATTTTCTTTTTTTTTTTACTTTAAAGCAACCCCTGCCCTTGACCTCTCCCCAACCAGACCCTATTGGGCCACAGAGTGAAGAACTACTTTTTTTTTTTTTTTTTTTTTTAATAAATTAATTCAATGGAAATTATCCATTCCATATTGCAGGAACAAATGAGATGGGGTTGTTTCAGTCATTTCACGACGTTCTCAAGGCCTTTGCATGCAAGTAATTATAGAATTATATTGTTCACTGTGGGAAAAAAAAATACATGAAATAGTGAAGTCTAGACTTGAAGTTTCAGAAGGACAGATCTGCCACTGCTGACACGCTTGATCTGGCCTCCCCTCAGAAGAGAATCGCAACACTGCTTCAGGATTTACAGCTTCATCACAAGAATGACTTTTAATGTGCTGATTTCTTGAGAGACTAAATGAATGTGGCCCTGAATCAAACAATCTCAGATCTAAACACAAGCTCAGATCAGATATGATCATACAGAACACTGTGCTCTTTGGCGTTGTTTGTCCTTTGGCCTTTTAGTTCACCTTAAATGTCCTCAGATGCATTTTTGTAAGATTTACCTGAGGTTTAAAACTAAGCCCACACACCTGTAGGGCTGTATTTAGGTTACCACAGGGGTTTCTTTGTCTTCTTCACAAGTATAGACAGACACAAGGGTTTTCAATGCCTTGAAGAGAATGAAAATCGCCAAACAAGGCGAATTTGATTGAATGTTGCATATGTCATCATTCTAAGGAAGAAATGATGACATAACGAGATAGAAACTTATGTTGGCATGTGTTCCTTTTCCCTTAATATACAACGGTAAGTACTAGTAAAGAGGAAGAAACTGGAGATTATTTTGCAGTGCCACCTTGTGGTGGTAATGGTTACTTATGTAACGTAAGCATAAAAATATCTTTTATGTATTTATGTATGACATATATGATATTGATTATAAGTCATATTAATATATTAAATATTTATATATTCATATTAGTTAATACTATTTTACTTATTATATTAATGTAGTTTCTAAATAATACTAATAGACTATTTCAAACAAAGCAATTTTGGCTAGATAATCCAGACATCTTGTCCCAAGTATGTACTCTAACAATAGCCCTACCAAGTACACAAAATTCCTGCTAAACCGCAAAGAAGAGTATGCAACAAACAAAAACTTTTCATTTACCATTCTCATTGTAAGTTTGAGGTTTGTGTTACAACGGTAAGAATTGCAAACCACTAACTTTTCTGTGTTAACCTAGAGCTCGATCCTGTACTCTCAAGCGGATAAGTAGTTGCTTGTTTGTGGTAATGGCGAAAACAAGTTTTAGTAGTGAATATAAAAAAGTGAGTGGACTGATAGGCTACATATTATGTATAGAATATTATTTATTGAAATTGGTGCTCTGCTGTGACAAGAGACATTTCGAAACTCAACCTCACAGCGAAATCCCTCCACAATCAATTCATTATTGTAACTTATTTATTGTTTGTTGCATATTTGTTTGTTTTTAGTTGTCTGTGGACATAATAAAGTTACTATGTAAAAAATGTTTTTTTCAATAACATTTCAATAATAGTAACTTTATTATGTCCACAGACAACTAAAAACAAACAAATATGCAACAAACAATAAATAAGTTACAATAATTAATTGATTGTGAGGTATATATATATATATATATATAATATTGTATTTCTTTTTTCTTTTTTTTTGGAAAAATACATTAACCTAAAATAAAAAAATAGCTCTTTGGTTAAAAAAGGTTCCCGACCCTGGACTTATTAATGTACCCGTATAAAACAAAAAATAGATCAACAGTTTGTATGTATGTTATGTATATATCATAAATAAAATAATAAATATAATTCATTAATATTTCACATAAATAGGTTTAATAATAACTAATTAAAAACAAATGTATAAATGTATTATTAAATAAATGTAATAAATATATGTAAAATAAGCAAAGATGTAACTTTTAAAAGACCAACTTTATTGGGGTTATGGGTGATCTGTTTGTTAAAAAAAAGATGTACTATGCAGTCAATAACATTTTCATAGCCAAGGGTTTATTGCCCTTTATGAGTGAAGAAATAAAATGTTTGATACTTTTAGAGCACTCTATTTTTAAGTATGAAAATAAAATCTTTTTAGATTTTTTTTAACAATTTAGTAAAATTATACCGCATAAGCAGTTTGTTTAGGCTGTTGTTACACAGATCTACTATTACCTCTGACTCTGTGTCTTTTATGCTGATAGAAAGATAGAGGCATTTCAGTGTCTCTATATTTTTGTTTTTGTACTCTTACTTCAGTTTGTAAGTTTGTTTCCTCCAGTGATGCCTGAGTTGTTGAGTTTCTTCAGTTTCTTTCTTTCTTTGTTCCTTTCACCTCACAGACTTTAAGATTGAGTAAGTCACTGAGGATCTGTAGGGTTGTTGCTCGGGACACTGTGTTCTTCTGTTTATTTCTTCTGCAAGTCCTGCATGACCTGATCATAGGAAGGAGGAGGCTGGCTGTAGTAGGACGGCAGGGCTGAATACACTGCAGTCATGTGACCGGGGTGGGTCTGCACTGGGTAGACGGTGGAAATTACTGCAGTCTCTGAGTCTCCATAACTATGAAAGCCAGCCTGATGCAGTCCTGCCAACAAACAGAGACAACATACACAGCAGATCAAACCACATGAATTGTGTTTGTAGAACAAGGGCATACAGAGAGAGTACCTGGAGATATGATGGGGTGTCTGGTGAAGGCCACGTTAAAATCAGGTTCCCCAGGTGGAGGGTAAGGGTGGACACGTCTGCGAATGAAGTACCCAGTACTGCAGCAGCACAGAATTCCAATGATCAGCAACAGCCTAAGGACCAATCAAAAATAGCCCATAAAATCACATGAATTGCTCCAATCTGGGATGGCAGCACTATCATCTCAAAGCGAGAAGATCCCCGTTCTTTGCAACCTTACATAAGATGAAACGGTTTCGAAAATGGATGGATGTTCCAATAAACCCTCTGAGCCAAATAACATTATGAATGCAATTTCCCAAAAAAACTCCTGTAGTTACAAAAAAAAATTGAAAATGAAAATGACGCAAGTGACTCACCAGAAATACCATATTCTCTGACCAGAAAGGGCTCGAACACAGCATTGTGTGCCACAGCAGTCCTCATATGTCTTGCATCTACAAGACAGACACATATTCTTCCTCAGTCCTTACTGTAGCCCTTCAATATGGCTTGAAGTTCATGCTAAAATATGTATGATTGGCTGTACAGTATATTCATACATACTACCGTTCACAAGTTCGGGGTCAGCCAAGGATGCATTAAATTGACACTGGCTGTTACACTGGTTAAAATAGCTGATTTCTCTGGATTAAAACATTGTTGGAAACATTTGGGATAATGTACAAGTCAACAAAATATATACATTTTTTAGTGCTTTTTGGATATTTTAATCCATAAATCTTACATATTGTGCCTTTAAGCAGCACAACTGTTTTCAACATTTATAATAATGAGATATGTTTCTTGAGCAGCAAATCAGCATATTAGAATGATTTCTGAAGGATCATGTGACTGAAGACTGGCTGCTGAAAATTATATATATATCAAAATAGAAAGCAGTTTTTTTTTAATTAGGCTAATAATATTTCACAATATTACTGTTTTTACTGTATTTTTGATCAAATTTCAAGTTTGAATCAAACTTTTGAACAGTAGCATTTATATATATATATATATATATATATATATATATATATATATATCGAGAGAGAGAGATTTATTCAGTTGCACTGAAAACAAATAGTAAAACAAGGTAACCATCATCTACAAATTTATATTAATTTATTTACAGTTTAATCATAGTTTAAGATAAAACCTAGAATTTGGTGCTGCACAATGACTTGTGGGAGCTGCAGAAGCAAAATTGATGATGAATGTATGTCCTGTTTTGAACTGAATGTAGTTAAGGAGCATGAAGTACTGTCTGCTGTGGCTGCAGGAGAATTAATCAGTGGGTTTGGTGTGAAGACTGAACTGTTTGTACCTCACCTCCTGTGGCGTATGTCAGAGGCTGGGTATACGGGAGCACTTGTGATAAATTACTTTTATTGAAACTAGTAAAGGGGGTGTGTGTGGGGGGGGGGGGGGATTCTCTTTTTTCAATGTGCATCTGAATGAATCCTTTAACCGCTGTTCTGTTGAAACTATTAAAGGAAAAGGGGTGAGGTTAGTAAAGATTGGGGTAGTGCAGGTCCTGGTTTTCTAGCTTCTTGTTTCTGTCCTTAAAACCACAACTGCCCATTTCAACACACACACACACACACACACACACATATATATAATCTATTATACGTACATGAAGTATACTGGATAATCTCCTTCGAAATACCAACAGTACTTTTTTTCAGCAACTGTCTGCAAAAGAAGATTTTGTATATTTTTTTAAAAGTAACGTCACATATGTGCAGAAGTGATTAACTCTAAGATGATTCAGTTTTCATGGAAGAGCATGGTAAACATGCAAGCTGCAACTAACAAAATTAATCTGAAAAGAGGAAACAATATAAACACTGTTTGAAATCAGACCATTTCAGGCATCTTTTGTGTTGGCTCTCTTCTATCATTTTGTCTTGTTTGCATAAAGTTGTGAATTACCATGTTGTGACACTCAAGTTTTTCCTGTCCAGCCAGTTAAGACAACTGTTTAAAATAGTTTCCAGTGATTAAATACGAAAACTACTGGCTCATTTTACCAGACATCACCCTATTTATATGCTAAAACCAACACAAAATTAACCACTGCAAAAATAGCAAATAGAAAATAAATATGACAATTTCAACCTCAGGAACTTCTTGTGTCCTTGAAAACCATATTTTAACATAATGGGCATTTTTGTGACAGTTGTGGACTGCATCTGACACCATGGTTCATGGAAAATAAACTACAAAGAGCTTTTTGTCTGAGTCAAGAACAATAAACAATGTTTTGCGCTAGATGGACAAAGTGTCTATGTGTGGAATATATTCTAAGATATTTGTGTCAGACTTACGGAGCAAGATATGCACGACAACAAAATGATTAAAAAAAATAAAGTCTAGTTCAAAACTAACGTGTTTTTGGTAACTCTATTGAAAATGTAATAATAAAAATAATGAAATGCTGTAACTCACCTCAGCAAATAAAAGTGTGAAGAGGAGGCCGCATAATTGTCGCATTCTGTATTCAGGCCTCACAGCGCGAGATCAGCCTGCTGTACCTGTCTTACCTCAAGACCCGTCAGAGAATTCAAGACACATGCAGAGGTCACTGAACCCGCTCGACAGCGGTGATGGTCGTTGTTTGATGGTGGGTTGTTGATCCACATGTCCTGGACTGGAACATTATTAGACCCTCATGCAGCGCTCGTGCAGTGGCATCGCAGTTCCCCATTATACAGTGAGGAGCATGAGAAGGATGACATCACATGACTTTACATCACAAAGACACGCTTGTGCAGCTCTCCTTTACAGATTTAGTCACCAGTTTCACAAGTAACCTAACCTAAACTAAACTTCTTACTGATTACACTTCTAAAAGCTAGTAGTTTTGTTGTTGTTGTTTGTTGTTTCAAGTCTTGCTAGTATTGTGCGCTTTCGTTAGGGATCTACGTTACTCCACACAATCAATGTTGTGTTAAAACTAAAAGCCACTTCGATATAGCTTTCAATAACCAGTGCTTGGTCGTAAGTGATTACATGTAATCTGGATTACATAGTCAGATTCCGAAAATTAAGTACTTGTAATTAGATTATATGACATGTTAAAATACTCATAATCAGACTAGTTACTTTTTATTAATTACATTCACACAATGGCAGTAAATCATTCATAATTTATTGATTCTCCCTACTACTTTTTCATGTTTTAATTTTCCTTTCTAAAAAAGCACTTATATACATGGGTCAATGACGTGACTGGTCTTTTTTTGTTTGTTTGTTTTTTGTACAAAGGCCTTAATAATAATAATAATAAAACAAAGATATGACATCCAAAGTATGTAAGGTAGTACAACTAGATCTCTTTTATTGAATCCAAAAGGTTTCAATTATATTTTGCTACATATAAAGATATTTTAAAGTTTTTGAAGTGTCAAAAGGTCATTCGGTTTAACCATCCAAAGGTCGATACAGCCATTTCATTTGTGATTAAAATATCTCAAAATGTAATAAATGTTTATGTTTTTTTATTATGGCATGATTTTTAACTTCATATATCAACATAGTGCAAAATAGTATTAAAATTGTGTGTAGAAGTAGTTGCTTTGTTATGAGAAAGAATGTCCGTAAAAATGAATTTCATTGATGTCATTCGGGGTAACCAATATAAAGGGACCATTTTGGATCAAGTCATGCGGTCAATTTCATGTGACAGGATGTGACATCATTCAGACGTCTGCAAAGGACCACATGGTCGTGAGGCAAAGTAACTAACTCTCTTTTAACTATTTGAAGAATTCATGTTTTCACTTGCTCATACGCATGTCCCAAAACATCAAGTCATTGTACAACCGCTATAAAACATGGAAAATGTTGTAATATTTTAAAAACTTGTACTTAATATAAAATGTTTGATTGTCCTTTTGCTAGCAAGCTAGATAGATATCATCCTGTTAGCATTGTTTGAAAATATCGTCATTCGGTAAAACTGAAATTTTGGTTAAACCGTATGACTTTTTTGGTGACAAATTTTGTCCATCTTGTAAAAAATGACAAAATCAATGTTAATTATAAAAACCACACAATCGCATTGTTAATACATAAATTTAAATTAATTATATCTCCATTATGTTTTTTTACTCTTTTAAAAACCTTATTTTTCAATGACCCACATTCAGAACGTCTTCTAGTTTTGTGAAATTGCCCTAGTTTGGGAAACCCTGACAATGTCATGTTCAATGCACTTCATGTTATTGATAATAAAGAATGGAATATTTTTTCATTGTATTTTTATATCAGTATGGTACAATATTATCTTATTTAATTCAATGTGGTAAACGAGTTGGGTCAAAAGTAATCTAAATGTAATCAAAAAGTAGTCTGATTATATTACCTAAAATGTGTAAAGTAATGGATTATGTTACTAACTACAATTTTTGTCATGTAATTTGGAATCAGTAAAGGACTACAATTTGTAATTATTCTACCCATCACTGTTAATAATCTACACCAAAGTAGGCAACAGCAGAAAACAAAATCAACAATTTATAATTTGGATCTTTTATTGTGGCATATGATTCCAGTGTTTTTCACTGATATTTTCCCAGAAACCCAAAGAATACAGTTTGCGTAGGTACAGTAGACCATTTTCTGTTTACTTAATCTTCTCTCAAACATCAGTAGCATTACTATACAAAAATATACATTTGTGTTCACACTCTAGGAAGAACAGATATTCTGAACATTTTTCAATAAAAAGTCCAATTTAAAACAACATTCTCGTACCATGATAGCATCAAAGCAAAGAGATGCTTTCAGAAATCACTTTGCCTGTATAGACACATATAAAGTCTTTGCTCAAAGCTGAAACTCTTAGAAATTACAACAATGAAATTCAGATCAAAGAGGTATTTTATCATTTAGATCTTCCCATCATCAAACATAAAAATTAAAGTCCTGGCCTGGGGCTGACACTATTCTTAAATGTGGCAGTGATGATTAAACTCATAATACCACAGAAATTCCATTGGCATTTATATAATAACAGTATTTGCATAGATCAATAAATGACTAATGACAAGTAAACTGAAATAGTCTCAAAAAAGTGAAAAGCACATTCTACTGTAGAAACATTTATCTAGTGTTGATTTAAAGTTTTCAAAGTATAAATAAAAGATTACTCTTTCCAAATAGCAAACATTTCAATTAAATATTTGTTGAAAAGATTCTAAAAATCACATACAAATAATTTCAAAAAATTCTAATTAGCCAGGAAGGTTTTGGTTTGCAAAACTAAACAAATACAAAACCCTTGTCCAGTATTAAAAATTCATACTTAGCTTAACAAACATTCCCACAACACAAAAACAAAAAAAAACAAAAAAACATTTACATTTCAGTACTTCTAAATTTTACCTGTAACAAAGTAGCCAAAATATTGTAATGCTTTTTCTAGACAAAATGAGTCTATTTTGCGTATATTCCGACATTAGCACTATATAATCTACACTGTGTTCATTTTAACACAGCAAAACATGAGTGTTTGTGTAGTAGCTAAATAAATACAAATATTTAAAACAAATGGTCAATTAAATAACAGATTTGCTTGCTACTTTTTATGGATTTTAAAACTCATAATCTAAGCAGATTTAATTAATCAAGCTAAATAAAAAGATAGTAACATAAAACATTATCTTCTAAATTAAGATCTACTCAATTTAAAACAACGACCTATGGCCTAAAATCGTCATGACTACTAGCACAAAAAAAAGCAAAATAAAAAGGAAAAGTAATTTGCAAACAACCATTCAAAAAAAACACACAAGAAACCATTTCGGCAAAGTCCAGGACCTGATTCTAACAGTAACAAAGCCACTAAAAAACACGCACCCAATGATTGTAAAGCAACTGCGTAAACAAGATACAAGGTAGTACTTGGTAGTGACACTACTGAAGAGCAGCTTCGTCTTTGACATCTGCACTATGAGAATTAAAAGACATCAGGTCGGCCTCTGCTTTGCCCTCAGACCAGCTGCTCTTCAGAGACTGTGGCTCATCAGAAAAACCCTGATTGACATCATCAGTTTCTGAGGGGAAAGGTGAGGACTCGTTTGGTTGCATGGGATATTCTGCAGGCAGAGCAGATGACTCGAGATGAAGGCCGGCGGGGTCAATGAGCAGGGAAGAGATGTCTATAGGAGGCACAGAAGAATCG
The DNA here is from genome assembly GCF_019924925.1 of Ctenopharyngodon idella. Lineage (NCBI taxonomy): Eukaryota > Metazoa > Chordata > Actinopteri > Cypriniformes > Xenocyprididae > Ctenopharyngodon > Ctenopharyngodon idella. The sequence continues at coordinate 14,761,256 of NC_067221.1, forward strand.
AGAGACGGGATTGAAGAATTCATCAAAGACGCCGTGTCTGTTGGCATGCTATGATCAAGAGGCAGATTTGGGAGAAGAGCATGGGAGAGAGAAAGGGGAGGAGAAACATCTGAAGGTGGTGCAACAGAGGAACTGAAATCCACAGCAAGATATTGCTCTGTAATTTTCTCGTCACGACAAGGAACCTCACGGTCTTGAAGCTCCTCTGCAAAAAGAGACACATTTTTCACAACCTAGACTTGGGCTCACCGATTGAATCCTGTTCACCTAAAATTAGCAAAGCTGCCTCACCAACACCTGATATGTCAACGTCCTCTTGGACAGCTAGGGATGTGTTTGTCATGTCAATGGAAGAAACGGATAGGTCCAGTCGGTCTGCCATGTCTGACACCTCTGAATTCATCATGGCCACTTCTGACTGATCTGAGAAACCTGGAGGAACCATTGCTTTCATGATTCTTATTCTAGAGAAGAGACAGATGAAGCACATATTTTGATGCCTTACCAGGATCCATGACTCTCTGAATGGGAGGTGGAAGTGGGGTTTCAAGATCCAAGCCGCTCATTGACTGACCAGACGCCATTAAGGGCACCTGAGGATATTGATTTCAGTAACACTTTTGTAAGTATATCTACCAAAAAATTCAAACCTGAAGCAAATTTGTTAATGTTGTTCAACCAATTTATGCACGTGCGTGAAAAATTTAAAGGGATAGTTCACTCAAAAATAAAAAATTCTGTCATCATTTACAGCCTTCTGGGCTACACAATTAATCAAAATAAATCCGGAACTGTGGTATGGCTTAGTGTGATTATCAAACTGCAAAGGCTGTGATTTAATTAAATAAATACATGTTCTTACACGTGAGCAGCTTATTATCTGCCAGTGTTTGCAGCGTCTCAGAATGGATTTCGGTCAAAATAAAAGAATGATGGTTTAGAGTTTGAAAATAAAGAACGTAAGACAGCCATAAATAATAGCATTGTAATTTTACAGATGTAGTGAGCCGAGTGAACTACCCCTTTAAATAATATTACATCATACTACAGTCTTGTGAAAAAACTACCTCTGTGAATCCATTTGTAGGAAATTCTTGCTCTGGCGTCCCTGCCACAGGAGAAGCTTTTGGACTGACTTTTTCAGATTTTGGGCTGTCAGGTTGTGCTGGGATTCGGTGCAGGTAGCCATATCCAATGCCACAGCCAAGACTACAAAGATGTAGGCAGTTATCAAGATGTAAATTATTTCCTCGTAACAATGACTGGGTCAGGACTTCATTACAGTATTATATCCTCAGTAACAGGGTTATTACCTTCCTTCTCCCCCCCAGGCACCATTTGGTGTGACAACCACCTCCCTGCATTTATTGGTCTCTGTATTATAGACCAGCAACTTCAATGGTTTTCCCTCATGGGCTTCAATTAAGGAGAAGAAATCCTCCGACTGTTGGGAAATCAAAACATTGCTTGATTGTAAATAACTTGCATGTTTGCTTTTGTTTTTTTTAACACTATGCCAGCTTCTATGGCTATTTTCATGGTGACAAAATGTGTAAATCTACAGTTTTTTGATAAATATGAATTATTGATAAATATGATCACAGAAGGCTGTGAAAATAAATCTGCATTGTTTATCCTTTTGATCTTTCATTAAAAAAAAAAAAAAAATTCACAAAAATCTAACCTTTCGAAATAAATGTTTTTCTCTAATACAAGTTGGCCACAATAATTGGTACCCCTAGGAAATCTTACGAGTACAATATATCTGAAGTACATTCCCCTTCATATTTACAATTAGCACACCAGGGTGACTAGGAGCATGAAATTACCCAGGCATGACAGGAGCATAAACATGGGATAACACAAAGGCCAAATTCCCTTAATTATCTATCACAATGAGTAAAACTAAAGAATATAGTTCTGATGTGCAGCAAAACATTGTAGAGCCTCACAAATTAGAAAGTAGCTGTAAGAAAATAGCGAAAGCATTGAAGATTGCCATTTCCACAATCAGGGAAATAATTACGTGCCTGGTTTCACAGACAAGGCTTAAACCTAGTCCCAGAGTAAAATGTGTGTTTGAGCTGTTTTAACTGAAAGAAAAACTTGCAGTGACATATCTTAAAATATGTCAGTGCCATTGTTTTGTCCCAAGATGCACATCAGTAACGTTTATAAAAGCTACTTAAATGTCCAAATTTAACTAATGCCTAATCCTGGCTTAATCTAAGCCCTGTCTGTGAAACCAGGCCAAGAAGTTCCAATCAACAGGAAATGTTACGAATCTGCATTGAAGGACGCATGTCTACTGTCTATATTGCCTTAATGTACGTTGAGGAGGATATTCTGAGTGGCCTAAGACTCTCCATGGATCACAGCTGGAGAACTGTAGAAAATAGTTGAGTCTTGAGGTCAGAAAGCCTCAAATATATATATATATATATATATATATATATATATAAGTAAGTAGTTTTAAGTTTTAGCGCCATGTCGCGTTTATCAATATGCCATTTTATTTTTCATTTTTATTGGCTAGTCAGAAGTCGTAGCAGCAAACACAGTGTGAGATGATCATGCTAAATTTCTGACACTGTCAGAAAATTATCACAGGTTATCTTGGGTCGCAAGACCGTGACAATGGCTGTCTTTAAACCTCTTTCACTGTATGACGTAGGACCACCATTTAGGACCCACGACCACAGAAATCACCACGATTGGTCATCTTTCGTCTGGGACAGCCCAAAATCGTACTATGTGTACCGGACATAAAAAGTACCCCATGTGTATGATTAATGTTGTGAGCCTATTTTTCTGCCAGAGGTCCTGGAAATCTTGTTCAGATATATGGCATCATGGATTTGATCAAATACCAACAAATAAAAGAAATAAAAACTTGACAGCCTCTGCTAGAAATCTTATAATGGGCCGTGGTTGGATCTTTCATCAGGACAATGATCCAAAACAAGCATCAAAATAAAATAAAAAAAAGATTTACTGAGGACAAAATTAAGGTTCTGCCATGGCCATTCCAGTCCCATGACCTGAATCCTTTAGAAAACCGAAGAGGAGAGTATCAACATGGACTTGGGAATTTGAAGGATCTGGACAGATTCTGTATAGAGGAATGGTCTCTGATCTCTTGTCAGGTGTTCTCCAAACTCATCAGATATAATATAATAGAAGACCACCAATGTGGCCAATGTGTAATAGAGAAAAAAAATTATTTAATAATGAGACCCCCCCCCAATTATCATTTGTTTTACTTCAATGAAAGTGTGAATGTTAGATTTTTGAGAATTTTAATAATAAAAGGTCAAAAGGATTAACAATGCAGATTTATTTTCACAGGCTTCTTTGGTCATACTTACCAAGGGTGCCAATAATTCTGACCACGACTGTATATCACGTTTTTACGATCTATTTTTGGTTAAAACTCTAAAACTATTTGGTTTAACTGTTAAAAATTTCTTCAAAAGTGTTAACTGGGTAAAAAGTTTCTCACAGGGTTGAATCCAGCACAATCTAATAAAACATGCTTCAGGGATGAGTGGTTCTGACAGAAAGAACACAGTGGTGGATCTTCTCCTAATGTTAAAAACTTGCGTGTCACTCTGGAATGGCACACAACGGGTATAGACAACCTGATCCCATCGGTTTGAAAACTGATAGCAACTTCTTCTCCCAACATTCAGGAATGTTTCATGCAGTTTGTTCATAGTATATAGATCCCAATAACTTGCAATGCATAGAAACAACAATCAAGCATTCATGATAATAAATCACATCTTACATCTTGCAGAACCTGGTCAGCTCCAACAATGAAGTCTGAATGCTCCTCTAGTCCAGCCAGTGCTGCTGGTGAATTTGGCTCCACATCCTAAAACCAGAGGGCACAAAATAATTACACAAAAATCCAAAGTATTTAAAGAAATGCAGAGATTGCTTATTAAACACAAAGATCACTTACAAGAACATGCCAAACATTTTCATTGGCTCCTTGAAAGCTACAGAAGCGGACACTGGCTCCCAGAAGTCCTTGACCACCCCACATGTTGCTGGGAACGACCTCCAATTCCCGGATCCTCATGGTCTTTGTACTATACACTTCCATCTTCACTGGTTTCTCCACATTAGCCTTGAGGAGGTCCTTGAGCAAATCATTCTCCTGATTCTGTTCAGATAGCATATGACCAATTACAATCCAAGTAACAGTGACCACATCTACAGTACATGAAAATCATTTCTGATTAACAACCATATTTTGGTTAAAGGGTTAGTTCACCCAACTACTTTTCTGGACCTTGAATGAAGGTAATTACATTGCTTTCTATGGGGGATAAAAAAACACACAAAAAAAAACCTTGGATTTCATCAAAAATGTCTTCATCAAAAATCTGTGCTCCAAAAATGAACGAAGGTCTTACAGTTTTGGAACGACATGAGGGTGAGTACTTGACAGAGATTTCATTTTTGGGTGAACTAACCCTTTAAGTCTTTATTCCAACTTAGACAGGTACTTTTATTTTCTTATAGGGGAAATACTGGAGATAAAGTTTATATTCTGCATAAGGTGTTTACATTACCCAAAAACGTGATATGCCACAGCTGTCTTATACATTCTTAGTCTTTTGTCCCCGTGGTGAAATTTTGTTTCAGTGTGTTTCAATACACATAGCGTTAACAACCAAACAATCAATTTACACATCAATTTGTCACTGACTACTGAAAACCTTGAGGATCATTATTTATTACTTATATGAAAACATTAAAATATAGAATAATCTTGTGCATGTAATAATCAATGTTGACAATGATTGCATCACTGTCACTGATTACTGAACTCAATCAGGGGATACAAAGAGTTTTACAAATACAAACTTACAAGATGATTATTGCCAATGGATATGATGAAATCAAAAAAGGGCTCCAAACCAGCTTTCTCTGCGGGTGATTCCTCTTGAATCTGTAAAGGAATTGGAGTAAATCACTGCAGAGCACAAATTCCATTCAGATCTGTGGAGACTTTATATTTCAAATGCATTTAAATTCCTGTTTATTGTCGTTGCATGCATTTGTGTGCACACTGGGATGTTTAATAACGTCCACCGAATTGTGTGTAATCTCAAGTAATGAATATCTGTGAGAATATGTGTTTACATAAATATTACGTAATGTCACTCTCCCCTTGCGGGTTCATTCTTCAATGACGTGGCGGCTACGCTTAAACATGACTAAATCCAGGAGCTGTTGGGATTACTGACCATGACACTATAGTAAAAAAAAAAACTATGCAAACACTTTTATACACTAAAGACTATGTAACGTGTGACTGTAATGTAAGAAAGCGCAAATGTTAAACAAGAAGGTGTTTTCGGACCTTTTACAGAACAACAGAACCTATAAAATCTGCAGATCCCTGACAGTTGCCACTTTGCAAGCACATTTCAAACCTTGAAAAGACTTTCCCTTGTGTTTATACTGTGTATCTGACACGGTTGTTTATTAATCAGATCACTTAAAAAATATATGAATGGACACACTGTTTTCACTCAAAGCTAAAGCAATGCGTACATTATAACTTCATCAGTGCATAGCTAGCATACAAAGCTGCTCGCTGTCAAATACAGTCAGCAAAATTAAAGTAATTACCCCATGGACGTGATATCCTTCTGTTCCCCCCTCAGGTGCACCACTGCTCTGCGTTAAACCCATTGTTCTTAAGGGTTTCGATGTTTTGCAATGTTATGTTTAGCTCTCTGAACAAACGACCCAGACAGAGATTACTCATCACATCGTGGCCATGTTGTCCATCTAGGCAGGGGAGAGCAATCGAACATGATTCCAACGATCAAAGGATTTTTCAATCTCGGAACTCACATTGTTTATTTTTAATTTTGTCAGCTAAAACATTCTTAAAGCTAAATCTAACCCCAATCCTCAACAATTGATCTGATTATTCTCTAAATTTGATCTAATTTGGAAACTTATTAGTTTTAGAGATTATCAGCCTTTATTTCTGTAAGGTGGCCTATAGTGCGCCCCAGAAGATAAATGAGGGCCTCTCTTCACATATCATATTTTCCTCTACTTTTGTTAAAGCAGTTTAGCAAATATAAGTTGAATGTGGCTAAATTGCATAATTACAATACAAAATGTATTATATCATTAAATATAATAATAAGATATTTTTTTTGTGAGTAGTCACACATAGTTAACTTAATTTTAACCTCTGCGTTCGACAATTAATTCAGCTTTGTATAAAAATCTGTTCTTGCTGTGTTTTATTGATCGTTTTGTCTTTCGATCTTTCATTTATTTTCAGACATCTTGGGGCTACATCTGTTGTTTACTGAGGCCCTCTTGTGGGGTTTCTAGGGAGAGAACAACAGTAAAAAGCTTAAACGCCAATAATTTAAAGAGTATTAGTGTGAAAAATAATTACACAACTTCGAATTCCAACTTCAAATATATGTCAATTTTTGGAAATAAATAATATATACATAAGAAATAAACCATATATACATAAAAACAATTGGTAATATGTTAAGAGTACTTGAATTTGCTTAATAACGCCTTGATATAATAGATTTCATTATCTTCCACAAATATTTTTGTGTATTGTCAATAATTACAGGCAGTTTTCCAGTCTCCTTTTCTTTCATGTAAATCAGCATTTCTCATTAGTTACATGAAATAAATTTTATTAAGATGAGTTATTCCACAGAAAAGAAAGCTGGACATATTTAGAAATGTCCAAAAACATTCATTAAAGTAAATACAGAGTAGGCATACCACTGATGAATGAACTATTCTCAAAGCAAATGTAGCCTGAATTTCTTTATATATTACAAGTCATTCTTTTAAATGAAAAACATCAAGGCATGCTGATCCTTGAAATGAAAAGACCTACATGAAATATGAAAATGGCATTTTGACGTTTAGAGCTCATTTGAAGCACTAACAAATAAAATTACTGTGCTACACAAAAACAAAACTTTGACGCACATACATTATCACTTAAAGCAAAACACATTTGAGAAATAAATATGAATAGACTTTTATAGGTAAACATTTAACAGTAAAACCTTCTTTACTGCAATGGGGTTTATTTGAGACCTTATAAAAAGGTAATTAAGCCATTAGTTTATGAAGTATAAATATAAAATCTGACCTGAAATTAATGTACAAACTCTCCAAATTTTTTGGCAACAAAATAACTCATGATACTACACACAGATTTTAACTGAGTGGTTTTAACTGTATTGACACTATAGTCAAGAACGGTTACAGACTATATTAAAATCCTAAAATATATTTCTAAGGAATATCCTTAAATTCAGAAGCTATTTACAGTTTATCTCATAGTAAATGAGATTAAATCATACTGTACAACTGTAAATGAACAAGGCTCGTTCATCTTTAAAACATCAGTAAAAATACGGTTCTGCTCTGATCCCTATTAAGAAATTCCTACAAGAGACTCCAGAAGACTGACTCCTGAGTCCTCAATTTGAGCGGGACTGGGACAACGGGGGAACTGGAGGTGTGAGATGTAGTCCATATGACTGTACACTTTAAACTGATTGTGGCTTGAACCGTACTCATGAAAAGTGTCAAAAAAGACCAGGTCAGAGTCTGAGGACAGACTGAGGTCCATGTAACAGTTTACGGTGTGATCCGGAGATGCAGAAGGTGTATTGGGGATGTCGAAGGTGTCATTTACACATTCCATGGTGGCCTGATTAGCATTTTCATCCAGATACTCCAATTGAGATGTACTGGTGCTGCTTTCCTTTGTGGATGTGCCACCAGCAGCTTCTGTGGACAAATATGGACATCCCTCTCCATCAGAATCAGAAAAACTGAGAATGCGAGCGAGTCCTGTGTTATCCACGTTTAGTGTGGGCCGCTCAGAGGAAGGCCTTCCGTCTGTCTCAGAGTCCAGACTCAGAGAAGAAGAGCAGGAGTTGTCAGTCATGTCACTGCTCCAGCTGTTGTCTCCCTGCCTGCTCAGGTGGAACGAGGGAGAGTCTTTTTCTACTGGAAATGTAATGACTCTGTTCCTCGCTATTGATTGTTGCTCAGTGGCGATCACTCTGTTGTCATTGAGCAGCCTCTTTTCCAGCTCCAGCTTCATGTGTGTGTGGATATAGTGGCTCCGTACACGACTAGAGTTAAACTCAACACGGCCTGCAGGATTCCCACAGCATTCCTTTGAACATCCACAAGGAAAATTGGAGCGATCCATCTGTTAACAGATTATATTTATCAAAAATCAAAAAACAAACAAAAAAACAACCAATACGGCAGCACAACTTCAATTCTCAAAACTGCTCCAGTGTCCATAGGAAAGAACCATCATGGTTGAGATTTATTCAATAAAAAGACCCCAGTAATCTCACAAATGTCTCCAAAAGTCTGAGGTTTCATTATGAATTCAGATATTTCTTTATTTTTTTAAAGAAATTAACACTTTTATTTAGCAAGGATGCATTATATTGATCAAAAGTGATAGTAACGACATTTATAATGTTTATAATTTAAATAAAAGCTGATCTTTTGAATTTTCTGTTCATCAAAGAATCTTGAAAAAATTTATCATGGTATCCATAAAAGTACAGTATTAAGCAGCACAACTGTTTTCAACATTGATAATAATAAGAAATGTTTCTTGAGCAGTAAAGTAGCATATTAGAATGATTTCTGAAGGATCATGTGACACTAAAGACTGGAGTAATTATGCTGAAAATTCAGCTTTGCCTTCACAGGAATAAATTACATTTTACAATATAGTCAAATAGAAAACTTCATTTAGATTGTAATAATATTTCACAGTATTACTGTTTCATTGTATTTTTGATCAAATAAATGCAGCCTTGGTGAGCATAAGAGACTTCTGTCAAAAATATTTTAAAAATCTTACCGAAATCTTACTTAATCTTACTTTTGAACAGTAGTGTACTACTAAGAACAAATTATCTGAGCTATGCTATCCACATTCATAGCTCTCAACTTGTCTTACTGTACGCTAAAAATTGTCTCATTTAGGTCTATTTTTCATCTGAGACAAAGTTGATATCTAAATGAAATATAGTAGAGAACTCCATTAAATCTTCTGAGCAATGAAAACTCCTTTGAGCAACAAAATGTCCAAAAAACAATTAGGCCCCATCATTAACGAAAAATATAAAACAATATTTAATTAATTAATTTATTATTACTTGGCACTTGATGCCAGCCTGGCTGCATGCGCAGGTCTCCGGCTCGCAGAAGCCCTGGCAGTTGCATCCACAGTCTTCCCTCCATCGCCGCAGCTCCTGCAGCTGCCTCTTCTCCTCCCGGTCGATTCGCACAACTCCTGCTGCCCTCAATAACGCACGTCTGCGTTTGGAAGAATAAGGACGGAGGGATCCCATATCCTTGAGCTTTGCGCTACCGAGATCATCATCTTCATCTGGGACATCGTTCACTGTCAAGCTGGCTGCTTCTGTCACTGTGAGAGTCCCACTGCTGATCAGCTATAAAAAAAAAAATTAAAAAAAAGAGTTCATGAGTTCACAATTAAATATAATCGGATAGAGTAAAAAGAGCATGCATATTTGGCTCCGAGCTTGGAATTTTGGCCTAAACCCAGAGTACTTCCCCTGACTGGGATAGAAACAATCGAGAGTGAGGAGTTGGGGTGGTGGAGGGATGCTGGGAAAGATATAGGCCTCCTCTCATGCTGATTGGTAGATTATCTGAACATACTGGAAAATGACCATCTCACCTTCTGTCTCAAGGCCTCCAGCCTCTCCTCTTGGAGTCGCTTGCGGAGTCTCTCCATTCGCAAACGCTCCTGCTCTTCCGCGTGCTCCGCCAGGGTGAACTGCTGACGGGCAGCGTGCCGTCTAACCATGCCTAGTGTGCAGCCACCATGGCTGGGCACACTGCTGAACCCTTGACAGCGCTGGAAGAGGAACACTGTAACCAGGCCAAATCGAATACTGCCTTTGGATTGAGTATCTTTTGTCTTCTTCAGGATGGATGAAACTGAAAGTAAAGAAACAAAATGTTTTAATTATTAATTATTTTATGGTAGCTGTGACTGTAGCAGTTGCCACTAGAGGGCAGCTGAGTCAGATCTGTCAACAAGTAAACTGAACTCAACACTGAGACAATAAGGAAATTTTAACAGTGATCTGATCATTTTACATATGCAGTTCTAAAAGGAACAATAACTTTCTTCAAGAATGCAATGTTTAGAACAGTCTAGTGCCATTCAGATCTAAGTGTTTATTTGCAATGCCAGTTTCACTCTCTGGTTGTGCGTCAGATGTGTACTGTAGTAGCTCTTAGTAAATCAGGTTTATTTGCAGCACTTTACTTGCAGTTTTCACTGTGAATCAACAATGAAAAACACAGTGATCCAGGCATGTCCGGGCACACAGACAGACAACATAATCTCATAGTATTACCTGCAAAGGAAAACACTTACAGATATGCTCTTTCCCAGTCAGGATGGTGTAACTGATTATGGCTTGATAATTGGTGTGCTTGGTTTGTGGGTTTAGGGTGACTGTGCACAACATCTTGTGATAAACAACTGTCTGTTTCTCTTCTTATCAAGTGCGCTGCACAATAATGCTGTGGTCAGATAACAAGACACCTCCTTATGTGTGTTTAAACACACTGGAGGTGACAACTGTTGGTTTGCATCATTTGAAAAATGCACAGTAACTATGCGTGACTTACTTGGCATGTGATGGCTTGAAGAGAAAGAGCCAAAAGGCACAAAGTCCACGCTATCACTTTGGGGGCTGTCTTCATCAGAGTCCCATTCAGAGTGTGATGAGGGGGATGAGGAAGAGTAAATGGCATCCTCATCTGGGAAACCATATTTTCTCTTTAAACCCCCACGCTGTGGTGTAGCCATGGCGATCTGTCAAATTATAGAGGACATATTAAAGCATAATTTTACATATGTATCAATCAATTGAAAAGTAGATATTAGCAAATGGGTCAATGGTAAATGTTCATGATGATAACAACAAGGAAAAATCTAGTTTATGTGCCAAGTTCTTATAAATTATTCCAGTTTCAAGGAAAAATTCAATTCAATAATTCTAAAAAATAACAACATATAATATGTAATAACAACAAGGTGTGACATATATTACACCTTGAATACATCTTTATTATTTTCAAAAAGTATATTAATTTATTTTTTAGGGCAAAGAGCTTTGTTTTACAAATATTAAAAATCATTAATTATGTAATAAGCTGTGATTTTTTTTTTTTTTTTTTTGTGGAAAATTTCTTTTTTAATGAAGGATTTCTTCATTGTAATATAAGGACATAATATAATTTTGCCCACCCACAAAATATAAAAATGAATTTTAATTCAAACATGCTCATCATAGAAGAAGTGTATGCAAGTCATTTTATGTATGAATTGCTTTTTAAATGTATTTTCCATAAACAGGTCATAAAATAAGCTATCATGTCACATTTTTTTTGATGTATATCAAGTCTGAAAATAGAATTTGTGGATGTTTGGTAACCATTAGCATACAAATCCTAACCAGCAGCAACTGGACACCTCTCTCTTGTTCAGGCCGGTTCCAAAGATTCACATCTTCACTCTAAACGAAAGCCTGTTTAACAGGTTTCTCAATACGACAAAAACTTGACTTTAACCACCACAACATCAGAAGCACAGCTTTCTCAGGCAAATGATCATTGTTTTTAATCATATTATGCAAAGAGTATGCAAACACATAAGTGTGCATTATGCAAGCAATGATAAGTCTAGAGGGAATCAATGGTTCCTTCTATCTCGCTCTGGAGTCATTAACATTCCTCAGATGTTTTGAGTACTTCAAGAACAAAATGTTAAGACATTCAGCTCAGCTGAACTGCATGACCAAATTTGTAAACTGATACTTGTTTTTATTGTAGAATCCCCCAAATATATGATAGCATTTGCCAAGCTCCATTTCAAAGCTTATGAATGCACTTACAAGTACACGCTGTGTGCAAAAAAACAAAAGAGGAAACGTAACACAAATCGCACATGCTACTGAAGTTTTGCTGCTTGAGTGGGTGTGCGATGGAAAAAAAGCACAGTGTAACGCATGCACACAGAGAACTCTGTGTACCTCGAATAACAGAACAACACTACCTCACACCGCACGACGGAGCAATCTGCATCACAGATCACCTGGTTCTTGTTCCAAGTGCATCCAGTCAAGCCCAACCCACACAAATTTCTCCTATGCCAAGAACACTATGTGCCCCTGTGCACACCGCCTGTATCCTGGACAACCTTAACTTTCTCTCACACCTTTCACACAGGTCTGGCTTTCTTTGGACAGTGTTATGTAAACACCTGCAATGTAATCCCAGATGCCACAAAGTCAACTATGTAAAAGGTTATAGCTGCATGTGATAAATGGCACTTTGTGTTGCACATAATTGTAGAAGTAGATTGTTGTACCATACAGTATGTGCGCAAGACTTTCATATTTAATTGATGCATAGCAAATTACGCCTCTAAAGAAAGGCAGCATCAACTTGTGTGGTGACACATGATTAACTGCTTCCTCAAGCTGTGACCAAGTGATAGATCTCTTAAAACCAAGACCATTCATTTATGCATCTTTTGCTAACAGTATGTGGTGCGGGTGTGAATGTTTATGTAGTGTAGGGCTAAGACAGTAGGGCAGCTGATTACAAGAACATATTGGCCTAAGATACAATAAAGCCAAAGAGAATCTATCATTTCTTGGACTGGCAGTGTTTTTTGGCCAGACTACAACTATGCAAATGAACAAGCGAATGTTAGAATGTAAACAGAAGGAGGAGGTGGAGTTTGTAGACTGTGAAAGGGGAAAGTAGACAGCTGTCAGGTGGAAAAATAGGTTACAGCAAACAAAAACAACCACACTTTTTCTCACCTTTACTGTGCAGCAAACTGAGAAGACTTAAAAGCATAATATATTTGTAAAGCAGGATGAATACAAGTAAAGTGAGACCATTTCTGATATTTCTGTGTTCTTCTATACTAGCTTAATGTTGTTTTTTACTGGCTAATGGAGGAACATACACATAATGATAGATTATTAAGATAAATTGTCCTACTTTACCTTTATTCACCCTAAAAACCACCTTTAAAAATGCATAAAAAGTAGTCAAACCCATTTCTCTTAAGTCATACATGATTCCGTGACATGCAGGTGCATCTAGGCCTATTTTCTGTCAAAATCATTATCCTTCATATAATCCTCACTATGCACAATTGCACTATATGTTATTCAAACATCATAGATATTCAAACATTTTATTCCATTTCTAATGTACAAAACAGCTCCGTTCCACTTTCGACATTTTATGCACAAAGTTAAGTAGAAAATTCAAAGTCTAAGCAGAGCGGCTGTTTAAATAGCTGGAGTTAATATATGCAACTTTTTTTTCCGCACATGAGCACTTTAATTCTGCAGCTGGTGAACTTCCGTTGCGGACTTTGTCGCGGTCATGCTTTATATTCAGGAACGTAAGTGACCACATCAAAACGCGATAACAATAAACTATAAGGTCCACAGTAGCAGTTAGTGATTAAACCGCTTAGCAGACAAATTATAGCTACTATTGAGTTTGCGTTTGATGAAAATATTGTGTTTTACGCGCTGCGAGAGATTCTTGAACAAAAACAAACACTCACCCAGTAACTGTGTATCTGTGTATCATGAGTGGAAGAGACGACCATACGATGCTTGAAAAGTTATCAAGATAGCACCAACGTTCCCTTTCTTAGTCCTCGATGCACGTACAGTACAGTGAGATCAGCTGTTGTTGAGTTTGTGTTCGTCAGTGGAAAACTCCCCCCACACTGCCTGACGTAAACAGTAATATGAGGACAAAAACAGCACTCATTACGTTCAGCGCGTGCACACAGACACACTCACTGACGGGCAAGGAACAATCATACTCGTCAGTTACGACAGAACTGGCAAAACAAACTTGTCAGTGACGAAAAACTGCAGAAGCTGACGCCAAATCATTCTGAGATGTAGGATACTAGATCTTCTTAATTTGGTTTGTGTGAAGCACCCATATAACTCACATGGGCTACAAAAGGCTCCTAATAATAGTGTGCAATATCAAAATGTTTTGAGTTCTTAGACCATAAAATCATTTTTGTCAAAGTCTGGATTTGTTTTCTCTCAGTGAACACTTTAAAATTGAGGAAGTCAGTGTTCTGTTCTATGTAAATGTCATGGACACTGAATGAGCAGTTGGGCTTATTTTGGGAACCGACCTTTTGTGAAAAGCATATGACAGTTCATATATAATGACATGAAGGTTTCTGTTTAATGTTTTTCTTAACTCAATATAATCTCCACAGACGTATAGAATAGGGGAGACCACAGTTAGTTGTCACACTTTTTATTGCAATGACTATTTCTAAGGGTAGGTTTATTCTTGTCAGTTTCTATAGACATAAACCTTAATGTCTGGACTACAAATTTTGTTCAGAATAAACTGTAAAACAAAATTAATTTTAAATAACTATTGCTCTGAAAAAAATTACAATTCACTGTCATAGACAGGTAAAACAATTCAAAAACACAACACAATTAATGAAACATATCAAACAACTGTTCTGACCAAGAAATATTGAAAAGTATAAATTTATCACATAATATGTGACAACTTGCCCCAACCAGACATTTATGAGAAGTTGCCTTGTATAGAAAATAATGCCACAGAAAACACATATTACAGTCACTGAGATATATCTTTTGTGACAGCTAGCCCTGTTCTCACTTATATTTATTTAGCCTGATGCTTTCTGCAAATGGATTAATGGATCTTCTCTATTATTTTCTCTAATTAAGTCTGTGCTGATGAAGAAAAGAAAGGCAGTACAGGGGTCAGACAAAAGGCAGAGCAGAAAAACATAAAGACTGCTGCTCCAGCCACTCAGCCAATCACTAGAGAAACACTCCCTGGATACCAAAGAGCTTCTCCATGGCAATGACACTGTGAAACATCCATCACAGGAGACTCAGGCATCATGGATTCAGAGGCAGATGGTAACATCTCTGTGCCTCCCTCTCACTCTTTCTTTCTCTCCTTCTCGCACACACATAACACTGACTGTATCACCTCAATGATTTCCCATCTGTTTGGTAATGAAACCACAGGGCACATATCACCCATCAGCCCCCCTTTCATAGCTGGTGGTAAGACAGACATACAATAGAACCACAGACGCTTAGAAAGCAGGTTAAAACATGTCAACAATACACTAGGGAATGAGCTTTCAAACATAATGCATCCATATGCTAAAGGGTTCAATGTTTTGTATGAAAGATAGTGTGGTTATAATGAACTATTCTGAGAATTACCATAAATCACCAGTACTGAGAGAGTGACCACAAGTGGAGAATGTGATTTATGCTAAGCTGTGTTTCTGCCCAACTTATTTTAGTGCATTTGCACAACATAAGCAAATCAATTCAAAGCATGGACCATAAACTGTAGTATGTTAAAGTGGAGAGAAAGCAATAGGTTATTAGCTCACAAAATGTACATCTAAGCATAGTACACATTGGTTGGGAGTAGAATTTGATGATTTCTCAATCCAATGAGTATTTACCCCCTAGCAAATACGATTTTAAAGTGCATTATGTAACGTTTTTGTTTGTTTGTTCAAAATTAACAAATTTTAAATGAGTCAATACACCATCAGTCTTTCTTCCAAAATGTGATTCACTATGGTAAGTGTGTTTATATTTTAGACCTGTCAGGATGGTTTTCGCAGGAAGTTGCGTACATACGTTACTCGTCCATGCATGTCTCCGTAACAAGTATAGTCAGTTTTGGTTTCGTTTTCACTGTGTTCTGTTCCTGTTTTGCCTTCATGAGTTCCTAGTTAGTTTCTTTGGTTATTAATTAGTTCCACGCACCTGTTTCTGTTCAGTTTAACTCCCTGTGTAGTTTCCTCAGTTCTTTGTTCAGGTCTTATTTATGTGTAGTGGTTATGTTTTTATGTAGTGCTATTGGTTTAAGATCTGTCACTAATTCCATTTCATAGTGACTTCGTGAATATCACTGTATTGTTGCAGTTGTTATTGCTACGCTGATTCATTTGTATAATGGACTATTTTTGTCTCAGCAGTAGCTTTAAAGGGATAGTTCACCCAAAAATGAAAATTATCCCATGATTTACTCACCCTCAAGCCATCCTAGGTGTGCATGACTATCTTCTTTCAGACAAACACAATCAGAGATATATTTAAAAATATCCTTGCTCTTCCAGATTTTGAAGCCCAAAAAAGATTCCTCCATCCATTATAAAAAATAATCCATACGGCTCCAGGGGGTTAATAAAGTTCACTTTTGAAGTGAAGCGATGTGTTTTTGTAAGAAAAATATCCATTTCTGTCAGGACCACTATCGTCAAATATGATTGATAATGCATAGAGTTTGTGCTGGCGGTATGGTTCTGTTCTGGGCAAGAACTCCTTGCGCATCCATGCAGCCTAGCATGGATAAGAGCAGGGAGAGCAGCGATAACCCCCCTTAGGGTAAACAGAACAGAACCAACATATGCAGATATAATTAATGTAAATAATTTAACATGTACGCATATTTCAAGAATTAGTTTGATTCAGGGAAATCATAAGGCCAAATCCTGACTGACGAGAGGAGGAGCTGGGGATGGAGGAGGGTAATTAGCTCCTGAGAAATGCGATAGCTACTGATAATACTGAGGAGCTTATATATGGATGCTGTGATAGGTGTCGTATTCCTATAGGTAGACATGAGTCACCTGGGAGTCAGCTGATGCAAGCTTGACTGACGTGACCTGCCAGAACTGACGCTAACGCTTGATATTTAAAACTTTAAATATCTAGCTTCCAGCGGATGACCGTACGCATACTGCACATGTCGACTTGCGCCAAATGAGTAACCCCTGACACGATGTATGACATAGGATGTAGGAGTATTGCCTCTCGCGATTTAAACAAATAGGGCTGTGCAACAAACTGAGGCTCCTCTTATATCGAAATCCTCCGACATTTCTCTTTAAAATTTCTTGTTTTAAACTTCTAATTCGTGTTTTGTTTTGCTCTATCCTCTAAGCTTCCACGTTCGTCATTGCGTCAGGTCAGAGGTCACTCTTCCATCACAAATTGATGCATATGGCCGTCTGACTGAAGCTAGTTATTATAGTTAATAAAGTTTCAAATATGGATATTTTTCTTACAAAAACCCATCGCTTCGCTTCAGAAGGCCTTTATTTAACCCTTGGAGCCGTATGGATTATATTTATGATGGTTGGATGCATTTTCTTTGGGCTTCAAAACAGGCCCCCGTTTACTACCATTATAAAGCTTGGTAGAACCAGGATATTTTTAAATATATCTCCGATTGTGTTCATCTGAAAAAAGATATGAATACACAATCATGGGATAATTTTCATTTTTGGGTGAACTATCCCTTTAAGATAATGTACAGGTCAGATTATAAAATAATTTTGTCTCAAATCAGTATTTCATGTCCATGTATTTACTGGACAAGTAGGCGTGTAATGCTCAATAATACACAGTTTTTTTTACGATAATAATCAGTTGACAATACATTATACCGCAAAATACTCTACTGCATTATCCCCAAAATAAATTCTGTTTTATTGCTTATCAAACTAGTTGATGCTTAGTAATACTCTATTTATTTAGCGATTTTTTTCCTGTGATTTATTTTTAATTTATCCCTCAAAATAAAATTACGGGGAAAATCGCTAAATAAATAATTTATTATTGAGCATCAAACTCGATACTCAATTCATTTTGCAATAATAGCCAGAGTGTTCTACATCAAAATTAGAGTTTTTTTTAGCTTACTTGAAATTAATTTCTTAATTCTTAAAGTCTTTTCTAAAACAATTTTCAAAAACTAAAGTTATCATTGGAATCATTTTCCTGTTATATACTCGTTCATATATTTCGTAACCATCTGCCACAAACTCATTTTTTTCTCCACAGTGTTCAAACTGTGTCAACATATGCTGTTTTTTTTTTTTTTTTTTTTTTTTCTCAGTGAATCTCAATCTATCTCCCTTCACCAAGGCAATCGACTGTTGTGTAATAGTTAACCTACATTTCCCCCCCTTGCTCTCAGGTTGCTGCCACTAGCACTTGTGGCCCACTTTCTGTCAAGAAGTGGCCTATATACAAGGAGATTCTGACAAACTTTACAAAGCTGTTAGCACAAAAAGCTCTGGCCTAATTTCTCACCCTTCACTGAATTCAGTCCAATAAAGTCACATCTGCTCCGCTGATCTCTGCTGTCATTGTGGGAGTCTATGAGAAGTACAGTACTGTGCTTTTGGACTTCCTAACATTAATTCAGCATGTAATACTGAGAAGCACATTTCCATAGCTATTATTTGTTCATGACTTGAGGCAATGGAGAGTTAAAGACATCTAATCAAATGACTGATAAATACAAGTTGGCTCTAGATACAGGTTTTAATACAAAATGCAAATCTAAGATGCAAATCTAATGGCAGTGCCTTTGTGTTTGGCCATTTCAACAGCAACAGCTACGGATCTGTTTTACTGGTGTATATCTATCCATCTGAACAGACAGGCTGAACTCTTTAAGACTCTTTGTTTGCACTTTTGCTTGTGTTGCCATGACAATTTGGTGAACCAGGTGTGTCCTACTCAATCTGCAACTCTACGTGGTAAGAAAAGGGTATGGAAAGCAAGCTTACATTGCTTTGTATTTTCTCTTTTTTACCTATAGGCATTTATGTTGCCAGTTCATTCTTTAGAGAAACTAAACAAAAGTCGTGAATAATAAAATAATATGTTCCTAATTCATTTTTGTGTAAAATTAAAAGTTGAATTTATCCTCTCTTGCTCAAACCCTTTACACACACACAAACACACATTGGTTTTTCATGTTTTATGGGGACATTCCATAGGCATAATGATTTTTATACTGTACAAACTGTATAATGTATACCCTAAACCTACATTTTCGAAAAACATCAGTGTGATTTATAAGCTGTTTTCCTCTCGGGGAACAAAATATGTCCCCACAAGGACAATCATTTCAGATATTGCCATCTTTGTGGGGATATTTTGTCCCCATAACGTAGGGTTTACCTGAACCAAACACACACACACCTTTGCCCCAGCAGTAATTCACATTGTGCTGCTGAGGATTCTCCTGGGTTTATCCTGTTTCTAAGTATAGCTATCTATAAAAAGTTTGCCAGAGTGCTTCACATTGGTTTGGAAGTACAGTACACCTTTCTCACTTCATTCATTGAGATCAATTCCCAGAAGTCTTTGTACAGTTGTAGACAAAGAAATAGTAGACAATGTGTAATACAAGACCAACAGCAAAAATGAAAGAAAGTATATGCGTTTTACAAATACTTGAGAACTGTATGTGTAATGACAGGCAGTCTGTGATAAAAAAAATGTTTTATAAGACACACACACACATAAAAAAACCACACACACACAAAAAAATCTTTTGTAATACAAAATGCCCTTCATTTTTTATTCTTATAAAAAAGCTTTATCTTGGTTTTAATAATTAATAGTAAGTCATAAAAGCACCAAAAGAGAGATGACCCACATAATTAGCTGTTTCATTGTCATCTTCCTCAACATCATTCACTATATAAATGTGACATATTTACACATTCATTCTCTTATGTTGCTTTGACGTCACCATGGGAACAGTGACTATTCTGAATTGAAAGGATGCGTGACCAAACAGGGCTGAATGACGACTGAGGTCACTTTACATGTAGATTAAAAGAACGACAAAGCAAAATATGGATTGCAAAATGTGGTTGTGAGTTCCTGTCTTGTAAAGAAAGGGAAAGAGGAATCTCATTATGAAAGTTCAGCATTAGAATCAGCATCAAAAATAGACCTGAATATACACAAAAAAGAATGTCTCAATTTTGAAAGAGACTTCATCTCCTCAGCTGTTGTTATTGTGTCATTTTCTTCATTAAAGGCAGGCCATATTAAATGTAACAGTAATGCACTGTATATTTACCCAAACCTATTTGAAGCATGAAAAAAAATGCTTTTTTAAGCTTTTTATTAATGCTCTCAACTCAAACAAAACTTAGACTGTCGACACTACTTACATGTTAAAGCAGCTATGTATATCCATTAACATATGTATAATGACATCATGTACCTATAATTCAATGATACTGTAACAAATGATAACTACAAATTTATGGTAACGAGATGGCCATCTAGTGGTGAAGAAACGACATTGTTCCTATAATTTGGCAGTGAACAAGAAAGAAGTCATGAGGAAAGCAGAAAGACTTTTGGAGAGATACATAACAGTATGAAGTATTAGTCTTTTGTATAGTCTTTTGAACAACATAAGTACAGGTTGCATTAGATTTCTCATAGCAAAGCCACAGAACCCCATGATTTAATGTTCACTTCATCTAATAGAAACTGTGCATTAGTTTGAATTGCTGTTTTTGCATAGAAGAGGTCGCATGTAATAGAATTCTGCTTTTCTATTCTGTTTTTGGAGTTTAGGATCTCAAATTTCCAAGATTAGGCCTACTCTTCACTGCATGACAGAAAGAGCTGAACAATGTTAGGCATTTATTCATTCATGCAGTGTCTATGAATAGCAAGATGATTTCCAGAGCACACGTGACCTCAGTGAGTGGATGCTAACCTTTACATTCCTCAAGTGTTTTGTCTAGACTAACATCTAGCAGACTACCATAACTCGAAACCCTCTTGTTGATGAGGAAATTAGCTCAAAGAAAGATGAATATGCTAACATGGAAGGAAGCAGTTGTCATATAATAACCATTTTTCTGAATTATAAACACTATTATCAATACTCTAATGCTTTGCTGAAAGACCTTATTTTACCTTTTATTCAACCCTTATCTAGAATGATTGGATGGGAAATAAGTGACCACACAGTTTTCAGGCTGTAAATGAGGGACTTTGGCCTGTGTGACAAGAGTGTCTTGTGAGTGATGCTCCAGTTCACACTGCTTAGCGGAACAGAAGGAAATGAGGAGCGCAAGACTGATCGCTTAAGGTAACTCTCTAGCTAAAGATGAATTGAGATGATATTTTGTACATCTTTTTTTGGAGGGGGAGGGGGGTGTCATACATGTCATACATGCATGCTTACAGGCTAATTACTCAAATTTAGGCTAATGACCATTTAGTCATAAATGGACTGCGGTAACTGTGTACTAATGTGTACTAATTCTGATTGATATTCCCTGACATTTCATCTATTCGCTTTCATTTTAATCCTGTGTGCACATGATTATGTAAAAACTCTACTTTTTTTGCTATTTGCACATATTATGTGAAAATTGCACAATACAGAAAAGCTTTCAATGTGTAATGTAACAAAGCATATGAATGATAAACATTAACTGAGTCAGATGAGAGAAGGGCTGACAAGCAGGTGCATCATGTGACTAAAGTCATTTACACATTTTTTTTTACACATACACATTTACAAGTCATTTTACTGGTGCTGTTACACTGGATCAGTAGTTTTCAATCTGTGGTCCGCGGCCCACTAGGGGTCCTCAGTGATCCTCCAGGTGGGCCGCGAGATAACTTAAAATTAATTTAAATATATTAATATAATTCATTAATTTAATTATTAATACGTTACATTAAAAGAAAAAAGCTAAATTAATTTAATAAGTAAAATAAAAAAACATTTAAAACAAGGCACCATCTCTCTCTTACGTATTCTGTGATTGTTTCGGATCAGTCCAGGCCGTTTCTCAACGTGCTGCTGTGAAATACAGACTGAACGGTGGCTCAAAACGCAAACTCTCCCAGTTGGAAAAAGAAAACCAGTGTCGCTAAAAAGGTTTTGATGGATGACGATTGTATTGAAGGTAAAGACGATTACAGTGACATACAGGAGTCGCACATAAGGCACGCGCGAGTCCGTTATTATGCGCAAACAAACCGCTCGTGCGCTCTCGACTCACTGATCGCTAGCTATAACATCGTATTTCTGCATGAACACAGTTCAATATATTCGCGTAGTTAAAGTAATTAATGTACTGTGAGTGTTTATAACGGATGCTCGCCGAACAAGCGTGTTTTGGAGACGTTTGAGAGTGGTGTTATATGTGTTTAATAATTTTGAATGGATCCGCATAGTATTTAAATTCAGTCCTTTGGTATCTCCCTGTGGTCTTGTTTGGTATGGCAGGTTGACTTGTGCTTATATGTTTAAGTTACTGTATAACTGAGCAGAATAGTACTTTTAAGTTGTAAAGAATGTCTGCAAAGTGTGTTTGCAAAAAAATAACTCTGAAGGTTTAAATCTAGGCCTATCGTGAGTTTCTTCTTTAAAGAAATAATAACATGGAATTGAAAAGTAATAACACTACAATACAAATGTTTTTGTCAATTAAAAAAAAATGCAGTTTGATTCGGAGAGGTGGGGGGGCTTTGGCGTAAAAAAGGATGGGAACCACTGCACTGGATTAATAAGTACTTTAGATATATATATAAATTTAATATATATATATATATAGATAGATAGATCTTATAAGATCTTATATTGTATTATTTACCCAACCGTTTGGTTATTCATATTGGCTCACTGTGTTGGCCCTAGTAAAAAAGTAAAATATTTAAAATACATTTATGTCATACTAAATAGACTTCAAATCTAACATATTTACTGACATATCACTTTAGACTTACTTAAACTTTATTTTGAGTATTACTTGTGCACAATGCACATTTCTTAATATTAGGCCTAAAATGTGTTTTAATTTCACTATTGATGAGGATTGTATGATATTGAATAATGATATTGTCTTTAAATGCAAGATATTTAAAGTGTACCTAAAGTATACATGCAGTAGTTCTACTTTAGCACAATAGTATACTAGTTTAGTATACTAAAAGTACAATTGCAGGGTATTTTTATTAAGTACATAATATGTAAATATATTTGTAGTATACTTGGCATGAAATAAATGTATCAAATACATTTTAGTATATTTATTTTTCACTAGGGGGTTATTCCCAAAAATTTTTACCCAACTGGTTTTTAACCCAATTCATTGGGTTAAAATAACCCACAGTTGGGAAGGTGCTATACTAAGCTATAGTTGGGTTATTTTTAACCCAACATTATTAAGTGAGTATATTTATCTATCACAAATATTTGAATTAATGAAATAAATTTTAAAAATCCTTTAACCTTCCTTGATCGTTTAACCTACTGTGACTTTTAAAATGCATATCATATCAAGGCAGTTCAACAAAAAATAGTTTGTCTTTGATTTACTTACTGATGTGTTTTCACCACTAAGATGAGCTTTACTTTGAGAAGAAGTCAGTCCCTTAGGAGCCTCTCTGGAGGTCATAGTTCATGGTCTACTTCAGAGGTGCTGTTTTGGGACAGAAAGACACCTGTGTCTCAGCTTGTTCAAAGGTAAATATGCCAACTACCATATTCCATGTATTTACCTTTACTGTACCGACACTTTTCTTTGAAGTTTATGGCCTAAACCTGACTGTTTTCACTAGGTATGAAAGCTGTGTGGAGCTCACAGATGTTGCCTGGTCTAAGGTATAATCACTTTTATTTATCATGTATTAAGCAATACTTTCAATGAAATCCGGCTTACATGAATGACCTCTGTATCCACAGTCATCTAGCCTAAGACCAAACCATGAAGAGAGTAAAGTTGAAAGTCTCTGGCGGAGATACGAGTCACTCAGTGGGGTAAATTCCACTTTGTCCAGAAGTATTTCAATGGACATGTTGCCCCAGCCGGACCAGGGGGGCACTAATTCTTTGAGGGCCGTGTTTGAGTCAAAGAACGCCTTGCGACAGGACTACGCCAGCAGCCCTCGTCTCAACGTCACGCCACAGGCCAAAAGCAGCCCAGTGAGTCACATTACCTCACCGGGGAGGGCGAAAGGTTATTCTGGTGCTACTACTGTCACCGATGCCAAAAAAGACAAGGCTCATCAGGTGTGTAACAGTCACATCATGTTTTATTTCTGTTTGTGTTTATGCAACATGGACAGACATGACTCAGGAAAGGAGCATGTGTGCTTTTCTCAATGTAGTCATTAAATTATGTGTTTAGCCTTGCTTTAAATATTGATGAACCATCCAGTTTGACTGAGATGAGCAAGAAAATGGTCCATTATATATAAATAATTCAACAAATATGGTATGAAAATTAAGTCAAGTAATTTTTTTTTTGATTCAGGGTTATTATAGTTAACTAAAACTAAAACAATTAAAATTGAAATAAAGCTGAAAAAAAATATTAGATGAAAAACTGAAAAGAAAATTATAAATGTTGCCTTGTCAACAAACTAAAATAAGTTTAAGCTGAAGCGCTAAAATTACTAACTGGAAACAAATAAAAACTAAAACTGAAATAAAACTAAAGGTAAACAGTAATATTTAAAAAGAACAAAAACTAATAAAAATGACAAAAGCACATAACCAAATTACTAAAAATTAAACTAAAATGAATACTAAAATGAAAATATACAAATAAATTCTAATTCAAAATATTAAAATAAAACTATAATAGTATATAAATAATATTAAAATAACACTGTTTAGAGTCAATTCAATAGGAATTGAAACATTTTTTAAATAAAATAAGATACAAAGAATAAATAATAATTAATATCTGAAGATAAATAATACCTTAATATTATTAATATTATTTGATTTAGTGAGAAAGAAAATGTTCAGTTACTTATAAATAAAACAAATAGAGCAGAGTTTTTTATTTTTTTATTTTGAGTCCATTCAAAAGGAATTCACAAATTTTTAAAATAAAATAAGATAAAACAATAAATAATTATACCTTAATATTATTACTAATATTATCATAAATAACAATATAATTTGATATAACTTAAAAAATCTCATTTTTAAAAAATATGTTTAAAATATGCCCTTGCTTTCCTTGATAGAAAGAAAAAAGCTTTGAGACAATGAGGAGGAGGACAGTCAGTGGGGTTCCTGGATATGTCACCCGCTCCTCCACTGGGCTGAATGGTAAGTTGATTACCACATTATAAAAACAACAAATTATTTGTACAACTAGTGTAAATGATTGAGCACAATCACCAGTTATTTCATTCTTCTTGACTCAGCTGTGATGTTAGTCAGTAACTATGAGGTCAACGGTCATTTGAACTTTGTGCCCTATGTGAGACAAAACCTTGGCATCTAAAGTCTTCCTACACAAGTATGTGGAGCCATCTGAAGTTCCCATAGAGAAGGAATCTGCCGGCTGTGTCTGTGCGTTAAAAATATTCCTCAGATAATCCTAACAGAATAGTTTCGACTTACTGTCACATACACAAAATCCTGTCTGTAAATAGTGAGTCCTATTTCACAAGTTTTCAATGAGGGTTAAGAGCAGGACTGAATGTGTAAGTATGTGTTCAATGCATTCAGGAGACATAACTTACTGTGGCAGTTATGACACAGACCACATCCACTGACCTTACATTCATCACGCTTAACTCTGAGTGACACTTGGACTGGGTTGATTCAGTGTCTTTAAGTTATAGTTGTTTGAAAGGGGTTTGAGAGACCCTTCAGTGTCTGTGCTGTGCCCACCAATGCTGTTTTAGGTTATACAGTGGCCTCAATTTTTTTTTCAGATAATTAAGATACTTTTAACAATGTAAGAATGGCATTGTATTAGATAGCAATACATTTATTAATAATAATATAAAATATTAATATAATATTTATTAATAAATGTGCACAAATATAAAAATATAATTATAATTATTTACACATTTAATTATATACAAATCATATAATTAAGGTATAATTCATTTTTATTAATATACATTTATATTAATGAAAAAGTTGCACAAGCAACAGATGTTTCACAAAAAAATAAGTTCTTTAGAAGAAAGTATATTTGGGCTTTGTCAAATGTCAACTGTTAGTAGAACATATTAATGTTAATGTGATGAACTGACTTTATACAGCCACTAAAATTACCTTTAAAAATGAAGTGTGAAGTAAAGGGTTAGTTCACCCAAAAATTTGAATTCTGTCATTTATTACTCACCCTCATGTCATTCCAAACTCATAAGACCTTCGTTCATCTTCAGAACACAAATTAAGATATTTTTGATGAAATCGGAGATCTCTCTGACCCCTCCATAGACAGCAATGTAATTACCACTTTCAAGGCCCAGAGAGGTAGTCTAAACATTGTTAAAATAGTCCATGTGACTGCAGTGGTTCAAACTTAACCCTTTCAAGCGTGAGTGTAAAATATTCTAGCTGACCCCCCAGAGTGAGTTTTTTTAAGGCGACCGTTATTTTGGAACGTTTGCCCTTATTGTTTCCATGGCGATGCGTCATGCGTGTCACGTGTGCTGAACGCGGCCACAATAACACTGTATGACAGATGGATCGCTATTATTTTGTTTTTCCCTTTTTAATTTCCCTTAAAATATTCACAAACTTGCTTACATTGTCATCAACTATCTGATATTTCGATTCTCAAATATGTGTAAGCGAGTGTGTTTTTTCGTTTAAAATCATTTATAAATGATCTTTATCTTGATCTATAACATGAGATGGGCGCCGCCATCTTAGTTTGCCCCGCAGTTCGCAGAGTCCTGTCAGTCGGATGTACAGCAGGTGAATTCATCAGTTTCTCCCGAAATATATGCAAGTAAGTGGCTGGTGAACTGGAAGTATAATAGAGTAAACTTTATAGTTACTTAGGCCCATTATGTGTGTCTGATATGAATAAATGTCGTCAAATTATATTTGAATGGATTGTTATTGCTGCTTCCACTGATGTCTGACATCAGTGTGTATTTTATAAACTCTAAATGTATTGTTTTACTGGTGCTTATGCGTATTTAAATGTCTGAAACCTTAAAAAAAAAAAACATTATGTGGCTGAAAACACTGCATAGTTGGATATTTGACAAGCGCTGAGCGCGTCCGCCTCGCAGCCAAGTGCGAAAGCACAGTTTGAATCTGGCAGTTATGCGACGTCACTGAACGTTATAAATCCCATATGTGGGACCGTACTCTCAGGGGCACAGAAATAAAAATCCCATATATGGGACCTTACCACTCAAAGCATTAATTTTATGAAGTGAAAATTAATACTCTGCATTCTGACGTAGAACCTGGAAGCTCTGCACTGTGTCTACAATGTAACCTGCGTAGGAGAATGACAGGGAAGAGAAGAAATTGTTGAATAAAGTCATTATTTTTGTTCTGTTTTTGTGCACAAAAAGTATTCTTGTCGCTTCATAAAATTAAGGTTGAACCACTGCAGTCACGTGGACTATTTTAACGATGTCTTCACTATGTTTCTGGGCCTTGAAAGTGGTAATTGCTGTTTATGGAGGGGTCAGAGAGATCTCAGATTTCATCAAAAATATCTTAATTTGTGTTCTGAAGATGAACGAAGGTCTTATGGGTTTAGAACAACATGAGGGTGAGTAATGACAGAATTTTCATTTTTGGTTGAACAACCTTTTAAAGTGTCCAAACAATTTTCAGAACTGCTTTACACAATATTTTGTTGAAATACACCCTAAGTTTGTTTATAGTGTTTATTCCCACAATGCTTCTTCACTTGAATGTACAACGAATATTATTGCTTAATTATGTAACTTAAACAGAAATAGTACAAACAAATTGTTTTCCACAGGCTCTGTTTCAACAATTCATCAGTATTAATACTCACAAGTACATTTATGGCTTTAGTCAGTGCCTTAATTATTTTGAGATGTATTAGTAAGCTCTATAAAGCTCATCAAACGTCACTGGACATGACGTTCTTATTAGCGGTGTTCAGTTTTAGAATTTTAGATTTAAAAAAGTTAAAAATAGAGATGTTACATGAGACTCTTTCTGAAAAATCAGCCGTAAAATTTATTTCAGTAATTTTCAAACATCCTTTGGCATTAGGAAGCAAATCTAGGTTAATGTGGGAATTGTGCTCAAGGGGGTTCCCTGTACCCCAGTCACTTCCAGAACCACTGATTGACTCAGGCGTGTGGAATACCGCCCATGCTGCTTCCAAAATAGCAGGCTGGCCTCATCACTGCTCTGAAGTGAGCAGTGATAAAAATCAGCTGTCACCCATTAGAGAGGGACAGAGTGAGACAGGACTACTGCTACAGACAGACCAACACAAGACATCACCTGCGGAATTATACACAACTGAGGCTTTAAAGACAGTAAGACCTGCTATCAGGAACCAGCAATTCACTCTGTGAGTACAGTAATCAGTGTGGACAGGAAGCCTTTGAATTAATCATAGAAATTTAAATATTATAGTATAAACATAATATAGCATATTAAAGAGAAAAAATATAGCATACATTTAAATACGGTTTAAAATTTGGTTTGTGAATTATTCCTTTATTATAGCAGAACATAGTGTTTGATTGTCATGTCTATAACTCAAACCAATGCTTGTGAATTTTAAATGATCCAATGATGTGGAGTGACATGTCTTCAGATGTAATGATAATTACCTAAAATGTATAATAATTAACCCAGAGTAAAGAAAATGAGAACAGTTACATCATATATGTACTGTTCAATTTAACCTGAGTTCTAACAACAAGGCTGTTAAAGTAACATTTTGAACTATACACACACACACACCGTTCAAAAGTTTGGGGACTTTTGTGCTCACCAAGGCTGCATTTTTTTGATCAAAAATACAGTAAAAAAAATTTAATATTGTAAAATATTATTACAATTTACAATAACTGTTTTTGTTTGAATATATTTTAAAACGTAATTTATGTAATCCTGTGATGGTGAAGCTGATTTTTCAGCATCATTACTCCAGTCTTCAGTGTCACATGATCCATCGGTATCATTCTAATATGATGATTTGCTGCTCAAGAAACATTTATTATTATTATTATTATTATTATCAATGTTGAAAACAGTTGTTCTGCTTAATATGTTTGTGGAAACAGTATATATATATTTTTTATAATTATTTGATGAATAGAAAGTGATGAAAAAACAGTATTTATATATAATATTATATAGTAGTGGCCAAAAGTTATAGTAGTTTTTTATGACCCTAAAAGTTTGATTAAATGATCAAAATATGAGGAAAATATTTTATATATATATATATATATATATATAAAAAAAATTTAAAAAATATTTTATATATGGAGGAAAAACAAAAGCACTGGGCTTTATTTTACTATGAAAAAAATGCATAGAAAAACAAAAAGCTCAGAGGAAAAAGAATACATTAACTACAACATAATAAGTTATTAATATTTCATTGGTTCTCTCTTGTTTTTGCATGTGTTCATAATTTTTTTTCTATGACAGCCTGGCCAAAAATTACAGTATGTCCACACAATTTGGCATGTTTCATTGTGTTATCACAAATAAAATAATTCACCCCAAACACAATATGGTTACAAAATCGTTAACAAATTTGTAATAATATTTAAATAAAGGGTAAAGATGTGCATTTTCCTAGGCCGTACATCACTTTTGGCCACTACTGTAACAATATAAAAGTCTTTATTGTCACTTTTGATCAGTATAACTCATCCTTGCTGAATAACAGTATTAATTTTGTTTAAAAAAAAATCTTACCAACCCTAAACTTTTGAACGGAAGTGTATACAACACCTGAAATCACCTTGTTGAATATGCAGTGGCTAATATCGTGACAGATAGAAGTGTCAGCTAACATGCCTTTGTCGATGCTGCCCTATTTTTAGCAGTGTTTTTAACAAGACCCTTGAGCGCTCACAGGAAACTAAGGAAGGCAGCTGACGAGAATAAATACCAAGCGCATATTACAATAATTTGGACAGCTGTCAGCAGCACAAAAGCACTCACATTCTAGGACGCTAATAGCTGTGCTCTCCATGAATGGGGGCTGGTCTCTGTGAAACTTTCATTCAGCTGACATGATCATCTTTGAAATACATATCTAAGATATCTAATGAATTGTATCACAGATGAATGAAATAATTATGAGAAAGCAGGCTCTGTTTACAACTCCACAGAGGCCTTTGAACATGTCCATAACTATATTACATTTCCTTAATTACACCCTTTATGTCAGATTAGGCTTAAAGGAAATGCAAGCAGGCACTTTTATCACATGACCGTGTCACAAAGATCAAGTCTAACTTGAAGTTTGAAGTTCACACACAGTATTTTCATTTAAATCCTAAGCCAAAAATATTGTGAGGTTGCTGCTGCTTTTTAAAATTAAACATTTGTTATCTTAGTAATTTGACAAGATGCTACAGCTTTGTTTTGTTTTTTTTTTACAAATCGGAGAGCACAATATTCAGGCTTGTAAACAGCTTGATCTCTCTCTGCTAAACAGTAACGTCTAGCTAGACCTCGGTATTGTATGGCCCTGTTATTCTGTGTGCTCATCCAGCTATGCAAACGTTTTAAGCCCAGACTCGTGAGTGGCGCCAGTGATGGACCCTGTCCTTTTGTCCCACGAGAGCTTACAGAGTGAAAAACAGAGGTATGCTCGAATATAGTCATTAGTTACAGCTGACAGACCTGTGCTGCCTCTAGTGCTCATGACCTCAGAGGGAAGGCTTTTGTTTTGATCATGCCTACAGCAGCTTTACAATAAATTTAATGTGCTGCTCCAAACCGTAAATACATCACATTCATTATCATGAATAATAAGTAATTTAGCATTCAGAAACCTCAATTAAACTTTTCTCAGTTCACATCAAACACACTAAAACAGAAGATACAAAAAAGTCATTTTTGCTAAGGATATTGATGTACAGTAGTATTATAGGGTGGCCATTTTGAAACCATGCTAGCAACATACAATTCCCAATTTAAAAGCTAAGATAGAAACATGAATCAGGAAAGCTTTGTCACAGTGTTTTGTCCCGAGAATGAGAAACCTTAAAATGGGTTCAGCTGACACCATGGTTTTTTGACATTTTACAATGGCATGTAGGCCACTGTTTTTGTTTAGTTAGATGTCATACTAAGAAATACAATCAAATTGTAATAGTACATCTGATAACAGACAGCTGCTTGTCACAAATGTCATTTTTAAAAATGCAAAAATGGTAATATTCTTGCAATTACACAGTCATATACTATGTGTGGAGCTGAATAGTTTCCA
The DNA here is from genome assembly GCF_019924925.1 of Ctenopharyngodon idella. Lineage (NCBI taxonomy): Eukaryota > Metazoa > Chordata > Actinopteri > Cypriniformes > Xenocyprididae > Ctenopharyngodon > Ctenopharyngodon idella. The sequence goes on from NC_067221.1 coordinate 14,792,466, forward strand.
CAGGTCCTTGAGGGATAATAATATCCCACAGATAAAAGCATACCAACACCAGCTCCAGTCTATATATAGCCTACACCACTATCAGAGCCACTAGATGGCCAAGGAACTGGGTCAGGTCATTCTTGTCCTACTTCTGGATTATTATCCAACAATTTATGTTTATTATATTAAAAAAAAATGCTTTGGTAACACACCACAGATATTTTTGCTTCTGTTAGTTTCGGGTCACATTTACTTTGCATACAGACCTCAAACAGCTGCATGTAGGTGCTATTCTTATCCAAAATTAAAATGTTTAACACATTCAAAATTTAAAAATAATCTACAAAAGGCTGTTAATATATAATGCATGTTAATAAATAAATAATGAACACAAAGCAGATAATTTTTCCAAAAATTCCATTCACAATACCAAAACAAAAGTCATCCACTATCAAAAGCCATAAATTCTTATTCCAAAAGTAAAATATTATAAACCATAAATCAAAAACATACAACAATCAATAAACTAACAATTACTTATATATATTTGTATTTAATTTTTAATTGACTCCAACAAGTTGCATATGCAATAAGTGAGTCACTGCTATTTTTAGTTTATAAACTTCTGATTGTAGTTTTGTGCAACTATGTTTGTTTCTTATGTGAATTAGATGAGAGGAGATATTTAAAAAAAGACCAGAGACAATCTGCTTCCTATCAAGAGCACAAACAGAAGTACACCTCTTCTCCTATCCAGAGCGTGAAAGATAGATCTGCCCTTTACCTCTCAAAAGTAGCAGCTGCAGACACCTCAGGATCCATCGAACAGCAAGTGAGTGCTCATTGCATCTGTCATATCACTCACAGCACATAGGCATCTGTAAGGTCAAGTTCTTAGACTGGATCACACGCATACACACAATGTTGTAAAATCTGGCACACGCTCATTTTGCAATACAGTAAGTCTTTTTTTGGCCATTGTTTTCCTCAGTCATTGATTAAGTTGTGTGTTGTGAAAAACAGCTTCATGCTAATAAAATCTTAAGGGCCAGATTTACTAAACAGGGCCAATTAGCGTGAGAGTGGAATTCCAAAAAGCGCTGATGGGAGTGGAAAGTTATGCATGTGATCTACTGACGACACGCAAATGAAAGGACACAGACGCAGCCGTATGATTTCCGTAATGACAAACGCAATCTACCAAGAGCAGCGCAAATTGGCATATGGTTTAAGATGATTATTTGGTCAGTAAATAATGGCGCAAATACCAGTAAATTGACTAGCGCAAAACGTAGTAAATCACAATGCATTATTCATTTGAATACTTTACTCCCATAAATTTTGCATCTGAAAGGGAAACTCCTACAAATGCATAAGCAAAATGGTCAGCTGCAAAAATAACTGTGTCCACGTCCTTTCAGCACTAATTTTTCACTGCGTATCTTCAGTAAATCCCGACAGTAGTTTTTTAATGCCAAAAGAGGGTTTTATATGAAAAATTAGTAGGAATAGTTAATTATGCTTCTTTCTCAGGGCAGTGTGGTCCAGGAGCACTTGTTCTCAAGCAGAAAGAAGAAAAAACAAAGCAAGGTATGAACAACAGTTTTTGCTGACTATCTGAGTCAGACTTTCTGAGACTTTCTGTGTGACTAACAACTAATGCTAACAGGTGCTGTGTGACTAATTTAGAAACAAATGTAACAGTCTTGTGACTGTCTTAGTATATTAAAATAAGAAACAAGAACAAATTTAGCTATGCTTTATTACCATATTTCCAAACAAGCAGGATAATACATTACCATTATTAAAATACCCATATTTAGATTAGAATCACAGCTATGGTAAGCGATGTGATAAAAATGTAGTCTTGTTAATGACTGGATTTGCACTACACTGAAAGTAAAGTAGACTTCTTAACGTGGGAGGTAAAATCCAGTAACCATGTGGACAATTTGTAGTGTTTTTGCAAATTCCTCATATTTAGATCAACATAAAAATCTGAATAAATTATATGATGTTTCTGCATGTAGTTGGCATTATAGCTGGTAAATGGAAAATAGCATTTATTTATTGGTTTGGGTTGCAATGAATAATACTCTAGAAATATTATCTCTATTATCTCTCTCGTTTTTTTATTATTATTTTTTTTATTATTATTATTATTTCCACAATGTTTGGAAATGTGAAACTGCATTTGTTATGGAGCATGAATTTTGTACTAACAAGGCTGAAAACCATGAATGAAGTCAAACCTCACATGAATAGGTGTGCAGTGAACTAAATCAACTATTCCCTACTAAACACAGAAAGAGGTAAAGTATGACTTTTAAGCTTAAAAATACTAACTTTTTTTATTTTAACTATGTTTTTAATTAAGAGTTTACTAGTATGACAGTTTATCTCATTGCATTGTGGAGAGTAACTTGAGCCTTCATACTTCTTCTTTGCATCTAAGATGGCAGAAGTAGCCAAACAGATAAAAGTGACCAGTGCAGCCAGTGGAGATGATGACTTCCCTCCCCCTCCACCTCCTCTACCAAGACCTCAGGTTCTGGTGTCACTTCAAAAGGATCTAAGCCAAAACTTACACCCTGTACCACCTCCAAAAGAAACCTTCTCAGAGTTCTACCAGCAACGACAAAAAAATGAACTGAAGCGTCTTTTTAAACACATTAATCCTGAATTGAAGATGAATCTTGATGATGTTGTAGATGATGAACTGATAGACGCAATAAATCCCCAAGCAGTAGATACAGCATATCAGGGGGAAGTCCAGTCCATGCGCTGGATATTTGAGAACTGGACTCTTGACAATATTGGAGACCCACATGAAACTAAAAAATTACTTGATGAGGAAAATCTTCAAGGTGGGGATGTGAGAAGCAAATCCTCTTTGTTTGAGCATTCAGAGTTTGATGGTCAACACACAACAGCTGGTGAGAGACCAGGTGTAGTCAAAGGAGATGTTCGCACGGCCACCTGGTTGTTTGAGACACAGCCTCTAGATTCAATCAGTAAGTCAAAGACGGAGGATGAGGAAATCGTGGAGGTGGTACTGAAGGAACCTGTTCAGAAGGGAGATGTGAGAGGTGCACGTCTCCTGTTTGAATCCAAACCACTGGACGCTTTAGGCCGCTGCTGCTCTGTTGAAGACCAACACTTGCTAACACTCAAATCAGAACTCCAGGAGAATAAAGGAGATGTGAAAAAAACTGTGAAACTCTTTCAAGCAGATCCCTGTTGTGCGCTTAGGGATAGCAGTGGCAAAATCCATGAAATCAAATCAATCTGTAGAGAAGAAATCCAAAGCAGTGACTTTAAAACAGCACGTTGGCTTTTTGAAACTCAACCCTTAGACCACATTAATAAAGGAGCTGGTGTGCAGATAATTCGGGGGATCTCACTTGAGGAAGCCCAGAAAGGTGGTGTTGATCAGAAGAAATGGATGTTCGAGACCCAACCACTTGATGCAATTCATGAAGGTCTTGTGGAAGAACAAAAGTTCAAAGGAACAGTGGAGGACATCTCTAGGGAAGCAGATGTTCAAAAACTAAAGCAGCCCCTGTCATCTCTTAAAGGAGAGTATGCGGGTGAAGTTTCAGAGGAGGCGGCAATTGTGGGAGGAAATGTAGGATCCACCCTATGGCTTTTTGAAACTCAGCCCATGGACACTCTGAAAGACAGCTATGAGGTGGGACATCTCCAGAAAGTTATGGTGTCAAGTGATGAAAAAGGAGAAGTTAAAGACAAAAAGTTGCAGTTTGAGAAATTCAGTGTTGGTAAAACAACAGGTGATAGTGGAAACAAAGTTCAAGATGATGAGAAAGGAGATGTGAAGACTTTCAAGAACCTTTTTGAAACGTTACCTCTTAGTCACATCTCTGTGAAAGCACAGAGTCAAATCCAGGACATTGAAGCCGGGGATGTCAAAGGCAACCATTCATTGTTTGAAACTACACCGTTGTATGCAATTAAAGATTGTGCTGGAAATTTCCATGAGGTTACCACTGTCAGTAGAGAAGAATGCATCAAAGGGAATGTACAGAATTACAAATGGATGTTTGAGACAAGACCCTTAGACCAATTTGAAGAATGTAGTGGAAAAGTAGAGCTCATCAAGGGCATTACAAGGCAAGAGGACATGACAGGTGACGTGAGGACAGCTAAATGGTTGTTTGAAACACAACCTTTGGATTGCATCAATTTAAAGAGTGAGAAAGAAGCAAACTCAGCAGTACCACAGGAAGAATTTCAAAAGGGTAATGTGAAGACATGTAAATGGCTATTTGAGACACAACCAATGGACATTTTGTATGAGAAATCAGAAAAGAACCAGGAAGTAGAACCAGTTCCCAAAGCTGATGTGAAGTCACACACTTGGCTTTTTGAAACACAGCCATTAGATAACATTAAAGACAAGGAGGACTTCAGTTTGAAATTGTGCAGCACTGTGCAGGAAGACGTAAAAAGTGATGTGAATGTGAAGACGGTGAAACACCTGTTTGAAACAGAGACTTTGGACAGAATAACAAAGCAAACAGATTCTGACCAAAATGTAAGATATGTCAGTCAGGTGGATGTCCAGTCTGGAGATGTCTCACGTGTCAAGGAAATCTTTGAATCCAAGTCACTTCATGAAATAGGAAGTGAATGCGTCAAAGAGTCTGAGGAGAAGAAAAACGAAATTCAGTCAGGATCTGTCCACAAATTCACTTGGCTGTTCGAGAATCAGCCCATAAGCAACATTAATGAGAAAGAGGACAGAATAACTCAGAGTGTCAGTGATGTTGAGGGTGGTGATGTTGGAAGCAAGAAGTTTATTTTCGAAACTTTCTCTCTGGACAAAATCCAGGATAAAGATGAACTACTTGAGCACCAGTCAATGAGTGTTGAGAAGCCCATGAACAGTAGCGGTGATGTGAAATCCAGCACAATGCTTTTTGAATCCCAGCCATTATATGCTATAAGAGACAAGGACGGACAATTTCATGAAGTTACCACTGTGAAGAAAGAGGAAGTGATGAGAGGAGATGTCAGAGGCGCGAGGTGGATGTTTGAAACCAAACCACTGGATACCATTCAAGCAGACAAAGAAATCTACATCATCCGCGCAGTTACACAGGAGGATGTGTGCAAGGGGGATGTGAAATCAGCACGCTGGAAGTTTGAGACTCAGCCTCTTGACTCCTTCGAACATAGTGAAGGGCCCTCAGTAAGGGTAGTTGAAGATATAAGCAATGGGAAAAGTGTACAACAAAGCAAGCAACTTTTTGAGACTGAGCAAGCTGCCCGAAAAAAGTATGTGCGAATGGTGAGCGTTACAGACGTTCAACAAGGTGATGTACGTACCTCAACCTGGCTGTTTGAGAATCAACCTATTGATACTCTTAAAGGTGAGCCAGATGAGCAGAACGCCTTGACAACTGTACATCGAGAGGATAACGCAAAGGGAGATGTGAAACGCTGCACTTGGTTATTTGAATCACAGCCCTTGGATAAAATAAAGATTGATGAATCAACTGATTCATCGAAGGAAGAGTTTGTTTCATCAAAGGAAGAAATCCCCAAGGCAGATGTCAAAAGCACAACATGGTTATTCGAGACCACACCTCTGGACAAAATCACTGTTGAGAGCGTGACAGACATACTTTATCGTCTTTGCCATTATTCATTCATTCATTCAAGTGGAATCATCATCCAGGCAAATGATTATAAGTACGTAAACATGGCGAAATATCAGATTGTGAACAATGAGGAGACTAAAGTTCAAAAGGAGGAAGTTGTTGAAGGAAACATCAGAAACATAATGCTGCAGTTACTGTTCAAACCGAACCTGAAACCTAAAGTTGTTCTACTTAAAGAGGACGAACAAGGCAAGATGCATAGCACAGTGCTTGAAATCCCACTTCAACAGCCTGGATGTGCAACTAACCCTGAGGCAGAGTGCAAAACCCAAGAAGCAGTTAAAATTATTGAGAGCTTGCTTGTTCAACAAAAAACAGTCAAGACAGGCTTGGTGATGCAAGAATCTGAAGGCGGGCAGGCAGAGATGACAGTGTATTCCCTCCACTGTCAAAGCAGCATGACTGAGTCGCACGACATTGCTCGAGGAGATGTCAAGTCCACCATTGGCAACCTCCTTGCCACAGTCCACAGCCAACAGACCAGACCATCTTGCAGACTGGAACAAAACGAAAGGGGGAATGTTGATTTGTATCGAAGCTGCATTGAAAAGGGCGACCTTAAGAGTCTACAGCGAGATCTTTCTGAGGAGGAACCAGCAGACTCCTGTAGAGACCAAATTGAAATTGTTCAAGGTGATGTAAAGGAAGCAAAGCGACACCTAAATCAACAAAGAGAACAAGCTGAAAGAACAATCTTGGATGTTGTACCAGGTGACGTTAAGAATGTAAAAAAGGTTTTCTCAGATGGCTGCACAGACCTGGGTGTTGGAAACTGCGTGCCAAGGGAGGAGATCGTCAGAGGTGATATTTTGTCAGCAATGCAGCAACTTGACGAGGCAGTCAAGCAGCCAGTCATGGTCCAGAAAGAGGAAATTGTTTCTGGGGACATTAAGGCAACGCTTGAGTCCTTGGAGCGGGCAAAACAACAAAGCATGCACATGGAGCGTGAGGTCATCAAACCAGGCACCATTTATGATCTGAATATAGAGGTAGAAGAAATGTGCTCAGAAGAAGATGAAAGGAAATTAATTAAGGAGGAAATCATTTCAGGGGATGTTAAGGCTGCCAAAAGATCCCTGGAGAGAGCAAAGAACCAAAGCATGAGAGTAGAACGAGAACATGTCACTCCTGGAAAGCTGTATAATCTAAATGAATCATCTCAGTGTCAAAGCAACACAACAGTGGAGCAGTCTACAACATCCTCCTTGAGTAACCAGCGGATTACTACAACATTTCAAAAGGTTAGTGACATAGAAAAGGATCAGGGATCCACCGAAAGATTTTGTTGTCAGAATGAAGTGGGAGGGAGAGAAAATATAATAGATATTAGTATGGAAAATGGCTCAAGAGTGCTAGATAACACTCCTCAGGTTTCAGAGTTAGAACCAGATATTGTTAAAGGTGATGTGAAGGCTGCTATTCAGTCTTTACGAAGTGCTGCAAAAGAGCAGAGAAGTGTAGACAGAGAGGAAGTTTTTGGAGGTAATATGCAAGAGACACTCCAGTCTCTCGAGAGATCTAGCATTAACATTTCTAAAGGGGATTTCAAGGCAGCAATGTTATATAGACAATCTGGACAGTCTTACAAACAAAGCAAAATGACAAATGACTCAGGGACTAAATGCAAGCAGAGTTTTGTTAATTTGCCTTCATCTGATACTCAATTGTCTTCTTCGGTTTCAGTGATCGGAAGTGAGCATCTGATCATCTCTGCACTGAATTCAGAATCTGTTAGCTCCAGCATGGACAATTCAAAGCTCTCTAGCACTTTTGCAGAAAAAGATGATAACCCACCACCTATCCCTCCAAAAACTGGTCATCAGGTTAAAAATCAGAAGCCAGTTATTCCACCAAAGCCACTGTACATCACCACCAGCTCCAAGCATATTGCAGAAACACCACAAATTTGTCCAAGCTCACCTGATTGTCTAATTAATAAGCAGACTCCAACAATCCCACGCAAAGTGATTACCAACAAGAACACGTTTTCGCATAAAAAAGAACCCAGGGAAACTTCAAACAAAATGAATGACAAGCAATGCAACATTCATGAACCATTTCAACGGACAAACTTCACAGATCCTGTGGATTTGCAGAAGATGCAGTACACTGAGCAGTGGCTTCAAAATTCCCACATGCAACATACGGACACTCCATCAGTCAGTAAAACTCTTGATGAAGGTTCTTTTGCTTCTAATAAAATAGCAATGGAGAAAAATGTGATTCAGAAGATAAATGCTGCAGAAGAGATCAGGATGTGTATGCAGAGTTATTCAAAGGACAATAGCGAACTAAACAAGGGGTTTAAGGTTGCACTTCAGAATTTTGGGGAAAAGAAAACAACTATGGACACAACCTCAACTTTCCCAAAGAAAATTAAAGTTGTGCAAAGCTGTGTTCCCAAAACAATCCAGGAACAGGCTAAAACTCCCAAAGAGAACACAAATAAAGTTCAGTTACATTTCGCCTGCAAAGACACCCCTTCAACACCTGAAAAACATGAAGTTCCTTCAAAGTACAATCAAACCATTAAAAAGCAAAATGATTCTGAGAACAAAGTTGTTTTGAGAGAAAAGAAAGCTAGGAGAGAGACAGAAGATGAGCGCCGCCAGAGGCTCTCCGTCCACAAAGACGAGATCATGAAGGGCAATGTAAAAGCAGCCATGGAGATCTTTGAAAATCTTATGAGACGAGAAGAGCTTAAGATCATTTTGTCAAAAGTTCAAGAAATAGAGGGGGAGACCTGTGAGGTGGATGTTAAATCTCTGAAGACTTTGTTTGAGAATGTGCCTGCTTGGATTACCAATCCAATAAAAAATATGAAATGCAGACATCTTCCAAGAGCTGGCACAGAGACAGAAGGCTTAAGAGATGATACAGAAAGCATATCCTCTGTTGAGGCCGCATTTGAGGACCTAGAGAAAGCAAGCATGGACATCGTCAATTTGAAAGAACAGACATTAGCTAAACTCTTGGACATAGAGGAGGCAATAAAAAAAGCTCTGTACTCAGTCTCAAATCTAAAATCTGAAGCAGACATTGCAGGGTTGTCAGGTCTGTTTAGTGAATCCTTAAATGCTGATAATGTCTCTCCAAGTACTAAAAACATTAGGAAAATTAGCATTGTGTCCAGCAAAGCAAAACCTGTGCAACCTAGCAGTGCACAGAGCAGTGAAAACAGGGGTCTGCCCAAAGAAACACCACATGTACATCAGGTTCAAATGGGAAAAACATGCTCAAACATCCCCTCCTCACCTTCATTTATTTCTATTCATTCTGCTGCAAGAAAACCTGTGGAGTCACCCACATCCCCACAACCTCTCTCAGACAAACCAAAAGCAAATGACCAACCTAACGCATGTAGCACCATTAAACAGTCCTCCCCTGAGAAAATCTCGGTTAGCCACGTTTGTAGCCCTCTAAGTCCTAGAAGGAAAGTCAGCATTCTTGAAGTACAGCGGGTTCCTGAGGTTGCAAGTGGAATCATTGGCACTAAAACTGTCAGTGAGAAATATGAAGAGATAGACTGCTTTGGGAATACTTACTTTTCCTCCGAAAGATCTACATTTGTAACCAGGCAGTCAGAGATGGAATTACCTTCCTCATATGATGTAGTTATCAATCCAAGGAGGTATGAAGGAATGACTTCTCCTGTTTCGCAAAGATCTGGCCAGACTTTCTCCTCAAATGCTCCATGTAAAGGCAAAGACAGAAAAGTGTTTGTAACTTTCGGCCATCCCAATACGGAAAAACATTAACCAAGCTGCCCGTTCTTTTTGTAACAATTTTTTGGTGATGTCATTTTGATTTCCATATTTTGATTTAAAATACATATATATTAGATTTATTGATCCTTTTTATGTGTGTAAAATAAGCAGTTTTATTGTGATGCTTTGATTAGGAGCAAGTTTTTTTTGTACTGTTGCAATTAAGTGTTAATAAAAGTGTTAATGTTCATTATTTATGTTTGTTTCAAACTGTATATTATCTAAAATAAAATACTTACAAAGCAATATTTGTTATATTTATTTTCTTAACAGTTACACTAAACTCTACAGTATCTTTAAAACTACATGCAATAACAATTTTTGACTTTTTTTTTCATAGGAGGATCTTCCTGCTGTGTATATCATACATAAACTCATATTCTGTCTATATTGTTATCTTAGTTCCTGTCACCTGCTAAAGAGATGTGCTCTGCATGCCTGATGCCAGTTTACCCAATGGAGAAAATGGTGGCAGATAAACTAATTCTACACAATAACTGTTTCTGCTGCAAACACTGTAATAAAAAGCTAAGGTGAGAGAAATTCAGAAATCAGTTTCCAAGACATTAGCAGACAAATCAGTTACAAAAAAAAGGAACATTTGATCAAACCTGTGATTCACAATAAGAAATACATGTGAAAATGTCCTATTAAAATATCTAATCAATTACAATCTATATAATCTAATTTATATTGGATATTTATCCAATCGCAAATCAAATTATATATGACTTGATTCCCTGCAGTTTTTTTATTTTTATTTCACAGTATATACTTTAACATTGAATCCTCATTGGTGTACTATTATTCATTACAGCATTCACAATTACTCTGCTCTTTATGGAGAGTTCTACTGCACATATCATTACCAACAGTTGTTTAAGAAAAAGGGAAACTATGATGAGGGTTTTGGCCACAGACAACACAAAGACCACTGGCTTCCTAAAACAGAGGAACCTAAACCTACTAACAAGTTCAGCTCAGCACGTAACACAGAGCTTACATGTGTTGATGGTCCTCTAGGGTCATCTACAGGTACTTCATCTCCACAGCAAAGACACAGCGATGCTCAATTCAAAAGTCCTGACACCAGGAACAAGCTTACAATTAGCTGGCCACCGGAAAAAAAGGGGACCAGACAATACCCGGTTTCACAAGGTACTTCCTTAGCCTCAAGAAGGACAACAGAATGGTCAAATGGCGACCATTCTTCTGCAAGAAGCTCCAGAAATGCTCTTGAAAAGAAAAGGTTTAATTCTGGGCTAGATGAAATGGACAAATCAGTTCAGCTGTCACCTCGGGTTTATGAGAAGACAAACACATACTTACCTCCCTTCACAATTAAAGGTGGGGTTAAAACACCACATTCAGAGCTTGTTTATGCACCTCATCCAAGAGGTTCAAAAACATTACAGAAGACTGCAGATACATCTGCCCAATCTGGAACACAAAGCAAAGTTTCAAAAGGTGGGACAGCAACGAGTAAAAACTTGAATTCTGTTACCTCAAGACCAGATTCTGTGAGAGAACCCAGTTTGGCTGAAGATAGGAGAGTTGATAGCCCAACAAAAATAAAAAAGTCTGTCCGGTTTGCTTCGAATTCAAATACAGATGGTGAAAATAACACCCAGATCAGCAGTGAGGAAGCTGAAAGCTCTACTGAGGCCTTTGTTGAACCTGCAGTTGTCAATGGTGATGTAATGACAGCAAAGAGAGATATGACAACTTTAAAATCAGGAAAAGAAATAGAGGAATCATCTGAGGAAAGTTTAATTGATACGATGCACAATTTATACGGCAATGATTCCGTCAAACTTCCCAAAGCTTCAGACGGACAAATGCAGGATCCTTTTCTTCAGAATTCAGGAATAGGCCTACAGGAAAGCATCTCGTCTGAGCAGAGCAATTTAGGTGATACAACAAAAGTACATAAAGCAAAAATGAGCAAGACGAAAACAATCCCAATTCCTGAAGAACTGCAGGTAAATAACATCACTGCATGTGGTACAGAATCATTCAAACCAAATAGTGAATTGTGTGATTTGGAGCAGGTTGCAGAGATGAGTAATGAGGGTGTTACTGAGACTAATGCCAATGTTATAGCCTCCAAAAATCAAGAATCCACAGACATAATTAAAGATGAATCTAAAGACCCTGACATGCTGAACATGCCTCCAAAATCTGATGATAAAAGAAACGCAAAGGTTAGTGACAAAAAGGCCACGGATAAAGGGAATAAAGGGTCTTGGTCTAAAGGTAAAAGCCCTCTTTCCAAACTCTTCACATCTGGCCCAAATAAGAAAGAGAACAAAAGTGAGCCAAAAATGGAAAGCAAAAGACCTGATAACAAACCTAGAAATTTACTGAGCAGACTCTTTTCAGCCACTGAAACAGAGTCAGAAATAAAGAAAACACCAGAAATCAAAACAGAATCTACATGTGAGGAGGAGTCAGAGAAAATCGTAGGGAAAGAAGATGGAGTGAACACTGCACTGGTTACATCTCTTCCTCTGACTGAGACCACCTCTCAAAATACACCTCAAGAGAGCATAAAACCAAGACAAAACTCATTAAGCGATGCTCCAGAAGAACTTAATCCCACCGAGAGCTGTCAAAATCCCATCTTATTGTCTAATGGAAGCTCTGCAGATGAGACGGTGCCATCAATAGACCTTGATCTAACTGAACAACTCAAGTCTGCTTCTGGTGGTTTTGGGGAGATCGATAGCAATGAGGCTCTTTTTTCCTCACAAGAATACATTAATGTAGATCTCACCTCTCCAGACTCTTTAAAACCATCAGATCTTGAGGAGAGCCTCGACTCCTTTTTGCCTCAGGATGAAGACACATCTGGTTTTCTCGATACATCTGATGTGTTCACATCTCAAGTTACAAGCACTAACACAGATGTCATGGCTTTTTCAGATCCAAATACACTTGATTATACAAACAGTGGCACATTGGCAGACACTGAGAATTTTGAAACACCATCAAGTGATATAGGGAGCTCTTTTATTCAAGGAAACCCATTTGGAGAAAATATAGAAGGAGAAATACAGGGAGATTCAATACTAAATTTGAATGAAGATACTCTAGATATTTTTGGTTCATCAGATTCAAAAACTGAGGTAAACCCAACTCAACTGACTGAAATCCATAAAAATGAAGCTAGTGTTTCCTCAGGACTGACTAATGATCCCTTTGGTATGGAAAATTTATCAGTACAAGAAATAGACATCTTTGGAGGAGACAATATGCTCATTGTCTCTGATCAAACGTCCACAAATAATTTCTTTGATATTATGACAAACAGCAAGTCTCAAAGTCAAAACCCTTTTGAGGGAATTACAGATGGTCAACTGGGACCAAATGGAGTTTTTGACTTCATAAGTTCTGAAGATGACCCATCAACACAGAAAAGGTCTGACCTCGACCAGGAAATTCTAATTCAAAGTGAGGTTAATAATGTTTTTGAAAGTAAAGGCAATCCATCAACCTCTAATGTGCTTGATCAAAACCTTCCCGGCCAAGAGCTAATTGAGTCTCAAACGGAGGCTTTTGATTTCTTCAGCTCTGAGCAAGATCCCTCCAGAACAGCATTTAGTCCCATAAGTGCCGATCCTTTTGCAAATGACATCTTTGCAAGTGCTATTAACAACCCAAGCTCAAATATATTCAGTGTGGAAACAACGCAAAGAACTGCAAACCCATTTGACGATTTCACTGGGTTAGAGGGTCACGGTGAGGCTGCAGAGACACAAGCAAGCAGCTTATTTCCAGATGACATATTCTCATCTATTCCTGCCATTTCTTTAGAACCAGCACAGGACACTTCCACCCTGACAGATCCGACAAATGCTGACACAAATGCTGTGCTGCCACAAAAGCTTGAAAATGACTGGATGTCTGACATGTTGGGGTAGTGTCTTTGCCATAATTCAGAAAAATATAAAAATCTTTCAATTAAATAAGCAGGTATATTGATTTGCCTATATAATATTCTATATAATTCACAGATTTTATTACTGACATTTAATTGATTGATCAATGTATATTTAAGTTAATGTATCCATGTATAATGTGGTATTACTTTTTATATCTGAATAATGAATCAATGTATACTGTATATTAAGTTAACATATCTAATGTGGTGTTACTTTAAAAGTTTCTAGATAGAAAAAATGTTAAAGTACTTGACAATTACTGCATTGTGATTCTACAAAAGATGTTCAGTTAAATCAGACTCAGATTACTTTTACTATATTAATCAACCTGTTTTTTTCTGACTAATAGTTCTGTGACAGGGGAAGAAATCAAATTTATTAGGCAAAGTTTACTCCAGTAATCCCTGATGTCATCATATAATCAATAGATTTTAATGCACAAAAAGGAAATAACTTTCAAGTTAATGTTGATCATGAAACAATGTAATGATAATTGTGTTCATCAAAGACTAACTGGTCATAATCAATAATAAAACAATAATTCACACAAGGTTTATTGAATATTATTATTTTTCATACAGTGATGACAGAACACTAAATCTGCAAATCTTTTCATAATGCTAAATGGCAAATAAACTGCAGAAATTATAAAAATCTAATTGTTACTTCTACATACTGTATCTTTGCACTGTAAACCCTTAAACAGAATATCCAGCATCTTGCAATAAGTTAAGATGTTATAACTTGGTCGCTTTGATGTCTTCACAATCCCTAGTTGCAAGATTAGCCATTTTTGGTCTCCTTTGGGGAAATAGAGGTGAAATAGTGTTATTTTCCCTTGGCAAAAAAGATAACAAAATGTTTCAACAACATTAAACGTATTTTACAACAATATGTAAGATAATGACTTGGCTTTTCACACTGCGCTTAACCCCGGGTTATCATCATTCTAAACCCTTACCGTTGGTCTCTTTAACCCCGGGTAAAGGAGCGTTTCACACTTGTAATTTAAATGCGGGGTTAGCACCACTTTTTACCTGGGGTTATGAAACCTTGCTCTGGAGCAGGGTTAGCACCATGTTAGCACCGCTTTTGTGGTGCAAAACTTGTACAGTGTGAAACGATGCGGTGTTAGAATGTTACAACTACATGCTTAGCAACCGACAACCAATCGCGTGCCTTATATTTACGCGTAGCCAGTCAAGAAAACACCGCGCGATGTATAAACAGTCATTTCTGCGTATAGGAAAAATGTCAAACGGCGATGGAAAACGCAACAATTGGAGTGAAGAAGAGACCGTCATTCTTACCTTTATAGTTTGAAAAGTTCACTCAGAAAAAAACTTGATATTTCAGTCAGCAATGTGTAATATGAGGGTGTGCAATGCTAGAGTTTTAAACAGGTCACGTGCTGCGTTTGTCCAGTCAGTGACACTAACACCGCAAATATGCAGATAAGGACTTTATCCTGGGGTTTAGGAATGTGCAGTGTGAAACGGTATCTTATGAATACCCAGGATTAACTGTTAACCCTGGGTATAGTATAAGCAGCGTGCAACGTGAATAAAGATAACGCAGGATTTCGTTTACCAGGGGTTTAGAATGACCCAGGATTAACCATTTCAAGTGTGAAAAGCCCTAATGTGTAACTTGGGTATTAAAGAGTCAATAAACTGATTTTAAGGCATGTAAAAACTGCAAAAGCAGTTTAATCCGCTGAACATCATTATATAAAACTATTTTTACTAGATGCATTAAAACTTCTTCAAATGTACTACATGTACCTCTTGCCCTCTGCCTCCTCTGTGGAATCAGGCAGCTCAGTACGCCTGGTCTCGGGCAGCAGGAAGGTCATTATCCCACTTGCTGCTGCCAGGCTGCCAATCACAATGGTAGGAATAGTGAAGTGGTAGATCTCCAGCAGATTCACCACAGGAGATAACATACTTGCAGCTCGTGCAGCTGTGGAGCCCAGCCCCGTGGCCGTCTGACTGGAAATCGACAAACGGATTATAATATAACTGCATTAAAACAACACTCTCATTCATACCTGTAGAAAATGACAAAGGCTCATGCCTACCGAATGGAGGTGGGGAACAGTTCTTGAAAATAAACATTGCAAATACTGCCTGCTCCGTTCATGAGAAATCTTCCACATGTGGCAAGAGCAGCGATGGCGACGTAATCACCTTAAATAGAGCATCACACGGTTAAGTGCTGATTCGTTGTAAGTTATAGTGTTACATATGTTAAAAGTTTTACTTTGTGGAACTGCAAGAATCAGGAGACAGAGAAACCCTCCCACTATAAGGGCACCCATTAGAGAGGCCTTCCTTCCAGCTGTTTCCAATGACCACATGCAGAGGAAGTGGACAGGAATCTCAGAGAGGCCGAATATGAGTTGAGTGAGAAAAATATCAAGGCCGAACTTCCCCACATTCAGAGAGAGACTGTAGTACGCTAGATTTACTGCACACCTGAGCATTAACAACAGAGGGCCATTCAAGAAAGCACATTTCAAGTCAAAAAAAGTCAAAATATTAAAAATTCTGTGAGAATCGACTCACCAAGCGAAGGTAATGGTTAAGAAATATTTCCTGAGCACACGGGAAGCAAAAAGGATTTTTATACCTCTTTTTTCAACAGGCTTTTCTTCTAGGACCTAACATATCAAATAACAAAAATATGTTATCCATATTGTGTTATTTAGGAGATATAGCTCTGTAATTTGGCTTGATATGTTAATTTATGAAATATATCTCAACCTTCTCCACTAATGAGTCAGAAACTGTACGTTTGTTGATTGCCGCTGCCTTCTGAATGAGTTTTTTCGCATCGGTAGTTCTTCTGCGGTCAAGAAGCCATCTGGCAGACTCTGGAATAAACCTATTTTGGTGTGCACATCAGATTATTTCATTCACTTACAAATTCATCCAAATTTAAAGAAATGTAAAAGGCAGAAAAGCATTGACCATACATACCATATGTAGACTACTATAAATCCAAGTGGGCCAGCCATTATAAACTGATCCAGCCTCCAGTCCCTGACAAAATATACAACCGCAAGAAACATGACCTGTCCCAAAGCGGCCAGGACTTGACTCAGGCAGGCTGCATAGGATCTCTGAGCGACTCCAATCCACTCGGTGGCTACAGTGAGGATGAAAACATTGTGATAAACACATAAGCAATTATAATGATGGAAATACAGCAATTCTGTGTGTTACAGTTATGTAGCCAATATAGTCTTGCACAACTGGTTTGTTGATGACACAAAAATAAGGTCTAAAAATGTAATGTTTTGTGTTTCTTCTAGAAAGAGTTATCTGATATTTTACATTAATTATTCAGTCAGCCAATAGCCAGTGTAAATAGCCAGATAAAGGTTGAAAACATCAATACTGTCTCATACCGAGGATAATGCTGTTGATCCGAAATCCTCCGAGGGCAACACCAACGATGAACTGCGATGTGAGGTACACATAAATGTTTGGTGAGAGACCAGTCACGACTGTGAATATTAGCATGAGCACCATGGGTATCTGTGTAGCTCGTTTACGACCAAACCTTGAGTTCAAAAAAGAAAAAGAGAGAGAGGGGAAAAAAATAATTTCACTGAAAAGGATCAATGACATCATGCGTGAATGGAAATGTTAGCTGAATTTTGATTTGACTTTGCTAAAAGTCAGTGCCAGGGAGTTGAATAATTTCTGAAGGCTGTAAACTTCATATATATGAATTTCAAGTGTTTCATGTGGGGAAAAAAGACAAATGTAGGTTTTTTTTTTGTTTTGTTTTTTTACAGTGGCCTTGTTACATTTAATGTAAATTATGCATAATTACAAGCAACTAGCCTTAAACAAAATGATATTTTAACCCTAACCTTATAGTAAGTACATGTTATTAATTAATATCACTCAAAACTTGTGTAACTAGGCCTATACTGTAACAAGGACAACTTAAAAGTGCATCGATTCTGTATTTAATCTAAAGTGTTTCTGCAAATTTAGTAACTACATTTAAAACTATTATTAACTGTACATTTTTTTTTAACACTTACGATTCTGAAAAAGGCCCAAAAAGTACAGCTCCAGCTAGTACTCCAGCGAAGAATATTGTCTGTGCTCCCCGAAAGATATTTGCATTTTCACAAACAAGATCGAACTGCAAAACACCACAAAAATATCAGTCTTTCTCCATGTAAACAGCATATTGTTGTCTAAACCAGCTCATAATGAGGTCATTTAAACACATGGTAGTTAAATTACATTGTGGTGTAACCACAGTGAGCACATGACTTCATAACATCAATGTTTTCAAATATACAGGTGACTAAACCCAAGTTACTTACATCTGTGACAATGGTTGAATCATAAATAGTATCATTGTGCACCCATCCATCAGTGCAAGTGGTGGTTTCATTTAGGCCATATTCCCATATAGCAGACAGACCCCAATCCACAGGCTCATACATCTGACAGGGATCGAAAGAACCATCCGGGAGCCTAGGCAGAGTCAAGTTAAGCTGCTCTTCCTTCGTCAGATTGGGACCCACCTGAAGGATCCAGTCAGTGTTGCAATGGTGGTTTGTGTCTGCATGGTTGAAGACAAGGCTGGATAACTGAAAAGGCAGAATGAGGTTTGGAAAGCACAAAGCAAACAAGAGAAGCTTTTGGAAGAGCCCAAAGTCTCCTATAGTTTCTAAAATCTCCCCAAAATCAGCCATGGTGGTCCAGAAGAGGAACAACTCAAGAAAGCTTGAGTAGTTATACCAGAAAACAAAGAAAATTAATGTTTAACAGCACAATCATGTGAATATATCACAGAAAGTCATATATACAGAGAGCAATGGTCATATTATTGAGGTGAAAGCGTAATGGGTCAACTTTCAAAGATGTTTTGACACCGCTGATTTGACAGAAAGACATTTAAATAAGCTCTATTTAGCAGATCAAGAATCGGTTTAGAATCAGATTGTGTTTCCTGGAATCAGATCGGATTGTAAGGTGCCTTAACATTCTCACCCCTATTTGTATGTATAATATATATATATATATATATGGGGTGTAATGGTACACAAAAATGATGGTTCGGTACAGATTTGGTACAGCAGGGGGAGAAAACTAAACATAAAATTGCTTTTTTATTAAACAGCGGTTTATTGAACACACTGTCTCTCTCTAATTCAATTATAATTAAACATTTCTTAAGGATAAAAAAAATCTTTATCTGCTAATGCTGTAAACTATAACCTATATAGAGAGCACTTTCTTGCACATTACTATAATATTAAAGGCTACAATTAACAACAGAGCCCAAATTCTTAAATTAAGTTGCTATTTATTTTTAGATATAATAATCACCACTCACATAAAAATTGTATGCAAACATGTACATTGCATATAAAGCAGTTTTTGCATTAACTTATAAATCTGTTTCTACTCCAATTACACAGTGCCCATCATAACTTGTTTTCGTGACAGATTTATTTAAACATACATTAAACATATACATTAAATAATCAAGACAGGTTAAGTAAAATATAACGAATATATAGTGCGTATATGTAGCGAAAGAGTTAATTTCTCTGGCGAACTAAACAAGCTGTGGACACTGAATGGCTTTTCTGAGTTAAATGCTACGTGACATTGTTTACAAGCTGTTTTACAGACCTCTTTCCGTGAAACACTGATTGAGATTACACGAGATACGTTTCAGCAAGTTGTACTGTATCTTACTGTATCATACCTTCAGATGTTCATTCATGTTTATTCTGTAACTAGTAAAGAGGAAGAGATGATCGCGTTAACTCGTGCTCCGCACTGTCATTTCAACTGAGGCGCCTATACAGAGATCTGTCACGCCACATCAGAGCGACAAAACGGCATTTATTGTTTGAATTTCATGATAAAATGAACAGAATTCAAGGGATGAGACTTTGTTTCTTATCGAAAGTAAAAAAAAAACAGAGCTTATTGCGATTATTAGTGGTTAAAAGTGGTTAATGGGCTATATACAACTCTGTATTCGTCGGTACACGGAAAATTTTCGGTATGAATACGTGTACCGTTACACCCGATTAATTATATATATGTGTGTGTGTGTGTGTGTGTGAGACAGACAGATAGACAGATAAAGACACCGTTACTTTTTTGTGTCAAAAGTTTTCAAAACAGACCAAAGGGAACTTGAGTAGTACTTTGGTTCTAAAGTATAAAAACTAATAAAAATAAAAATAAAAAATAAAATAGTGCTGACAGTCTCTGTAATGTGTAACTGAACAACATAACAAGCAATAAACTGGATAAGTGCCACAGTGGGTTATTATGGATCATGAAGCACTTTAATGTCATTATGCAATTCATATTCATAGCATTTAGACAAGTCTGCAGGGAAAATATCAGTTTCATTCTTTATTGATTATTATTAAAAATAATTGGGTACACATGCACTGAAAATCCCAAAAAGTGAAATACTATACAGTGTTCTACCATTGTCCTTAACACACCATACTGTGAGTGACAGTAATACCTCCATTGCTGTTGTGTCGTGAAAGTTCAATCCTTGCAGTTCAATGAGATAAAAACATGAAAAACAATTGAAAAGACACTAAATTTTTTTAATTGGAAACACTTAAATATTCCACTAAAATGGAGCTAATCCCTCTTTGAAACTCTTTGAGACCTGCATACATGTGCTTGGTGTGAAAATACAGCAGCCCTCCAGACTGATGGAATGACCTTAGACAACTCACCTCAACACAGAAACATCACCAGAGAGAAAAACAGAAGCATGGAGAGATCAACAAGATCTGATGTGTCAATCTGAAGAAAAATCAGCTGATTTAATTATCTTTAAGAATTCATACAAATGAGAAACCAGAATATGCTTTCGATTTTCAAAGTGCTCAGATGAATTACTTCCGATGAACTCCAGGAAAGGGCCAACCACTTGTGCACACGTGAAAATAAATACTTCATATCACTATCACTGAAGAAAAAGAAAATGAGTCAAGGATGTATCTTACAAAGAAAAAAGGGAAAATAGTTGAGACTGTTGTTGAGGCTTTAGAGAATCAACAGCATTTTTGACAGTCAAATAAATGAAATCATTGCGTTCAGGCTTTGACTTGACAGTCTAATTAAGGTCTCTGAGATATCTAAAAAATAAAATTACAATGATTACAGTAAGGTGGCATGCCATTGTAATGAGTTGTTACCCATTTAAACATACAAACACACAAAACTCACATACCACAAGCATTCTTTTTAAGAATCCCACCAACCAGTCCAACAATGACGACCAAACAAAGACAGCAAGGCAGAAACCGAAATGCAGGAAAACAAAAATAGACCGCCATTGTTGACAAAGTAGAACTCAGAACATAAAAAAAAAAAACACTCAAGTCATGCTAATGTAATCTTTTATGGGTGACATTTTCAGTAATGAAACCCTTTGAGCGAAGTGTTGCGTTTTTTTGACTACGAACAGAGAGAAGACAACAAAAAAAAAGACATGAGACAAACCACCACGTCGAGTCCATAGAAAGGCCAACTGTGAACGGTATGTATACTGTTTATATTATATATAAACAACACCAATTTCATTATTTACATGTTTTTTTTTTTTTTTATCAAGTACTCATTAAGATGCCCCACCCACATTCATTGTTGTATTCACACTAAATATATTTAAAAAATAATAATAATTCAAGTCATTTGCACATACACACAAGTGCGAAAGTGACAGCGAATGAATCACTGACCATGTCTACAATTAATCGGTTTTAAAACCACCTTTAAATTAACTGTTTGTTGGAAGCCAAGGAGGGAAATTAACTGGAAAAAAATAAAAAAATGAAATGAGGTGGAGTGAAAAACCTCACTAAAATTAATAATAATAAACCCAGTAAAGGGTGAGCAAAAACAATAAAATACCAGTTGCATGTGAACACATTTTCTGCCTATATATACATGGAATCAGACATCAGTCTACAGCTGAGACAAATGATATTAAGCAAATGTAATGGACTTAAATATTTACAGACACACCAATATAGACCCACAAATTCTACTGCCAATATCACTTGGACACCGCATGGGTCCTAAAGTCACTTCTCTTTAGTTTTTTGCTGGCTTCACTGGTTTTCACTTCATCAACAGTGCTTGCAAGGCCAGCAATGTATTGAAAGTCACACACACACACATTATATATATATATGTGCAATTCAGTTCCATGTACAGACTCCATTCCGACTTTGATTAGCATTTCATTTCAGGTTTGCTGTGCATTTAGATTTCTATAAAGTTTATAGCTTAAGAAATTTCAAATTTAGTTTAAAACCGCCCATTGAACAGTACAATACTGAGAAATCAAAATTTAACTGCCAGCGATGATTTGATTTTACCAAAAATGTTAATGCTATTCTTTTGCTGCCTTGCAAGCACTGGTATTTCCTTCAAAATTTTATAAATCTAGTTCTGTAACACTATCCAAACAGCTGCCACTATACTTAATAGATATGCATGTAAATGTAACTTGCAACATTATGCTCAATCCATAAAATTGCATATACCCTTTTCCAATATAAAGCCAAATGCAATTGTTTTCTGAAAGAACAGCATATTAGGAAATAGATCAATTTGATGAAAAACTCTCAAATTCTTGTTCATGTTTTTTTAAAAAGCTCATCTCATCTCTCTTGCAACTTCTGTTTTCATGGAAAGCCCATTCAACAAAGTCAAATGAGAGCAAAATGATCAGCATATCTTAAGTCAAAAATCATTCATGCAGTCTGGCATTAGCCCATGCAAAACGATGGGAATGTATCCCGATAGTGAGAGAGCAGCTGAAATGTGTAACTGTGAGGTGCAGTGCACAGGTGTAACAGTGAAGCATCATGAGTTGTGGGTGACGTGGCTCCCATGTTTACTGGTTAATGTGTAAAACCGTACAATGTAGATCGCTCCAAAATGACGGACCACATTGCATTGTACTGAACAGCTGACTTTTTATAGGCGGTCCAACATGCACCCTTAAATGCTATCGAATGACAATCCTCCCCTCTATCCTCCATTGAGGTACACAGCTGAAAGCACACACAGTCACTCATTCGTTTCACAGATGAGATCCACAGCTACTGTTTACCTACAGTTGTAAATTCAGTAGTACTATCGAAAGTAAGGCATTCTTCTTTTTGACATCTACCAGTATTAGGAGTTGGTTCAGATTGTGCAAATGTTTAAAGCAACAGAAAAAAACAAAACATACATGAATACTGTAAACATCTGAGGTGCGCTCGTATGAAGAACTCGGATGCAGTCCTATTCAACATTTGTTAATCCTATGTGGTGTCAGATTCCTTCTGTCTCTTTGGCAGTAGTGGTTTCTTTAGGCCAATGAAAGCATTTACAATGCACTGTTGTGCAAACAAGTCTGTTTTTTTCCCGGTTGCTGGTAATACTTTGTTTTAACTTATACTCAGCTGAGCAAATCCCATGAGTTTAACGTCATCTGGAATTTCAGAGCTGTCCACTCCCGATGCCTAAACCGGAGAAAGATAAACATAGTGCCAAATATGAAACACCTCCAAAGAGTAAAGCAAGCACAATGCAGAACTGACCACTGCACCACATAATCGAGTCACTTACCAGCTTGAAAGTGACATTTTTGTTGGTTTGTGGATCATCAACGATTTTCTGCAAATTGGCTGCAACTAACCAAAAAATATAAGTTAAAAAAGGTAACACTTTACAATAAGGTCTCATTTGTTAACATTAGTTGATGTTGTATTAACTAACATTAACAATGAGAAATACATTTGCTACAGTATTTATATATTTTTTAACAGTTAATAAAAATACAACTGTTCATTGTTTGTTCATGTCAGTTCACAGTGCATTATCTAATGTTAAAAACAATGCTTGATTTGAAATTAACATTAAGTAAGATTAATAAATGCTGTTAGAAGTATTGTTCAATCTTAGTTCATGTTAACTAATGTAGTTAACTATGGAAGCTTGTTTATGCCACTGAATAAAAAAAAAAAGGTAATTGCGACTTTATGACTTTTTTTTATCTTCTATTCTGTGGCGGAAACAAGCTTCCATAGTTAAATAATGTTAACTAAAGAAACCTTATTGTAAAGCGTTACAATTAAAAACACTCCTTATTTTTAACATTTGTCTTTTTAGTGTCAAGCAGCAATTTTTAACTTATTAAACTTACCAATAACTAAATCTCTTCCATCCACCAGTCCTGCAGACACAAGCTCCTGAGACACTCCATCGGCTGTGTCTGGATAGAGAGGAACAGGGATTCATTTCACTAGTTTTGTGATCAAGATTACAACTGGTCAATTTATGTAAAATTAGAAATTAGGAAGAAGCAGAGGGACACTTAGTCAAGCAATCAGTAAACTTCACAAACCTCTCCCCGGCATGAACTCAAATCTGATATCGTTTAGCTCTTTCTTTGTATTCCTGTTATAAAACAAAATGCAAAACTCAGATTAACTAGTTAAAGAAGGCATTTTGATTAAATTGTAGAATTGCAAAGCACAAATGTTTATTTACAAAGTAAGTAATCATTAATATTTTAAATTCAGGGTTCTTACACATTTTACATTTCAAAATTTCATACTTTTCCCGACTCAAATTTCCAAACCTCTCTGTTGATTTTTCTTACCATATTTAAAATAAATGGTTTTTACAGCATTATTTTCAGCATTATATTTGGTATAATAAAGTCATCTGTAAATATTTTTATTTTCTGTTTTTTTTTTAATTGGTTTTCTCAAAGTGATAATGTGCTTAAATGAGAAGAAACCTTAAACGCTTTAGTAATTTTGTTCATTAGTACTTTTAGTACTACTTCAACTTTATTTCAGTTAGTTACCAAGGCAACATTTCTAAGATTTAAGTTCTTTAAACTTTTCATATAATATTTATTTTTTTATATTATTTCAGCTTTAT